>NC_133334.1:69594470-70244684 GCF_042186555.1 Aquarana catesbeiana
CTAAGACAGCAGCTCCCACTGCTGTTTATAACAGCCACTGAGGAGAGAGAGGGGGCAGAGCCATGCCACAGCGGTGTGTGTGAATAGACACACAGAGTCGTGGCTCGAAGCCCCTATTGCAAGCTGCTTGCTCTGGGGGGGCATTTGGCAGGAGGGAGGGGCCAGGAGTGCCGGCGAGGACCTGAGAAGAGGAGGATCTGGGCTGCTCTGTGCAAAACCACTGCAGAGCAGGTAAGTATGAAGTGTATTTAAAAAAAAAAACTTTAATATCACTTTAAAGATGTCCCTGTGAAGACTTATCCAGCAGTGCAAAGAACATTGATGAGCTGCATAATGTAATACTCCTAGCATCCAGTCAGACTTGAAATGGCTCACCGCTGGATACCACAGTTTTTACTTGGTATGCTGCCTGCATTTTACAAGCCATTAATAAAATGCAGACTGTGGTGTAGAGCTTGCTTTGTCCTTCATAGTGTTCTCTGCATAACTTTTATTACCATTGTCCTTTAAAGGGTCAGTATCACCATACACCCTCACTGTTCTTACCTCTGTGAGTGATGAGCTGTCAGTGCCCACGCAGCCAGTGTGGGGAGGAAATCCCAGCTCTTCTGTCCCATCTTTCTGCAGGGCTCCCTGGACAGATTAGAGTGATTCTTTGTGTCTGCACTTACCAATCAGAATCGTTCTGGTCTGTCCCAGGAGCCCTTATGAAAGAAGGGGTAGAAGAGCCTAGGATTTCAAACCTCCAGACAGCTACACTGGTTGAACTGACAGCTCATCTCACACGAAGGTATGTACAGCGGGGGGACCTGGCAGATGCGGAGGGTGTACATTGTTTAGTCAACCTTTTTATTTTTTAAGGAAAAGGTGAACATAAAGTGTCACTAAAGGCGAAACTCCTTTTTTTCTTAGTTTTGGATAGAGTGGAGAGGGATTAGAACACCTGTCAACTTTCATTGCTGTGTGGGTCCCACACCTATTTATACTGCTTACCCTTGTCATCGAACGTGAAAGTAAAAGTAAATCATACATTTCAGGTTGACATCAGAACAGGAATGAAAGTGATATCCAATGGATATATTCCCCCCGGATTCTCTCACTTCCTGTTTTGGCTATGGGACAGGAAGTGGAGGGAAATCTCCCCAATGGGACACAGGTGGCAAAAAAAATAAAAAACTGACAGGGGTAAAACCGAGCCTTTACGCCATCCAAAATGAAAACATTTTTGCCTTTAGTGGCACTTAAAACTTTAATGTTTGCCCCTTTCCTCCTTGAACGCCATGTAGTAAAAAGCTTTCTTTCATCCTTGCTCCTGACATCAAAACTGCCATTCATGTCAAACTCCTACTGCATATGCTCACCACTGGCCCTATTTATTCTTCTGGCTCTGTCTTTACTCTGTCCTTACTCCTGGATGACTGGTGAGTATGGACCAGCCGTAGAATTATTCACTTAGAAACCTGACAGGTTAACTTTTGGAAATTGCTAGAAAAAAAGATAAATTTAGTTAAGTGTTTGTAGAAAGAGTTTTGAGAAGAAAGCACAGTTGATAATGTTGTCTTAATTGTTTAAGGTTTATGAACATGTATATGAGACTGTGGATATCAACAGTAGCCCAGAGGTGAGAGCCAACGCAACAGCAAAGGTAAGGTCCATCATCGCCTTTCTCATATGACAATTCTCTACCAATATCTGTTTCTGTTCAGATGACTTCTAATATACGGTATGTTATTGCAGATCCTTTTCACTGGCCTGGTGCCGCTACTTTTTATGAAGGTGCAAGGGCATCCTGTGATTCTGATGGCTGATTAGTCTGCTAGAACTGAATGTCAGATTTTCTTTGGATGTAAAGATAGCATACAGTAAATGGTCTTTGTTTAATGACAGCATTCCTTTAAAAAACAAAAAAAAAAGAATAATTTAAAAGAGAAGTGCAGGATCCTCAAAAAAAACACATGCTCACCTAGATGGCTGCAGCATTGATCTGAGCTGCAGCTGTCCCCCACCAGCTCCACAATGAGGACTGAGCGATCAAAGCCCACTGATCATTCAGTTCTCGGGTCCACTGTGAGCAGAGCCGTGACTATCATTCACCGCTGTCTGTCCCTCCAGCTCTCAACTGAGTTCTGGGCTGTGGATGAGGCGAGAGCGGCTGGCTCAGGCTCTCAGCCGCACTTAGAGTATGAGCCAGGTGCCAGTCAGGCATCTGGGCAGATCCCGACATTATTGCCGGGATCCCTTTAGAGCCTAGATCTTCAGTGACAATGCTCAGTCTTAGTGATCGTCTGTTAGATCTGGCCATTGTCACAGTGAAGGAGATCACCTGCTTTGCTATACCTGGACCTGACCAGGATTGGAGTGGTTGCAAAGTAGAGAGGAGTGTAGATGGATCGATGGTAAGGTGAGGTTAAAGTGATAGGCTTTATTTTTACATTTTTTTAAAATAACAAACGTCATACTTACTTCCACTGTGCAGTTCGTTTTGCACAGAGTTGCCCCGATTCTCGACTTCAGGGGTCCCCCGGCAGCGCTGGTAGCTCCTCCCCGCATCGTATTACCCCCTAGGAGAAGCGCTGTCTCGGGGGGGGGGGGGGTTACCTTGTGGGCGCGCTTCCGAGTTCAGCATCTGCATCCATAGGTGCGGAATGTAGGACTCGGCCTCGCCCCCCGGAGCCCGCGTCATTGGATTTGATTGACCGCCGCGGGAGCCAATGGCTGCGCTGCCATCAATCTATCCAGTCAAGAGCCGAGAACCCGGGGCAGAGGGAAAGAGCGCGTCTCCAGCGGGGGGGGGGGGGGTTACAGGACTCAGGTGAGTAAAACGGGGGGCTGGGGGCCGGTCACTGCCAGAAGTTTTTTTACCTTAATGTATAGGATACATTAAGGTGAAAAAACATGAGGGTTTACAACCCCTTTAGGGGGGCTGTCACTTTCCTCTGCATGGTAGTCCTACAAGCCACTTATACTTACTGTACCTTCCCAATGCTCCCTCACTGCTCCATTCAACTTCTGGTAATAAATACACCTAGGCATGAGAAAGCTCCAATTTGCGACTAGGAGCTTACACAGGGCTAAGACTACAGTGCTGGGTGCCGGAGCAGCTAATCACCAAGCACCAGCAATGTCAAGTGGGAGGAAGGTGAGTAAAATGCTCCACTGTTTACAGAAGTATTTCTCTTCATTCCCATGAGCCAATGGGAGTGAAGGAAATGTGAAGTAGTGATGGAAGATTTTAATAGCTAACTCAGTATTTTAACTTTACTATGGCAGCCACCTATGCGGTAGATCTGACTCCAGGCAGGTAGTGCTATGGTTGGGATTTGAACCAACCACCCTAGTGCTGCTGGGCGGAAGTGCTAACCACTTAGACACTGTGCTGTCCTGTTTTCAGAAGCTCAGACAATCTTTATAAATTCTGGTCTTTTAACAGGTGTAGAGGAGCGAATACTGCAAATAAACAGGTACAACTTATGTAGGAGGATTTGTTTCATCTCTGTGTATCGCATTTCACTGGGTGTATGTGAGGGTTTAAAACCACATTAAAGTGGTTCTAAAGGCAGAAGGTTTTTTACCTTAATGCATTTTATGCATTAAGGTAAAAAAACTTTCTGGGTGCAGCCCCCCTATACTTACCTGGGCTCTGCCGGGTCTCTCTCTCTCCTCATTGGCTCACACAGTAGCGGGAGCCATTGGCTCTTGCTGTTGTCAATCACAGCCGTTGAAGCAATGACAATGTCCATTCACAGGAGCGTGACTCAGGAGCCCCCATAGCAAGAGGCTTGACAGGGGGAAGGAGATAGGACCACCAAAGGGGTACAAAAAAAGAACAGGTTTGGGGCTACCCTGTGCAAAACCATTACACAGAGCAGGCAAGTATACCATGTTTGTTATTTATTTATTTTTTTATTACAACCTTTAGGCCCCTTTCACACTTGTGCGACTTGTCCTGCGACTTTGGACTGCAAAGATTGTGCATGATTTCCAATGAGTACCATTCATATCTGTGCAACTTCAAAGTAGTTCCTTTACTACTTTGGTCCGACTTTGATACTTGGTGAGGTCCATAGACCTCAAGTTTACACAGACATTCCCTGAAATCGCTTGACTTTCAAGTCGCGGCAGTATGAAAGGGGCCTCAGGCCTCATGTACACTGCTGCTGGTAAACAGACATATAGGATCAGTTGGGTGCCCCCCTGAACTCTCCTCTGTTATTTTATCAGTACATGTACACAGGGTAGTTTATAGTAGTTTCTGTTTAGAGTTTAGAAGCTTTTTTTTGGAATGCCAAAAAATGGGTTCAGACGGATGTTCAGAGGCATTTGCCAAATGCCTGTAACAGCTTGTAAACGTGGTAACTCGCGTTTTGCAGCGTTTCGTTTACAGACATTTTCCATTTTAACAAAAACTTTTTTTTTTACAAACGCTTCTAGACGCAAACGCGGCTAAACGTACGTTTTTAGGTGCCGGTTTCTAGCTGTCAAGTTTAATCGTTCGGGAGAGGTAAACAACGTCCCGTGTACATGAAGCCTAATGCCGCGTACACACGACCGGACTTTCCGGCAGAATAGACTCCGACGGTCTTTCCGACAGAGTTCCGCTGAAACGGACTTGCCTAAACACGATCACAGCAAAGTCCGATCGTTTAGAACGTGATGACGTACTACGGGACTAGAAAAAGGAAGTTCAGTAGCCTATAGCTGCCCTTGCGTCGTTTTTGGTCCGTCTGAATAGCATACAGACGAGCGGTTTTCCCGATAGGAACTGATTCCGTCGGAAAGATTTGAAACGTGTTCTATTTCTAGGTCCGTCAGAATTTTAGAAAGAAAAAGTCAGATGAAGCCCAAACACGATCGGAATGTCGTCGGACCTTTTCTGCCGGAAAGTCCGCTCGTGTGTACGCGGCATAAGAATCGTATAAAATATAATATTGCCATCTGTCCACTAGATGGCAGTAGTAGCATATCGATATTTAAAGAAGAGTGCTATATTGGTTTAACCTGCAGTTTACACCTCCATGCCATCCTTTACTGAATTATGTTCAGAAGTGAATTTTTTTTTTTTTTCAACTTTACATAAAATTATCCTTTTATTTTCTAGGCTACTGTAGCTGCATTTGCTGCAAGCGAAGGCCATTCGCACCCCAGGGTTGTTGAACTCCCCAAAACAGAAGAAGGCCTCGGATTCAACATAATGGGAGGAAAAGAGCAAAACTCTCCCATTTATATTTCCCGCATTATCCCTGGTGGAATTGCAGACAGACAAGGCTCTCTGAAGCGTGGGGACCAGCTTCTCTCCGTGAATGGGGTGGTAAGAATAGACTTTGCCTCTTTTGGTTATCTGCAGAAAGAACTGTTTTATTTGTCTTTAGTAACTAGTAGGGGGTCGACCGATTATTGGAGCAGTTGCAGGCATCACCCCAGGTACCATTCTTTAGAGCGGACGGTCAGTTTTCTTGTAATAACAACCGATGCGGCTAAGCAGCCGCTTGGCTGTTATTACAAGCAGCAGACTCTTTGCCCCCCCGCCACTCCGCCCGGGTCTCCCATCCCACCAGGAGGCCTGAGCGACCAGCCAGCACGTCCTCCGGCTGGCCAGAGACCCGAACAAAACCAGAATCGGCTTTGGTTGGGTCTCGAATCTAGTAACCTGGAAGCGATGTCATCACATCACTTCCTGTTTACTGGAGCCTTAAAGGCGCCAGTTTTAGAAAATCGAAAGTATTCAAAAATGCCAGTCTTGGCGTTTTGAATACTTTCAAGTGCAGGGGAGGGTTTTGGGGTCTTATAGACCCCAGATGCCTCCATAAAGAGTACCTGTCACTGCCTATTACTGTCACAAGGGAAAAGTGATTAAAAAAGCGATTAGAAAAAAATTGAAAAGGTCGGTGTAAAAAATAAAAGCTTTAAATGTACAGAATATCGGCACCTGATATCGGCTATCAACCTGAAAGGCAGCCTAAAAATCGGTATCAGTCGACCCATAGCAAATAGTCATAGCATGCAAGTAGGTATGAAATGGGGGGGGGGTCAGAGGATCTGACTCAAAAAAAAAAAAAAAAAAAAATTGTCTGAACAATTGTGGCATAAACAGTAATGCTTATATCAGTAATGCGTACATGTTTACCAACTGAGCAGGCATTTATGGCTGCGATTCCTGGGGAGTACAGTAGAGATATTCTGGAAAAATTAATTCTGGATAACCAAATCTTTGCTGCAATTGGTTGGCCAAGAGGTGTTTGTTGCAGTTTTAGGGCGTTCCCACTTTTTTTTTACAATTGATCATAATCAGCAAGATCAACAGTCAGTCATCTTGTGGTGATGGGTACCTTTAAACTTCAACTTCAGGCAGATAAACCAGCTCATTGAGGTAGGTGTTCATTAAAAAAGACATTAAGGGAATGAATTTTAACAAAGAGCAAATATCGCCATCCGCTCTCCTTTATACACTGCAGCGCTAGTCTCTACTGCAGCCTGAATTTTATGTCCCATTCATATGAGGGCCAAAGTGGGGAACTTGTCTCTCATGGAGCACCCTTTGCTTGATGCAGCAGAGAGGACACAATAGTCAGAGGATAGGCTGGTCATATTACTTTGACAGCTCACATTTAATTGAAACAAGACCTAGTTGTATTAGCTAGCAGCAGCAGAGAAAGGTCAAGTCACCAGGCTGCTTCTGCTATCCGGCAGAACATTGTAAATCTCAAGACCGGATGGATAGAAATCATTTGGCAGGTAAAGCATATGCCCCATATGAATTTATCTGATTGTCAGGAGTTTAACTTTAATCAATTTTTTTATGCCCTAAACTGACTGCTTGCTGTTGCCAGCACTAACCGTTATTTTGCAGGCTGATAAATGAGCTTGCTGAATGTCTTAAGGAGCCAAATAGACATAATTGTTCCACCCTCATGCATTGCTGTCTTCTCTATAAACATCACTGCTTGGCTGAACATTCATGTTTATTCCTATGCAGAGAGAGGAAGGATGGCCAGGCATTATTACATTATCAGGAATAATGGTTATCAGAACAGGTTTTAAAACCTCCACTGTTGATTATCTACCATGTTAAGTCAGCTGAGAGTATTTTATATTTCTGAGGGCTTCTATTGGAGAGTTTTATGCACTTGCATTCTACTATGCATGCCTAGTGTGGCAATAGAGAGGAGTTCCCCCTCTTGCTAATTTAGTTTTATTTATTTTATTATCAGAAAGGAGAAGAAGGGGCAGAAACACAAAGGCAGAGACTCCCAGATATAAAGGAACAAGGGCATCTTATGGCAGAGAGATCTCTCTAAGAGGGGTCAGCAACCTGTAGATCGCAGACGGATGACTGGTAGATCGTGCTCTGAGCTTGCTGACCCACCATCCCAGAACATCAAACTGAGTACAATGCAGAGGGACTACTTGTAAATTTGGAGGTATAGTAGGGAACAAGAGCCGTATAACCCGATGTCTCCTATGTAGTGCCGGCTCCTGTCGCATGAGGAGTGATACCAACTGCACTCCACCTCTTATTTTGGCTAGTGGTCTCCAGAGTGGTGCCAGCAGCAGGAAAGAAGAGATCTTCAGGTCAGTGTGAAGCAATACACTGGGCAAAATAGTATAGGGCTGCTTTCACACTCTTTACCCACACCATGGGTGTAGTGTACAAAAATCAGACAAGAAATGGAACTGTCAACCAGAATATTGAATATTGAATTAGAGCGGAGACTGTGAGCCAGGCCTTCTCGAACACATCAGTGTCTGACCTCACAAATGCACTTCTGGAAGAATGGTCAAACATTCCCATAGACACACTCCTAAACCTTGTGTGTGGCCTTCCCAGAAGAGTTGAAGCTGTTATAGCTGCAAAGGGGGGGCCAACTTAATATTGAACCCTACGGACTAAGACTGGGATGCCATTAAAGTTTATGTGCGTGTAAAGGCAGGTGTCCCAATACTTTTGGTAATATAGTGTATATCCTCAAGAAAATTCCATACAACAGTGCTCCGCACACATGCAAATAAATGTATCACTGCAAGCCCCTGTGCAAGCTCTCACCAGGAATTGTGGACACACTAGGTATATACCTATGCAGGTCTTTAAGGCTTCAGAGTAATGTTATAGCATCCGAAGGTGTGGGGACCATATTGCTGAATCCAGCTTGGTAGGAAACACAAAATCATAGGAGATATAACGCAATAACGTTTATTTTAAAATATGCACTTCAAATCCCTCCTCTTCCCTTAAAAGCATTCAAAATACCAAGATCTGTGTTTTTGAATGCCTTTGTTTTTTAAAAAAATGGCGCAATTGACATCCGGATAAAGTGGAAGTGATGTCATGTCATCGCTTATCTCCGGTGGGACCGAAGAGCCCAAGCAGACCACGGGAGGGGATGTGCCCACCCCACCCCCGCTGCTTGTAAAAGCAGTCCAGTGGCTAGTTAGCCGCTAGGATTGCAACCGGTATCGGGGTGATGCCTGCTATAGTCACCGATCCTGGTATAGCCACCGACATTCCAGCGATGTACGGGAACGTCGCTGGTCCAGAAGGGGTTAATGACTGCAATGTAAAAATAATGCTCAGTTTTTTCCTGCAAAAAGATGTGCATTTATTATTTTTTTCCAAAATTTGAACTTATCCTTTAAAAATGGAAGAAATGATTGTAACAGCAGTAAAGAATTGCTCACTAACTCCCTGTACTGTACTATATTCTCTGATTTTGAAATACGATTGCTCATCATATTTTTCTCTTTCGCAGAGCGTGGAAGGGGAACATCACGAAAAAGCAGTGGAGCTCCTGAAAGCCGCCCAAGGCAAGGTAAAACTGGTGGTCCGGTACACCCCTCGAGTCTTGGAAGAAATGGAGTCACGCTTTGAAAAAATGAGATCTGCGAAACGCAGGCAACAAAACTAAGAAAAGCGCCATGCATACAAGACACAAACTTTCTATTCCACTCTAGAATAAACCAAGTTCCCCGTGAACTCTACATCCAATACAAAACTGGTTCTAATTTCCTCCTGTAGCGCACACAGCTGGGAATACACTACCGTCTATGTCTTTATCACACAAACGTTTACAGGGCAGTTTTTACTTACCCTCCTTTTTTAAATCTTAACAGAAGTACAAAAAAAAAAAAAACAATTTTTATTATAGTGGTGTATAATACATTTGTAAAAGGTGTTTTTTTTGTTTTGTTTTTTCAGTACTATAACCGTATCTCTTTGGTAGTCAGTGGTCAAGTGATAAATGTGTTAGTGCTTGTTGTTTCAAGAGAACCTGTCACAACTTCAAGACTACTAAGATGAAAAGGTTTTGTTAAGGCACTTGCAATGCAAAAGCTGTGGCTGCCTTTCTTTTAAGTTTTTCTGATAAAAGTGCTCTAAAAACACATCTGATGTTCCGCTGTGCCTGCGACACTTTGCCGGAGTGTTTGAAGATCACTGCTTCAGCCTGAGGCATCGGCTGCTCCTCCCCGGCCCTGGCATTGCCTCTGCTCCAGGCAGCGGCTGGAGAAGCCTTATGTGAAGTAGTTTATGCAGCTCACACAAGGCTTCCACCCATAGCACTTCTGCAAAGTGTTGTAGGCACATCAGAAATACTGGACGTGTTTGCAGGGCACTTTTATCAGAAATAAAAGGCATTTATTGTAAGTGCCTTAACATTATCTCTTCATCTTAATAGGCTTGGAGTGGTGACAGGGCCTTTAAAGAGCCAGTCTGTTCAGAACTGACATTCCAGTTAGAGAGATGGCAGGTAGAGATGGCTTAAATCAACCGCTAGATTTTTATATCTCTTTGTAGTTCCAGTGGTAAGTTCTCCCCACTGGGTTTTCTTATTTTGACCTCTACATACAAAGGATTCTCACTTCTTTTGCTGCAGCAAGAGGACACTAAGCTAATGAAGTACTTAAGAATACATGAAAACTCCAGAAGGACGGTACTGGGAACAGAGAGCTTGATCACAAAGGTCCTAATAAATAAATATATATATATATATATATATATATATATATATATATATATATATATATATATATATATATATATATATATATATATATATATATATATAAATGAAGCCCTCTGGTATCTAATTAAAATTTAATTTCAGTTTCGGGAGTGCTGACATTTATAAAAATAAATAGGTCACCTTTCAGCAATTGTTCCAGCAGTTTCCTCAATTGCAAGAGATTACTTTTAAACTTATACAAGTTTCACACAATGGGTGCTCCAGTCTGGAATTATAGCAGTCTTTCCCAATTAGGGTTGCTCTGGAGCAGGGGTCTCCGAATTTTTTGAACCAAGGGCCAGTTAACTGTCCTTCAGACTTTGAGGAGGCCGGACTGTAGCCAGTAGAAAATGCCCTGGTGTCAATGAGAGTAAATAATGCCCCATCATTGGTAATAATGGGAGGAGTATTGCCCCATTGTTGGTATTAGGGCAATAAATAGTGCCCCATCATTGGGAGGAATAGTGCCCCATTGTTGGAATCAGGGGAAGGAATAGTGCCCCATCATTGGTGTCAGTGTGAATAATAGGGTCCTGCAGTGGGTGTTCTTGGTAGGAATAATGTCCCATCATTGGTGTCAGTGGGAAGAATAGTGCCCCATTGTTGGTACTAGGGGAGGCAATAGAGCCCCATCATTGTGGTCAGTGGAAAGAATAGTGCCCCATTGTTGGTATCAGGGGAGGGAAAAGTGCCCCATCATTGGTGTCAGTGGAAAGAATAGTGCTGCATTATTGGTATCAGGAGAAGGAATAGTGCGCCATCATTGGTATCAGTGGGAAGAAGAGTGCCCCATTGTTGGTTTCAGGAGAGGGAATAGTGCCTCATCATTGGTGTCAGTGGGAAGAATAGGGCCATGCAGTTGGCGTCAGTGCGAGGAATAGTGTCCTATTATTGTGTCAGTGGGAAGAATAGTGCCCTTTTGTTGGTGTCAGTGACATGAACTAGTGCCTTGTATCAGTGGGAGGAATAGTGTCTCAAGGGCCTGATAAGGGCAAGCAAAGGGCAACTTCCAGCAACCAGGCCACAGTTTGCAGACCACTGCTGTAGAGTTTGCTCAGGGTTCCCTGAGCCGTGAGCAATACCAGATTGATTCCCTGCATACAATAACTGCCAATGTAAGGGAACAATTTCCCACTAATTATTAAAAGGGGTCACGTCTACACTGATCACCAGTGCAAGCGGGCTTGTTTTTAATGACTGACCACCAATGTAAGGAGACACTTTTCCACTGAATAGTGTAAGGGAACACTATATTTCCCCAATCCTCTTCCAGGATAGCAGGCCTACTTTTTAGATTTGCCGTCCTGGAAGATTTCCAGAAACATCATTACCGGTAAGTGTAACTGGGGATTTTTCACATTCTGTGTTTTTTACTGGCCATTCACATATTTTCTTGATTATTGTCGATGTTTAGAGCAAGGGAATGTAAAATATGTGGTTCTGGGTGTCATATATTCTTAGTATGCTGTATTCTTTTTTTTTTTTTTTCTTTTTAAATCTTTCAGCAGCTTACTGATTGTGTTATTTTACCAGGATAGTTAAACATGTTTAGTATGGGTTTCTTGAGACCTCAAAATTATTTCAAGGGTAAACAAGCAAAAAAAAGGGTGAGAGAGGCCAAACTAGAGTATCTACACTACCTATCTTCACTATGTCCTCTTGCAGCAGCTGCTCCTAGGCACCACTTGAGGGAGCTGTAGAGAAGACAAGAGATGGACTTTGTATTGTGATAATGAGTAAGTCCATCCCTTCTTAAGTTCAGCCCCCTCTAGTGGTGGCTGGAAGAAGCCAACACAATACTTCCAGGTTGGAGCATCTCCTATCTAAAACTTCAGGCAAACAGCAAATCAGTTCATCCTTGAAATTGACTACAGCCACAAGTAAAGTGCTGAAATTACACATTACCTTTTAAAACTGTGCACAATCTATTGTACTGGAAGACTTAGATCAAATATTGATATTGGTTGTGTAAAATATTCTAGCTAGATGAACATGTTAGTTTTGTACAGTAATGTGAAATGTAATTTTTTTCCATATAGAAATTGTCATTGTGATCCTGTCATTTAGTGAGTTGTAGAACTTGTCACTGTGCTCCATCTTGTTTAGTGACTTGTGGCATTGATTGTTGTAAAATTGTAGTGTCACTTGTGTGACCAAGCCAGGTACGCTAAAATTTCAAGACTGTATGAAAGAAAAAGGTTAAAGGCTGGGTAGTAAAACCAAGTAAAGTATTCTCCGGCTATGACTTTCATATGTTTGTATACTCACTGATTCAGAATTTAACTTTAATAAATATGAAGATTTGTAGCTCGGCCACTGAAGGGAGCTCTCACCCGGTTCTACCACTCTACTTTTTGCTTAAAAGAGAAGTATGGGTTTTGGGGTTTTTTCCCCCCATCATACTTACCTAGGTGGATGCAGCATCGGTCCGATGCTACATCTGTCCCCCATCGCCTCTACACTGAGCAATCGAACGTCACCAATGGTTCGGTTCTCACAGCTCCCTGAGTAGAGAGCTGCTGGCTGTCAATCAGCATCTCTCCGCTCTGCTCCACACTCACTGGAGCGCTGAGCTGTGGAGGGGCGGGAGCGGCCGTTTTAGGCTCTTTTATTGTCATGGTGACGCGGTGCCTGGCCTGATTCCTGTGACGTCAGCAGAGAGCCGACTGATAATGGGTCACAGGGGTGCAAAACGAATTGCACTCCTGTGACCCATAGGAGAAGCCCAGCCAAACGAGCTTAGGCTGGACTTCCCCTTTAAAGCTGACCTTAACACAAAAGGGGATGTCCTGCTTGTTTGCCCCCCCCGCCACATTAGGCATTTATATATTTTTGGGGGGGAGGAGTGGGTATCTGGTTTTGACAGGTGCCTGCTCCCAGATCACTGCAGTGATTCAAGCAGAAGTTCTCTACCCCCCCCCCCTTCGCCTGCAGCCTTCTGGGACACATCAGAGGTCCCAGAAAACTGCGGGACAAGTCACAAAGTGCAGCACAGCTTGCAATTGCACAGTGTGAAGCTGCTGACTTTTCATTATTTTTTTTGGGGGGGGTTGAAGCGTCTAAAAGCGCTAATAAACCGAAAACCAAAAATGTAATATATTGTCGCTTACTAATCATTATAGGTGGTGGCTGCTTTAATTTTCTGGCTTTAGACTTTTCCCACTCTGTTTTCACCTGAAGATCTGGCCAGTAACACACCTTCTATATTGGAGTGCCTCAACTCTGGGGGAAGGGGCACAGGGGCATCTTTGGAAAGCAACATTGTCAGTCTAGAGGGAAGGGGAGTGTTAGATGTACTAGCAGATTTGCACAACCAAATTGCATTGTATGCTAACCGTTTCAGGTGTCCCCAACCTGTGAAGCTGATGAAGGGCCAAGATGCCTTAAACTGTTAGCATATGTGCCTATGAACCTTTATTTGCACTGCAGCAGAAAGTAAATCCATTGTGTGGATTGCCATTTGGGTTCGGATGCTAAACTTCTTAATGGTGTTTGGAGCATATCTGAGCGTTCTGTCACCTGAAGCAAAATGCCTGAAGCTCAAAAAATGCACAAACTTCTTTTTGGGCAGATTACAGGCGTTTTTCAGCTTTCCACTTGAAAACAATACGCTCAGATGTGAATGCAGCCTAACTCTTTGTTTACTAGGCTTGAGAACTGCATTTCACCTGCTGGTGTGGTTAGCATTAGGTCACCGCTAAGTGACGGTTTATAACTGTGCATGTATTAGAGAAGAACTAACTTAGTTTATGGGAGGGGATGGATTTTTTACACCAAATAGAAAGCAGGTGAAGGTTTTCTATTTAAACTTGGCAATCCCTTGGCTTTGCTAAAGATTATCAAAGAGGAAATAAACCAGCTTAATGGTTTCCCATGTAAAGGAGGTTTTATTTCTACAAGAAAAACAGAAATGGAAGGCGCGCACACCTAGTGCATTACCAGAGATAATTTAATAATAAGAAATTTTTGTATAAAAGTGGGTACTCACAAAATGCAACTGACAAAGAGCCATAAACACAGTGCATGGACATGCACAGAATACGGGGTACCACTAACGCGTTTCGGGGGCACACCCCCTTCCTCAGAGCTAGGCTAGTATGTATGTAGGGACTTAAATTAAGATGTGTTGTGCTTTGAAATATAGTTTGCTAGTACTGGACTAGATTTGTCTACACTACAGAATGCTGTCATAGAAGCTCCCACCATATAGTCTCCCCATGGTAAGGGACAAGGTTTGTTCAGAAAAAGGTGCTTATGCTTACTATGCTATATATTGAAAGTTTTACTGCCCAGCCTTGAAATATTTAGATTTGTCAGAGAATAGTGGAGGTGCGTTTTCCAAGTATTCTGTTAATAATTTAACCAAAATGGATTCAGAGTGGTGTTTTTTGCTGCTGTAAGTAAATGATTTTGTGCATAACACTAACGACAAACGTTCAAATATTTGTACATCTTGCATTGATAGAGGTGAGAGCATTGTTCCATAACTTATACCCAACAGTGATCAGTTATCATTCAGTGAGTATGACTTCACTAAACTGCCATTCAGAGAAAAGTGACAGTGCCTTCATTCACCCCCTCTCTGACCCCCCCCCCACTCTGGCTCTAACGTGACCAGGCTTTCATGATATAGGGGGCCATGTGACCTGCCTTATGTGACAGGTTACATGCCTGAATGACCAATCACTAGGCCTACATACTGTCACAGTGATGTCTTATTCTTAAACAAGCTCTGATGCCAGAGCTCACCCAGAGTTTGCGCCTGAATTATGAAGAAAATATCCATCGGAGAGTTTACCTATGGTGAGCTATCAGGAGACAGTCACTTTGCCCTGAATGGGACAGTAACTCTTTAAATCTGATTGCTGTAGGTTAGCGCATATCATTGCTCTCTATATTGCTGTTATATAAGTTATGTGCTATTATTAAGTGTGTTGAATGGTGATTGGTATTTAACTGTACACTGTTCTATCCGCGACGCTGAAGTCCTCCCTTGTATTGGGAAACAATTTGCAAAGTCCCTGGCTTATATCAAACTTTCAAAGATGGCAAAACTTAAAGTAGGACATTAAAATGGATTAAAGCTTAAAACTTGGACCAATATGAAGTCTGGTGCTAGTTAAAAAAAAAATTGTTTTAGTCCATTAAATATAAAATTTTGAATATTAATATTTTGTATTCTTTCAAGCCAGCAGGCTTTACATTTTTTCATGTTTTCCATGCTCTGCTTTTAGCTTCTTTGATGTAAAAAGCTTATTGTTTGTTTTATAGACCTTAAAAGCTCAAACTGCAATTTATACTCACGAGTGAATGGCTCATGTGAAGCAAAGAATGTATAAAACAACATTAAAGCTGAACATTTTTTTTTCTACTATGCAGTGGGGCTGTGCCTGCAATGCATGGGTTAATTGCTCCTTTTGGTCTAGGGTAGCGGTCTTCAAACTACGGCCCTCCAGTTGTTCAGGAACTACAATTCTTATCTTGCCTAGTCAGAGTTCTACAATGCCTCATGGGATGTGTAGTTCCACAACAGCTGGAGGGCCGTAGTTTGAAGAATTCTCGTCTAGGGATTCGGAGAGCCGAGATATTCTCACCTAATCCTCTGATCCTCCCAGAGCAAGACTGGTCCCCTCGGCTCCTGTCTCCCCCGCTGCAGTCTTGTGCAGTAGACTGTCTCTGACTTCATCATGCCCATAGATTGGCTCTGAACGTGAAGATGTCAGAACAGTCCACCGCTGGACGTAGGGGAGTGCCGTTTTCTGGAGGATCGAAGGATCTGGTGAGTATAGGCACTGTGTTCACCTCTAGACAAAAGGAGAAGTGAACTACTGTGCCCGCACTGCATGGGGAAAGAAAACTTGCCCAAAAATAAAGAGAGTTAAACAAAAACTAGCAAGTTTCCCTTGCAATCCCAAGGGCTGGCCTGTCTTCCCTTCACTACCTGTTGACCAAGAACAAGCATGCATGGCAGGAATTTAGACTTTTCAGACATTGATTGAGTGCCTGTTCCAAGTCCCTAAAGCTGGCCATACATCCATACATTTATACAATTTTTTTTTTATTCAATTTCCTTTAGATTTACCTTCAACTATGTATTATAAGGGTCTGCCTGATTGCATACAAATTTAAAGTATTTAGGTTTGACCTGATATTATATGGTTTTGGGAAATCTAAAAGAAAATTGTATAAGTTATGGCCATTACCACGATGATAGCCCAGGAGCCAGAAAGACGTCAGTGACAACTTGATTATTGCTATCCTGGAAGTTTCCCTTTTAAGAGCCAAAGGAGCTGTGAGAACCTGGGATTTTCAGTTGACAAAATCTCACAGCTGAAAGGCCAAAGAGATCCAAGAAGCCAGCAAAGTAATCATTGTTTTCTAGACTAATCCTTGTGATCTCCCAGTGGAATCTGCCACTCAGCAAATGCTAAACTGTTACTCCACAAGGAGAGTCTAAATCTAGATCTCTGTGATCACTGAGTCCAGTCAAGTTTTTTTTTTTCCTGTGGTGAGCCTTCAGCATGAAGGGGATGTGGGGGTAGTTTGGCCCTCTAATTGCGTTTGATGTTTTTATATGACCAATCTCAACAATTAAATTTATCTTGGACTCTTTAATCACTTTTGTTCTAGTGCTCCTGTTTGTGTTTCTATGGGCAGCTTAAAAATAAAATTGAGATTTAAAATTGTTGTAGATGAAAAACTGAGGTGGTGCCTTTATCAGGTTGTCCTATTTAAAGTGGTTGTTAACCCACTTTTATTAAATGCTTCCATCCTCTCGGCACCATTATAATAATTGCCCCTGTGGCTGTGTTCTGAAAAAAAACTGCCCGATTGTACCTATATGAGCGCGGCGCCCGGAGCTCAGCTGATTCCTCTGTTCTCTCTCAGCTCACAGCTGCAGTGGGTATGGCTGAACCCTTCCACTGACATCAGCTGGGGAGGAGGGGGAGAGAGACAGCACTGGGAGCTGCACTCATATACAGTATCTCACAAAAATGAGTACACCCCTCACATTTTTGTAAATATTTTATTCTATCTTTTCATGTGACAACACTAAAGAAATGACACTTTGCTACAATATAAAGTAGTGAGTGTACAGCTTGTATAACAGTGTAAATTTGCTGTCCCCTCAAAATAACTAAACGCACAGCCATTAATGTCTAAACCGCTGGCAACAAAAGTGAGTACACCTCTAAGTAAAAAATGTCCAAATTGGGCCCAAAGTGTCAATATTTTGTGTGGCCACCATTATTTTCCAGCACTGCCTTAACCCTCTTGGGCATGGAGTTCACCAGAGCTTCATAGGTTGCCACTGGAGTCCTCTTCCACTCCTCCATGACAACATCACGGAGCTGGTGGATGTTAGAGACCTTGTGCTCCTCCACCTCCCGTTTGAGGATGCCCCACAGATGATCAATAGGGTTTAGGTCTTGAGACATGCTTGGCCAGTACATCTGGGCTAAACTCCTCAGACATTGTTTTGGCACTCTTATTACACATGGGTCATAAGACTGTCTGCACAGCTACACAAATTCTTTGGCAGGTGAACTGCTTCTTATATATGTATTTCAACTGTGTACAGCCATGGCCAGACGTTTGGAGAATGACACAAATAATAAAAGTCTGCTGCTTCAGTTTTTATGATGGCAATTTGCATATACTGCAGAATGTTATGAAGAGTGATCAGATGAATTGCAATTCATTGCAAAGTCCCTCTTGGCCATGAAAATGAACTTAATCCCATAAAAATACATGTCCACTGCATTTGTGAAGAAGGCTTCAGGGCACCCAAAAAAGTCCAGCAAGCACCAGGACCATCTCCAACAGTTGATTCAGCTGTGGGATCAGGGCACCACCAGTGCAGAGCTTGCTTAGGAATGGTAGCAGGCGGGTGTGAGTACATCTGCACGCACAGTGAGGTGAAGACCTTTTGGAGAATGGCCTGGTGTCAAGGGCAGCAAAGAAGCCACTTCTCTTCTGGAAAAACTTTAGGGACAGACTGATATTCTGCAAAAGGTACAGGGATTGGACTGCTGAGAAATGAGGTAAAGTAATTTTCTCTTATGAGTCCTCTTTCCAATTGGGGCATCCGGAAATAAACCTTGTCCGGAGAAGAAAGGGTGAGCGCTACCATCAGTCCTGTGTCATGCCAACAGTAAAGCATCCTGAGGCCATTCATATGTGGGGTTGCTTCTCAGCCAAGTGCGTGGACTCACTCACAATTTTTCCTAAGAACACAGCCATGAGTAAGGAATGGTACAAAAGCATCCTCCAAGAGTAACTTCTCCCAACCATCCAAGAACAGTTTGGTGTTGAACAATGCCTTTTCCAGCATTTCGTTTGGGTACAACATTGCATGACTGCGCAATTACCAGTTAAAGCAGCGCAGTGCCAATTTGTAAAAAGTCCTCCAGTCATTGAGCTGCCAAATGGTCCAGGGCTGAAGTGGTTAAAGGTTTACTTGGTTCCCAAAGGAACCATGATCTGTCATTTCCTCTAGGTCAGTCCCCTTGCCCTGAAGTTAGAAACACACACATGCAAAACAACCCCTTGATCGCTCCCTAGTGTTAACCCCTTCCCTGCCAGTGACATTTTTACAGTAATCAGTGCATTTTTATAGTACTGATCGCTGTATAAATGCCAATGGTCCCAAAAATTTGTCAAAAGTGTGCGATTTGTCAGCCATAATGTCGCAGTCCCGATAAAAAAAATCACAGATCCCGCCATTACTAGTAAAAAAATAATAATAATAAAAATGCTATAAATCTATCCCCTATTTTGTAGGGATATGTCCAAACCAATCAATATATGCTTATTGCGATTTTTTTTTTATACCAAAAATATGTAGAAGAAAACATATCATCCTAAACTGAGAAAAAATTTGCTTTTTTTAAAAAAAAAATGGGGATATTTATAACAAAAAGTACAAAATATTGTGTTTTTTTTCAAAATTATCACTCTTTTTGTTTATAGCGCAAAAAATAAAAACCGCAGAGATGATCAAATACCACCAAAAGAAAGCTCTATTTGTGGGATAAAAAAAGATGTCAATTTTGTTTGGGTGCAACGTGGCACGACCGCGCAATTGTCAGTTAAAGCGAAGCAGTGCAGAATCACAAAAAATGGCCTGGTCATTCAGCAGCCAAATCTTCCAGGGCTGAAGTGGTTAATAAAATACTGGAACAAGAAAAAGAAGGGTCAACGCTGCAAATATTGACTCTTTGCATAAACTTCATGGAATGGTCAATAAAAGCCTTCGACACTTATGAAATGCTTGTAATTATACTTCAGTATACCATAGCAACATCCGACAAAAAGATCTAAAAACACTGAAGCAGCAGACATTGTGAAAATTAATATTTGTGTCATTCTCAAAACTTTTGGCCACGGCTGTATTCATTTACTTGGCTGGAATTCATCTTTAAATTGATGGTGGTTTTTTACATATCTCCAAACATTGCCTGTGTAATATAATTATTTGCAAGGTATGTCGTTTGTTAGAATCAAGAAGACTGCGAAAGATTTAAAAAAAAATAATAATAATAATTTACACATATTTACAGTAAATAAAATCAGTAAATAATATTTTTTTTACACAACTAGAATAAGGACCTGCTTTTTTTCCTATAAGCTTTCTGTAAGTCGCTATTGGTGCAGAATGGCCTGCAGAAAGGCTGGTTAACAATCTGGCTGAACAACAGAATTACATTCTTTAAGCAGGTGAGGCTGTTCAAAATAAATATATATCTGCTGGTTCATATTTGACTCTCTGTGTGAAGTTCAGCTTTGAAATGAGCGTGACATACCAACAGACGGGTTCATAAATAAGGGGATTAGTCACCCATTCAGCCACTCTAATGCCGTTACCTGTGCTTATGGTTCTCTCAGCCAGACAAACCCTGCTCTGTGGAATAGGAAGCTGGCCAAATAAAAAGATGTGGAAGAGAGATTTATTTAAGTGGAACGGTGCTCATTTGGCTTTTCATGTATAATACATTTAAAATGTAGACTTTTGTTTTAGGAAGTTGTGCTTTTCAAGTCCAAGAGAGAGAGTGCTATGGAAAAATGTATCTCGCCTTGAATAAGTGTTTCATTTAAAATCTTGACTTCTATTTTTTTAATATATATATATGGAAATTTACCTGCTGGCTCTGCTTGTGAATATTTTATCCTTTTTTCACAAATGAACATTGTTTTTTCCAAAGTCTTGTATTCTGTAATATATAGTTGTGACCATTAGGTGTCACTCTTGCAGCACATTCAATGAGGCTGTACAGATAATATTAGAGTAGTATCCTCTCTTTTTCTCCAAGGTGGTGAGATTCTTATAATTCTTTAATGATGATGGATCATCATCCAATTCTAGCAATACTTCATATGTAATTTCAGTTTACGGAAGGCAAATCCACTTTGCACTACAAGTGCAAACTGCACTTGAAATTGCACTGAAAATGCACTTGGACGTGCAGTCGCTGTAAATCTGAGGGGTAGATCTGAAATGAGGGGAAGCTCTGCTGATTTTATCATCCAATCATGTGCAAACTAAAATGCTGTTTTTTATTTTCCTTGCATGTCCCCATTAGATCTACAGCGACTTTACTTCCAAGTGCACTTTCAGTGCAGTTTCAAGTGCACTTTGCACTTGTAGTGTGAAGTAGATTTGCCTTTAGTAAATAACCAACATAGTGCACCTTTTGTATGAAGTGTAATGCCCCGTACACACGGTCGGATTTTCCGATGGAAAATGTCCGATCGGAGCGTGTTGTCGGAAATTCCGACCGTGTGTGGGCTTCATCGGACATTTTCCATCAGATTTTCTGACACACAAAGTTGGAGAGCAGGAGATAAAATTTTCCGACAACAAAATCCGTTGTCGGAAATTCCGATCGTGTGTACACAAATCCGACGGACAAAGTGCCACGCATGCTCAGAATAAATAAAGAGATGAAAGCTATTGGCCACTGTCCCGTTTATATTCCCGACATACGTGTTTTACGTCACTGCGTTCAGAACGATCGGATTTTCCAACAACTTTGTGTGACCGTGTGTATGCAAGACAAGTTTGAGCCAACATCCGTCGGAAAAAATCCTAGGATTTCGTTGTCGGAATGTCCGAACAAAGTCCAACCGTGTGTACGCCCTATAAGAATTTATGAGGACGCAGGCAATTAATCTACCTAAAGCTTTTTGTGTGTATATAACTTTTAAAATGGTATAGTAAAACGCAATCGTTATAACAAAAAAAGCACACAAAGAACACATTCCAAACACATTTTTTTTTCAATTCGGAAATTGCCTATGGAAAATTGAATGCTGGAAAAATTTCAAAGCTACCCTTTGATTGGTCACCCCCTCCTACATGCAAGGGTTAAATGCTCATTTGTGTTTAGGGTAACATTAAAAAGCACTTTTACTTACATTATCTCTCACTCCTCTGGCATCCAGTGCTCTCCTCTCCACTTTAGTGCTCCAGGTAGTGGATGGGCCCTCAGCGTCCTAAATTACAATGCAGGACTGCTGATTTTACATTGTATTTGATTAGCGTACAACCAATGGAGTGGCGGAGAGAAGCGGCTTCAGGAGATCAGTTGCGTGGAGAGGTAGAAGCCTGCTACAGCGAGTAATAAGGTAAGTGTAAGTGCTTTTTAATGTTATGGGCAAAAATTAGCATGTAACCCTTGCAAAATGCATAAAAAATAGGGGAGGGGGGATCTTGGGGTTTCAGTAGTTAATTAAAAACATCTTAATTTAGATACTGTAATATATAATATTAGCATCCCTTTAACTTACCATTTTTGACAATGTAGTACCTTTCTGTACTGAAATCACAAGCTGTGCTATCTGTTGGACTACAGAATACTCCTCATGTTATGAACATGTGAAAGATGGGTGATCTGTAGCAGTGGTGTCGCTATGGGGGTGCAGATTGCACCCGGGTGACACCTGCCAGAGGGGTGACACCATCAAGGAAGCAGTTGTAGCAGGTGCTGTCAAGCCCCCCTCCCCTCGCCTTCCATCAGTGAAGCGTTGACAGCTTGCTCTTTTCCCCCCTACTCAGTCCACCAAAGAACTCAGCAGCGGCGCTGTGACAGGTCAGTTGTCAGAGTATTTTCCCTGCTCCCCCCCCCTTCTCCTGTCAGCAGTGCGGGAGAAGAGAGAGTGGCTCTTATCAAGTTCGCCACCAAGCGTACTGCCCACTTTGTTTCCCTCCCCCTTGGCCACAGCAGAGGACCAATCAGAAGAGAATAGTGGAGCTTCATGGGACATGTAGTCCCGGAGGATTGATGGCCCCCATTGTTGTCCACAGGGAGCAGACTACAGCCCCCAGCATGCATTCTGCTGGGGGGAAAGAGCCTGGAACTTAGGAAGAAGCTGAGGAAGTGAGTGCTACAGGAGACAGGAAAAAGAAAGAGAGGACTGTGCTGGGGGAAGCTGGAGAGAGGGCCACGTTGCTGCCCAGCACCACCAGTGAGAGAAAGACTGAGCCACTGCCAGGGTACAGACGTGTAACACTACTTACGAGAGTCACCCTGGGCAAACCCTGAGTGGTTGACCGTCCAGCCGGAGGTATCACTGCTGCAGTTTTGCTGGGTCTAGTCAGAGGGCCTGTTAGCTATTATCCATTACTGCTCCTAGGGACTGGGTCATTAGGAACTGCCCAACCTGCTAACCTCTAGCCCTATTACTGCCTGCAGGCCTTATTGACCGCCGCAACGAGCTCCAACGCTGGGCTGCCGACTGGAAAATAAGGGGGGGGGGGGTGACACCAACCCTAATGATGCCACTGATCTGTAGTCCAGTAGAAGAGAATGGGGTAGAAACGCTGCTTGGGATATCAGTGCAGGAAAGCTCTGTGGTGCCATCTTTCTACTCAGATGGGAAAATGGATTTCCTGGCAGGTCAATGGGTTATTTTCTATATAGCATAGTTCAGTGTACATTTTCAGCCTGCCTTTAGTGCAGAAATAAATAAGATGCATGGGAGTTACATCATCCCAGCCTGGCCAAGGAATCAGTAGCAGCTACTTGGGAGATTGCGGCTGTTGCGTCGCTTGAATGGGTGTTTTGTTAAGTAAGTCTGCGAAAATGTTCAAATACTAGGTGTTCTACAATCTAGGTGTATGCATTACCTTTTTGTTGCCTGCAGGTGGCTGCATTGCATAGATTTTAGCACAGAGGCTTTCATCCTGGCACAGGAAAGCTGGGCCATTGTTGGAAAATTCTAGTTGCTGCCATGATGCTCCCTTAACTTTAGCATTTTTGAGTCCCTGATCTGGAACAAACATACAGATCACTCTTTTTCATCTGCAAGTTTGGTCTATGTCAGTGACTAGGAAAGCATTCAAGATAGGCAAGTAGCATTTTCAGCATTGGCAGCCATTGTCTTTCTTTTAGTGCAGGTTTTCTTTTAAACTGGTTCAGAGGTTCAAGTATAATATACTAGGTCATTGTATTAGGACACGCAAAGCCCATTTTGATGAGCTGCCATATTTAAAGCTGGTCTTAACTGTGTCTGAGCACCACAAACCCAAAAACACAAAATCATTTTTAATATTCAAAGTAAACTCGCTTTCAATGTTCAAAGCAAACACCATCCATCCATGTCTTTGCTTTATTTTGCTGAAAAATCACTTTGAAAAACATTCCCCTCAGCATTTCTGGCCGTGGCCATCTTGAGTAAGGGCAGATGATTCATGTAGCATTTACTTCCTAGAATCCGTCTGCCCTTAGCTCAGGCATGCAAGGAGGCGAGGGTGTGCTTAGCTGAGAAAGCCCCTCCTCCCCTGCAGAAGACACCTGGAATGTATTACATCATTTGCCTAGGCAAGAAACCAAGGTTATAACTGAAGAAATGTAAAGAAAAAAAAGTTTGAAACAAGTAAATATGATATGATCTCCTATCTATTTACTAATCCTAGGAGCATGAGGATTAAAAATAATTAACGTTGATTGGGAGAGTGAAGTCCCACTTTAAAGTGTCAGTCTACCCAAGACAGGACCATGTCATACTAGCAATCCTGTCTGACAGCATCTCCCTAGCAACAGGATTGCTAACTACTGGTTATGGAGCTGCCCCCCTCGCTAGCAAGGGAGATATGGCAATGTTTAGGGCCAGTGATGGGGATTTGGAAGTGTTCCATGGCAGTGGTCAATTTCAGTGAGAGGGATCCATCAGCATTTCAGACCAATGAGTGGGATTCTCACCAGCGTTCCAGGTCAGCAAAGGGAATTTGGCAGTGTTCTGGGTCAGGGAGGGGGATTTACCAGAAGGGAAATTGGCAATCTTCTGGGTCAGGGGGGGGGGATTCACCAGCGTTCTGGGTCATCAAAGGGAATTCGGCAGTGTTCTGGGTCAGCGAAGGGGATTCAGCAGCGTTCTGGGTCAGCAAAGGGAATTTGGCAGTGTTCTGGGTCAGGGAGGGGGATTCACCAGCGTTCTGGGTCAGTAAATGGAATTCGGCAGTGTTCTGGGTCAGCAAAGGGAATTCGGCAGTGTTCTGGGAGAGGGAGGGGGATTCACCAGCATTCTGGGTCAGTAAATGGAAATCTGCAGTGTTCTGGGTCAGTGAGGGGGATTCACCAGCGTTCCGGGTCAGTAAAGGAAAATCGGTAGTGTTCTGGGTCGGGAGAGGGGGGGGGGGATTTAGCAGCATTCCGGGTTAGCAAAGGGAATTCGGCAGTGTTCTGGGTCAGCCAGGGGGATTCACCAGCAACCAGGAACAGTGAAGTTGGTTTTTTATGCATTGTATAATTTTCAGTTGTAAACACATAACTCTATTCCCACTTAATTGTATGCAACCACACTGTAGAACAGCGTTCCAGGTCAGCAAAGGGAATTCGGCAGTGTTCTGGGTCAGGGAGGGGGATTTACCAGAAGGGAAATTGGCAATCTTCTGGGTCAGGGAGGGGGATTCACCAGCGTTCTGGGTCAGCAAAGGGAATTCGGCAGTGTTCTGGGTCAGCAAGGGGGATTCAGCAGCGTTCCGGGTCAGCAAAGGGAATTCGGCAGTGTTCTGGGTCAGCAAGGGGGATTCAGCAGCGTTCTGGGTCAGCAAAGGGAATTCGGCAGTGTTCTGGGTCAGGGAGGGGGATTCACCAGCGTTCTGGGTCAGCAAAGGGAATTTGGCAGTGTTCTGGGTCAGGGAGGGGGATTCACCAGCGTTCCAGGTCAGTAAAAGGAATTCGGCAGTGTTCTGGGTCAGCGAAGGGGATTCAGCAGCGTTCCGGGTCAGCAAAGGGAATTCGGCAGTGTTCTGGGTCAGCAAGGGGGATTCAGCAGCGTTCTGGGTCAGCAAAGGGAATTCGGCAGTGTTCTGGGTCAGGGAGGGGGATTCACCAGTGTTCTGGGTCAGCAAAGGGAATTTGGCAGTGTTCTGGGTCAGTGAGTGGCAGAGGTGGGGGACTCGAGTCACATGACTTGACTCGAGTCGGACTCGAGTCACCTTTTTGAGGACTTGCGACTTGCTTGACAAAATTAAATAAATGACTCGACTTGACTTTGACTTGCCACTAATGACTTGCGACTTGACTTTGACTTGGGCTATTTGACTTGCAATGACTTGCAATGACTTGGCACCACCAGTGCTGTGTCAAGAAAAAAGCACTAAGCAGTTTTGTTAATGTTGAAAATGAAACAAAACCTTTCCTGAAAACTGACTTTTAACTAATTTTAAGGATGGAAATGGGGTAGATCAGTATTTTGACTTAAATTGTGACTTGACCAAAATAAATGACTTGACTTGACTTGCTTGACTTCTAGCAGGGACTCGACTTGACTTGCTTGCTTTTCGCCACAGTAACTTGGGACTTGCTTATGACTTGAAGGTTAAGACTTGAGACTTGCTTGTGACTTGCACATGTGTGACTTACCCCCATGTCTGGTGAGTGGGATTCACCAGCGTTCTGGGTCAGTAAATGGAATTCGGCAGTGTTCTGGGTCAGCAAAGGGAATTCGGCAGTGTTCTGGGAGAGGGAGGGGGATTCACCAGCATTCTGGGTCAGTAAATGGAATTCGGCAGTGTTCTGGGTCAGCAAAGGGAATTCGGCAGTGTTCTGGGAGAAGGAGGGGGATTCACCAGCATTCTGGGTCAGTAAATGCAAATCTGCAGTGTTCTGGGTCAGCAAGGGGGATTCACCAGCGTTGCGGGTCAGTAAAGGAAAATCGGTAGTGTTCTGGGTCGGGAGGGGGGGGGGATTTAGCAGCGTTCCGGGATAGAAAAGGGAATTCGGCAGTGTTCTGGGTTAGCAAGGGGGATTCACCAGCAACCAGGAACAGTGAAGTTGGTTTTTTATGCATTGTATAATTTTCAGTTGTAAACACATAACTCTATTCTCACTTAATCGTATGCAACCACACTGTATAACAGATTAAAAAAAGTAAGTTATGATAAAAAAAACAACAAAATTAAATAAATTCATTATTAACGTTGACAAGGCATGCTGAGAATATGATGCAGAAAAGCAGAAGCTACCTATGATGATCTATATATGTCAATAGATTCAGTAGAGTCCCCTTCCACCACCACGAGCTTCTTTCCTCATCAGTGAAACCACAAGCCATAACTAATAAGGAAAGAATAAGATTATTATTTTATTATTATTATAACTAATAGGGAGGCTCAGGAGTGAGTGGGCCCGAGTTTGACTTTTTCAGAATAAGTTGAGATTTTCATACAGAATTATCCTCCTAAATCGTTGGTCTACTGATTGCTCTGAAATGTTGTTTTCTCTAAAGGTAACCTGTATGACGAGTGTAAATAAAACAAAAAAACTTCCAACTTAATGTTCTCTAAAAACTGTTTTATTGCTTTGTATATCCTTGTTTATTATTCAATAAAGAGTTATTAAACAGAAAAAAAAAACTTTAAGTAATCCTCCAGGCAGCTGAATACAAGCGGTTATCTGCTCTACTGTTTTGAATGCATTGTTTGGAAAAAGAGCAATCCTTTTATATGGTACTTTGGGTCTTTATAAGGCAAGAGATCGTATCTTCAACAACGTCCTGACTGTGTGTTCTACATACAGAGCAGTAACACCAAGCAGTGACAATCCAGCAATTAGAACTGCTGCGTTGATTGTAACCTCTTTATGTAGGTATAGCTCACAAAACACAAAGGGGTTGAGTTATCAAGAGTTCATATAGCCTTTTGCCCAGTGAAAGTGCATGTACATTTGTACTGTGCGAATGAGGAAAATAACAATTGGTAGGCTATATCCTGTGCTTTTTTTTTGTAAATAATTGTTTTTAAATGGAAAATACTGAATTTGGCCACTAGCTGGAGCTAAGTAGTGTAAGAATTTCCACCCAAAAGTGGAACTTCCATTTTAAGCACTCCTTGCCCCCTTACATGCAACATTTGGCATGTGGATTTTTTTAGGGGGGAGTGGGTACATGATTTTGACAGGTACTTCATGTCCCACTTCCTGCTTTCTTCGTCTCACTGCCTAGGCGACTCCTCCTCTCCCCCTCCCTCTCTGTAATCTTCTGGGACTGTCAGGAACTATGAATCAGACTGAGACAGAAGTGCAGTAAAAATCACACATTAATAAAATGATAAAATGGTACAAACAGTGCAAAAGTAGTCAAAACATAACCAGGGTTCAGTAACCAGAGCAGGTAGTCAGAACAAGCCAGTAAAACAGGAATCCAGAGATCAGAGTAGTCAGAGGCAGCAAACAGGATCAGGAACCAGAAGGAAAGTCAGCCAGGCAAAACACAGCAGAGCGTATCCCGATATGTTTTTTTTTTTATTATTGAAAAGCCAGTGGCGTGCAAAACACACCCAAAAACTTCCACCCGGTGCCAAAAAAAAGTGCCCACACATAGAGAGTGAAACACAAAAACGTGCAATGGGTGTTCAGTGTCCTACACTAGGAAAAGACCTTACCCTGATCCCCTGGGGCGTTAGGCTCCAGATAGAGACTGAGGTACTTTACAAAGGGTCCATCTGGCCGAAACCAGGCGGACCCCCGTTCTCTGGAAGGTCTGCCGAAAAAAGACCCACCCAAGTACTAGGTGGGGCTCCCCTGATGGGAGACCCCCAAAGGAGAGGGCGAACCAAGCCAGAAGGCCTTTGTGCACCCCTTCCCAAGACTTTCAGAGTAGGCCCGAGGACCCACACCCTACTCATCACACAGTGACAAACGTGTATACACTACAAACAAAAAAGTGACAAACACGGGGATAAATAAAAAAGAGTGGGGAGATAGGGAGGTGGGAGAGTGAAAGTGACCATTGTGTAATACAATGGCCGGCCCTCCGGCCAGGAATAAAAATTTCCCCTGGTCCTAGTCAAAAGGATCAGCCCAAGAGGCAGGTGTGAAAAACGTGTGTAGTGGTGAAGTGACCATGGTGCCATAAAGTCAAGTGCCTAAACACAGTGACTGTACGGCACCCCTGAACTGCCACTTCAGGGGCACATTCACCACTTCCTTTTCAAAGCAACCCTGACCCACAGCCCAGACCACAGCGCCCCCCCCCCCCTCAACCAGGAAGGCCTGGAGTTCAGGAAACTTGGTGAGAGCCCTTTACCATCAGGCTCCACCATCATTCTATCCCTTCTGCCTAATTACATTCAGGAAATACTGACCACTCCCCCCCCCCCGAAGGAGGAGTAAGCGTTCTCTCCCAAAAAAAACGGCTGGAGCTAGAGCTACCCCAATCTAGACCAGAAGGCCAGGGACCCGACCCTCCGGATCAGACCCTGTGGTTCTCCATCCCCATCAGAAGGCTTCCCTTTTGGCTACGAACCGCTCCAGGTCACCTTTACTCCAGCAGGTTTTGCATAGCAACCGCCATCCCTTCACTATTTCGCCATCAGGGACGGAAGCAAGCGCCACCTCCTGGAAACTGATAAGAACAGATACTACACGTGATCTTAGCCAAAAGGCCGAGAAGCGGCCCGGATATGTTGACCAAGGCGAAGGCACAGGAGATCTGATGTAAGCAGCTTAAATAGCCAGCAGGCTGATTGATGAGCAGTATATGATCATCAGGTGAGTCACTGTGGAAAGAAGAGTGCTGGCAATTAACCGACAGCTGAGCAGCCTGAGCTTTGAGAAGGGAGGGCTGAGCCCAGCCCTGACAGGGACACGTCACAGGTCCCAGAAGATTGCCTGGCCACTGAGAGAGTGCAGCGAGACTCGTGCATGCGCAGTGCGCGCCCGGCTATGAAGCCGCAAGCTGTCACAGCTGGGTGTCCACACTTGCAATGACGGCACCGCGGAGAGGTAAACCCTCTCCTATACCCAGTGAAGTGAACAGCCTCTGATGATAGACAACAAACCTCCCTACATAGGTTTTACATGTATATCCGCTGTCTTCAGCCTTATATATACTTTAGTAAGTGCACAGGCACTTAAAAAATCGGAAAAGTTATGATGATACAACTAGGTTCATAATAACCTATAATCGCCAACATTCCTGTGTTTGTGGGATATTACAGAAGCATTGGTATTTACTCATCAATGATCCTATTCTTAAGAAATATACAGGTGAAAGACCCAATAACACATTTAGGCAGGCAAGATCCTTTAGATCCCTTTCACACCGGGCCGCTCATAGCGTCGGCGGTAAAGCGCCGCTATTTTAGCAGCGTTTTACCGTCAGATTAGCGGCGCATTTCGGCTGCTAGCAGGGCACTTTTACCCCCTGCTAGTGGCCGAGAAAGGGTTAAAACTGCCCGCAATGCGCCGCAATATCGGCGTTTTGCCGGCGGTATCCCAGCACTGCCCCATTGATTTCAATGGGGAGCAGCGGTGGAGGAGCGGTAAACACACCACTCCTTCACCGCTCCAAAGAAGCTGCTGACAGGACTTTTCCTGACGTCCTGCCAGCGCAGCGCTCCGGTGTGAAAGCCCTCGGGCTTTCACACTGGAGACAATGCTGCAGCTGTTTGAGGGCGGATTGCAGGCGCTATTTTTAACGCTATAGCGCCTGCAAAACGCCCTCGGTGTGAAAGGGGTCTTAGGGATAGGCTAACAAAAAGTAATTTTGTAGACACAGAAAAGGAGGATCAAACTTTGAGGGGTACATGGAAGTGTAACTCGTCTCATTTCTGTTCATGTATTTTTGAGAATCACACCATGTACCTGCCCAACGTAAATTTACACTCTATTATACACTCTATTATACACCATGTTAACTGCCAAACGGGTGGGCGTGGTGCATATTATGTTCTGTGAGTGCGGGAGTTTCCATATTGGGAATACCAAACGTCCCTATTGGCGTAGAATAAAGGATCACGTGCACAATGTCACTAGTGATCTACTGTATACGCCAATAGGACGTCAAGTGAATTTTCAGCACTCAGGGACAACACTGTGGTCATTAAATTTGCAGCATTGGAATATATTCTAATGGCTCTAAGGGGGGGGGGGGATTTTGATAAGAGGATCCTGCAAAGAAAAACGCGCTGGATTCACACTCTACATTCCCACGCCCCCAGGTTTAAATGAGGCAATGAGTTACAAACCCTTTCTGTAATGCCCGTTTTTGATGCTCTGTAGGATGGGGGTATGATTTGATGTGCTAATTTGCTTAAATATGTGTGCTCTTGGGGGGGCTTCTGTTTTTTGGTCTCTGGGGGGCCTCTTTTAGCCCCATTTTTTGATATGTTATAATTTACCTAATATATTAGACATTTTCTCCTCCCCCCCTTTTTTTCCTTTTTTTTCTTTTTGTCTTGATTTTTTTGTTTGTTTATGTTTTTGGTCTTTGTATTGTTCTGTCCCAGTTTTTTTTTTCATTATCTGCATAATGTCTGGCTGATGGTCTAACCCTGTTTGTCTAGCGTGGGTCACTTAATGTAGATGGATGGATACATATATGGTTTCCTCTTCTATGTACTTAACAGCTCTATATTGAGTTACTTTCTTTCTCCTGGGGATGCCCATTGGAGGCATCCAATTGGGCACGTCCCACTGGCTTAGGCTCCTTCTCTCTTTTGTCGGTGTAGCCTGGTTACCAGTACGGTGTCTATGTTTGTCCCCTTTGGGGAACCAGTTTTTCAAGGCCATTCAGGCAAGCATATATGTGGTTTGTTTTTTTTGTTTTTGTGTGTATGTTTATCGAAGATGCACATATATATATATATATATATATATATATATATATATATATATATATATATATATATACACACACACACACACACAATTGCCTAATATATATATACACACACACAATTGCCTAAAGCGTCAATACTGTTTATACTTATTCATATATTTTTTTCTTTGTATAATTTTTAATTCTATATCAGCACCTACCCATTATGTCCTGAGGAAGCAATTAAATGTGAAACACGTTGACAAGCAAGCATGGAGGAGTTCATGGACCTACCCCCTTTATACATACATATACCATTTTCTGCATAATTATGGACTCTTCACCAACTCATTGAAAGGATTCATGCCTCCATGTCTGTTCTTTTGGGTATCTGTTGACCTTGTCTAGCAAAGAGTGTTGTTGTTTGTCATATCTATGTTAATTTTAATATTTTTGTAATAAAGATACATTTTTTATAATTACTGCCTTATGCTCACAAAGTCCGCTTTTTTTTTTAGAGAGAGTTTCAATTACTCCTCCAACCCTTCTCTATATCTATTGGATGTTGCCATGGTGGGGGTCCTCCCTCCTTTAGAAAGTGCACTTCGCATTAAAGTTTTTCTCTTCCTGGTTAGCACTGGGAGTGGATTATTGGCATACAGCCAAGACAGCTGATTGGAGGAAAGGCACACACCCCCTCTCCTCATAGGAAAAGGAAGAAAGGAATGTGCAGAGGTCTGCTCTTAGACAGCAAGGGGGCTGCTAATCTATTTTTAGCATCCTTCCCAACACACACATCTATCTCCCAGGGAGAACATGTGAGAAGTTATCAGGCTGATAACAGAGCTATGGAGCAAGAGACAGCTACGGGACCTAGTGCTTTGAAGAGAGATAGGAAAACACTAAGAATAAATGTGACCAGCTCACATTTCATGAATCGGGTTTACATCCACTTTAACTCCATCTAGTGGCCAAAGGCAGTATTTTCTGTAAAAAAGCAATGATTTTCAATTGAAAAGCACAGTGTATAGCCTAACAACATTAATTTGTTTGCCCAATCCTCGCAGAAGGAATGTACATGCATGTTCACTGTGAAAATTGGCTATGCACATCCTTTATTAATCAACCTCAAAGTGTACCTAGACCTTGTTAGTTAATTGGTGTTTGTTATCCACTCATCTTCTCTTATGTTATCACAATCTAGTCTAGAATTAGACATAAGCAAAGTAAACATGCACTTTGTGAATGGTAAAAGTGGAAATGCACTATAATCTCAGCTGCCAGACGGCTGAGCTGGGAAGTGACAAGTGTGCTGTTGGAGATTGGGGCAGTTAATGTCAAGTGACAGGAAGATGGATTTACTATTATCTATGAATGAATATTTTTCAGCATCTTCTTGTTACCCCCCCCCCCCCCCCCCCTTATTGTATAATATGCAAATAAGGGAGAGCTGTCACGTGTTGAAGTCAACCTGTACTGACACAGCGCTCTAAACAAACACTTTCACTCCAGACAAGACCAGTGTTGCCAACCTACCAGATTGAAATTTACTGGCACAACACCCAAAATTTACTGGCACAGCCAAGTTTTTACTGGCATTTCACAAACGTTACAAAATGAAATTTTTAGGTGCAAATTTCAGTATTTAGGCTACAAACAAGTACGCTAGGCAAATAGCAATGTGATTTAAGGTAGATGTTAAGGTATAAAAACATATTTTTGTTATTTTCGATATAATAAGGGCGGATTATTTAGTCCAATCACCTCTTGCCTCCATCACCTGTCACAAAAAGGAAAATGAAAATATATACACACCCAGGGGTTATCTCCTCTTATCCGATTTATTGAAAAAATTAACAACACCACAATACACAGCTCTCCATCGTGAACCTAACCTCCCCCACATATACCCACCACACCCCATAAATGAACCATCCCTCCCTCCTACAATTTACAAAAAGCACAATTCCATAAAAATCCCCCTCCTTCCCCTCCATATGATGGGACCGCTATAAAACCTCTCCCTTGGAGCAGGAACCAGAAGACTGTATAGAACACCCCCCACGGTGGTACCCCTGATAATAACACCTGTATCCAAGACCCTACCCAAGGATTGATCTAGAACCGAATGCTCCCAGAAGCCTGAAAGGATAACTCTGCACCTTATAGCCACAATGGGGGAATACAGTGGTCTTATCCGTGACAGGGAATTCTGGGAGACAATCTGACTGGTGAGTGGTACTGGCTACCTCTGTTGGAATGCCTCCTATATGTGTCACAGAACCTAATCCCAACTGTGGGGATATGTGGAAGTCCCAGTGAGCCTGTCTGGATGAGCGCTGCAGGGGATATAAAGATAGACAAGTTGCTGGATGATAAGGGAAGTCCCTCATTCAAATGAAAAGGCGCTGCTGAGCCTGCCACTCCAGAACACCCAGAGGTTGATCAGAAGGAGACTGTTCCCACAATATGGATGCAACCAATGTCACATAACAGCATGGATAATTACATCCGATCCAGCCAGTATAAAAGTGTGGTGTGGTGGGTATATGTGGGGGAGGTTAGGTTCACGATGGAGAGCTGTGTATTGTGGTGCTGTTCAATTTTTCAATAAATCAGATATGAGGAGATAACCCCTGGGTGTACATATATTTTTAATTTTCCTTCTTTTGACAGTTTGGTTTTTGTGAACACACCCTACCATTATTTATGGAGATACCCTCGTGTTTACTTTATTGGGCTTCCAGTTTGCACTTTTGTTTTTCCTTTATATAACAAATTTTTATTACAATGCATTTAAAACCACATATAAACTGACATAGTTTCACATAATCATTGAAAAAACAAAAGAAAACAATTGAAAAAAACAAAAAAAAATGGGGACATCAGGAGAGCCATAATTACATTGGTCACGTCTTATTTCCCTGAAGAAGCCAATACCTTGGCGAAACATGTAGGGAAGACCTGACCAGCTACTAAAAACAGCCAATATCATCTCGGCTATTAGTATAATTTTTTTGTTTTTTCAATGATTATGTGAATCTATGTCAGTTTATATGTGGTTTTAAATGCATTGTAATACAAATTTGTTATTTTAACGAACCTCTTATTGAGTTGTTTTGGCACCGTAATAATCCCCCTGCCTCTGACGCCTTTACTACAAATCCTTGGGATGAGATGCCGTATCTAATAAGGACACATCAGCCACTTTCATTACCTTTTTCCTTTATATGCCTCCATCACCCCCTGCTACCAACACCCCCTGCCTCCATCCCCCTCTGCTACCATCACCCTCCCCCTCTGCCTCCATCACCCCCTGCCTCCATCACCCCCTGCCACAATCACCCCCTGCTTCCATCCCCCTCTGCCACCATCACCCCCTGCCACCATCACCCCCTGCCACCATCACCCCGCCACCATCCCTCCCTGCTTCCATCCCCCTCTGCCATGATGACCCCCTGCCACCAACACCCTCTGCCACCAACACCCCCTGCCTCCATCCCCCTCCGCCACCATCACGCCCTGCCTCCATCCCCCTCTGCCGCCATCACTCCCTGCCTCCATCCCCCTCTGCCACCATCACCCCCTGCTTCCATCTCCCTCTGCCACCATCACCCCCTGCTTCCACCCCCCTCTGCCACCATCACCCCCTGCCTCCATCCCCGGCGCCTCTGCCACCATCACCCCCTGCGGCCTGCCATCATCACCTACCTGCTGTCACCAATGGCTGGGCTATGGGCTGTCACTCCGTTCCCGTGGACTTTGGAATCTGGATTGCCTGGATGCAGGGCTCCTCAGTTCCGCCACCGCATGCTGCTCAGCCTCCTGCTCCAGTACTCCTGGACCTGGTTGCATTTTTTAAATGCTGGCGCGCCTGGCGGGATGTGCTGTTACATCACTCACTTGCCTCGCCAGCACAGCGCGCCGCACAGCCTCTGTGAAATTCGCCCCCCCTCCGCCGGCTGAATACAGGATCGGCTCGGCAAGCTCCGGGAACTGCGCATGCGCAGTTCCAAGCCGGACCGGTCACGTCTATTTTTTACTGCCACTTTCCCGATATCATGGGCATTTACGAGCAGGGAAAAAAGTGCCTGTTTTTGCGGGCTGCCCGTAAAAATATGGGCGGTTGGCAACACTGAGTACAGCAGTACCCATAGGAAACTATTGTATTCTATGTGCCCTGTTCACATCATGCATGTGTGTTGTTGTGCTGTAAACGGACACAGTGTGAAGAAGCTCTGTGCCGGTTCACACATAGTACAGTGACTGGCATTTTTCTGCACTGGAAGAACGTCAGTCACACAGTTGTTATCTATGTGCCCTGTGTGCTCTGCAATGCAGCCTGGAGCCGCAGTAAAATGCAGACATGCTGCACTGTATCGTAGCGCACAGGAAGGCACTACATGTTACTGTACAGCAGCTCATCACACTGCACTGCTCTACAGTGACATGAATGATGTGTCAATTTGTGCACTTCACATAAAGTTCACACAAAAAAAGAGAGAAAAAAAGAGCCGTGTGATGCGGTAGAACGTGCATTGCTCCGCCTCCTACCGCTGGCTCACTGCGACCGGAATGGACAGCTGCCTGCACACTAAATTGCTTAAGTTTGATGTGTGGGCAGTGTGAACAGACCCCCAATAATCAAAATAAAATATCCGGCTTCCTCTTCCTAATCATAGTTGGACAATCACACTCTTTTTTGCAAACGTTAAAAAATAAATAAAACAAATCCGGCCTCTTTATAGACGGCCAAACCACGCCCCTTTCTTGCAAAAAGTGACACTAAACTCTGGTTTAAAAAAAATGGATGTTCTGTTCAGGTATGTGTTGTTAAAGCGTTTGTTACCCCAACACTTCATATTCCTGATATGTGCCTGCTGTACCATGTACTTGTATGAGAAAGTCTCCTGTTCTCTTTGTATTGCCTCCTTTGTGTGAAATCCCTGGTGTTCCTGCCAGTCCCTCTGCTTTCCTATTAAATAACTGACCACACTAAGCAGGAGCAGCATGGTCAGTTCTCTAGCTATGATGGGAACTCAGTGTGCTGTCCTCCAATGATCAGACTTGTCCTGACACCCCCGCTGCACAGCCATTCACTGGGAAGCTCAGTGTGATGCTGCTTCTCCTCCCCTCAGCTCTTATAAAAAACATTATAAATACCCCCCCCCCCAGCTTTATACCTATACAAATATGTTTTGTCTTTCATTTCTATTTTAACTGCTTAAGGACCGCCCCACGCAGATATACTGTAGCAGGGTGGCCCTCCTGCGCGAAAGCATGTACAGGTACGTGATTTAATGCACAGGGTCTGAGGCGTGCGCGGGACCCACCGATCATTCTCTGGAGAGGCAGAACGGCACTCTGCCTGTGAGAGAGGAAGATGGAGATCTTGTGTTTCTGCTAAGCAGATCTCTGTGTTCCTCCAGTCACAGCATTCTCCCCACAGTTAGAAACCACTCCCTAGAAGTACACTTAACCCTTTGATTGTCCCTGATGTTAACCCCTTCTCTGCCAGTGTCATTAGTACAGTGTCAGTGCATATTTTTTAGCACTGATCACTGTATTAGTGTCACTGGTCCCCAAAAAGTGCCACCAAAAGAAAGCTATTTGTGGGGAAAAAATGGCATCATTTTATTTGGGTACAGCGTGGCACAACCATGCAATTTGTCAGTTAAAGTAACGCAGTGCAGAATCGCAAAAAAATGGCCTGGTCATAAAAAGGGGGTAAACCTTCCAGGGCTGAAGTGGTTAAACTGAATGGGTTGTCTTACAAGGTGATCGTTTACAATCACTTTAACTCAAAAAAAGTCTCTTCTGTTGCTCTCACCCTCTTAATCGCCAAATTCCTTTTTTTACCCTGTGATGTGACTTCCTGTTGGAGGGTGGCTACGTTCATTCGCCATGGTCCCCACTGTACCCAAGAGCATAGCCTCTCTCTCTCTCTATCTATATATATAGATATATCGATATATCTATATATATAGATATATATATATATATAGATATATATAGATATATATCTATATATATCTATATATATCTATATATATATATATATATATATCTTTAGTGTGTATATATTTTTTATAAACAAGGCTAAACATACATGCTATCTTATCATATCCTTATCTTATCTATGTTTACAATATATATATATATATATATATATATATATATATATATATATATATATATATATATATATATAAAATGTTATTTTTTATTTTTTTCAAACAGAAGTGAGGGGAAAGGGAGAGGTTCAGGAATTAACAGAGAATTTGACAAGGAAATGATTTCATTAAAAACAACTTACAGTGACATGGAGTCGTGGATCTGTATGGATTATTTAAAATATTATATATTTAGTGTCATGAAAAAAAAAAAAATCCGGCCTCCTCCATCCCCTAATAGCCGGCCAATCACTCTCCTTTTTTGTTAGATGGTAAAGAAGTGATGCTAAACTCTGGTTTAAAAAAAATATCCAATTCAGGTATGTGTTCTTAACCCAAAAAAGTGATTTTTACTGTTCTCAGACTTCTCCAAATCTCCATTTTTTTTTGATCCGACTTCCTGCTGTGGGCTGTAGGCTATGGGCGATGAGCTTTGGACTATGAGCTTTGGACTTTAGATTATGGGCTTTAGACCTTATGCTCTGGCCTATGGGCTCTGGACTATGAGTTTTGGACTTTGGGCTCTGGGCAATGAGCTTTGGACTTTATACTTTAGGCTCTGGGATATGGGCTTTCGACTAGGAGGTTTGGACTTTAGGTTATGGGCTTTAGACTTTATGCTCGGGCCTATAGGCTATGGGCTTTGGGCTTCCTTCTCCACTTATAGCCGTCCAATCATGCTGCTTTTGTGTAAGTTGGTAAAGAAGTGACACTAAACTCTGATCCATTTATTATTATTTTATGATCCAACTTCCTGAAAAGGGCTTTGGGCTAGGGTTATGAACTTTGGGCTATGGGCTTTGCAGTGTACATAGAGCAGTGAACATGACTACAAATAACATGCACTGCTCGTTTTAAAACAGGCATGAGGGAAAAGGAGGGATGTAGTAGGACCATTAACTAGTGGATGTCTATGAATTTCTACTGAAAAAAATATATTATTTAGTGTATGAAAAAAAAAAAAATCCAGCCTCTTCCATCCCCTAATAGCCGGCCAATCGCTCTCCTTTTTTGTTAGATGGTAAGAAGTGACTCTAAATTTTAGTTTAAAAATTTTTTTTCTGATCTAAGTTCCTGAAATGGGCTTTGGGCTATAGATTTTTGGCTGTGGGCTAAAGTATAATTTTGGGAGTTAACCTCTTGCTTACTGGGCACTTAAACCCCCCTCCTGCCCAGACCAATTTTCAGCTTTCAGCGCTGACACACTTTGAATGACAATCATGCGGTCATACAACACTGTACCCAAATGAAATTTTTTTCATTTTTTTTCACACAAATAGGACTTTCTTTTTGTGGTATTTAATCACAGCTGGGATTTTTATTTTTTGCTAAACAAACAAAAAAAGATGGAAAATTTTGAAAAACAAAAATCATGTTTCATAGTTTGTTATAAAATTTTGCAAACAGGTAATTTTTCTCCTTCATTGATGTGCGCTGATGAGGCGGCACTGGTGTGCTCTGATAGGCTGCACTGATGTGCACTGATAGGCATAGTTAAGGCGGCACTGATAGGCACAGATAAGGCGACACTGATGGCCACTGATAAGATGGCACTGATGGGCCCTGATGTGTGGCACTGATGGGCAGTGATAGGTGGCACTGATAGGTGGGACTGATGGGCACTGATGGGCGGCACTGATGGGCACTGGTAGGTGACACTGATGGGCACTGATAGGTGGCACTGATGTGCAGCACTGTTGATGAGGCACTGATTGTGGGCACTGATAGTTGGCACTGTGGGCACTGATGGGTGGCGCTGGTGGGCACTGGTAGGCAGGACTGTTGTGTACTGTTGGTGGTATTGGCAGGTGGCACAGGTGGGTACTGAGGAGCTGGCATCAGCTCTTCGTGATCGGGACCAATGTCCCTCTCACAGCCACCAGTGATTGGCTTTTTTTTCTCCTCGCACTGTGAGAGCGAGGAGAAAAAATAGCTGATTACCGGCTCTGTGTTATATCACATGATCAGCTGTCATTGGCTGACAGCTGATCACGTGGTAAGGGGTCGGAATCAACCCCTTACTCCAATCTGTGATTCAGCGAGTCTCATGCAGGAGGCGCACAGGCCGCTCGGGCACGGGAGGACGTCAATAGACGTACTCCCAGCAAAGCAGGTCCGCGCTGTAGCCGTCATTCGGCTATAGCGCGGATCTGAACAAGGTTAATGGAGGATGACAGAAGAAGGCAAAAACATACAGAGACAATTTCATGAAAAATACTTTACAAGGACATTAACTAGAATGTCTCTCTCTCTCTCTCTCTCTCTCTCTCTCTCTCTCTCTCAATATCTCTCTCTCTCTCTCTCTCTCTCTCTCTCTCTCTCTCACATTTTATTTTTTATTTTTTGCAAACAAAAAGAAGTGAGGGAAAGGGAGAGGTTCAGGAGTTAACAGAGGATGTGACAAGGAAATGATTTAATTAAAAATAAATTACAGTGACACGGAGTAGTGGATCTGTATGGATTATTTAAAAAATTATATATTTAGTGTCATGAAAAAAAAATAAAAAAAATCCAGCCTCCTCCATCCCCTAATAGCCGGCCAATCACTCTCCTTTTTTGTTAGATGGTAAAGAAGTGATGCTAAACTCTGGTTTAAAAAAAAAATGTGTTTTGTTTATATTTTGAATTTGATGCTACATTTTGTAGCCTGGTCTGGAGTGTTCACCTGAGAAGAAGTGGTTCCATCAGGATGAATGGACTTCTTTTCGGTGGTAATTGTCTGGGAGCCTCCACCCGCGAGTTAGAGGCTGCATCAGGGTGAAGGGACTCCTTTTTGGTGATAATGGTCTGGGAGCCTCCAGTAAGAAATTAATTAATGAAAATAGATAACAGGTCCATTAAAAAAGGGGGCGGGGGTATTGATTTTTACTGAAAAATAAGGTCATTGTTTAGTGTTGCAACAAAAAAAAAAAATCTGGCCTCCTCCACCCCTTATAGCCGGCCAATGCCTCTCCTTTTTCGGTGGTAATGGTCTGGGAGACTTCACCTGAGAGCTAGAGGCTGGGTCAGAATGAAGGGACTCCTTTTCGGTGGTAATTGTCTGGGAGCCTCCACCAACGAGATGGAGGCTGCGTCAGGGTGAAGGGACTCTTTTTCTGTGGCAATTGTCTGGGAGCCTCCACCCACGAGCTAGAAGCCGCGTCAGGGTGAAGGGACTCCTTTTCAGTGGCAATTGTCTGGGAGCCTCCATCCGCGAGCTAGAGGCCGCATCAGGGTGAAGGAACTCCATTTCGGTGGTAATGGTCTGAGAGCCTCCACCCGCAACCTAGAGGCCGCGTCAGGGTGAAGGGACTCCTTTTCGGTGGTAATTGTCTGGGAGCCTCCAGTAAGAAATGAATTAATGAAAATAGATAACAGGTCCATTAAAAAAGGGGGTGTGTGTATTGATTTTTACTGAAAAATAAGGTCATTGTTAAGTGTTACAACAAAAAAAAAATCCGGCCTCCTCCACCCCTTATAGCTGGCCAATGCCTCTCCTTTTTCGGTGGTAATGGTCTGGGAGCCTTCACCTGAGAGTTAGAGGCTGGGTTTAGAATGAAGGGACTCCTTTTCAGTGGTAATTGTCTGGGAGCCTCCACCTGCGAGCTAGAGGCCACGTCAGGGTGGAGGGACTCCTTTTCGGTGGTAATTGTCTGGGAGCCTCCACCACCAAATTAGAGGCCGCGTCAAGGTGGAGGGACTCCTTTTCAGTGGTAATTGTCTGGGAGCCTCCACCCGCGAGCTAGAGGCCGCGTCAGCGTGGAGGGACTCCTTTTCGGTGGTAATTTTCTGGGAGCTTCCACCCGCGAGCTAGAGGCCGCGTCGGTGGTAATGGTCCGGTAATGGTTCAGGAGTTAACAGAGGATGTGACAAGGAAATGATTTCATTAAAAATAAATTACAGTGACATGGAGTCGTTGATCTGTATGGATTATTTAAAATATTATATATTTAGTGTCATGGAAAAAACAATAATCCGGCCTCCTCCATCCCCTAATAGCCGGCCAATCACTCTCCTTTTTTGTTAGATGGTAAAGAAGTGACGCTAAACTCTGGTTTAAAAAAATATCCAATTCAGGTATGTGTTCTTAACCCAAAAAAGTGATTTTTACTGTTCTCAGACTTCTCCAAATCTCCATTTTTTTTTTTGATCCGACTTCCTGCTGTGGGCTGTAGGCTATGAGCGATGAGCTTTGGACTATGAGCTTTGGACTTTTGGCTATGGGCTTTTAGACCTTATGCTCTGGCCTATGGGCTTTGGACTATGAGCTTTGGACTTTGGGCTCTGGGCTATGGGCAATGAGCTTTGGACTTTATACTTTAGGCTCTGGGATATGGGCTTTCGACTAGGAGGTTTGGACTTAAGGTTATGGGCTTTAGACTTTATGCTCGGGCCTATAGGCTATTGGCTTTGGGCTATGGGCTTCCTTTTTCCCTTTATAGCCGCCCAATCACGCTGCTTTTGTGTAAGTTGGTAAAGAAGTGACACTAAGCTCTGGTCCGTTTATTATTATTTTATGATCCAACTTCCTGAAAAGGGCTTTGGGCTAGGGTTATGAACTTTGGGCTATGGGCTTTGCAGTGTACATAGAGCAGTGAACATGACTACAAATAACATGCACTGCTCGTTTTAAAACAGACACGAGGGAAAAGGAGGGATGTAGTAGGACCATTAACTAGTGGATGTCTATGAATTTCTACTGAAAAAAATATATTATTTAGTATATGAAAAAAAAAAAAAAAATCCGGCCTCCTCCATCCCCTAATAGCCGGCCAATCACTCTCCATTTTTGTTAGATGGTAAGAAGTGACTCTAAACTTTAGTTTAAAAAAATATTTTTTCTAATCTAAGTTCCTGAAATGGGCTCTGGGCTGTGGGCTATAGATTTTTGGCTGTGGGCTAAACTATAGATTTGTGAGTTAACCTCTTGCTTACTGGGCACTTAAACCCCCCTCCTGCCCAGACCAAATTTCAGCTTTCAACACTGACGCACTTTGAATGACAATTGCGCGGTCATACAACACCGTACCCAAATGACATTTTTATCATTTTTTCACACAAATAGGGCTTTCTTTTTGTGGTATTTAATCACAGCTGGGATCTTTATTTTTTGCTAAACAAACAAAAAAAATGGAAAATTTTGAAAAACAAAAATCATGTTTCATAGTTTGTTATAAAATTTTGCAAACAGGTAATTTTTCTCCTTCATTGATGTGCGCTGATGAGGCGGCACTGGTGTGCACTGATAGGCTGCACTGATGTGCACTGATAGGCATAGTTAAGGCGACATTGATGGCCACTGATAAGATGGCACTGATGGTCCCTGATGGGTGGCACTGATGGGCAGTGATAGGTGGGTCTGATGGGCACTGATGGGTGGCACTGATGGGCACTGGTATGTGACACTAATGGGCACTGATAGGTGGCACTGATGTGCAGCACTGTTGATGAGGCACTGATTGTGGGCACTAATAGGTGGCACTGTGGGCACTGATTGGTGGCGCTGGTGGGCACTGGTAGGCGGCACTGTTGTGTACTGTTGGTGGCATTGGCAGGTGGCACAGGTGGGCACTGAGGAGCTGGCGGCAGCTCTCCGTGATCGGGACCAATGTCCCTCTCACAGCCACCGATGATCGGCTTTTTTTTTTCTCCTCGCACGGTGAGAGCGAGGAGAAAAAATAGCCGATTACCTGCTCTGTGTTACATCACATGATCAGCTGTCATTGGCTGACAGCTGATCACGTGGTAAGGGGTCAGAATCGACCTCTTACTCAAATCTGTGATTCAGTGAGTTTCATAGACTCGCTGATCACAGAGCGCGCCTCACGCGCCCTGCAGGAGGCGCACAGGTCGCTCAGGCACGGGAGGACGTCAATAGACGTACTCTCGGCAAAGCAGGTCCGCGCTGTGGCGCTGTAGCTGTGCTTGGTTTTCGGGGTCCCGTACGCAGCTAGGCTCCCAAAAAGTTTCACACATGTGGTATCCCCATACTCAGGAGAAGCAACAGAATGTATTTTGTGGTGTAATTTCACATATTCCCATGGCATGTTTGAGCAATATATCATTTAGTGACAACTTTGTGCAAAAAAAAAAAAATTTGTCTTTTTCCCGCAACTTGTGTCACAATATAAAATATTCCATGGACTCGACATGCCTCTCAGCAAATAGCTTGGGGTGTCTACTTTCCAAAATGGGGTCATTTGGGGGGGGGGGGGGGGGGGTTGAACTGTCCTGGTATTTTATGCACAACATTTAGAAGCTTATGTCACACATCACCCACTCTTCTAACCACTTGAAGACAAAGCCCTTTCTGACACTTTTTGTTTACATGAAAAAATTATTTTTTTTTGCAAGAAAATTACTTTGAACCCCCAACAGATTAAAATGGTGGGTGTTTCATTTTTTTTTTTCACACAATATTTGCGCAGCGATTTTTCAAACGCATTTTTTTGGGAAAAAACACACTTTTTTAAAATTTTAATGCAGTAATACACACTATATTGCCCAAATGTTTGATGAAATAAAAAAGATGATCTTAGGCCGAGTACATGGATACCAAACATGACATGCTTTAAAATTGCGCACAAACCTGCAGTGGCGACAAACTAAATACATTTTTAAAAGCCTTTAAAAGCCTTTACAGGTTACCACTTTAGATTTACAGAGGAGGTCTACTGCTAAAATGACTGACCTCGATCTGACCTTCGGGTGATACCTCACATGCATGGTGCAATTGCTGTTTACATTTGATGCCAGACCAACGCGTGCGTTCACCTTTGCGCGAAGCAGGGGGGGACAGGGGTGCTTTTTTTTTTTTTTTTCTCTTTATTATTTTTTTGCTTTTTATCTTATTTTTAAACTGTTCCTTTCATTTTTTTTTAATCATTTTTATTGTTATCTCAGGGAATGTAAATATCCCCTATGATAACAATAGGTAGTGAAAAAATTGGGGTCTATTAGACCCTAGATGTCTCCTCTGCCCTCAAAGCATCTGACCACACCAAGATTGGTGTGATAAAATGCTTTCCCAATTTCCCAATGGCGCTGTTTACAGCCGGCGAAATCTAAGTCATGAAATGCTCATAGCTTCCGATTTCTTAGGCCATAGAGATGTTTGGAGCCATTCTGGTCTCTGATCAGCTCTATGGTCAGCTGGCTGAATCACCGGCTGCATTCTCAGGTTCCCTGTTGGGACAGGAGAGCCAGAGAAAAACATGGAAGAGGGTAGGGGAGGGGGGCATTCCCTCCCACTGCTTGTAAAAGCAGTCTAGAGGCTAATTAGTCGCTAGGATTGCTTTTAATTGAAAGCCGGCCGCTGGCTGAAAAGAATGATACCAAGATGATACCTAAACCTGCAGGCATCATTCTGGTATAACCACTCAAATTCCAGCAACATACCAGTACGTTGCTGGTCCTTGTTGGGCATATATTGTAAACTTTTTTTTCATGCAGCCTGTGGGCTGAACGAAAAAAAGATATTGATCGGTGGGTATGCCCACCATTAGAATACCTCCCTTCATCCACCCACTTCTAATGATGGGCATACATGCACCGCTTATATATGCCGAAGCATGGGGGCATCCTCCCGCAAAAGTTAGGAGCAAATCGCTCCTCCGCCCTCTGCTGCCCCCACGCTTTGGCATATATGCTGAAGTATGTAACTGTGGTGGTGAAATCACCTCCGACAGCACTGGAGTCACGGCTTTATGTATCATGGGAGCAAACGCTGTTGCTGTCAAGATAAATAAATCCGCGCTGCAACTGAATGGCGTACCTGCTAAGCAAATGATTGTTAACAATAAAACAAAGTAACATTACAGTATAACAGTACGACTTACCATACCTGCAAAGCAAATACAAAAAAAACATAGTAAAAAATAAAACATTTAACGCAACCTGTGCTTAAAATATATATATGCCGAAGCATGGGGGCATCCTCCCGCAAAAGGTAGGAGCAAATCACTCCTCTACCCACTGCTGCCCCCACGCTTCGGCATATATGCTGAAGTATGTAACTGTGGTGGTGAAATCACCTCCGACAGCGCTGGAGTCACGGCTTTATGTATCGTGGGAGCAAACATTGTTGCTGTCAAGATAAATAAATCCGCTCTGCAGGTGAATGGCGTACCTGAAAACAAAAAAATGGTTAACAATAAAACACAGTAAACCGTAAAGTATAAAAAAAATTGCATACCTATAAAGCAAACATGATAAAAACATAATAACAATAACACATTGCAGAATAGAATACAGTAAAAAAGAGCAGAACAATAGAGAGAATAGAGAGAGAACAATAAAACGACAGCTATTTTTGTTTTTTTTATTTTATATTTTTTTTTGTGGTTTGTTTTTTTTTTTTACTTTTTTTGTTTTGTTTTTTTACACTTTTTTTTTGTAACTTTTATAACTGTAACCGTCTCCAGGTTCGGGTCTCTCAAAATGCAATGGCATCTTGGGAGACCCTGTGAAAGTGTGTCCTAGTCTGTGCAGTGCTGTACCCTACGCTAAAACTCAACTAGTGTATGGTAGCGTTCAAAACATTCACCAATACAAAGACCAGGATTGTCAGGACAGGAGGGACAATAATACTGAGTGCCACGCCTATATCTGCGCTTTTCTGCAGACACAACATTTTCTTTGGGGGGCTCGTTGGGTAGGGGTACTCGGGAGGACATAAGGAAAATGCCTCTCATGCAGCCGGCTTACTGCATTTGGTTTGGGAAGGTGAGGTGGAGCACCATCTGGAAACAGAAGGGCTCTGACGATCTCTTCCTGGAATTTAAGGAAGGATCCAGTCCGTCCTGAAGCTCTGTATAGCACATGAGCGTTCAGCAAAGCCAATTGAAATAATTATACAGACACTTTTTTATACCAGCGTCTGGCCTTACGGGCAATTAGGTACGGCGCCAACAACTGGTCGTTGAGGTCCACCCCTCCCATATTAAGGTTGTATTCGTGGACACAGAGGGGTTTCTCCACAACACCAGTCGCCGTAGTAATTTGGACCGTCGTGTCTGCATGAAGGGAGGTAAGAACGAAAACATTCTTATTATCCCTCCACTTCATAGCGAGCAAGTTATTACACTTGAAGCAGGCTCTCTCCCCCAGCCTAAGACGGAAATCTACAAGCCGCTGGGGAAAGCCCCGGCGATTAGGTCACACGGTGCCACATGCTCCAATCTGCTGATCAAAAAGGTGACTAAAAAGTGGCACGCTCGTGTAATAATTGTCCACGTACAAGTGGTACCCCTTTCCGAATAAGGGTGACACCAAGTCCCACACAATCTTGCCAACGCTTCCTATGTAGTCAGGGCAGTTTGTCGGCTCTACGTGATTATCTTTGCCCCCGTAAACCATAAAACTACATGTATAGCCTGTGGCCCTGTCACAGAGCTTATACATCTTGACCCCGTATCTGGCACGCTTGCTGGGAAGGTACTGTTTGAATGACAAGCAGCCAGAAAACTTAATCAGGGACTCATCAACGCAGACAACTTGATGGGGAGTAAACAAGTCTGCAAAACGTTGGTTGAAGTGGTTTACGAGGGGCCGAATTTTGTAGAGCCGATCGTATTCAGGGTCTCCACGAGGACGACAGAGTTCATTGTTGTTGAAGTGCATGAACCGCAAAATCTGCTCGTATCGTGCCCGGGTCATGGAGGCAGAGAACAAGGGCATATGGTGAATTGGGTCAGTGGACCAATATGACCGCAACTCACTCTTTTTAGTTATGCCCATGTTGAGGGAAAGACCCAGAAAGATCTTAAATTCAGAAACCGTAATTGGTTTCCAATCTCTGGCAAGGGAGGACTGGGGAATAGTGGCGATGTGTTGACCAGCGTACAAATTGCTTTGGTCCACAATAGATCTATAGAGATCTTCGGTGAAAAACAGTGAATAAAAATCAAGTGGCGTTTCCACATGAATGCCGGGTTGGCCAGTGAATGGGGGAAGTACGGGTGCTGCAGAAGTGGTGGGTTCCCAATTCGGATTGGCGAATGCAGCAGGAAGGGCACTATGGGCACGAAGGGCCAGTGTTTGTCTTCTTGGTGGCAGCGGGACACTACTAGTGCTTGCCACCTCACCAGCTTGAACTGCACTTATGGGACTCGCCACGTCACCAAGTGTTACTGCAGTGCTGGATGTAGGACCAGGGTGTACTAGGCCGCTGGTGCTTGCCAGTTCACCAGAAGGAATAGCGACGCTAGTACTGCTCTGCTCCATACGAGGGACCTGCGGTTCTTGCACATCAAGGACAGAAGAAGAAGTTCGGGGTCTGGTACGCCTGACCTTGGCAGGGACCACAACTCCGTCGTCAGAGCTATCTGTCATGGAGCCGCTGCTGTCTACAGGTTCGTATTCTGAGCCTGAATCTGACAGATGAGTGACTTCCTCTTCACTATCTGTCATGCTCAGAAACGTGTAGGCCTCTTCACTAGTGTACCTTCGATTTGCCATTTTGGGCTCTAAATTTAGTGATACACTGGTGAGACTCACAGGCAAAAAATCTCCCGACTATTAGCGACTGATTCAAAACACTACCAAAAAACTGTTAGCGATCGCAGGGATCAGGCCTGACTCTGCGAACGCTGCAGCTATGTGTTTGGTGTTTTGTAAGTGACAGTGATCGATCGATACTGCACTTGGGTGGGCTGGGCAGGGCTGGGCCGAGGGGCAAAACGCAGGTGCTAGCAGGTATCTGGGCTGATCCCACTAACACTGCGTTTTTGGGGACCCTAAACTGCTGGGGACGCTAGTATAGATCTGATCGGATCAGATATTGATCCGTTCAGATACTATACCACTAAGGGAGGTGTATGCTGCGTGCGTGGGTGTTAGCGGTACTGGCACTAACCTGACACTGCCTGGGGCGACGCAGACCTTATCTGACCCTAAAAATGTAACTTATATCACCGCCGGGCAATTAGGGGGTTAAACCTTTATTAGGTAATAAACGGCGGGTGCCCTAAAACTATAATAAACAAACTAACCAACGTCACCCGTAACACTTATACGGTGATCACTGGTGAAAGGGTTAACTAGGGGGCAATCAGGGGGTTAAAACCTTTATTATGTAGTATATGGGGGTCCCTGTCGCTATAAAACACTGACGGCGAACCTATATACTTACCTCCCTAACTAACATCACCTGTGTCACTAATGCAGCGATCAGAAAAACAATCGCTTAGTGACACTGGCGACGGGGGGTGATCAAGGGGTTAACCTTTATTAGAGGGGGGTCAGGGGGGTACCTAGACATAAAGGGGGCTAATACTAACTGCCCTAACACTTATAACTGTCACAAACTGACACCAATGCAAAAAAAAAAACCTGCTATTGGTGTCACTGTGACGGGGGTACAGGAGGGTGATTGGGGGGTGACTGGGGGGTGAAAAGTGTGCCTGCGTGTTCTACTGTAAGTGTAGTGTTGTGCAAACTCACATTGATGTCTTCTCTCCTCGGCGCCGGAACGAAAAGACCGGCTCGAGGAGAGATGACATCACTTCCTCTGCTTCTGTTTACATTACAGAAGCCAAGGAAGCTTGTCATTCGCCAGGAGCGATCGCGAGGGGGTGGCCACGAATGAGTGGCCTCCCCCTCACCTCTGATCGCCCCTGACCTGAATCCGACCACCGCAGGCACCGGGGGGGTCCGATTGGACCCCCCGCCCGCGGGCAGGCAGGGACGTACAGGTAAATCCTTATGCCTGCCCGTGCCATTGTGCTGACATACATCGTCGTGCGGTGGTCGGCAACTGCTTAAAGCTGAACTTTGTTCAAGTAATAAAATCTGTGAGCAGGAATGTTTTTTTTCTTTTTAATGGCAGAAGATTAAGGCTGGGTTCACACCATCCCCGCATCCGTCTCACAGCAAGGGTCCGGTGCGTCCTGGTCCACCATTTCAGAACAGATTTCAGCCCGAATTTTGGGCTGAATTCGGACCTGAAACGGACCAAAAGACGCACAGCGTTTTTCTGCAAAACGCATTGGACCTGCTACGAAAAAATGTGAACCGGCTCCATAGAGAGCCAGTCAAAATCTCCTGCTATTAACAATGGTGTGAACACAGCCTAAGGGCCCTTTCGCACAGGCTGTTCGATCAGGTCCACCTGTCAGTTTTTAAGGCGGATCTGATTGAACCTTGCAGTCTCCTATATACAGTGGTGGATGTCAGTGGACACAAGTCCGCTGACACCCGCCGCCATTCGATCTGATCCTGCCCCCAAAAACCAAATGGACGGTGGCCCTATTTTCCATCCCCTTGCGGATCGTATGGAAAAGGACAGGCAGTCTGTTTCCATCCAATTTCCCCATAGAGGAGAGCGGGACTGTTTCCCTGTCCACTCTGCACAGTGAGTGGACATGGACCTGTCATCTGCCTGCTCAGCGGGGATCAGCGGAGCAAGGGGAATCTGCAACACGGAGGCGCCCGTGTGAAAGGGGCCTTACTAAAAGTGGTGCACACAGAATCTGGTGCAGCTACATAGTAACCAATCAGCTTCTAACTTCAGTTTGTTCAATTAAGCTTTGACAGAGCCCAGACTTAAACCCCATTGAAAATCTGGGGAATTACTTGAAGACTGCAGTCCACAAGTGGTCACCATCAAATTTAACTGAACTTGAGCAGTTCTGCAAACAAGAGCGGGCAAATATTACAAGGTCTAGATGTGCGAAGTTAGTAGAGACAAATCCCAACAGACTAAAGACTGTAATTAAAGCAAAAGGTGGTTGAATAAAATGCTGAGGTAAGGATCCATTTTCCAACTCAGTGATTCTGTTTTTTTATTTTTTTCTGACATGTTGATGTTATATCTATTACTTGGCTGGTATAAGTTGCACTAGTGAATACAGCTGGATAAAACAAAAATGGTGTCTGTCTTAATTTCACACTGCAAAGCAACAAAATGTGATTATTTTAAAGGAGGGTGATTCTTTTTTATACCCACTGTATACTGTATATATTATTATTATTATACACGATTTATATAGCGCCAACAGTTAACGCAGCACTTTACAATGTAGACAGGGGGACAGCACAATTACAGTACAGTTCAATACAGAAGGGACAGGAAGGCCCTGCTCGTAGAGCTTACATTCTAAAGGGAGGGGGTGGTGGTAAAAAAGGTTATAGATGCGGGGAATGATTTGATAAGGGTGGCTCGGGGACAGGTGTTAGGTGGGTGTGGGATAGACTTCCCTGAATAAGTGAGTTTTCAGGGATCTCCTGAATATACACAACCCCATTTCCAAAAAAGTTGGGATGCTGTGTAAAATCCACATACAAACAGAATGCAATGGTTTGCAAATCTCGTAAACCCATAATATATACACAATAAAAAATAGAAAACATATCAAATGTTTAAACTGAGAAAATGTCCCATTTTAAGAAAAAAATTTTTTAAATGAATGGCAACGCAACAAAAAGCAAGCAAAGTAATTTAATACTAGAGCTAATTAGGTTCATTTGCAACAGGTGAATAACATGTTTGGGTATAAAAGGGCATTAGAGAGTCAGAGTGTCTCAGAACTAAGGATGGGCAGAGGTTCACCAATCAAAAACTGTGTCTAAAAATTGTCAAACAATTTGCGAATAATGTTACTCAACATAAAATTGCAAAGACTTTAAGAATATGATCATCTAAATGTAGCACCCTGATGTTTAGGCAGGGTTGCTATTAAATTTATTTGATAAATGATAGTTGCCTTGGCCAATTGTTAGGAGGTCAATTGATTTTACTGTAATTCTGGAATTGCTGCACTTCTCTCTTCTGTTACTAGATGGCGGGTTGTCTGGTGACATTAGATAAGACAAGGGCATTGCAAGGACAGATTAGGAATGAATGGGGTGTCTCAGCCAATGGGCAGGGATTTTCTTGGGTCCCTTGCCCTGCTGGGAGAACCTATTTATTTGGGTGTAGTCAGGTGATTGGGGTTCTGTGGCACCTGGACTGCTGTCTGGATGGAAGTGTCGAATTGCCCCGGGTGCTAGGCCAGGAACCTAAGGCCTATCCCGGGGACATCCGGCTGCTGCGTTATCTGAGAGCCTATCCAGAAGTAGTGCAGGGTTGGGACTGTGAGCTTGGAGTCCAACCAGAAGTAACGGTTCCGCCGGCCGGGGAACCAGACATGGTCGGAGGTAGAGGGGAAGCTGTTGCCACAAAGGGACCATCCACCTTTGCTATCGGAGACCACAGTGAGTGAGCTGAGGCCAGTACCAGAGCAGACTTCTCGCCAGCCGGGGATGGTGAAGAAAGCATCAGCAAGTGCCAAGTCAGGGACCTAGCGGGACAGCAGAGGTGACGCTTGTGGAGTGTCATGCCAGGGACCTGACTTGTCAACAGGGGTGAAGCTTGAAGAGTATCTGTGAGTACCAAGCCAGGGACCCAGCAGTGAAGCGGGGTTGACGCTTGAGGAAGATACAGAGTGCTACAGTGAAAGAGCTCAGGGGATCCAGTGGCTAGTGGATCTGAAGTCTAGTGAGAGAGACTGAGAGCTCGTTGAGTGAAGACCCACAGTGAGTGAGTGTGGGGTAAAGAGAACTGTTCGTGTTGCAGATAGTTGAATACCTTTACCGTTAATAACAGCTACAAGATTGTTGCCATAGGAGACAGCAGACCTACCTATACATAAGTGGTGTCCAGCTGGAGGCCTTCACCTGTATAGCTGTCTACCTATAGAAGTCTCAGAGTCTGCCAATTAACATTGCATCTACCTAAGGGTGTCCTGGCCCTAATCCTCTCTCCCACAGTTCTGTTTAAGAGACAATAAATCTCTTTGCATTCAAAAAGTGTCTGGCGCCCACCTGTTCATCTTACATTACACCCACCATGCCTTGTAACCCACTCTACACTGAAGGATGTCAGCTGTCCTTAACTCTGGAGGTCACCATTGAGCTTCGGGGCCCTGGGACTTTGCTATATACAGCACATAATATCATCAAAAGATTTCAAGAATCTAGAGAAATCTATGTGCACAAGGGACGAGGACAATATTGGACAGCACTGCATTAAAAACAAGCATGATTCTGTGATGGATATCACTGAATGGGCTCAGGGATACTTTCAAATATCACTGTCTGTGAACACAGTTCACCGTGCCATCCATAAATGCAAGTTAAATCTCTATCATGCAAAGAACAAGCCATATCTAAATTTGATCCAGAAACACGGCGATATTCTCTGGGTCAAATCTCATTTAAAATGGTTGGTTGCCAATTTGAAAACTGTTCTGTGGTCAGATTCACATTCTTTTTGGCAGTCGTGGGCGCTGCATCCTCCAGATTAAATTGGAGAGGGACCTTCTTTTGTTTTCATTAATTCATCTTTATTTAAACATATTCATTTATTACAAACAATATCTACATTCCATATTGTATATAGAAACATAGAAGTAGACAACAAACAGAAAAAATAGATATTTATAAAATACATAATCGTATCTTATATAAACCTGCCGATAGCAAACCCCCCCCCCCCCCCCCGGCACCCCTCCGATCTTGTTGTTAGATCTCCCCCCTCCTCGCCCCACCAAATGGAGAGAGGGAGAAGAGAAAAAAAAAAGGGGGAAAAAAAATTACAAAAATTTTAAAAATATTCCTCTTCCTTCCCCTCCCTCCTCCCCCCTCCCTCTCTCCCTCCCCTCTCTCTTCCTTTGCATAAATTAAAGTATAGTGATTTAGTTAGTGAAATGTGAGTAGAAATTATATTAAGTGAATGATAATTACTATTAATAATAATGATAATGTCAGTATAAATCTTTCTATATTCGTGTTTTAAGTGTATTATATATCGGTGAAAGAAAAAGAAAGGAAAAAAAAAAGAGAGTGCGGGGGGAGAGAAGGTTGGTACCTTAAAAATGGGTTGTGTGTTTGGTGAGATCTTCCTGTGTTTGTGTCTTTTATGTGTCAGTGCTATTGTGGTTGGTATAATTCAATATTATTCCTCAATGTTCGTGCCTTAACTTATTTGTTTACCTTGTTGGGAAAAAAAACAAAAACGTGATGTAACATAAAAGAGAGGGAGGAAGAGACGGGAAAAAAAAAAGGAAGGCTGGGGATCAGAAAACCCCCAAAATACTCCCCTCCGAAGAGGGACCTTCTAACTTGCATCTCTGACAATATGGGGGTGCACTAGAGTGTATGGAATGGACAGCCTGACATCTGTAAAGGCACCATCAATACTCAAAGATATATCCAGGCTTTAGAGCAGCATATGCTCCCATCCAAACAACATCTTTTTTAGAAGGATAATGCTAAACCGCATACTGCATCTATGACAACAGCATGGCTTTGAAGTTAAAGAGACCGGGAGCTTAACTGGCCTGCCTGCAGTCCAGATCTTTCACCAATTGAAAATAAACTATATTGTCAAAAGTATTGGGACACCTGCCTTTACACACACATGAACTTTTATGGCATCCCAGTCTTAGTCCATAGGGTTCAATATTGAGTTGGCCCACTCTTTACAGCTATAACCGCTTCAACTCTTCTGGGAAGGCTGTCTACAAGGTTTAGGAGTGTGTCTATGGGAATGTTTGACCATTCTTTCAGAAGTGCATTTGTGAGGTCAGGCACTGATGTTGGACGACCAGGCCTGGCTCACAGTCTCCACTCTAATTCATTCCAAAGATGTTTTATCAGGTTGAGGTCAGGCCAGTCAAGTTCCTCCACCCCAAACTCACTCATCCATGTCTTTATAGACCTTGTTTGTGCACCGGTGCAGTCATGTTGGAACAAGAAGGGGCCATCCCCAAACTGTTTCCACAAAGTTGGGAGCATGAAATTGTCCAAAATGTCTTGGTATGATAACTCCTTAAAAGTTCTCTTCACTGGAACTAAGGGGCCAAGCTCAACCCCTGAAAAATAACACCACACCATAATCCCCCCCCCCCCCACCAAGAGAAATTACACTTTGCTACAATGTAAAGTAGTGAGTGTAAAGCTTGTATAACAGTGTAAATTTGCTGTTCCCTCAAAATAACTCAACACACAGCCATTAATATCTAAACCCCTGGCAACAAGAGTGAGTACACCCCTAAGTGAAAATGTCCAAATTGGACCAAAAGTGTTAAGATTATTTTCCAGCACTGCCTTAACCCTCTTGGGAATGGGGTTCACCAGAGCTTCACAGGTTGCCACTGGAGTCCTCATCCACTCCTCCATGACGACATCACCGATGGATATTAGAGACCTTGCGCTCCTCCACCTTCCATTTGAGGATGCCCCACAGATGCTCAATAGGGTTTAGGTCTGGAGACATGCTTGGCCAGTCCATCACCTTTACCTTCAGCTTCTTTAGCAAGGAAGTGGTTGTCTTGGAGGTGTGTTTGGGGTCGTTATCATGTTGGAATACTGCCCTGCGGCCCAGTCTCCAAAGGGAGGGGATCATGCTCTGCTTCAGTATGTCACCTTACATGTGACATGTGACTCAATGAACTGTAGCTCCACCGAGCTGACAACACTCATGCAGCTCCAGACCATGACACTCCCATCACCACAAATAAGTTTATCTTGGTCTCATTAGACCACAGGACATGTTCCAGTAATCCACGTCCTTAGTCTGCTTGTCTTCAGCAAACTGTTTTCAGGCTTTCTTGTGCATCATCTTTAGAAGAGGCTTCCTTCAGGGACGACAGCCATGCAGACCAATTTGATGCAGTGTGTGGCATATGGTCCGAGCACTGACAGGCTGACCCCCACCCCTTCAACCTCTGCAGCAATGCTGGCAGCATTCATACGTCTATTTCCCAAAGACAACCTCTGGATATGACGCTGAGCACATGCACTTAACTTATTTGGTCAACCATGGCGAGGCCTGTTCTGAGTGGAACCTGTCCTGTTAAACCACTGTATGGTCTTGGCCACTGTACTGAAGCTCAGTTTCAGGGTCTTGGCAATCTTCTTATAGCCTAGGCCATCTTTATGTAGAGCAACAATTCTTTTTTTTTAGATCCTCAGAGAGTTCTTTGCCTTGAGGTGCCATGTTGAACTTCCAGTGACCAGTATGAGAGAGTGAGAGCGATGACACCAAATTTAACACACCTACCCCCAATTCACATCTGAGACCTTGTAACACTAATGAGTCAAATGACACCGGGTAGGGAAAATGGCTAATTGGGCCCAATTTGGACATTTTCACTTAGGGGTGTACTCACTTTTGGCGGTCATGCAACACTGTACCCAAATTAAATTTTTATCATTTTTTTCCCCACAAATAGAGCTTTCTTTTGGTGGTATTTGATCACCTCTGACGTTTTTAATTTTTTGCGCTATAAACAAAAAAAGAGTGACAAGCTTGAAAAAAAACACAATATTTTTTACTTTTTGCTATAATAAATATCCCAATTTAAAAAAAAAAAAAAAAAAAAAAAATTCTCAGTTTAGGCCGATATGTATTCTTCTATATATTTTTGGAAAAAAAAAATCACAATAAGCACATATTGATTGGTTTGCCCAAAAGTTATAGTGCCTACAAAATAGGTTATTGATTTATGGCATTTTTATTATCATTATTTTTTTTTACTAGTAATGGCAGAGATCTGCGATTTTTATCGTGACTGTGACATTGAGGCAGACAGATCGGACACTTTTGGGACCATTGACATTTATACAGCGATCAGTGCTATACCACTAGGGGGCGATCAAGGGGTTAAATGTGTTACCTAGGGAGTGATTATAACTGTGGGGGGATGGGACTGACTAGGGGAGGAGACTGATCGGTGTTTCTATATACTAGGAACACACGATCTGTCTCCTCTCCCCTGTTTACACCCACAGATTTACGTTCCTGCTCTGTCACGAGCGATCGCGGGTGCCGGCGGACATCGCGTCTGCTGGGCACGCACATCAGCTCCTCAGTGACACGGCCGGGCACGCGCCTCCTGCTGCTGCTGCGTGTGTGCCCCCTATACCACTGGGAAGCCGAGGACGTCATATGACGCCCGCCCAGGATGGGAGATCTCATCTGCGGACATCATATGACAATGGGTGGGATGTGAAGTGGTTAAAGCAGGGTTAGGTTATAAAAAAATATCCAAAGCTTTGAACATCTCACTGAGCACTGTTAAAGAGGAACTGCAGTCTGCTCACATAATTTGTAATAAAAACGCCTTTGTTTTCTGAAGCTTCCCTCCAACCACTTTACATATTATTCTATATATGCTGTGATTCTGTAGTTGCCAAATATGCTGCAGAAATCTCCCTCCACTGAGTCTGGCTGCAATCATTTTAACTGTGGGCAGCTGAAGCTGCTGCCTGTTCACTTCCTGGATTTACACAGATACACAGAGGCACACATCCAGCTCTGCAGCCCTGATTGGCCCTCTTATGACTCATCCCCCCTCCCTTCCTCGCAGTGAGAGAAAGCAGTGCATGATGTCAAACGCCTAGGCATTTTTCCAGACAAGAAAAAGGAAGTGGGCTGTATAAGGTATTATACCAAAGGCAGAAGATTTAATAGATGGAAAGATGAAAAAATGACTGAAGTTCCACTTTAAATCCATCATCCGAAAATGGAAAGAGTATTGCACAACTGCAAACCTACCAAGACATGGCCGTCCACCTAAACTGACAGGCACGGCAAGGAGAGCATTAATGACAGAAGCAGCCAAGAGGACCATGGTAACTCTGGAGGAGCTGCAGAGATCCACAGCTCAGGTGGGAGAATCTGTCCACAGGACAACTATTGGTTGTGCACTCCACAAATCTGGCCTTTATGGAAGAGTGGCAAGAAGAAAGCCATTGTTGAAAGAAAGCCATAGAAAGTCCTGTTTACAGTTTGGGAGAATCCATGTGGGGGACACAGCAAACATGTGGAAGAAGGTGCTCTGGTCAGATGGGACCAAAATTTTACTTTTTGGCCTAAAAGCAAAATGCTATGTGTGGGAGAAAACTAACACTGCACATCACCCTGAACGCACCATCCCCACTGTGAAACATAGTGGTGGCAGCATCATGTTGTGGGGATGCTTTTCTTCAGCAGGGACAGTAAAGCCGGTCAGAGTTGATAGGAATATGGATGGAGACAAATACAGGACAATCTTAGAAGAAAACCTGTTAGAGTCTGCGAAAGGCTTGAGACTGGGGTGGAGGTTCACCTTCCAGCAGGACAACGACCCTAAACATACAGCCAGAACTGCAATGGAATGGTTTAGATCAAAGAATATTCATGTGTTAGAATGGCCCAGTCAAAGTCCAGACCTAAATCCAATTGAGAATCTGTGGCAAGACTTGAAAATTGCTGTTAACAGACGCTCTCCATCCAATCTGACAGAACTTGAACTATTTTGCAAAGAAGAAAATGCCACTCTCTAGATGTACAAAGCTGGTAGAGACATCCCTAAAAAAGACTTGCAGCTGTAATTGCAGTGAAAGGTGGTTCTACAAAGAATTGACTCAGGGGGGCTGATTACAAATGTACGCCACACTTTTCAGATATTTATTTGTAAAAAAAAAATTAAAACCATTTATAATTTTCCTTCCACTTCACAATTATGTGCCACTTTGTGTTGATCTATCACATAAATTCCCAATAAAATACATTTATGTTTTTGGTTGTAACATGACAAAATGTGGAAAATGCCAAGGGGTATGAATACTTTTTCAAGACATTGTATATATACAGTATATATATACAATGCCTTGACAGTTTAAATATAATGTCTTTACAGTATATATAATATATATATATTTTTTTTTCCCCCTGGTCACCGCCACAGCAGTACGACCAGTGCAGTCAGTCACAATGTCCCCAATTATTGCTACACCAGTTCTAGTGTCATCATAAGGCCTTGTTCACATGTGGGGTGCTCTTTGAAGAGCGATCTCTGTTTAGATCACTCTTCAGAAAGGATTCAAAGGCGTAGCGCTCACCGAAAGCATCTGGAGGTTCAATTCCTGCCACTGCTGTAAAGCAAAACATTGCAGCCACATGTGTACACCCCTGGCCACATTACCTCTGCAGCTAAAGAGGGTATCACCTTGTGATTCAACCACAAGGTTTTGCCGCCCCAACCTAATGTGTGAATGAGTCCTATTACTGTACATCAGGATTAATCAATTTTCAATATATATACCATAGTTTGTATAAAAAAATTTGCAGAATACATTTTGTCCCACATTTATGAATAAAGATTATTTATTTGCAAAATTTTATAACAAAAACTAAGAAAAATTTTTTTTTTTCAAAATTGTTGGTCTTTTTTTCTTTCTATAGTAAATAAAAAAAGGGGGTTGTGCTAGGAGGGGGGATTTAGTAAGTTTGTGCTAGGAGGGGGGGTTTATGGGGGTTGTGCTAGGAGGGGAGATTTGGGAGGGGGGTTTGTGTCGGGAGGATGATTTGGGAGGGGGGGTTGTGCTAAGAGGGGGAAATTACAGGGGGTTGTGCTAGGACGGGATTTGAAAGGGTTTGTACTGGGAGGGGGATTTGGGTGGGGGGTAGTGCTAGGAGGAGGAATTTGGGGGGGGGTTGTACTACAAGGGTGATTTGAGTGGGAGGTTGTGCTAGGAGGGGGGATTTGGGAGGGTTTGTGCTAGGAGGGGGGATTTGGGAGGATTTGTGCTGGGAGGGGGGTGGGGGGATTTGTACTGGGAGGGTGATTTGGGTGGGGGATTATGCTGGGGGGATTACTGGGAGAGTGATTTGGGTGGGGGGTTGTTCTAGGAGATGGGATTTGGGGGGGTTTGTACTGAGAGGGTGATTTGGTTGGGGAGTTGTGCTAGGAGGGGGGATTTGGGGGGGTTGTACTGGGAGGGCGATTTGGGAGGGGGGTTTGTGCTAAGAGGGGGGATTTGCGAGGGTTTGTATTGGGAGGGTGATTTGGGTGGGGGGTTGTGCTAGGAGGGGGGATTTTGGAGGGTTTGTGCTGGGAAGGGGGATTTGTGCTAAGAGGGGGGATTGGGGGGGAGGGTTTACAACCAGCAGACAACTGAACTCTGCCTCGCAGAGTACATTTTAGGGCTTGTTCACACCAGGAGCAGTGTGGTAAAGGGCGATAAAGAACTCAACACTCCAGGTGAATGGATTAAGCCTGACAGGATTCCAATCAAGTGGTATATGTAACAAAGAAGAAATGGCTACACATCAATGAAAGTCCAATGCCGTTTATTAAATCACCAGGATGACATCAAAAAGGACACCAACGCACAGTCTTGTAGACGTGTTTCACACAGTACAACTGTGCTTAATCATGATTAAGCACAATTGTACTGTGTGAAACGTGTCTACAAGACCGTGTGTTGGTGTCCTCCTTGATCTCATCCTGGTGATTTAATTTCTTCTTTGTTGCAATGTGGTAACATGTGCGAAATCTCGTGTTTTCCTGTACCGCACAAAAATGTGCTGCCTTTTGCAGACGCGCATCTAGCAAATGGGAATACGTTGTGCCTGCTAAACCACACAGTACCATAGTACCATGTGTTTTGTTGCTCTGCAATTTTAAAAATCATGCTGGCACCCTTTTACGTGTTTCTCATGCATAGAACAGCTCATTAAAAAAATGTGACACGTAGGAACGCGCAAAAAAAGCACATGCACTTGGATGCACCTTGTGATTTGAACGAGCCATCAGATTGGTGTGCCCTGGGATTATTGTGCGCGATTCTAAAGGGTGCATTGACTGAAAAAAGGTTGAAAAATACTGATCTGTCTAAAAAAAAATTATATAAAAATAATTTGGGTTTAGTGTTGCATGACTAAGTAATTGTCAGTTAAAATGTGACAGTAGTGAAATCTGAAAAATGGCTTGGGCTGGAAGGGGGTGAAGCAGTCCTGCCTTTGAGTGGTTAAAGGAATCACCAGATGAAAATAAAGAGTAAAAAAAGACTAAAAAAAAAAAAAAAAGAAAAACGAATGCAGCCACTACATCTAAGGACTGGTAAGCTGCAATATATTACATTTTTGTTCTTTGGTTTAGATACATTTTAAGAAGCCTCTACTGTGCTTCTTTTCTATCACTGAAAGAAAACCCTGCTTTTCTTTAGAACAAAAGGCCCTGGCGATTTCAGATCTATTTACATACTATTGATAGCCCTGGGTTAATGAGACTCACACACCTCTTTATCCTAAATAATCTGTTGTGATAAAGGGCAGAGTGGGTTACACTAGAACTGTCTTAGCCCTGGGGATGGATGGGAGTGTAAAGTGATCCTATGGCTTCTGTGGCCTGGAAAACCTTGGTCAAGTAAACAATACAAAGTCCTGTATTTTCTCACAGCTCCTTCAAGACAGCTGAGCTAAACCAAAGACTTCCCAAGCCCCTGGCACTGTCTAAGATGTGCAAAGCGTGAAATGCCTGTGAAGAGGCTTAAGTGGTCTAATGGATTTTTGTTTTTAAAACGATGGCACCTTTGGGTGTACATTGTATGGAAATGGAATGTTGTGTAGGTTCATCTGGATAAAAATAAAATTCTATATTTAGAGGAAAATGGTGATGAGGAAGTATGCAAGGTGCTACTGCTGTGGTCAGGCCAGACAAGTTCCTCCACCCCAAACTCGCTCATCCATGTCTTTATGGACCTTGCTTTGTGCTCTGGTGCGCAGTCATGTTGGATTAGGAAGGGGTCATCCCCAAACTGTTCTCACAAAGTTAGGAGCATGAAATTGTTCAAAATGTCTTGGTATGCTGACGCCTAAAGAGTTCCCTTCACTGGAACGAAGGGGCCAAGCCCAACCCCTGAAAAAAAACCCCAAACCATAATCCCCCCTCCACCAAATGATTTTGACCAGTGCACAAAGCAAGGTCAATAAAAACATGGATGAGTGAGTTTGGGGTGGAGGAACTTGATTGACCTGCACAGAGTCCTGACCTCAACCCAACAGAACTAGGATTGCCACCTTATCCCTTTAAAACCAAACACATATTAATTACACAGGTTCTGTGGCTGATTGAGGTGGTAGTTAAACTCACTTGGTGCCTTATCTTCATTAAATTAGCATCAGAACCTGTGGAATTCATATGTGTTTGGGTTTAAAGGGATGAGGTGGCAACCCTAGATAGAACACCTTTGGGATGAATTAGAGCGGAACCTGTGAGCCAGGACTTCTCATCTTCTGAAAGAATGGTCAAACATTCCCATAGACACCCTCCTAAACCTTGTGGACAGCCTTCCCAGAAGAGTTGAAGCTGTTATAGCTGTAAAGAGTGGGCCAACTCAATATTGAACCCTACGGACCAAGACTGGGATGCCATAAAAGTTCATGTGTGTGTAAAGGCAGGTGTCCCAATACTTTTGGTAATACAGTGTTAATGTACTGGGGCCAATTTAGATAAAAGAGCTAATTAAAGCGGAGCTCAACCCAAAAGGGGAAGCTCTGCTTGTTTGACTCCTTCCCCCCTCCGCTGCCACATTTGGCACCTTTCGGGGGGAGAGGGGGATCGGGTACCTGGTTTTGACGGGTACCTGCTCCCACTTCCGGCTGACTTCGCCGCAGCGAAATCAGCTCGGGGGAAGACACCACTGGATCTGTGGACAGGTAAGTGTCCTAATATCAAAAGTCAGCAGCTACAGTAGCTGTTAACTCTTACTTTTTTCTGAAGGAGCCTGGAACTCCGCTTTAACCTACAGTATGTCTTTGAAGTGTGGGAGGAAACAGGAGTACCCGGTGGTAACTCACATAGGTGCAGGGAGAACATGGCGAACTCCATGCTGGTAGTGTCGTGGTTGGGATTTGAATCGACGACCCTAGTGTTGCTAAGTGGAAGTGCTAACCACTTAGCCATGAGCAAAACTGAGAGCTTGTATTTCATTGTTTGGCTTTAAATGGCTTCTGAGGGTTACAGAAGCTCCTTTCAAGTAACACAAACAAAAAACAGGGGTCGTGGGACTTTGAATGAGGCAGGTCACTTGAGAACACATTGAACTGAGGAAAAAGTAATAATTTATTAAACATTTCATAGTACAAAAAAAGCATGAGATCGATGTCCAAATATATTACAAGTAACCTGGACTGTTCTTAGTAAAAACATACCCAAATCCATTGCATCGCTCCAAACCTGTATCTCCTAATGTTCACGGACCACCCGGGGGTAGTATCCTGTAGCCCATCTCCAAAATGAAAATATAAGAAAATGAGAGTCACACTCACTGATTAGCTCAGCTTGATTATTTATTCTATTAACAGTTAATTAAATTACTGTTAATAGAATAAAGTATCAAGACTAGCTAATTATGGTGTGTGACTCTCATTTTCTTATATTTTCATGCTGGACCTGTTATTGTAGAAAAAAGGCTTCTCATTAGCCTCGTTATTTTGTGTTATAAAAGGAAACACTGACAGCAGGAAAAAAGTAAAAATTAAACTTAATTAACATTACACAAATAACAAAAGCATACAAAAAAATGAAAAAAGCTCAAATAAAAAAAAAAAATGAAACCAAACTACCCTACTCTTCTGTATATATGAATATATAGTTACAATCCCTGGTAATAGTTAAAAAGTGAGGAGAGAGACAAAACTCTCTCAGAAAGTGATGGGATTTTTGTTTGGAGATAGTGTGTCTGTTATTAAGGTGAGCACCAAGAACAACAATTAATTAAGAAAATAGAAAAGAATAGAATAGAATAGAAAAGAAAATAGAAATGTATTAAAGGATATCAGATAAAAACAACACAGCCATAATACATATTTGAGACTGTGAGTAGATGCTTGATATATGCAATCAGATGCGTAGGTGTGCGGGGGTAGCCAACATGTTTCGCAAAATGCTTCATCGGGGCACTGCATACATCTGTGATTTACATTAGACATGTCATGAGTATAATATCAAACATACAGTTATCAATTCATTAACAAGGATAAAAAGAGATTATTTTATTACATTACATTTTGTATAATGACAACATAAACTACATATGCTCACCTGGTCTATAAAATGAACGATTAGAACGCAACATTGCACAGTTATTCACCCATCATGGAAAACACTAACTGGGGCTAATTCCCAATGGAAGTCAGATCCAAACGGGATGGCCGGTGGGAAAATTGGATTGTGTGTGATTGCCGAGATTGAGATAATGTAACAACCTAAAAATTGGATTACAAAAGTAATAGTAGTATTGGATAATAAGGGTAATAACACTAAAATAGATAGTTATAGCATATTGTTAATATTGATATTAATCTAAGCAGGGAGATGCTATAGTAAGGGGTAAGCACAGTAGTGAGGGTTTTGTGGGTGGTTATACACATTATTTTAATATCTTATTCTTGTTCCTTATATTTGTTATTATTTAAATGAATAAAGCTTCTAAACTGAAGGTAGGGGGAAGGATTAAGTAAAATAATACATATAGTATATATGATATGAATACTGAGACAATAGATCTTATGTAATGCTTATCTTGGGGTCGGTATAACAGTGATGGGATGAATAATTAAATGCCAAATCCCCCGTGTCTATAATATACCGACCATAAAAATAGGGAAAATACAAAGAAATTAAGGTAACCAAAAAATAACCTCCCAACCTCCAAGTAAATAACCAATGGAGCCAAAGGGCTTTGAAGATAGACCCTTACCTGGTAAAGTAAATTGGTGTAAATGGTGTAAATTGTAGTGAGTCCCTGGGTAACAACACGGCAAAGGTGTATAGCACGCTACACCACTGACAGCAAGATGCGTGTGTCGGCATGAGGCCGACGCCGCCATCTTAAATGTCCATGATCCCACCGGAAGTGAAGAGTCAACAATGACCCCTGACATCACTTCCGGTCCAGGCGTCCCTGTAAGTGTGCATGCGCACCAGCCCGGACAAGTGGGAGTGGTGCGCCGGCGCCATCAGTCACACACTGGTGCCATGGACAGGAAATGAGGATGGAATGGAAACTCCGGGTTAACAGGTACACACAAATCTCCCCACCAATAGCAGACAGCCCCAGGGTGTATCACGGGCGAGCGCTGGAATGGAACGCAAACATCATCCATAGATAAAGACCAAATCTATTGAAATGAACAAATAGGAAGCGATCTCTAGTATACAAATATTCTTTGCCTATGAAACATAGGCCACAGGAGTTTATACATAATATTAAGTATCTTCAAAGTGTACATCAATTTGTAATGGTCATGTCAGTATAGGGTATGCTGCCCTACATATGGACAGAAGTACCGCCAGCGATGTGCACATAACAGTGATGCTAGATACAAAGCAAAACAAAACTAAGCAGAATAAAAGAAAAACTACAAAAAAAAAAAATCTAATGTACATAGACGTAAAGAAAAAAAAAAAGTAACAAATGCAAATGAGGCCAAACACTATCACCACATGAAATTCAAAGATAAAGATATAAACACAGATATATCATAGTTCAAAGGAAGGGTTTGAATGATAATGCCATATTTAACCCTGGTGGGTAGGTGGCTCTCTGATCAAAAATCCACCTTGCCTCTTTCTGAAGGATTTTCTTGTCGAAATCCCCTCCCCTTTCTAACTCTGGAATAACTTCTAATGTAAAAAATGGAATATATGATGGATTGTAGCTATGGTTAAGCCCCACATGTTTACATATTGGGGTATTTAATAGTCCTGCATCAAAGTAGTACAGGTGGTCTTGTATACGCTTGGCAGAGGGACGCTTGGTCTTGCCAATGTAAAATGCACCACAGCGGCACATGGCTAGATAGACAATACCCATAGTGCGACAATCTGCATACCCCTTTAATTTGTGAAATCCAACGTGAGGTAGAGGGCATCCCACGCCTTCCCTAATCCACGGGCATTGATCACATTGATCACATTTGAAGGTCCCCCTTCCTTCCGTCGCTCCGAGAATGGGAGCTGCAGGAGGAAGGTGACTTTGTACCAGACTGTCCCTAAGTGATCGGGATCTCCTATACACAATTTGTGGTGTGCTGGCCACGTATTTAGAAATAATGGGGTCCTCAGAAAGAAAATGCCAATTGTTGTTGACCAGTTTACGAAAAACATCTTGATGGGCAGTGAAGGTAGTGATGAATTTTGTGGTGGGATTAGTTTCCCGAGCCTTAGACTTAAAAATGAGTGATTCCCAAGTGTTTTGTTTAGTCCTCTGATAAGCTTTTTTTAAAGACTTTTTTGCTGTACCCCCTAGTTTGTAGTCTTAGATACAAGGCCTTAGCCTCAAGCTCAAAATCCTCATCCCTGGCGCAATTGCGGCGCAACCTCAGATATTGGCTAAATGGTATGCTTGGTACCAGGGAGCGAGGATGTGAGCTTGAGTAATGCAATATCTTATTGCCAGCTGTCTCTTTTCTATAGAGACTGCTGTAGATTGTACCATCATGATTTAGAAAAAGGTCCAGAAAGGGAATGCTGCTAGTGTCCGATTGAATTGTGAACTTTGAATTAAACTCATTCTGAGAAAAGACTACCATAAATTCAGAAAGTTGCCCTGCCGAGCCAGTCTAGATGAGCAATACATCATCGATATACCTCCGTCAGAGCAAAATGTGGCGGAGGTATATCGAGGCATCGTCATCGGAAAAAAGGTCTCTCTCCCATCCCCCCAGGTACAGGTTGGCATACGATGGGGCACACGAAGTCCCCATCGCAACCCCTCGTACCTGGAGGTAGGTGGAGCCATTAAACAAAAAGATATTGGTGCTCAAGATATGTTCTAGCAAAGTAGTAACAAACTGACAAAGTTTCCAGTTGTTGGTATCTTGTTCCCTCAGAAATGCGGAGACAACCTCTATGCCCTTTGTATGGGGAATACTCGAGTATAACACCTCGATGTCTATGGCTGCCAAGATTTCCCCTGGTGGTACAGTAAGTCCCTCAATTACTTTTAATAGTTCTAGAGTGTCCTTCAAATAAGAGGGTAAGCACATAACGTAGGGGCGTAGCTGACTATCTACATATTTACTGGCGGTCTCAGTATGGCAACCTATTCCCGACATGATCGGGTGTCCGGGAGGGTTAACCACACTCTTATGGACTTTAGGTATAGAGTAGAACGTCGGTGTGGCTGGCAATTTTATCTCAAGATACTCGCGCAGGTCCTTATCAATGAGGCATTGCTGATATGCCTGGTTAATAATAGAGAGATATTGGGATCTAGCCTCAATCAGTTTCTCATATGGGACATGCTGATATCATTTCTGGTTATTTAAGATTTTATTGCACATAGCAGTGTACTGAGTTTTGTCCATCACCACCACATTGCCACCTTTGTCAGTTGGTTTTACTATAATATCATCATTATGCATGATGTTAGCAAGTGCATCCTGCTGTGCTTCTGACAAATTGTCTTCAGCACAGCTTGGAAACTCAAGATCCTACTCTTCTGTAATCCGCTACAATGTTTATTGGGGTACGTGGAAGAGGATACTCTTCCTACTGGGATGAAAATACTTATACCTTCTATGCTAAAAAACGGATTCTTATACATTGTAAGTCTTAAACCCCGCCTTCCTTATCTTCTTGTCTCAATCTGGTTAACCAAGCTATCCCTATGTATGAACTAACCTATGAAGCGTGAGGATGCCCTAAGGCTGGCCATAGACGATTCAAATCTTGGCCAGTTCAGCAGGAACCAACCGATACCTGAACAGTGTATGGGCAGGATGAATGTACCAAGTTGATCGATCAATCAACTTGGGTGCAACCAGCCTGCTGGAATTTACTTGTGAATATTGCTAGCGACTGCTATAGCTGCTAGCAATAATCACTGTCTTTCTCCAGCGGGGACGGCTTCCCCCGCTGGGAGAATACAATGTCTCGGCAGGAGGGATTCCCCTGTCAGCACTGTCTATGTTGATGGGAGAATCGTGCAAATTTCTGTAGTTGCAAGAAAGAAATTCGCACCATCTATGGCCGACCTAAGAAATTTAATAAAGTTTGGTCTCCCTGGCTAGACCTCCAAGATACGGCTGCTCCAGAATAATGCTTTGTGTCTTTATACTCATATCCCTTTATTGTTATTGCCTAAGAGGTATTTAGTGCAGTGTATAGAACAGCATTTTTATGTCCTCTGTAATATTACATAGTTAGTCAGGTTGAAAAAAAAGACACAAGTCCATCCAGTCCAACCATAAAAAAAAAAATAAATAAAATAAAAAATATCATACAATTCCATATACCCAATCCTATACCCACAGTTGATCCAGAGGAAGGCGAAAAAACCCCCAGAAAAGCATGATCCAATTTGCTACAGCAGGTGAAAAAATTCCTTCCTGATCCCAGAGAGGCAATCGGATTTTCCCTGGATCAACTTTACCTATAAATGTTAGTACCCAGTTATATTATGTACATTTAGGAAAGAATCCGGGCCTTTCTTAAACCAATCTACTGAGACGGCCAGAACCACCTCTGGAGGGAGTCTATTCCACATTTTTACAGCTCTTACTGTGAAGAAACCTTTCCGTATTTGGAGATGAAATCTCTTTTCCTCTAGACGTAAAGAGTGACCCATTGTCCTCAGTGTTGACCGTAAAGTGAATAACTCAACAGCAAGTTCACTATATGGACCCCTTATATATTTATACATGGTGATCATATCCCCCCTTAATCTCCTCTTCTCAAGAATGAATACAGTCAGTTCCTCTAATCTTTCCTCATAGCTGAGCTCCTCCATGCCTCTTGTTTTTGCTTTGCTAGGTTTTGCATTGGGACCTTTCATTTGGCCCCTCTTTACCTTCTGGTATTATTCTATATAAATAATCGGATATGATTGTTGTTTTTTTGTATCCTTCCAAGCTGTGTCTCAGTGTAGTGCCTTGTTTGGCATATTTCTCTGTTTTTGTTCTTTCATCTTTGTTCACTGTTACTATGTCTGCAAAAGTTTAATAAAATTAACCTATAAAAAAAAAAAAGACTACCCTACTAAAATACTCTACCTTAAACACTGATCCATATTCCCTGGCTGTCATGTTGATCCATTGGCTTTAGTTCCTTATAAAACCACTAACTTGGAACAAGTATGCTGATTAGGAATTCTGACATCACTCTGACTTTCCTGATATGCAGGCCTGCCCTGGGTCAGTGACTGAGAATGAAAATTATTAAAACCAAGTGCTTGCCTTGAATGTGCAAAGTGACAGAGTATGGGGGAAGACATGATGCTGCCCCTGGCACCCTGCAATGCAACATTTGGTATGTGGAGGGCCAGTTCAATTTTGAGAACCGGTTCACAAAAAGGATGTTGCAGAGCTGGATGTCTCTGTTGCGCAGTGTATTCTCCTTTGAGAAGAGGCATTTAAAATGGGACAGGATCACTAGTATATAAATATATAAATGGTCCATATGGTAAACTTGGTGCAAAGACAAGGGGATGCTTTGTGTACACTGAATGCAGAAAATATGGATCTTGAAACCGAGAGCACTCATTTTCTGTCAGTCTCGAAAGTTGCTATGGACCGGGACCCCTATGGGATTAAATGCTTCATTTCAGGCTTTGAACCTCCTGTTTGTTTTCTAGTAAGGACACAGATCTCCGGCTATTAAGCAGTAAGTGGGTGGATCTTGAAGCCGAGAACACAAATTTTATGTCACTCTCAGAAGCTGCTATGGACCGGCAGGGTTGACTTCAGATCAAGGTGCCCAACAACAAAGCTATGAAAACATTTCTTAGTACACAGCTTTGATGTGTAGCAAATATGATTGACAGTTGCCGAGAGGCTACACAGTTCCCTCACTGCTGCCGGCTGGGAAATACTAAGGTTTTAAAGAGTATTATGTACCACTTCAAAACTTGTCATGCAGCCACGAACTGGCTGAGAAGTCCCAGGAGCCCTCTATTCTAAGAAAATTGGAGAAAGTTTCCTTCAGATGTGCTTACCTTTTAAGAAAATATTTTTCATAAATGCAGTTTGTAATTATAAGGTATTATACAATAATTTGTTGGATCTTTTCTGCAATTTGACCTGTGCCCTCGAACCTTATTAATGTTTGGGCTCAACCACACAACAAGCAGTATATAGGACAGCTGCACTAAAGATGACTATAGACAGTAAGCATTTGATAGGTTAATGCCACCAAGCCTGCCAACACGTGTAGTAACAAATTTGCTAGCCTCAATGCAAACCTGTGTAAAAACAATTTGCTTTAATCCCCTCATTCCTAGCAGCATATATTTACCTTTCGTATGCCCCACACATAGGCAGCTCCATGGCACTAAACTTTGGAAAGACACAAGCAAGAAAATGAGCAATTGTGGCAATACATAGGCAATAAAATGCTTAGGAGAACATAACAATAAACACACAGTTGCACCCCTGGTGGAGACGGTTTCTTTTGCAGGCAACATGTGTCCTCTCAATGAGCAAAAAAGAGGTGGAGTATGAGGAGAGTCTAGCCAATGCCATCTTCTAGCTTTCTCATCTTCCTTAGGCCAGTCATACATGGGGTACATTTCTTTCCTGAAACCACAGATTGCAGGAAAGAAATTAGCTTGAATCCCCCATCTACACAGGCAGTGTTGATGGGGAATCCCTCCTCCCGGGCCATCGTCTTCTTTCGGCAGGGGGGGTAGCTGTCCCAGGCAGGAGAAGACGGTGATTATTGCTAGTGGCTGTAGCAGACGCTAGCGATAATCGCAGGTTAAACCCGGCATTCTGGTTGTACCCAAGCTGACTGATCGATCAAGCCTGCCCCTACACGGTTTGAATCTCGCCCGATTCCTGCTAAAACGGCCAAGATTCGATCTGTGTATGGCCTGCCTTAGTTTCAGCTCTCTGCTCTTCAACTTCAGAATGTTAGGTCTGTGTTAGAGAGCAAATAATATAATAGAAGATATTTTTATTAAAGGCACCACCACATTTTGTCTTCAAATGCCTCCTTCTTCAGGGCTACTTACAAGGAATAAAAACCCCCAACAGGTCATATTTTCATGATTTTCATCATTTCAATGTCAATGGCTGGATATTTGTGACAGTTATTTCATCTAAGGAAAATTCCCAAACATGACCTGTTGGCTGTATTTAAAGTGGAAGAAAACCCTAACTAGAACTATTCCTAAAGATGTTCCCTACCTATCTTGCCTAACCTGTATAAAAAGATCTGTGTACTTACCTTTTTTTACATCTGCTACAGCCTGGTTAGGTGGTCCCACAGCTTTGGCTCCCCTGTGTCGGTAAGCAGCTGCTACAGGGGAGCGGATGGAGCACAATAGCTGGGTCATGGGTGCCTATGGGTAATGTCATGGGTACTGGAATTCACAGTCGTTGTCGTGCGCTCCCTTAAACAAAACTGCAGATTCATGAACCCGGACTGGAGCTGATTAAAAATAGGTAAATACACAGATCTTCTTTTATACAGGTTAGGTAGGATACAGTAGGTAGGAGGAGGAAAAGGGATTTTTTTAGGCATAGTTATAGCAGTGGAGAAACTACCAGATTCACAAAAGTCTCACTTGCGACCCGGCACTGGCTTTTCGCCACAGTGGAGACCCCCAAAATGGCAGAAATGGGGCCCTCTGCAAAACATGTGAAAGGATCCCGCTGTGGTACCATAATGCTGTGTACACACGACCAGACTTTTCGGCATGAAAGGTCCGACAGAACAAATCCGTCGGACAATTCGATCGTGTGTGGGCTTCATCTGACCTTTTCTGTCGAAAAATCTGACGGACCTTAGAAATAGAACAAGTTTCAAATCTTTCCGACGGACTCAATTCCTATCGAACAAACCATTCATCTGTATGCTAGTCCGACGGACCAAAAACGACGCAAGGGCAGCTATTGGCTACTGGCTATTGAACTTCCTTTTCTAGTCCAGTCGTACGTCATCACGTTCGAAACGATCGGACTTTGGTGTGATCGTGTGTAGGCAAGTCTGTTTCGTTGGAATTCCGTCGAAAAGTCCTTCGGGGTTCAGTCCGACGTGAAGTCCGCTCATGTGTACGCGGCATAAGGCTCAGTTCACACTGCTGCAACACCAAAGTCCTGCACTTGCTTGCAATTTCCTTGGGATTTGCTTGCGATTTCCTTGTGACTTTCTTGCGACTTGCTTGTGACTTTTGTGATTTAACATTGCAGTCTATGGCACTCAAATCACAGAAAGTTACAGAAAAGTAGCGCAAGAACATTTTTTTGGTTGCTGCGACTTGAGTTGCATTGATTAAGACAGCACCCATTGGAATGAATGTGTTTTGACTTGTCATGAGACTTTGTCGCAACATTGGAGATATTTGCCAGCACACCACGGATCTTCAAGTTGAGTCCAGACGGTTTTATTTTAAAGCATTATAACATCACAAATAACAGAGTGCAACGTTTCGGAGTCACGCAGGACCCCTTCATCAGGCATGTGTTAAATCACATGCCTGCCAAAAGGGGTCCCGTGTCACTCTGAAATGTTGCACTCTGTTATTTGTGATGTGATCATGCTTTAAAAAAAAACAGTTTGGACACAACTTGAAGATCCGTGGTGTGCTGGCAAATATCTTCATTGTAGCTTTCATAATCCAATCTCCAGCTGGTGGTTGCTGCAGCACCCAGTACCCTGGAGCTTTCTCCAGGAACATGTGCAATGAGAAAATGGATTATTATTTATGTGTTGCAAGACGCATGATAAGTCGCAGCAGTGTAAACTGGGCCTTATAAAGGGCCTCCGGATCAGTGGTAAAGGCCCTGGGATGGATGGAAAGGGCCACAGTGGTCAGGGGGGCCCTTCATGGTTTCTTGCACCCAAGCCCTCAAGACTCTAGTTTTTTCTTCCATTTAAAGGACTGAAAATGAGAACCACTGATTTAAAGTACTGAAACCAGAGGGTCAGCATGAGAGTCAAGTAAGTAGCATGTAAGTAGAAGAGGTGAGCAATGACAGCCTCCACGTTTTTTTCTCATGACAAATTTTCTTTAAAGCTTCAACCAGCTGACAGCTGTGCTAACTCCAATAGCCTAAATCCTGGCACATACTAATATTTTCTTTTTCGTTCAACCCAGCGGGTTGAACAAAAAAAACCTGACAGCTTCAGTCGGAGACGCTGTACTGAGCTGTTGTGTTCTGACAGGGGGATGGCCCCCGTTGCCAGAACACTCCAATCAGTGCTGCCACTGGTTTAAAGTGCTGATCGGGAGCCAGTTAGCTTCTGGTTTTCCAGTATGCTCGTCCAATGGAAGCTGGGTGAACGGCTGGCTTCTGTCGAACCAGCTGCCATAAACACGGGCCAAACGCAAGATGGTTTTTATTAAACCGGCTGATGTCGCCCGGCATTTGGTCCGTGTGTACGGGGCTTAAGGCAGGTGCAGAGCTGCAATGCACCCAAGTATCTGGGGTGTTTGTGTGTAGGAAGTGGGGGGGGGGGGGGGAGGTCTCCACATTCCAAATTCCAACCAAAACCAAAATACTAGTTTTGGGTCGGGTGACCTTTTAAAAATTAGCTGCCCATTTCAATGATCATAATTATCTAAGCAAAGGAAGAAAATTAAGCTGACTTCAAAGATCTCAAGCATAATTCCAAACAAATTTTGGAAAGCCCTTTAAGGCAACACTTAATTCACAACGGTTGCTTTATAGAGTGTACGTTGTGTTTCTATCAAATTTGTTTATGTATAGCTCCACCTGAATCTTATTTCTGGAATTCACTCAAGCCAAATTATAGATAATTGCCCACTGTACATAAATGTAGAGGGTAACATGGCAAAAATATTGGTCCGCATACACTGGCTTCCTAGAAAATAACATATTGCAAGAGCTTCTAAATGATGACGTAATTGGAAACCTCATAATTATGTTATTAGAAGCAAATTACAGTGAAATATGTCTTGAGGGGGTAGACGTAAGTGATTGCTTCCAACTGGAGGGTCAGTTCCTGGTAAAACATAACTTGCTACTAATAGAATTGAGGTGCCGAAAGAAATAAATGGCCTTACCTACTCAAGAGATATATTTAGTTTTAAAACTTAAAGTGAATAGTGGTACTCTGGCTCCTCATACTTTGTCCACACTCACGTCATGTGTTTATTGTCATGGAAGGTAAAATCAGGATGTGTTATTGGAGACAGCATGTCCCGTACAGTCCATCAGAAAAACAGACCAAGGCTGTGTTTTAACTATTTACCTAATTACAGTCTCTTTCTGTATGCACCCTCTCTCGTCTTTTGCAGCCTAATTTACCCAAAGTGTCCTGTGATTATCAGACATGAAAAAAAAATAGTAAAGCAAGCATATTAAAGTATACAGATGGCTCTTGTGCGTAAAAGTAAGTTATTGACCAGGGTTCCTCAAACTACGGCCCTCCAGCTGTTACGGAACTACACATCCCATCAGGCATTGTAATACACTGACATTTACAGACATGACTGGGTATGATGGGAATTGTAGTTCCTGAACAACTGGAGGGCCGTAGTTTGAAGACCCCTGTTATTGACCATTGAAAGGTGTTGGTTGGATGTAGCTTTAGGTCCCTTTCATACGACCGTTCCGATCAGGTATATTCACAATTATGGACCGGGGGGGTGTAAACTGACTTGGGTCTGCTTACACCCGCCTACTTCCAATCCAGTCCGCTAAAAAAAAAAATGGAAGGAGATCTATTCTTGGCGGATTGGAGGGCAGTCGCCACCCATAGAACAGAGTGTCTGCTCTGCAAAAACTTGCCGTCCACCCACTTTGCCCTGATCAGCAGTGGATCAGTGGACAGATGCCCTGCTGATCAAAACAGAGTCCACCCTGTGTGAAAGGGGCCAGTGTAAACAAGGCGGATCCCCGTTCGGACAGGGGACATGTCAGAGATCTGTTCCCAGTGATCAGGAACAGTGATCTCTGTCATGTCCCAGTAAGCCCATCCCTCCTACAGTTAGAACACACCTGGGGAACACACTTAACCCCTTAATTGCCCCTAGTGTTAACGCCTTCCCTGCCAGTGTCATTTTTACATTGATCAGGCATTTTTATAGCACTGATCAATGTAATAATGTCACTGGTCCCCAAAAAGTGTCATTTGGAGTCAGATTTGTCCGCTGCAATGTCGCAGTCCCGCTGAAAATCGCAGATCGCCGCCATTACTAGTAAAAACAATTTTAAAAAGTCCCTAAATCTATCCCATAGTATATAGACGCGATAACTTTTGCGCAAATCAATCAATATATGTCTATTGCAATTTTTTTTACCAAAAATATGTAGAAGAATATATATCGGCCTAAACTGATGAATAAATTTGTTTTTTTATATATTTTTTGGATATGTATTATAGCAAAAAGTTCAAAAAATGATTTTCTTTTCAAAATTGTCGCTCTTTGTTCATAGCGCAAAAAATAAAAACCACAGAGGTGATCAAATTCAACCAAAAGAAAGCTCTATTTGTGGGAAAAAAAGGACCTCAATTTTGTTTGGGTACAACATCATACGACCACACAATTGTCAGTTAAAGTGACGCAGTGCCGTATCGCAAAAAATGGCCTGGCCATTAAGGGGGCAAATCCTTCCAGTCCTTAAGTGGTTAAATGAGATTATATAAAGATTAACCTAAAATATTAAAACATGTACAGTAGCTCACAAAAGTGGAAGAGGACTCCAGTGGCAACCTGTGAAGCTCTGGTGATCTCGACGCCCAAGAGGGTTAAGGCAGTGCTGGAAAATAATGGTGGCCACACAAAATATTAATGATATATTATATAAATGTGTTTTTTTAGATTTATTTATTTTTTTGGATATGTATTATAGCAAAAAGTAAAAAAAAATTTTTTTTTTCAAAATTTGTTTGTTTATAGCGCAAAAAATAAAAACGCAGAGGTGATCAAATACCACCAAAAGAAAGCTCTATTTGTGGGGGAAAAAAGGACGTCAATTTTGTTTGGGTACAGCGTCACACGACTTTTTGCAAAAAATTGCCTGTTTATGAAGACTTAAAAGCAAAAAAAGATTACTGTATTTATTGGCGTATAACACTCACTTTTTCACCATGAAAATTGGGTGCAAATAGCGCGTGCGTGTTATACGCCAATACTTCAATTTTAGCTGCCTCGGTGGAGACAGGGAGGGGGGCGGGACGAGTGCCGTCAGATTACATACAGTGAGAATCTCCTGTTTACTTGGCGGCCTCTGTATTAGAAAGTCCCGTCTCCTGGGCCGCCATTGGACCACTGTTCTGTCTATCATAGGAGATTCTCACTGTATGTAATCTGTCGGCGCTCGTCCCGCCCCCTCCCTGTCCCCTCTAGGCTGCAGATGGGCATCGATCAGGCTGCACTGATGGCAATGGTGAGGCTGCTACAATGATGGCAGTGGTGAGGCTGCTGCATTGATGGCAGTGGTGAGGCTGCTGCATTGATGGCAGTGGTGAGGCTGCTGCATTGATGGCAGTGGTGAGGCTGCTGCATTGATGGCAGTGGTGAGGCTGCTGCATTAATGGCAATGGCAAGGTTGCTGCATTGATGGCAATGGTGGGGCTGGATTGATGTGGACTAATGAGGCTGCATTAATGGCACTTGTGAGGCTGCAGATGGGCATTCAATAGATAAAATAAGTGCAGCGCAAAGAAATGATCACAGAGTAATAAATAATCTAATTAAACTTTTAGAGATAAAAAAGTCCTTAAGTAATAGAGAAATGGTAAAATGGCAGGTAGCTCTCTTCTGGGGAAACTCATAAAAGGCTCTAATCCAAGCGGTAAATGTGGAAAGAGATTGTGCTTACCAGATCCAGTTGACCCCTTGATTATAGGGGGTCCAAAACAGCATGAATGGATCCGTGGCAGACTGCTGGGCTAGCTGTCATCTGCAGGGATCTCCTCAGGTCTGTAGTATGAAGCTGATGTACCGCTGAATACTCTTTCTCTCAATATGGCAATATCCTGCCAGCCAGCTCACATGTGATCCAGTATCGGGTCGGGTTTGGAGCGGCAGCGCTGAGATCCCCAGAGCGAGGATCACATGTGAGCTGGCTGGCAGGATATTGCCATATTGAGAGAAAGAGTATTCAGCGGTACATCAGCTTCATACTACAGACCTGAGGAGATCCCTGCAGATGACAGCTAGCCCAGCAGTCTGCCACGGATCCATTCATGCTGTTTTGGACCCCCTATAATCAAGGGGTCAACTGGATCTGGTAAGCACAATCTCTTTCCACATTTACCGCTTGGATTAGAGCCTTTTATGAGTTTCCCCAGAAGAGAGCTACCTGCCATTTTACCATTTCTCTATTACTTAAGGACTTTTTTATCTCTAAAAGTTTAATTAGATTATTTATTACTCTGTGATCATTTCTTTGCGCTGCACTTATTTTATCTATTGTATGTCACTGAGGTTGGTGTTATCCTCCTAGTGTTCAGCCTGCATATTTTATCTTTTTATTTGGTTTGCGCTGATTGTCTTTTATTTCATCTTGCAGATGGGCATTGATCAGGCTGCATTGATGGCAATGGTGAGGCGGCAGATGGGCACTGACCCTTATTTTGCTTCAAAGTTCCTTATTAAAAATTTAAGTTTTTTTCCTGAAACTTCCCTCTTAAAATGAATGTGCGTGTTATACACCTGTGTGTGTTATACGCCAATAAATATGGTAGTTAAACCCACAACTTTTTTTTTTTTTTTTTACCCCTATTATTGCTTTACACTGGCTTTTGCCATTTACAAATGCAGCCATTTAGAAATTGGATAAAAGGTTTAGCACTGGGAAACACTTTTTGAAGGATAAATAGTGCATTTTTATACAACTTTATAGATTAGACCAAAATGAGGGACAAATGAGGAGGAAAGAGGGACAGATGGACTTTGTTCCAAATCATGGACAGTCCCTTGAAATCAAGGACAGTTGGGAGCTATGGAAATTAATATGGTAGTCTGTTCTTGCATTGTTGTGCTGTGTATGAGCAGGGCCTGTGTCATTTGCCTTTGATCGAGGCATAATGCATACCTGTCGCACATAACAGAATGTGATAGCTAAGTCACTGTACACGTGTGCCACTTCAATCAAAGGCTGTAAATGCTGTAAGGTTTTCAGCCCAGAGCCAGGTTATTGCGTGCCTTATAATAACACTTTACTAGTCATCAATCTTGGGGATAAAAGACACGAGCTGTCACAATTTAACTGTTAGTTATCTGGTATAAGAGGGATAGATTTTCAAGCATCAGATCTCATGTTTTCAATTATTATTTTTCAGGATTAATATAGCACCAACTGTATGCACAGTACTTTGCAAAATAAAAGGCGACAGTACAATACAATTCAATGCAAGAGGGATCAGGGATCTTGTGAGATCAACACCAAAGGGAGGATCAAGTGATACAAAAGGTAATAACTGTGAGGAATGAGCTGATGGCGAAAATAAAGTACATGTAGCGCACCCCCTAAAGAGTCGCTGGTGAATTAGGCCCCCCTTCCTTGCACACACAGCCAGGCACATAGCATTTTCTTCATTTTTTCACTGGCTCAGAAAACATTCTACGGTTTCTTTTTTTGAGTTTTTATTGGAACAGGAACTTGGATGGGGATGTTAGGGAACATGGGATACCCCTGGTGAACCGCAACTGGAACTTGAGGACTGGCCAACTTCTGGCTGTGCCTTACACTCCACTGGCTGCACTCCACTGGCTGCACTTGTGGCTGCTTTCCACACACACAGATCAGATTAGAAGGAGATGGAATAGGCCTCCTTGAAGAGGTGAGTTTTCATGAATCACCTAAAGTCAGATTGTGTAGGAGATAGCTGGACTGATTTGGGTAAGGAGTTTCAGAGGTTGGGAGAGGATCTAGAGAATCCTGGAGGCAAGAATGGAAAGAGGTGATGTTTTAAGAGTGTTTATCTTTGCAATTACTCTTATTGGTCATCAGAGCCATCACAAAGTACAGAGATGTCCGGATCAGCTCTGTATACTGTGCCTGTGATCTAAGCCATTTGATGACAACTCATATCACACCCATTCTTGGACACACTGGCCTCCCTTGTGTTTTCTAAAGTGCCATATGTCTCAGAAATATGTATCCAACACTCCGCCCTTTTTTTGTTTATTAAGTGAACACTCCGCCATTTTAATATGTACCGCCCTAGTAAAGTCGTTGGGCTGTATATACAGTATCTCACAAAAGTGAGTACACCCCCCACATTTTTGTAAATATTTTATTCTATCTTTTCATCTGACAACACTGAAGAAATGACACTTTGCTACAATGTAAAGTAGTGAGTGTACAGCTTGTATAACAGTGTAAATTTACTGTCCCCCCAAAATAACTCAACACACAGCCATTAATATCTAAACCGCTGGCAACAAAAGTGAATACACCCTTAGGGGTGAAAATGTCCAAATTGGGCCCAAAGTGTCAATATTTTGTGTGGCCACCATTATTTTCCAGCACTGCCTTAACCCTCTTGGGTGTGAAGTTCACCAGAGCTTCACAGGTTGCCACTGGAGTCCTCTTCCACTTTTGTGAGATACTGTACATGTTTTAATCTTTTAGGTTAATCTTTATATAATCTCATTTAACCACTTAAGGACCGGAAGGATTTGCCCCCTTAATGACCAGGCCATTTTTTGCGATACGGCACTGTGTCGCTTTAATTGACAATTGCGTAGTCGTGGGATGCTGTCTCCAAACAAAATTGAGGTCCTTTTTTCCCACAAATAGAGCTTCCTTTGGTGGAATTTGATCACCTCTGTGTTTTTTATTTTTTGCACTATGAACAAAGAGCGACAATTTTGAAAAAAAAATATTTTTTTAACTTTTTGCTATAATACATATACAAAAAAATCTATAAAAAAACAAATGTATTCATCAGTTTAGGCCGATATATATTCTTTTAGATATTTTTGGTAAAAAAATAATCGCAATAGGCGTATATTGATTGGTTTGCGCAAAAGTTGTTGCGTCTACAAACTATGAGATAGATTTAGGGACTTTTATTTATTTTTTATTGTTTTTACTAGTAATGGCAGCGATCTGACAAATCTATCCCCAAATGACACTGGGGACCAGTGACATTATTACATTGATCAATGCTATAAAAATGCACTGTTCAATGTAAAAATGACACTGGCAGGGAAGTGGTTAACACTAGGGGGCAATTAAAGGGTTAACTGTGTTCCCTCAGTGTGTTCTAACTGTAGGGGGGATGGGCTGCCAGGGACTTGACAGAGATCACTGGGAGCAGTAGATCTCTGTCATGTCACTTGGCAGAATGGGGAATCACCTTATTTACATAGGCAGTTCCCCTGTCTGCCTCTCCTCACCGTGATCGCTTGTTGCCGGTGGACATCTAGCCTGCCCGACCCGCGGGCACACTCCCGCGCATGCCTGCCCGCTACTGCGTGAGCCGATGTACAAGGACAGATGTTCGTGCAGGGGAGCCAACCTGCCGCAGTACAACTGCGGCGGGCTGTCCTTAAGCGGTTAAGGCCTGTGTCGACCGTATCAGTTTGAGATGTTTCTGAGGTTCTGATATCGTTCAGAATTCACTGAGAGGTGTGATTGACATGCAGTTGACCTCCTTCTGACCTGCAGCTGGACTGTTTTAAGCAGATTTTGCATCCCTGTAGTCCTGTATGGAAATGCATAACCCATTTCAGAGTGAGCAAAAGCCCATCAACACAGACCCTTATGCCGCGTACACACAGTCGGACTTTTCAGCTACAAAAGTCCAACAGCCCGTCCGACAGACTTTCGACAGACTTTTGGCGGACTTGCGGCGGACTTTATAATGAACGGACTTAACTACATACGATCACACAAAAGTCAGACGGATTCGTACGTGATGACGTACGACCGGACTAAAATGAGGAAGTTGGTAGCCAATAGCTGCCCTAGCGTGGGTTTTTGTCCGTCGGGCTAACATACAGACGAGTGGATTTCTGGGTCCGGCGGAGTTACGACGTAAAGATTTGAAGCATGTTCCAAATCTAAAGTCCATCAGATATGCGACTGGAAAAGTCCGCTGAAGGTCCGGTGAAGCCCACACATGATTGGATTGTCCGCCGGATTTGGTCCATCGGCGTCTGTCGGACCAGTCCGGTCGAAAAGTCAGATCGTGAGTACGCGGCATTAGACTTACCAAACTTATTTAATGTGAGTGTCTATCTAAACAATGCATTGAATTTCTGTAATAGAATGTGCTGGTGGAGGGGCGGTGGGCAGGTGAACTATTTAGTGATTGAGATCCCGTAACCATTCCAGGACTAGGTAAGGTGTCTTGCTGTGAGTTATGTGTATGTTATGCACTGATATGCTGTAAATAATGCAACAAGGGAAAAATGCCTAATCAACACATTCCTAACCTCTCAATAACCTAGACACTGCTGTATAAGCATAGAGCTCCTTAAATTCATTGCGGGCCGCATCAGCAGTATGGTTGCCCTCAAAGGGCCGGTTGTATCTAAAGGACTATGTATCTACTCTAGGAGCACGGTGTGTACAGCGTGCAGGGTTCAGGAGCATGCTGCATACAGAGTGCAGGTTTCAGGATCGCGTGCTACGTACAGAGTGCAAGGTCCAGAAGCGTGCTATGTACAGAGTGCAGGGTTCAGGAGTATGCTATGCACAGTGTGCAACATCTCATTTCCACCCCTCCTCCTGGGTCCTGACCTCTGCAACAATCACATTACACCCATCCCCCCACCTCTACACACATCTTCCTTCACCCCCCACCCCCCCCTTCCTCACATCTGTACTGTCTCCCACCTTCCTACCTGGCCCAGCTCTGGTACCTCCCTTCCTGTGTATTGGGCTACAGTTAGTACCTCCCTGTGTAGGTGGATCTCTGTGTTCAGCACCAGTACCAGTGTTCAGTTCTGCCCTATATGTCTTATTTCACCATCACTTCAAAATCGTCAGCACAACACTGCCTCTCTTCATCAAGTCCTCAGGATTCAGCCCGCTGGAAAAAAAAAAACAACACATAGCTGGCCAGCCGGTATAGCGGTCAGAGGTGGAGTTTTTCTGACAGCTATGCCGGGCTCAGCTCAGAAAAAGCCAGCACCGCTGAAGGACTGAGGAGGAGAGAGAGCGGGAGATGTTTATTTTGGTCTCCTTAGAGACCGACGGGCCATACTTGTGCTCACACAAGCTGGTGCCGCTCGCGGGACTGAGGGGGGGATGTTTACTCTTGGGTGAACTGGCAGTGAGAAAACAGGTGTCTGCCGGAGGCCGCTGTGTGGGCCACTTAGCAAGGCCTGGTGGGACGGATTTGTCCCGTGGGCCTTGTGTTTGACACCTGTGCTATAGGGTAACTATAGTCAATGCAGACCATGTGGCTGCTATGGGACCTTGAGCTTTCTGGCTACGCAAAGATTTATGAAGTTAGCAAGATAATTCGACAAATACATTATGATAAGATGAATGTATGCATGGTTTTGGAACTAATTGAAGCAAAAAAATATTCTGAATGATTTAAGGAATTTCATAACAATTGTAGATTAGGGAGACAGGGGACCTCTGGATGGTTTTGCTGGAGGTCATCACACACAATTATAGCCATGGAAGGAACCCAGTGTTTAAAAAGCTTATTTCTAAACATGGAAAAATGAAACAGGAACAAAAATAGGGAACATAACCATAAAAACATTGGGATTTTTGTATTTCCTTTCAGCAAATAGCAGTTCTATAGAAGTTGGTTCCAAGCTCCTTTTACTTGTGCTTTTGTGTTGCTCAGATAATTGGTGTGCGTGAATGGGAGTTCGGAGACATTTGGAGGTTGTGGGGGTGGGGAATGGCTTAGTCTATGCTATCACAGAGGGAACAGGGGTGATCTGAACAGCAACTTGAAAAAAAGCAAACCATTTAAAAAGGAAAAACAAGGCATTATCAGTACAGAGCACAGTACATATATACTGTGTATACAGTATATAGTGACACACTTTGAGAATGCAACAGTAAGGTATCTGGTCACTGATTGAAGGGCATTAGTACAGAGTTATATCGGCCTTTTGGTAATAAGTTCCGTATGTTAAGAACTGGACATAGACATAGGTTTCCCACCACATATGGAACGTGTCGTAAAGTGAACCTGTGCTTTGTCTTTGCACGGGGAAGCAGGTTCACTTTAAGGCCACTTACAATTTCTTTCCTGGTGACAGCTGTTAGCCACAGGAATCTCTATGCAGGACATAGCAGGACAGAGAAATATTCACGCATATGCACAGCACCCGGATGAGCGAGGCATCACTTTTACAGTGTTTTGGTCAACCTCATTCATCCATCCAGCAACTGAGCAACCTGAGGAAACAGGTGGGTATTTTTACTGCACTTCTTAGCTATCTTTGTCACCAGCAACAGGCTCACAAGTGTGAAATCAACCTAATGCTGCTTCCCATCCCCTCAGCATGTGGGCGAGGCTTAAGCAGCGTAGCCAAAAAATGGAAGGAGTCAACACATGCCGGTACCTAAATATTACTTAATATTGTTGAAATTGAATGATCACAAAAATAAGGTAGTTTACAGTAAAGGTACCACATATGTTGCTGGTTACATACTTCTTCAAGCAGAAAAGTAATGTCTGCCAACAAGGCACTTTTTCAAAAGCAGTATATTATGAGCTTACATTATAGACCAGTGTTTCTCAACTCCAGTCCTCAAGGCGCCCCAACAGGTCATGTTTTTAGGATTTCCCTCAGATGAAACAGCTGTGGTAATTACCAAGGCAGTGAAACTGATCAAATCACCTGTGCAAAATAATGGAGAGCCTGAAAACATGACCTGTTGGGGTGCCTTGAGGACTGGAGTTGAGAACCACTGTTATAGACCATAGAATGCCTGAGAAGCACCTTGTATGAGGTATCCAGATTACGAAATCATTCTGTGATCCTTTCATTTTGTCTGGCTAATGTTAGGAGACAGCTCCAAGAAGCTGGCAGAAGTGATACCCTTTAAGGAGTATCTTCTCTTTTCCTCCTTGTCAGGTACCTCTCCCTAACACTGCTCCTACTCTATTCCTATCAAGCAGAGCTCTATCTCTGACCTTCTATAGCAACTCCAAATGACAAACTGATATTTAAGCACTATTACATCAAGATGGCTACCCAAGTTGCACAGGATTTTGGCATACGATGAACTTTGCAGGCCTACCCAAGATGGCTGCCTGGAGCCGGTAGGGGATAAATTAGTCCTCAGTGTTTACTGTCAGGCTAAAGAAGTGGCACAGTGCCACCTTTAGGTCAGGAGACCAACTGAAGCCCAAAACCTGCCTACACTCTCCCCTTTAGTGGCTGAAGTCCTCAGCATAATAAACAACCATACATCGTATGAGATCCTGTTATAAAAACAAGCATACATAATATCAACATTTCACAAAACATAAAATTATGTGACCTGACTCACTGGTTTAGGACACATGGTGCACCTTCATCCCTATATTAGTTTGTGAAAAAGGAGAGCAAGCTGGGACTTTATATGAGGTATACCATGTTAAAATCAGACCAATACAAGGATAAAGTTACAATGCAGTGTTTGAAGGCCTAGCCGTACGCAGTGGGGCTCTCCCTTCTTGCCTCGTGCCACATGGCCAATCGGGCATGACGTTGACGGGGAGTACAAAGTGACCTGGGATGTTTGGTGGTTCATTTGCCTGATTCATTCACATGGATGTACACGCAGATTTGAGTTGGCTTACACATATCACTTATAGAACTACATTGGGGTTAATTTATTCCCCCATTCATATTCTACTGTGAGTTTTGTTATCACTTTTTGGTATGCTTTGGTTCTATCACACACTCACTCCCTCATGTTATCCCCTTGCGGGAACACATAGAGATACTTTCACACCTTTATCCTCTCACCATTTAACATTTTAATTGATTTTATTATTCATATTCTTCACATATTCCTTTCAGATTATGATGCACGCCATGTGCACATATACTACACCGGATCACGCCTTGACCAGCTATGATAATAATAGTCATGAAATAGTAATGATATCCAGAGGATGTCTCCACCACAGTCAGAAATTCCATAGCTTACAGCTCAAGTGTTTCAGCTATAATAATAATGACAGGAGTGATGAGGAGCACAATTTACGCACTCCTGACAAGTAGAGTTGGGCTGAACACCCCCCCCAGTCCGGTTCATAACAGAACTCTCAAACAGTGCAACATCACAAAACTCCGAACACCGAACCGCATTGAAGTTTATGGGACCCAAACTTGAAAAATTAAAGTTCCTATTTTGAAGGCTTATATGCAAGGGGACATGTAACAATGCAGATTAAAATATATATATATATATATATATATATATATATATATATATATATATATATATATATATATATATAGTTTTTAAAGGAGATCGGATTTTAACGTTGCTTAAAGTGAAACAATAAAAATTAAAAATTCCTTTAACTATACAGCAGGGTCCCCTTAGTCTGCCTGTAAAGTGGCACATCTGTACCATGTGTAGAACCTGCAGCAGCAAAACTGACATATAAAGAAAAAAACTGACATTTAATTGGATTTGCCCTTTCTCTGTTTTGTAAACAATGGCTTGAGGAGCCAGTCTGTATGATGAGGCCACAATTTAGTGCACTCGGAACAGGATTCCAGATTTTTTTGGATAAATTCTGATGTCTCTTGGGCAGCCTTTCGATGGAAATAATACATTTTTCCACTACAGTGAGCAAGCCTTATGTGAAGAAGCCAAATTATAGTACACTCAGGCCAAAATTAACTATTTTTTTTAGATAAAGTCAGTGACATCATCATCTTCATCCCCTCCATCCTCATCATCATTGGAGCCAACTTGGCAATACACTATGCCTGGGGGAACATGACTGCCAATTTGTTATTTATCAGTATTCTCCCCTCTCTGTAGGCTCACGTTACTCCCTTCCTCAACTTCAGAACCATCAGAATCAAGTAATATCTGTGCTTTATCAAGAAGCAAGTGGCTGATGCTGTGTATTGAAATAATTCAGCTGACTTCTCCATGCCTGATGCTGGAGCTATGACAGGAGTAGCTGTGGACAAGGAGGCAGAATAAGCCGCTCTGGCAGCTGAGGTGGACTGCGCACTAGTCTCAGCTTGGGTGATAGATGATGAGAAGGATGAGGATGGTTTAGTAAGCCAGTCCACCACCTCCTCTACATGCTGCGGCTGGATAGCATGGACAACATCACTAAACAGAGACAAAGGTGCCCTGCCTGAGGACGGACCACATCCACCTTTGCCTGTGGACACAGATGCTGCTAGCCCCTTCATAGTGGCATGGGAACGTCTGCCTCTCCTTGTTGGCCTTCAAGACATGATTGGGGGGGGGGCTTATTACCCAAATTTAATGGAAACTGGTAAATGTGTGATTGGATGCATTTTATTGAATCAAAAGTAGTGTTTGGTGCGCTTTAAATTGAGGACTGACGCTAACAGGAATGTAAAATCTATAAACAAATAGAAAAATAAAAAAGGGGGAAAACCAGCATTGCAGTAAAAAAAAAAAAAAAATGTGGCCAAGAATTTTAAAAAAGGGGGTCAGGCAGGGGGCAAAAAAAAAGACAAAAAAATTTACAAAAAAAAAAAAAAGCAACCGAAAAAAAAAGGGGGTATACAGCACTGTACACAGCACTGTACACAGCACTAAATATTATGTAATGCTGTGTTAAACACTGCACTACACTAACACACTACACTATACTGTCACACTACACCAGGGGTAGGTAACCTTGGCACTCCAGCTATGGTGAAACTACAAATCCCATAATAGAAAAACAAAAAGTGTAGCGCTATAACTATGATAGAAATTCACATCAGGGGTGTGAAAGTGATATGAAAAGAGTTCACAAGTGTGCAGACCACCTTCACGCCCGTGCACTCAAAATCAAACATGAATATTGCAAAGATTCATATGTAAGTGAGTGTCTGTAAACAGTGCGAGTGTATCACGTTAGAGAACATCCAAAAAGTCAAAAAATAAATAAAAACAGCAATATTGCAACACATAAAGAGGGCTAGACCCAAATCAATGGGAAATCTCGGATGTTATACCAGCATATCACTGCAGACATAAAGAGACAAGTCCACATGTAGTTATACGTGTAAACACAGGATTGATACACAGTAATAAGATAGAATGGCTATTGAACATATGTGAACTAAAAAGTCTATAAGAGTTGACAGTTCTTTGAGGGTGAAAGGTGTTCAAAACTTATATACCAACATCCAGGGCCAGATCTTCTTAAGACAAACACTTTCAACTGGAAGAAATTAAATGCCCTTACCGGAAATATTGGACTCACTGGCCGTTGGCGGTGTCGTAAAGGCTTGTACCGACTGAGCGGTAGGGTTAAAGATGATTCCAATCCTGGAAGGGTGCCGGATAGGCAGGAAGAGCCTCACAACTTCAACACTCCTGGAAGGGATGGAGATAGGCCCGATGTTCCTGTGCTTGTTCTTCTTGGTCAGGTTACTTATTCAAATATAGGCTGGGATCTTCCACCGGATTCCGCTCTCTTAGCAGCAACCCCCCACATATAATATGGGAAGGATAAAGAAACAAGGCTTCCACATGGTGTAAATCCAATAATGCAAGAAAAGATTTATTGATAAAAATATTTTCAATAAATAAAAAATGGATGGTAAAAATTTGGTTCAATTGAACTGGATTAGTGCAGTAAAAGAGATGGCTATGATAGCGTGAAGCAACCGACGCGTTTCATCTGCTAAGACTTCAACTGGGGTATAGGCTAACCTGCCACCCACTGCGCTTTATATAAAAATGTAATAAAAAATCATAAAAAGGGGGCGCATGCGCGGCTGCTCCTGACATGGACGCTTAGTCAGGGAGCTCCGTCCCGCTTCAGCAGACCGGGCCTCCGCAGCGGCACTCTGACCGGCGATCGGCGCCTGGATTTCCCCCCCACGGACACCGGAAGACTCAGGGACTCTCCCGATGTACTCAGGAGCAGTCAAAAGAAATTTAAAGCCCGCATTTGAAGCCGCTCTGTCCCACGCTGAGACAGCTAAGATGGCGGCCGCTCCTCACCGCTCTGCAGCTACATGCCTTCCCTGTGTCCAGCTCGCAGCATCCCCCTCCCTGCCACAGCAAGAGTCTCTCACAGGTATCTCTCCCCTGGAACCAGCTTCCCCAGCATCCACTGCATCTCTCCTAGAACACTCCCTGACAGGACTGGAGTACTCCCCCATGGATGCAGGCCCCCCCAGGCACACCAGCTAATACAGCCCGGGGATTCAGGCCTACTACAACCGACCTCTGTGGCTGAAATGTTTGCCAAGTTTGCTGAATTACTAGACAGAGGCCTGCACAACACAGCCCTCAAAATAACGAATGATATTAAAGCAGACCTACAGCACATAGGCACCCGCATGGACCTCATTGAGTCCAACCTCGATTCCACCATTTCAAGAACAAACCAGAACATGGCCTGTATACAGACCCTTCAGGAGCAATTAGAGACTGCCAATGCCAAACTTGATGACCTCGAAAACCGAAATCGGAGGTACAATTTTAGAGTTAGGGGGCTCCCTGAATCATTTAAGGACATTCCTGAAACTATACAATTTTTTATTAAGGACTTACTCCCTGATACACCCCAACACAGGCTGGAGCTGGATAGGCCTCATAGAGCTCTCAGACCTCCTAGGGCAGACGGACTACCCCGTGATGTCGTGGTGAAACCGCACTTCTTCTCTGTCAAGGAGGAGGTCATGAGGAAATCAAGATCCATGTCTAAAATAGTGTTCCAGGGTCATCAGCTGCAAATCTTTGCTGATTTATCCCCCTCACCATCCAAAAAAGGAGGGCCCTAAAGCCACTACTTCAAATCCTGATGGACAGAGAAATTAAATACTGGTGGCTCTTCCCATTCCAACTTAAACTAATCTTCAAAGGCAAGGCGTACACCTTTGGATCCCTGCAGGAAGGAGAACGGCTGTTTCTACAACTGGGCCTCATCAACCAGGACCCTAATGCCCGTCAGTCGGGACTTCAACCAAACTCTGCAAAAAGACATATGCCCACCAGTCCTCTGAATCCGGTTTGGGAGAAGGCCAGATCCAAGAAGTCCAAGGAAACTATCCCTCCATGACTTCCGTAATTCATTTTTCCTCAAGGACTCACCCCTTTTTTTTTTGTCTCCATTTCCTCTCAGCTACCGGCTGAGACAACGGAGCCCCCCCCACTTGTGCGTCCCGAGACAGGTTTTCTGTTCACGGTTTAGATGACCTCACGCCTCGGCCGAGGCGGTTTCGGGTAACTCTCAAACTGGGGAGGACACTAAATAAGAAAATTTTTTTTTTTCCTTTTTTTATTTTACTGGCCCCATTGGGTCCCTCCATTGCTACTTCTAGGCGGGAGTTGAGGGACGTACTTATGGCGCCTGTCCAACCCCGATGAACTTTTCTATACAATCCACAATGTTTTGGGGAACCATACCAGATGTACGCCCTCCCTATCTGTCATTTTAGCTTCCCCCCCGTACGCCCTTTGCCCTTATTCACAGCTCACCCCCACATATCCAGGTCCACACTTATTTGTTTGTTAACTTTTTAATTACTATAAGCATTATCAGTTTACTGAAGCAATTTCACCTCCACGTGTTACTTAGTATGCGACACTGTTAGCTAGGAGGGTACTATGTTAATGCCGGCACCAGTGCCTTTATCATGCTAATCGCAAACCATTTTAAATGGCCACTCTGCTGAAGTGGTGTTCATGCGCCCCCTCCTGTCTAGTGGTTTAGGTGGTCTACCCTATCCTGGACAGGACCATTCCCTGCCTTCCGGTGGGACTTCAGTGTGACACACACTTTCCGATGGAGGACTCGGTCCCCTCCATTCTACGGGAGACTCTCTTGTCCCCCGTCTTTCTTTCATGCTTTTCCTTTTTTCTTTCCCAACAATGTTTTATTTTACATTTCCCAGTGGAAGTCGGCTGGGGGGAATTATCCGGACGACAACAGGACATCTCACCGGTCTTCGCTCGCTATACGAGATGTCTTGACATTCGTGGAGGTCAGATGGTAAGTGCTGCAGATTGCCTAGCCCTGCCCCATCTACTGCTCGATGGCTGATGACCCACCGGTAAATACACCACTTAAAATAATATCACATAATGCGCAAGGCCTAAACTCACTGGCAAAAAGACGCAAAGTCTTCCAATACCTACATGCACAAAGAGCAGACGTAGTTCTCCTCCAGGAAACGCATTTCCCCAAATGCTTCAAACCATCTTTTATACACTCCAAATTCCCCTTCTTCACACTAGCCAATGCGGAGGATAAAACGAAGGGGGTGGGCATTTTTATCTCTAAACGATGCAAATTTATTCTCAAATCTGAACACAGGGACCCTGATGGTCGCTATATCCTCATTGTGGGGGAACTAGACGACCAACTGTATTCTTTAATTTCGTACTATGCCCCCAACAGAGGCCAACTAGCCTTCTTTCAACGCTTGTTTACAACACTAACACCACTGCTGGAGGGCACAGTGATATTTGGAGGCGACTCTAACTCGGCCTTTGACCAGGGCCTGGACAAGTCTCGTCCCCCTAGTAAACGCCTCACCAGACTCACTAAACAGAGTCTTCGTATAGCCAAACTAATCTTTCAACAAGGTCTCGTTGATATATGGAGGGAAGTAAATCCCACCCTACGAGACTTCACACACTTCTCTAACCCCCATAGATCCTTCGCGATAATCGATCATATCCTCATCGCTTCTGCTTCTATCCCCCTAACGAACAGGGCATATATCAAAGATGTAGTCTGGTCGGATCATTCACTGGTGATCCTTTCCATTCAGCGCCCGTTGGGCCCTAAACCCTGCAGGCGTTGGAGACTTAATGAGTCCATCCTGAGTGATCAGATTAGAATCAAAGAAATCGAAACTATAATCTGCAATTACTTTACCACAAACGATCAGCCAGAAACTAGCCCTTCATGCCTTTGGGCAGCACATAAGGCCGTAATTAGAGGTCATCTGATCCAAATTGCCTCTCAGATCAATAAAGCCAACAAAGCTGACATAGAGAAATTAGATAAGGATTATACAGCCTTAATTAAAAAAACACAAGGCCGACCAAGAGCTGTTCCCACCGTCAAGCTGGATGCAGCTCGCACAGCATTAAACCTCGCCCTGACCACAAGGGCCGAAAAATGGCTACGGTGGAATAGATCCCGATTCTATTGCCAAGGCGATAGAATCGGTTCTATGCTTGCGGGCAGGCTGTCCCCGAAATTTAAATCCCCAGCCCTTCCTAAAATCAAAATCCAAGGCGGCACTCTGTCCCAGAGCCCTAAACGAATAATGGGGGAATTCCTGACCTTTTACAAATCCCTATACAGTGGTAAGAACGGTCCCACTACGGAGACAGTAGATAACTTCCTAGACAACATTCAAATTCCCACATTAGAAGAAAGACACCGCCAGAAACTAGACTCCCCTATCTCCGCTGAGGAAGTATGTGCAGTTATTAAACACCTGAAATCTCACTCGGCGCCTGGCCCAGATGGCTTCTCTATACCATATTACAAATCGTTCTCTTCTATTCTTGCCCCTTATATGGCCCGATTCTTTAACGCACTCAGGCAGGGGGCTTCACTAGATGCCTCACTTAACGCGGCCTACATCACGGTCATCCCTAAACCTGATAAAGATGCCAGCTCGGTTAGTAACTATAGACCAATATCTCTCATTAATAATGACTTAAAGATTCTGACTAAGATCCTTGCAGACCGCCTGGCCTCCTTCATTAGATTATACATTAACAAAGACCAAGTAGGCTTCATCCCAGGGAGGCAGGGACCTGACCAAACTAGACGAGCGATTGATCTAATATCTCTTCTCAATTCTAACTGGGATGGGGGCCCTTCCAAACAGGCATGTTTACTCTCTCTAGACCTCCAAAAAGCTTTTGATACTGTCCAATGGCCATATATCTTCAAAACTCTTCAAAGGTGGGGATTTGGGAATTCATTTCTTAATGTCATGCATGCCCTTTATTCAAACCCCTCGGCTCAGGTGCGTCCGCAGGGATTTTACTCGGAATCCTTCCCCATAGCTAGAGGCACCAGACAAGGCTGCCCCCTATCCCCATTAATCTTTGCCATAGCAATTGAATCCTTAGCGATAGCCATCAGAAACAACCCGAATATTCAAGGCATTCAAAGTGGCCCCAAGTGTCATAAATGCGCATTATTTGCAGATGACATCTTACTATTTGTCTCCTCCCCACTAACGTCACTCCCCAACGTATGTCATCTCCTAGAAGAATTCGGGGCGGCATCAGGCCTTAGGGTTAACTACGATAAATCACAGGCACTCAATATTAACATCCCAGACCCTCTCTTGGCCAGGCTCAGGGAGAGCTTCCGATTCTCCTGGAATGACTCCTCCATCACATACCTGGGGATCAAACTGACCCCCAGGATAGAACTCCTATACCAAGCCAATTACCCACCTCTCTACAAAAAACTAGAGGAAGACCTCTCCCGCTGGTCCCGTCTATCCCTGTCATGGCTGGGTAGAATCAACACGATTAAGATGACTCTACTCCCCCGCATTCTCTACTATTTTAGAGCCCTCCCGATTCCTGTAGACAAAACTCGCCTACAACGACTCCAAGCTAAAATCGTCAAATACATTTGGGGTAGAGGGGGACACAGATTCCCCAAAGCAGTCCTGTTCAGATCTAGAACTGAAGGGGGCATGGGACTTCCAAATCTGCTTTGGTACTTGCAAGCTGCTCATCTAGCCCAGATCTCGGCGGTATACTCACGCTGGGAACAACCTGACTGGACTCACATAGAAAGGCAGACAGTCCCTCTCCACACTCTAGACTACCTTCTCTGGAGCCATAGAAAACTCAGACCCTCCATACTTTCCCCAACCCTCTCACACTCCTTCGCACTATGGGATAGTCTGCGTTGCAACCAACATCTGACTTCCCCCACAAAACCATTGCAACATTTATTTCGAAATCCTGATTTCCCTCCGAGCCTTGACATATCAGCATTTAGATGGTGGCTCGATAAAGGGTTATACAGAATAGGGCACTTCCTTAGACCTCTTGGCCCACTCTCCAAAGCATTCTGTGTTAGTAACCTAGACATGCCTGTCTCTGAATCCTTCAGATTCTCTCAAATCTCAAACTTTTTACACAAAAGGTGTAAAACACTCCAGAATGGGCCCCAAATAACTCCCTATGAAGTATGGTGTGGTCAGGCCAGTGAGCAGAGGGGGGGCATCTCGGTAATCTATAAAGCCCTGTCCTCCGCGCAATCCAAGACGTCTTACATGCAGGCTTGGGAAACTGACCTTTCCCAACACTGGACATTGGAAACGTGGCACAGGAACTTTTCCCAATCATACAAAGGTATCCTTAACTCCAGCCTCATGGAAGCTAGTTTAAAAGTGTTGACTAGATGGTACCTGGTCCCTTCAAAGCTAGCGCACATGTACCCGTCAGCATCTCCCCTATGTTTTCGGGGATGTGGCCTTACAGGAGATATGCTCCATATATGGTGGACCTGTCCCAGAGTTCGACCATATTGGCACAAGATCTTTTCTTGGATTGGCAAGCTAACCTCCACACCTATTCAAATGTCCCCCCTCATAGCGCTCCTTAACTTCCCAGTGAAAGAAGCCTCCAGGATTACTCAACGCCTTATATTCTTTATCATCTTAGGAGCCAAACTCACCCTGGCTCATGCATGGAAAAAAACATCGGTTTCAACACTTCTAGCCAAAAGAAAGATCTCTTGGATTATGAACCAAGAGAAGATGGCAAGTGTAATCCTGGATCGCTCGGACAAATTTGAACGAATTTGGGAACCCTGGGCTTCCTTTGTGGGGGGTTACCCTTTAATTATCTCCCCCTGGATGTCACCTTCCGGCTCTCTTTCCCCCCAGTCGACTCGTACTCACCTCCTCTACCGTATATCTTTTCTTTCTTTTTCCTCCCTTTTCTTTCCTCTTGTATTCTTTCCTATCACCTACCTATCTAGGTCAGTCTTGGACCCCAGCCACTGACTGACTGGTTGTGACCGGGGCCGGGGTCTAGATTCACCCTGTTCCCGGTCCCAACTTCGACTACAACCTAGATTCTTACGGACATGTCGCTGTTCTAATTCCCTGTTATATACACCATGTGTTCCCATGAGTGTGTCCTTTTTGTATTTTACTGAGCAGTCTTTCCTTCACAGGACTCGAAGTTATTCCTTTGTCCAGAAAACGTTGGACTAGTTTATACATTTACTGTTCTACGAATTGTTTTAATAACCCCCTACATTTTCTTTTTCTTTACACAAGATTAATCAATAGCTTTATTATCTATAATGGGGGGAAGCTCCGCCACAGCTTGCCCCCAGTTGGGGTGGCGGGGGTTCCTCCCCTTCTGCACCTCTCGTCGGATAAAGCCCCTGGGAACATGTTTGACACCCGGGGTTTCTGATCAAAGCACTTGACAGGTTATGTTTGTTTTATGCAGATATGTTTTGTAATAATATCATTGATTAATATGTTTTCCACATGACCGTGTTGGTCGCCCCAAGACAAATGTCTCACGTTGTATCTATAACTTGTGATGTATTCTTTTCATCCACTTTTGACAAAATAATATATATTGAAATGAAAAAATCATAAAAATCAATTTAAAACACGTGTGGCGTGACTTCCGGGTTTACGGGCAATCCATGCCATGTGACAGATTCTGAGCCAATCACAAATGGAGAAGGGGATGAGGAACCAGGCCTCTGTATCGTCCTCCAATCAACCACTTCAAAAGTGTTCGTCAGTGGTATGGGTCACATGGGTCACTATTTACCTTGCACAATTAGTCTGATTGTTAGTGTTGGCTGCTTTTTGTATTTTGAGTTGGCGCAGCAGTTCCCCCTATTCATCTGCACAAATCCCATAATGCCTCTGCCAAGTCATGCCTGTGATTGTCAGGGTCTTGCAATGTCTTATGGGACTTGTTTCACCAAAGCTGGAGGGCCGAGGTTGCCTACCCCTGCACTACACTGACACACTACACAATACTGACACACTACGCGCACACTTTTCTCACTACATTAACACTCTACACTCAGATTCACAATAAGTGAACACAGCAAACTGAGCCCTGCTCTATCTATTACCACTCCAACAACACTGCAAAAGGTTGCTACGGGAAAGAACCTTTTTTTAGTGTGGGGTGGGACTATGAGCACTTAACCGTGATTGGACAAAGTCATCATCACTTTGTCAAAGCAGGGTTCTGACAGTGCTCTGTGCCCTAATTGGCAAAGCATTCTAGGGCCCTAATAGGATGAAGCCTTGCACCTGACTGCTGGTCAGGTGCAAGGCTTCATCCTATTAGGGCCCTAGAATGCACTGTGCAGCGCGCAAATTCGGGTGTTAGACGAACAGGCGATGTGGGTCGAACTTTTGCTCGCCCCAAACCGTTCGGCCAACACTACTGACATGCTTGTCGCACCCATATTGACAACACAGGACAGCAAACAACATATGCTCTAAAGCAGTCAACACTAAAATGTCCTCTGGTGCGATGAAGTAACTAGCAGACACCTAAAGCAGTTGACTTGACAGTCACTAACTGATAGATATCTTGCTGTTCAATGGGAATATAGCCAATTGATATAACGCTAATTTTAGTTTGCTGCTCTAGCCTGTCCCACTGTTGGAGCAAATGCTGAACTGAGGAAGTAATCTGGATTTGTCCCTAATAAGTGGGCTTTTAACCACTTGCCGCATGTACTGTACATATACGTCGACACAATGGCACGGACAGGCAAATGGGCGTACAGGTACGTCCCTTTAAATTTGCCACCGTGTGGTCGCGTGCGCGCCACCGGCGGCGCGTGCGCGACCCTGCACCGAGCTCCGTGAGTATGATCGCGGGTCCCGCAGACTCGATGTCCACGGGGATACCCGCGATCGTCTCACGGAGAGGAAGAACGGGGAAATGCTGATGTAAACAAGCCTAATGACACTGTCACTGATCACAGCTCCCTGCAATCGGGAGTGGTGATCAGTGTTGTGTCACACATAGCCCCTCCACATCCCTAGGACACACTTTACCCCTGCAGGGCCCCCTCCTGGTTAACCCCTTCACTGCCAGTCACATTTACACAGTAATCAATGCATTTTTATTCGCACTGATCACTGTATAAATGTCAATTGTCCCAAAAGAGTGCCAAAAGTGTCCGATCTGTCCGCCATAATGTTGCATTCATGATAAAAATCGCTGATCGCCGCCATAACTAGTAAAAAAAAAAAATATTAATAAAAATGCCATAAACCTGTCCCCTATTTTGTAGACGCTATAACTTTTGCACAAACCAATCAATAAACACTTATTGTGATTTATTTTACCAAAAATATGTAGAAGAATACATATCGGCCTAAACTGAGGGGAAAAAAAAATTTTTTTATATCTTTTTTGGGGATATTTATTATAGCAAAAAGTAAAAAATATTGCTTTTTTTTCAAAATTGTTGCTCTTTTTTTGTTTATAGCGCAAAAAATAAAAACCGCAGAGGTGATCAAATACCACCAAAAGAAAGCTCTATTTGTGGGGAAAAATGGACGTCAATTTTGTTTGGGAGCCACATCGCAGGACCGCGCAATTGTCAGTTAAAGCGACGCAGTGCCGAATCGCAAAAAGTGCTCCGGCCTTTGGCAAGCCAAATGGTCCGGGGCTTAAGTGGTTCATTCCTACACAGTAATCTCAGAGCCTGAATTCAGCGCAGCCCATTCTGCTAGAGTGTACTGTATATCTCAGGTACACTTTGTTTTTACTGTCCATTCTGAACAGCCAAAATAGTAGGCCCTTTCAGATTCCCTGTTTGCGAGGGGGCACCCGCAAATTTCTCAAGATTTTGATCCACACCTCCTTGTCGTCGTTCCTGTAGATATCGGGGCAGTGCAATAACATTACTGAGTAAACCTTCCAGCTTGTAGTAAATTGCATAGACTGTCCCTCTTGTTGACTTGGCAAAAAAAATATCCAGTGGAGCTATGCCATAGGGGTGAACTCACCGTATAGGCTCTCTGGGACAGTTATGTAAATGTAGGTAAATAAATCAAAAATAATTGTTAAATTAATGTTAAACTACTACCAATCTGAGCAGAATTTGGATGTTGCCTGATATCTTGCTGTAATACTATGATCCGTTCCATATCTATTTGTATGATACATTTCTTGGTGCAATAAGGAAACATTTACTAAGTGATTAGTGACGAGCTTCACAAAAAACGTTTTAAAGCTGAACTGTGGGATAAGCATTCCTTAGCATGATAAAGGAGAAATATGATCAAAGCTTTTTTGGCCCTACTTCTCCTATAAATCACAAGAGTGCAGTTCGTTCTGAACCATGATCCATTTTCAGCCAACAGGCTGACGTCACTCAGTCAGTCCAGGCTCTGCTTTGCAACCACAGCAAAAATTAAACCTCTTGTAAGGTTTGGCAGACAGTAACACCCTACAAATGCGACTCATTCAAGTAAATTGCGTCTGCCCCACAACAGCATGCGGTGGTGTGGGCTTTTAGGGGTTAAAACAGGCAGTGAGGAGGTGACATTGCTCCTCCTCATCTCCTGTCAAACACCCTGTGAAAAGCAATCCACCAACAAGATTTTATTGATTGGGTTTACAGATATTTAAACTATAATAATCTGGATTATATAATGTGTATCCTATACAGTGCCAAAATGTATTCAGCCCCTTGAAATTTTCCACATTTTGTCATGTTACAACCAAAAACGTAAATGTATTTCATTGGTATTTCATGTGATAGACCAACACAACATGGCACATAATTGTGAAGTGGAAGGAAAATGATAAATGGTTTTCCAAATTTTTTACAAATAAATATCAGAAAAGTGTAGTGTGCATTTGTATTCAGCCCCCTTTACTCTGATACCCCTTAACTGAAATATAGTGGAACCAATTGCCCGCAGAAGCCACCTAATTAGTAAATAGAGTCCACCTGTGTGTAATTTAATCTCGGTATAAATACAGCTGTTCTGTGAAGCCCTCAGAGGTTTGTTAGAGAATCTTAGTGAACACACAGCATCATTAAGGCCTAGGAACCCACCAGACAGGTCAGGGATAAAGTTGTGGAGAAGTTTAAAGCAGGGTTGGGTTTTAAAAGAAAGCTTTGAACATCTCATGGAGCACAGTTCAATCCATCATCCGAGAATAGAAAGAGCATGGCACAACTGAAAACATACCAAGACATGGCGGTCCACCTAAACTGACAGGTTGGGCAAGGACAGCATTAATCAGAGAAGCAGCCAAGAGGCCCATGGTAACTCTGGAGAAGCTGCCGCGATCCACAGCTCAGGTGAGAGAAACTGTCCACAGGACAACTATTAGTCGTGCACTCCACAAATCTGGCCTTTATGGAAGAGTGGCAAGAAGAAAGCCATTGTTGAAAGAAAGCCATAAGAAGTTCTGTTTTGAGAAGCACAGTTTGCGAGAAGCCATGTGGGGGACACAGCAAACCTGTAGAAGAAGGTGCTCTGGTCAGATGGGACCAAAATTGTACTTTTTGACCTAGAAGCAAAACGCTATGTGTGGGAGAAAACTAATACTGCACATCACCCTGAACACACCATCCCCACTGTGAAACATGGTGGTGGCAGCTTCATGTTGTGGGGATGGTCAGAGTTGATGGAAGATGGATGGACCCAAATACAGGGCAATCTTAGAAGAAAACCTGTTATGCTGAGTACACACGGCCGGACTTGCCAACGGACTAAACTCCATCGGCATTTCCAACGGAAAGATTTAGAACATGTTCTATATCTGAGTCCGTCGGAAATGCCGACAGAAAAAGTCCGATGGGGCATACACACGGTCGGAATGTCCGACCGAAAGCTCTCATTGGACTTTTTCTGTCAGGAAGTCCAGCCGTGTGTACGCGGCATTAGAGTCGGCAAAAGACTTGAGACGGGCAGAGGTTCACTATCTAGCAGGACAACGATCCTAAACATACAGCCAGAGCTACAATTGAATGGTTTAGCTCAAAGCATATTCATGTGTTGAATGTGTTCAATGGCCCAGACCTAAATCCAATTGAGAATCTGTGGCAAGACTTGAAAATTGCTGTTCACAGATGTTCTCCATCCAATCTGACAGAGATTGAGCTATTTTGCAAAGAAGAATGGCAAAAAGTTCACTCTCCAGATGTGCAAAGCTGGTAGAGGCATCCCCAAAAAGACTTGCAGATGTAATTGCAGCGAAAGGAGGTTCTACAAAGTACTGACTGGGGGGGGGGGGGGGGGCTGAATACAAATGCACACCACACTTTTCAGACATTTATTTGCAAAAATTTTTGAAAACCATTTATCATTTTCCTTCCACTTGCCAATTATGTGCCACTTTGTGTTGGTCCATCACATAAAATCCCAATAAAATACATTTACGGTTTTGGTTGTAACTTGACAAAATGTGGAAAATTTCAAAGGGTATTAAGGCACTGTACATTTCCAAAAGGAGACTCCAAGATAAAAATTATTTGTACAGTATAACAGAAGAACAGAAGAAAAGTAAAGTTGTTAATGAGTACACTGAAACGTTTGCTGATACCTTGTTCCAGCATGTGAACTGGCACAGCAGGTTTGTAGGGATCCTGCCTTAAGCCGCGTACACACGAGCGGAATGTCCGACAGAAAAATTTGGACGAAAGCTTTTCATCATCTATTCCGATCGCGTGTAGGCCTCATCAGACTTTCTTTTTCGAAAATTCTGACGGACCTGGAAATGGAACATGTTCTAAATATTTCCAATGGAACCAATTCCTATCGGGAAAATCGCTCACTTGTATACTGTTCCGAAAGACCAAAAACGACGCATGCTCTGAAGCAAGCACGAGACAGAAGCTGTTGGCTACTGGCTATTGAACTGCCTTTTTCTAGTCCCATCGTACGTGTTGTACGTCACCTCGTTCTGGACGGTCGGACTTTGGTGTGGCTGTGTGTATGCAAGGCCGCTTGAGCGGAATTCCGTCGGAGTTCCTTTGGGGAAACCTTCGGAGTTTATTCCGACGGCAAAACCGGACAAGTGTACACGGCATAACAGCGTGTTTCTGCTTTTGCAGCAATTTGAGAAATCCCACTATGTTTTTTACATGTTCCCATTCAGACAGCATCCTTTTTTTTATATATTTCTAACATTTTAGATGTTTCTTAGGAGAAAGTATCATGGCAGACTGCAAGCATTTCTGAGCAATTTCAGTGTGAGGCTGTAATAGAAAGGCTTAAGCCAGCCATAGATGGATCAAATCTCAGCCAGTTCAGCAGGGGCCGGCCAAATAATTTAATCCTGCTAAATAATCCTGCCAAATAATTTAATCCTTGATCGACTTGGGTACAACCAGACTGTCAGACTTTTTACATGCGTTTAATTTCGGCGGGTTTAGCCGCTAACAGTAATCATTGTGTTCTGCTGGCCGGGAAGGCTTCTTGCTGACACAATAGCTCTGTGGGAGGGTTAGTGTGGGGGAATCGAGCAATATTCTTTACTTCCACCCGTAGTGAAAGAAAAGAAAATCAAATCATCTATAGCTTGCCTTAGGACTGGTTGAGTTTCCTCTCATTAACATACAATGGAGAAGCCTAGCTTCTAAATCTTTATAGAGAGTTTTCAGATTAACTAGAACAGGAAGGTGGCTACCTCTATGGCGCATCACCAGAAAACTAGAACAGGATAGGGATTACCTCTATGGCGCATTACCAGAAAACTAGAACAGGATGGGGGTTACCTCTATGGAGCATCTTTAGAGAACTTAGAACAGGAAGATGACTACCTCTATGAAGCACCTTTAGAAAACCTAGAACAGGAAGGTGGCTACCTGTATGAAGCATATTCATAGAAACTAGAACAGGAAGTTGGCTACCTCTATGAAGCACCTTCCGAAAATCTAGAACAGGAAGGTGCCTACTTCTACTGAGCATCATCAGAAAAACTAGAACAGGATGGTGGTTACCTCTATAGAGCATCTCTAGAGAAATTAGAACAGGAAGATGGCTACATCTATGAAGCGCCTTCCAAAAATCATGAACAGGAAGGTGGCTAAATGTATGGAGTATTTTTATGGAAACTAGCCAGTATGAAACATCTTCAGAGAACCAAGACCAGGAAGGTGGCTACTAGAGTTGGATGAACAGTTCAGGCCGAGCAAAAGTTCAGCATGAACATCACCTGTTCACCCGTTCGAGCCAGGAAAGGGGGGACAAGCGAGCGCCCCTCCTGAACCACAGCGGGCCACATGCCCTCTACATGGGAGAGTGGGTGCTTTGGGTGCCCCCCCACCCCAAAGCACTTTGTACCTATGTTGATGGGGACAAGGCAGGGGGCTTATCAGAATCTGGAAGCCCCCTTTAACAAGAGGGCCCCCAAATCCCGCCCCCCCTGTCAATGAATAAGGGGTACATAGTACCCCTACCCATTTACCAAAAAAGTGTCAAAAAGTAATAAAAACACAGAGACCATTTTTAACAATTCCTTTATTCAAAAATAAAAAAACAATGTCCCCCGATATAGATCCATCGTCAATTATGAGGCCACCACACCGCCAGACCTGAAAAATAAAAATAAAATGCCCCGATGTCAACTAAGGCAAACCGCTGAATGCCTGGCTGCCAGAGAAACTAAAACAGGAAGGTGGTTAGTCTACCTGTGAAAAGCATCTTCAGAGAAACTAGAACAGGAAGGTGGCTATCTATGAAGAGCATCTTTAGAGAAACTAGAACAGGAAGGTGGCTACCTGTGTGAAGCATGTTTAGATAAAGTAAAACAGGAAGGTGGCCATCTATATAGAGCAACTTCAGAGAAACTAGAACAGGAAGGTGGCTACCTGTATAGAGCATCTTCAGAGGTGTCTGCTATGCTAAAATGTATCCAAGAAAGCTTGGGGGAAGCTGCTGCTGCATGCAGATCTCCGTGATTTGGCCATACACCAGCTGAATTTTGTATAACCTTTTGCCGACCGTCCTCCGCAGTTATACTGCGGCAGAATGGCACAGGCAGGCAAATCGCCGTCATTGTACGGCGCGCGCGCGGCCGGCTGAGGGGCGCGCGCGCGGCCGGCTGAGGGGCGCGCCCCCCCCCCCCCCTCCGGGCGCGACGATCGTATTCGATCAGGAACCGATCAGTCCCCAGGCCCAAGCCAATGATATCTGGCCTGGACCTGGCGATCGGTCCTGATGAATGAGATCCTTCCCCTGTCTGTGTAACTGTAAACACTGACAGGGGAAGTGATGTCATCTCTCCTCGTGTCGGTCTTTTCATTTCAGACCGAGAGGAGAGAAGACATACAAGTTCCAGACCCCGATCTTCTTCTGCTGTCGTTGAGGTGCAAGAACCGCAGTCCCTCATAAGGAACAGAGAGCCAGTACTAGCGCCGCTATTCCTTCTGGTGATATGGCAAGCACCAGCGGCTTAGTACATCCTGGTTGTACATCCAGCACTGCAGTAACACTTGGTGACGTGGCAAGTCCCATAAGTGCAGTTCAAGCTGGTGAGGTGGCAAGCACGAGTAGTGTCCCACTGCCACCAAGACGACAAAGATAGGCCCGTCGAGCCCATAGTGCCCATCCTCTTACATTCGCCAATCCTAATTGGGAACCCACCACTTCTGCAGCACCCGTACTTCCCCCATTCACTGGCCAACCTGGAATTCAGGTGAAAACAGTTGATTTTACATCACTTGATTTTTATTCGCTGTTTTTCACCGAAGATCTCTACAGATCTATTGTGGACCAAAGCAATTTATATGCTGGTCAATTCATCGCCGCTAATCCTCAGCTGACCCTTGCCAGAGATTAGAGACCAATTACAGTCTCTGAATTTAAGACCTTCCTGGGCCTATCCCTCCTCATGGGCATAACTAAAAAGAGTTGTGGTCATATTGGTCCTCTGACCCAATTCATCATATGCTCGTGTTCTCTGCCTCCATGACCAGGACACGATACGAGCAGATCTTGCGGTTCATGCATTTCAACAACAATTAACTCTGTCGTCCTCGGGGTGACCCTGAATTTGATCAGCTCTACAAAATTAAACCACTTCAACCAATGTTTTGCAGCCGTGTTTACTCCCCATCAAGTTGTCTGCGTTGATGAGTCCCTGATTACGTTTTCTGGCCGCTTGGCATTCAAACAGTATCTTCCCAGGAAGCGTGCCAGATACAGGGTCAAGATGTATAAGCTCTGTGACAAGGCCACAGGCTATACATGTAGGTTTATGGTTTACGAGGGAAGAGATAGTTCCGTAGAGCCGGAGAACTGCCCTGACTACATAGGGAGCACTGGTAAGATTGTGTGGGACTTGGTGTCACCCTTATTCGGAAAGGGGTACCACTTGTATGTGGACAATTATTACACAAGTGTGCCACTTTTTAGTCACTTGTTTGATCATCAAATTGGCGCAAGTGGCACCATGTGATCTAATCGCCGGGGCTTACCCCAGCGGCTTGTAGATTCCCGTCTTAGGCTGGGGGAGAGACCCTGCTTGAGATGTAATAATTTGCTTGCTGTGAAGTGGAGGGATAACAAGAATATTTTCGTTCTTTCCTCCCTTCACGCAGACACGACTGTCCAAATTACTATGGCGACTAGTGTTGTGGAGAAACCCCTCTGTGTCCACGAATATAAGCAAAATATGGTAGGGGTGGACCTCAATGACCGGTGCCGTACCTAATTGCCGTAAGGCCAGGCGCTGGTATAAAAAAGTGTCTGTATACTTATTTCAATTGGCTTTGCTGAATGCTCATGTGCTATACAGAGCTTCAGGACGAACTGGATCCTTCCTTAAATTCCAGGAAGAGATCATCAGAGCCCTTCTGTTTCCAGATGGTGCTCTGACCCAACTTCCCAACGCAAATGCAGTAAGCTGGCTGCATGAAAGGCATTTTCCGCATGTCCTCTCTGGTGCCCCTACCCAAAGAACACCCCAAAGATGATGTCGTGTCTGTAGAAAGTGCAGATTTAGGCGTGACACCCACTTTTATTGTCCCTCCTGTCCTGACCAACCTGGTCTTTGCATTGGTGACTGTTTCGAACGCTATCACACACTAGCTGAGTATTAGTGTAGGGTACAGCACCAAACAGTCATAGGCACACGTACACAGGGTCTCGGGATCTCGAAAGATGTGATGCCATCACATTTTGAGAGACCCTAATCTGCAACGTTCAGTTTATAGTTTTTTTTACAGTTTTTATAAAAGTGAAAAAAGTGAGAAAAAAAACACACACAAAAATAGTTGTGGTTGTATTTTTCTTCTCTCTCTCTCTCTCTGTCTCTCTCTCTCTCTATTGTTCTCTCTCTTATGTTCGCTTTCTACATTCCACTCTACTGTTCGCTCACTATTGTTCTATATCTATCGTTCTCTCTTGGTTTTATTTTTACTATGTTTTATTGTATTTGCTTTGCAGGTATGGTATGTTATACTGTAATGTTTGTTTTATTGTTAACCATCATTTGCTTAGCAGGTACGCCATTCAGCTGCAGCACGGATTTATTTATCTTGACAGCAACAGCGTTTGCTCCCACGATAGATAAAGCCGTGACTCCAGCACTGCAGGAGGTGATTTCACCACCACAGTTAAAAAAAGAGCATATATACTGAAGCATGGGGGCAGCAGGGGTGGAGGAGCGATTTGCTCCTATCTTTTGGGGCGGATGCCCCCATGCTTCGGCATATATATATTTTAGGCACAGATTGCGTTACAAAATGTTTTATTTTTTACTATTTTTTTTTGTAATTGCTTTGCAGGTATGGTATGTCTTACTGTTATACTGTAATGTTATTTTGTTTTATTGTTAACCATCATTTGCTTAGCAGGTACGCCATTCAATTGCATCATGGATTTATTTATCTTTACAGCAACAGTGTTTGCTCCCATGATAGATAAAGCCATGACTCCAGCGCTGTAGGAGGTGATTTCACCACCACAGTTAAAAACAAAATGGTGCATGTATGCCCATCATTAGAAGTGGGTGGATGAAGGGAGGTATTCTAATGGTGGGCATACCCACCGATTAATCTAGGCTGCATGAAAAAAAAGATTACAATATATGCCCAACAACGTACTGGTATGTTGCTGGACTTTGAGTGGTTATACCAGAATGATGCCTGTGATTTTAGGTATCATCTTGTTATCATTCTTTTCAGCCAGCAGTCGGCTTACATGTAAAAGCAATCCTAGTGACTAATTAGCCTCTAGACTGCTTTTACAAGCAGTGGGAGGGAATGCCCCACCCCCCCACCCCCACCATCTTCCATGGTTTTCTCTGGCTCTGCTGTCCGAACAGGGAACCTGAGAATGCAGCCGGTGGTTCCACCAGCTGACCATAGAGCTGATCAGAGACCAGAATGGCTCCATTCATCTCTAAGGCCTAAGAAACCGGAAGCTATGAGCATTTAATGACTTAGATTTCACCGGATGTAAACTGGGAAATTGGGAAAGCATTTTATCACACCGATCTTGGTGTGGTCAGATGCTTTGAGGGCAGAGGAGAGAGTACCTGTCACTACCTATTTCTACCATAGGGAATATTTACATTTCCTGAGATAACAATAAAAATGATTTAAAAAAATGAAAGGAACAGTTTAAAAATAAGATAAAGCAAAAAAATAATAAAAAAAAAAAAAAAAAAAGCACCCCTGTTCCCCCCCTGCTCTCGCGCAAAGGCGAACGCAAGTGTCGGTCTGGCGTCAAATGTAAACAGCAATTGCACCATGCATGTGAGGTATCACCATGAAGGTCAGATCGAGGGCAGTAATTTTAGCAGTAGACCTCCGCTGTAAATCTAAAGTGGTAACCTGTAAAGGCTTTTAAATGCTTTTAAAAATGTATGTAGTTTGTCGCTGCTTAAAGCATGTCGTGTTTGGTATCCATGTACTCGACCTAAGATCATCTTTTTTATTTCATCAAACATTTGGGCAATATAGTGTGTTTTAGTGCATTAAAATTTAAAAAAGTGTGTTTTTTCCCCAAAAAATGCTTTTGAAAAATCGCTGCGCAAATACTGTGTGAAAAAATAAAATGAAACACCCACCATTTTAATCTGTAGGGCCTTTACTTTAAAATATATAATGTTTGGGGGTTCAAAGTAATTTTCTTGAAACAAAAAAGTGGTTAGAAGAGTGGGTGATATGTGACATAAGCTTCTAAATGTTGTGCATAAAATTCCAGGACAGTTCAAACCACCCAACCCCCCCCCCAAATGACCCCATTTTGGAAAGTAGACACCCCAAGCTATTTGCTGAGAGGTATGGTGAGTATTTTGCAGACCTCGCTTTTTATCACAAAGTTTTGAAAATTGAAAAAAAAAATACATTTTTCTTTTCTTTCTTCATTTTCAAAAACAAATGGGAGCTGCAAAATACTCACCATGCCTCTTAGCAAATAGCTTGGGGTGTCTACTTTCCAAAATGGGGTCATTTGGGGGGGGGGTTGTGCTATCTTGGCATTTTATGGCCTTCAAAACTGTGATAGGTAGTGAGGAGTGAAATCAAAAATTTACGCCCTTAGAAATCCTGAAGACGGTGCTTGGTTTTTGTGGCACCGTACGTGGCTAGGCTTCCAAAAAGTCCCACACATGTGGTATCCCTGTACTCAGGAGAAACAGCTAAATGTGTCTTGGGGTGTAATTCCACATATGCCCATGGCATGTTTGAGCAATATATCATTTAGTGACAACTTTGTGCAAAAAAAAAAAAAAAAAAAAGTTTGTCATTTTCCCGCAACTTGTGGCAAAACATAAAATATTTCATGGACTCAACATGCCTTTCAGCAAATAGCTTGGGGTGTCTACTTTCCAAAATGGGGTCATTTGGGGGGGGGGGGGGTTGTGCCATCTTGGCATTTTATAGCCTTCAAAACTGTGATAGGTAGTGAGGAGTGAAATAAAAAACTTACGCCCTTAGAAATCCTGAAGGTGGTGCTTGGTTTTTGGGGCCCCATACGTGGCTAGGCTCCCTAAAAGTCTCACACACGTGGTATCCCCGTACTCAGGAGAAGCAGCAGAATTTATTTTGGGGTGCAATTGCACATATAACCATGGCATGTTTGAGCAATATATCATTTGTAAAAAAAAATGTTATTTTTTTTGTCATTATTCAATTACTTGGGACAAAAAAATTTAATATTCAATGGGCTCAACATGCCTCTTAGAAATCTACTTTTTAAAATGGGGTCATTTGGGGGGGGGGTTGTACTGCCCTGCCATTTTAGCACCTTAATAAATGAGATAGGCAGTCATAAACTAAAAGCTGCGTAAATTCCAGAAAATGTATCCTAGTTTGTAGACGCTATAACTTTTGCGCAAACCAATAAATATACGTTTATTGACATTTTTTTTACCAAAGACATGTGGCTGAATACATTTTGGCCTAAATGTATGACTAAAATTGAGTTTATTGGATTTTTCTGATAACACAGTAGAAAATATCATTTTTTTTCCAAATTTTTGGTCTTTTTCCGTTTATATTGCAAAAAATAAAAATTGCAGAGGCAATCAAATACCATCAAAAGAAAGCTTTATCTGTGAGAAAAAAAGGATGCAAATTTTGTTTGGGTACAAGATTGCATGACAGCGCAATTACCAGTTAAAGCGACGCAGTGCCAAATTGTAAAAAGTCCTCCGGTCATTGAGCTGCCAAATGGTCCAGGGCTGTGGTGGTTAAAGGTTTACTTGGAAATTCTGAAAAATTATTAGCCAAAGTAATTAAATCTTATCATCATTGTCAACAATTTTTTTTGAAAGTTCTTACAATTACATCCAGGCCTGTTAATTGAATGACATCCCAAATGTGTTAAGCGGGTTTCTTTTGTGCCTAGAACATGTGCAAACATGTACAATTTTTCCTGAACAAAAACCACATTCACAGTTAGAATTCGTTTGTTCGAGAAAAAAAAAATTCCATCCAGCCTCTTCTAAGTTTCTCATCACTGCAAAAATGGTGACCCCCACTAACCATTAGAAAATCAAATGAACCTACTGAAAACAAAAAATTTCTTACAAAATTTTAGTAGTGTGTCACCAGCTTTACTCAACATTAAGGTATAGTGACTGCTCTAATATATAAGGTCACTGCGATTCAAATTGACTGTTCTCAAAGCCAACCACTTTTGAAAGACTACTACAGACATTGACATTATTCTTTCTAATGGGGTCTCTGCATTCTAACTGGTTGCTCTTAAAGGGCCACTATCAATTTAGCAGCTATTAGAAGGCATGGAATGTTATAATATTATTTTTGTGAATCCTGTGGCATAACTCTCTCACTCTACAAGTTTATTGGTTAAATAAACTAGAGGAAAGATTAAAGTGACTGCCACCCAATTGTTTGTTTTCATCCAACACTAAGCCAAGGACTCACTCACCTAAGGACTGTTAAATGCTATCCTACGTCGCTTTTTTCTAGGTCACTCTTCACTGCCCAGGTGGGAGGAGTGCTACATATCCAATTAAAAAAAAACAAGTTTTGGCTTTTGATATGCTCTAACAGTCGTTTTTTGCTGATGTATTGATGTGATTGACCTCAACTGCTCTGACTTTTGAACTATCCTGGGCACAATGACGTGCAGAGAGGAATGTAGCTCATACACATAAGATCAGAAGGCTGATAGATGTTCAGGATTACCTGGAGCTCTGTTGCTAAAAAAGAAAGTGGTTTATGTCAGACGACTGTAAATTTTGCTGTTTGTTTTTGATACTCATGCTAACCTTGCTACTTTGATATGTTATACTGAGATGTTGGATGGTTTCAATGCTATTTAAGCTCAATTGAGTATTTTTTTTTTTTTTTTTTTTATATTGCCCTTGGCTGTTCTAGGCCTGGTTCACACTAATGTGATTTTTCAGATGTAACTTGGGTTGCACTGAATCGCATGGCAATGGAAATAATACTACTTCCAATGTTGCCTGTTCACATCAAAAGAGTGCATTGCAACTTTGGGAAAGGGTCCTGTGCTACTTTGGTGTGATTTGGCTCCATAGAATATGCAAACCTCATCCAAAAGGCAACCAAAGTCACTCTACATAACCGCACTACAAATCGAGTCAAAACTGCATCACAGTAGTGTGAACCTAGTGTTAGTCACCATGCTCGGATGTAGGCGCAGGCTCCCTTAACTCCTTTTCCCACATCTCACTGGGTTTCCAGACTAGCCCAGGACCTGCTTCCCACCCTCGGGAGCTCAAAAAGGCCACACCTGATGAGGTAGAGGTAGCTGGGCATGTAATCTGCAGCCTACTGACAGAACTGGCATGTGGACAGCCAGGACAGAGCCTAATAGCATTCGGCTTCTCCAGAAGACCCAGCTACTGTGGGGGCTTTTCTCTAATGGCTACGAGAGTATTGCAGTCCTGGTGGAGCGGAGCTATGTCCTTGGGATTCCTCCAGCCATTTACCTGTGCTACCAGGGCAGAGCTACCCTGGACATCACTGTGAGGGATGCTGCCTATGAGGATAATCCTAAGTAGCTGTGTTCTCAGCCAAACTTTCTGTTGCTGTAGAGTCAAATAGGTGCTATATTATGCAGCCACATTTTATCGTGATTGGGCCACAGAGACACTGCTGTAAAGAGTCCATGTTGGTGCAGCTTTCGGAATCTGTTTTGTATTATTCTGCATAGTATGCATGTTCTTTGCCATCCTGAACTGTTTTGAATTATTATTTCCAATTTTGCCCCTGTTTCATAAACTACAAGTTACAGTTACTCTCTGTTTAATTATTTGGCCAATAACCTGTCCTTTGATGCCCCTATCAAGAGTCTGTGTCTCCACTGGGGAGAGTGCCTATTTCAGTGTGTCTAAGGCAGCCCATAGATGATTTTTTTCATTCAATCAGGTTAAACATAAAACAATTACTCAATATCCCCATTCACACATTTGAGGTGGATGGAGGAATCCTCACCGCTAACAGCGGGACTTCCCTGCCATCAGAATACAGTGATCATAGATGCTATCTAAAGTCAGCGCTGCTGATCGAGTGAAGGCTTTCCAACAGGGCGGTTGTACAGAAGTCAATCTATAAATCGACTGCTGTACAACCACCCTGCCCATTCATGGATTGAAATTCGGCTGGTCCCTGCTGAACCAGCCAAATTTCTATCCACATATGGCTGGCTTTAGTGACATCATATCTCCCAACATTCTGAGATAAGAGACATCATTTAGCACAAAGTATATAGGTGTAGTGCTAACCTCGCAGGAGCCCCTGGTAGTAATGGGTTCTCTGCTCTTTCCCTGATCCTAGGCAGAACCTCACTCCTGCTGACACCACCAGAATACCTTGGCTGGGGACACCCAGCAGTCACACAAGAATAGCACACACTAACCGCTAGAAAATGAACAGATTGTATTGGCAGACCGGAGTGAAAAGGCAACACAGCACTTCAGTAATTAAGGGTTAACACATGTGAAAACAGTGCAATACAAATACAATGCAGATAACCTAGGTACCTTTAAGATTGGACTAAGTATGTACTGCAGTACCAAGAGCATAAACAATAGCTCTCTGACTGGGAGATTATGCCCCAAGTGACCGCAGATGGCTAACAATAAGTATGGCAGGCTAGTTCACTTGACTCTAAATCAAGAGGGGCCAGGCTTAGGCCTGAAAGTTTGTTATACTACCAGCAAACTAGTTCTGCCACCAGGCAGGTCACAGGATCTGAGCAGTTCTTTGATATTAACTTCTGCCAGCTCAGTTGGGGCCCTTTAACGTTGACGCGCAAAGCAGTGTGATGTTCTTTTAGGGTGCTGAGTTCAGAAACAGTTAATGAAAGGTTAGACTCAGTGAGGGGGTATGCCCCCTAAAATCAGCTAAGCAAAGGTGTCACATACCTGGTCTGAGGCTGAAGTGACAAGAGGGATTTCATTGCGACTGAGTGCACAGCACCCCTTAGTGTGTTGGCAGGGAATGCTGAGCCCAGAGAAGCAATGGTTGCCAACTGTACTCTTGCTAGATGGATCTGTGGTGATACGGAAATTCCTGGAGACAGGTCAGACCGGAAGGGCAGCCTGATCAGATAGCACACTGGATGTGCAGGCAGGCCCGGAACAGCAGGGCTAGACAAGAGACATAGTCAGAAGCAGGAGCTGAGGTCAGTAATGGTAATGAGGCAGGAGTGTAGTCAGGAACAAACCAGGGTCATACACAGGGAGCAGATAAGAGCAAGTCTGTGGAGGCAAGCTGGGGTCAGAGCCAATTAGAGAAGCAGGAGACAGGTCCAGGAAGAAAGCTTGGTCTATAACAGGGGATCCAAGGATACAGAACACATGGGAACACGAGATACAGAAAGCTAAAACCAATCAGCAATGTCTGCATGTATTTGCCATCCTCATAAAGGCCATATGGCGCCGGGAACTGTTGTGAGTGACGTGCGCCAATTTGCACATGTGTGTGCCAGCACACAAGAGCACGTGCCGGTGCCCTTTCAATAAGTCTATGTGTATTCCTACGCAAGTGAGCATGGCCATGTTGGACATTGGCAAACGTGCAAGGTCTTTGTGCATTCTTCTTCTAGAGAGAATTGGAAGGAGTTAATGTTGAGATATCTTGCAACAAATTGTGATACTCAAACGGTTCATCCACATCAGTAGCCTGAATTAGTGGCAGCTTTGGTGGTGGTCTTTGGTGTTGATAGCTGCAACTATCAGTAGTAAATCACAACAATGAGTTTGACTACTATTGGGGGACAATGTCAATTGAGGATAATGGCCCTGCTAGGCTCGCGTGGCAAAACAAAAAGTATCTGTCAAGTATAGCAACAGTGAGGGTCTGAAACCCTTTCACCCAATCCTTTTGCAGCAGTCCTTAGACGAATGCAAGCTGTCTGCGCGGTGGGGTGCCATCTTAAGCAGTGATGCAGATGTAGCAATAAAGATGCATGCAACTCAATCAGCGATAAAGGATTTCTTTCGAGTCATCTCCACAGCTCAGTGCTCACCACAGCAATCTGCTCCTCGGCTCTAATGCAGACCTGTAGAATACAGTCTGTCCCGGCCTCATTCAAACTGCATGGCTCAGCACAGTCACACACACCTTCTCTCCTCATCTGCTCCCGGCTTCTTCCTGAGCTTTTTGTTTTGTATCATCCCTCCCCTTGACTGGTATCTGTGGGCTTTGTAGTTGTGACTGCAGCTTTACTATATGCAAGATCCTCCTTCAAGACTACATTTCCCAGATTGCTCTGGGCACTTGTATTAGAACTATAGTGAGACAAAGTATCAAACAATGCCCTCTTGTGGGCAAATAGAGTTCTGCATCTTCAGTAACAATGCTTAGTGTTACTTAGGTAAAGGACACACCTCTGTCATTCCCCCATTTACACAATTCACAAAGAATTAGAGTCTATGTAAAACCCTAGCAATGAACTTCTTTTATTTATTCCCTTGTGCTCTGTTAAAAATACCACTGAAAGCATTTAGTTATATCCGATAAGTTCAATATATTGTATACGTGTTGATCTTGCTTTACCTTATGAGCTGATGAATTTCCGTGCTGTCTGTGTTGACTATTAACAACTACATTGTTCTCTGAGGATTACAGAACAACGCCACTCTATGTTCAAATGCTTGCTGATAGCTTGTGGCACCGACTTACCATTCCACCTGCATGCATACCTGAGTAAGTAAGCATGTACTGGGCGTGGGGTTTCTTTTTCTTTTTACCCCACCCCTGGTCATGCCACCCATTAACTCCAATATATTTTTAATTATTTACATACAATTTCTTTATCATAGATTTATCACGTGCTTTTCTCCTGACGAGTGGTATAAAGGCCATGAAACGCGTAGAGCCACCAAATGCCGTGTTCCTATCAACATACCCAGTTCTACAAGTCATTATCTGCTACCCCTACAGGTGTCAGAGGCCCTTGGTCTTGCAGGCATCTATTTGCCTATGCTCTTATCCAATCATGCCTTGGTGAACCCTGGATTTTTTATTGTGATTTTACTTTGTCCCACTAATGTTATTATCATGTTTGAACATTATCATGTTTGGCAATCATTTTATCTTGCAATTACCTTGCTTACCTTTGTTACCAGCATTTTATGTTTTGTGACTATCAATGTAATCAATAAAATTCCTATTTATTCACCAATTCATTCGCTTGCTACCACGACCACATGCTTCATACAAAGTCCCAACATCCCCCTTTCCCCTTGCTCCCTCCTTTTTGAACTGAATAGGGATGGAAATACTTGACCCTACCAGGCCAAGGTTTCATTTAAAGTCCCCTGGGATGGAAATACATGGACTTACCATGCCATAGTTTAATCAAAGTCCCAATCTTTACCACTTACTACTATGTTCAAAGCTGGGTACACATGGCTTGTTTTTTTTGTTCAGCAAGCAGGCTTAACGAAAAAACAAAAACAAATTCCTGCATCCACACAAGCACAGTGAATGCAGGAATCCTCCCCATAGGGGCATTGTATTCTGAAAGCAGGGACAATCTGCTGTTAGAATATGCTGATCAGCACTAGTGTTGGGCAAATGGTTCGGGCTGAGCAAACGTTCATCCCAAACATTGCCTGTTCAACGAACCCCTGAATTTGCAGAAAATCTGCCTGCCGAGCTCCCCAAAATGCACTGCACACTACACAGTGCATTTTAGGTCCCTATTTGGATGAAGCCTTGAACTTGACTGCTGGTCAGGTGCAAGGCTTTGCCAATTAGGGCACAGAGCACTGTCAGAGCCCTGATTGGACAAAGTGATGATGACTTTGTCCAATCGTGGCTTAGTGCTCATAGTCCCACCCCCACACTGTAAAAGGTTCCTTCCCATAGGAACCTTTTGCAGTGTTGTTGGAGTGGAGATAGATAGAGCAGGGCTCAGTTTGCTACTAGCGAGTTAGTGTGTTCACTTATTGTGCGTGTAGAGTGTTAGTGTAGTGTTTGTATAGTGAGAGTATAATGTAGTGTAAGTATAGTGTGAGTATAGTGTGTCAGTATAGTGTAGTGTGAGGATAGTGTGAGTATAATGTGTCAGCATAGTGTAGTGTGAGAATAGTGTGAGTATAATGTGTCAGTATAGTGTAGTGTGAGAATAGTGTGAGTATAGTGTGTCAGTATAGTGTGTCAGTATAGTGTAGTGTGAGAATAGTGTGAGTATAGTGTGTCAGTATAGTGTAGTGTGAGAATAGTGTGAGTATAATGTATCAGTATAGTGTGTCAGTATAGTGTAGTGTGAAAATAGTGTAAGTATAGTGTGTCAGTATAGTGTAGTGTGAGAATAGTGTGAGTATAGTGTATCAGTATAGTGTAGTGTTAGAATAGTGTGAGTATAGTGTGTCAGTATAGTGTGAGAATAGTGTGAGTATAGTGTATCAGTATAGTGTAGTGTGAAAATAGTGTGAGTATAATGTGTCAGTATAGTGTGAGTATAGTGTAGTGTGTTAGTTTAGTGCAGTGTTTAACACAGCATTACATAACATCTAGTGCTGTATACAGTGCTGTATACCCTTTTTTTAAATTTTTTTGGATGCTGCGTGTTTTATTTTTTGTCTTTTTTTTTTGCCCCCTGCCTGCCCCCCCCCCCCCCTTTTTTTTTTTTTTAATTGTCAGCCGCAGGTTTTCTGACTGTGACACTGGTGTTTCCCCTTTTTTTTTATAGATTTTACAGTTTTGTCAGCGTCAGTCCTCAATTTAAAGTGCACTAAACACCACATTTCATTCAATAAAGTGCATCCAATCACACATTTCCCAGTTCCTATTAAATTTGGGTAATAATCCCCCATCATGTCTGGGAGGCCAACAAGGAGGGGCAGATGTTCCCATGCCACTATGAGGGGGCTAGCAGCGTCTGTGTCCACAGGAAAAAGTGGACGTGGTCCGTCCTCTGGCAGGGCACATTTGTCTCTGTTTAGTGATGTTATCCATGCTATCCAGCCACAGCATGCAAAGGAGGTGGTAGACTGGCTTACTAAACCATCCTCATCCTACTCATCCTCTATGACCCAAGCTAACACTAGTGCACCGTCCACCTCAGCTGCCAAAGTGACTTATTCTGCCTCCTAGTCCACAGCTACTTCTGTCATAGCTCCAGAATTATGCATGGGGGAGTCAGCTGAATTATTTGAACTCAGAGTCAGCCACTTTCTTCTTGAGGATGAACAAACATTACTTGATTCTGATGTTGGTTCTGAGATAGAGGAAAGGAAAAACATAAGCCTAAAAAAAGGGAGAGCACTGATAAACGACAAATTGGCAGTCATTTTCCCCCAGCTGCAGCGTGTGGCCAGGTTGGCTTCAGTGATCATGAGGATGGAGGGGATGATGATAATGATGTCACTGACTTTATCTAAAAAAAAAAAAAAAAAAGTTAATCTTGGCCTGAGCTTACTATAATTTGGCTTCTTCACATAAGGATTGCTCACTGTGGTGCAAAAATATGTTATTTCCATCCAAAGTCTGCCAAAGAGACACCAGAATTTATCCAAAAAATCTCTAATCTTGTTCTGAGTGCACTAAATTGTGGACTCATCATACTGACTGGCTCCTTTGTTTATATAATAAAGAAAGCTTGCCGGGAAAATTGATTTACTGTAAGTGTCACTTTTTTCCTTTAAATATGTCAGTTTTGCTGCAGCAGGTTCTATACATGATACAGATGTGCCACTTTACAGGCAGACTAAGGGGACCCACTAGGCACTATATTTAAAGGAATCTTTCATTTTTATTGTTTCACTTTAAGCATCATTAAAAGCGCTGCTCCTTTAAAAACAATCTTTTAAAAAAATGTTTTTGCATGGATACATATCCCCCAGGGCAGTAACTGGGTCCCCATAACCTTTTTATGGCCAATAGCTTGCATATAAACATTCAAAATAGGCACTTTTGATTTTTCAAGTTCAGGTCCCACAGGTTTCAATAGGGTTCGGAGTTCGGGTCCAAACTTCAGCGATATTCCAGAGTTCTGGTGCAAGCTAAACTGGGGGGTGTTCGGCCCAACTCTAATCAGCACTGCAGCCAGTGGGTCAGTTTGAGAGACGCCGATCTAACGATAAGCTTCTGTTGAGGGCTACACACAGATCTAAATTTGCCCATTCCCTGAAGAACCAAAGCCGAATTTCGATCCGTATGTACCCAGTTTTAGACACTAGTAGAGGGATTGGGTTCTGTAATAGTCCTGTCTTGTTTCTGTTCTTAATACAGACATGTAAGTGAATGTTGTCATCCTAAGACAATAAATGTAACTGTAATAAACTATAATAATAATAAATGATTATGATCATTACACTACTACTACTATTACTACTACTACTACTGAATTATAGTGATAATTAAATCACTACTACTACTAATGATAAAAAAAATTGACCATAATTTATTATTTATAATAGTATTTACATTATTATTATTATTATTATTATTATTATTAATAATAAAAATGATGGTAATAATTAAATCACTACTACTAATGATAAAGTAATTATCATAATGTATTATTGATAATAATAATAATAATAATAATAATAATAATAATAATAAAGATCATTATCATAATTTAATAATATTATTAATAATAATAACAATAATAATAATACATTATAGTGATCATTCAATTACCACTACTACTAATGATAATGTAATGATCAGAATGTATTATTGCCAATATTGTTATTATTATTAATATTATCAATATTAATAATAATAGTAATATGAATAACTTATTGATCATTAACTCACTACTAGTACTAAAGGTAATGTAATGATCATAATTTATTGCTACTACTACTATTAAATAATCATTTTTAATTATTATTTATTTTTACTATTATAATCATAATTTATTATGATTATTATTATTACTATGACTACCACTAATAATAATAATTATTATTATTATTAATAATTATATTGATCATTAAATCACGACTACTACTAATGATAATGTAATGATCAGAATGTATTAATACTACTAATAATAGTAATCATATTCACAATAATAAATTATAGTGATTAATAAATCACTACTTCTGCTAATGATAATGTAATGATTATAATTTCTTCTTCTTATTAATAATAATAATAATAATAAGAAGAAGAAGAAGAAGAAGAAGAAGAAGAAGTATGTTATCATTGTGAAAAAATAAGTATTATGGTAATAAATTACTACTACTACTCATGGTATGGTAATATTCATAATGGATTATTACTAAAAATAATATAATGAACGTAATTTATTACTACTACTATTAAATAATTTTTATTATTATTTATTTATTTTTACTATTAAATTATCTCAAGACCTTCTGCTCTCTAGCTTCCTTGTCACCTCCTCCCATGCTCGCCTCCAGGACTTTTCCAAAGCCTCTCCAATCTTATGGAATGCCTTACCCCAATCTGTCCGCTTATCTCCTACTCTGTTAGCTTTTAAATGATCCCTGAAAACCCTTCTCTTCAGAGAAGCCCACCCTACCCACACCTAACAACTGTATTTTCATTTTCTCCATCAGCTCATCCCCCACAGTTATCACCTTTGGTTCCACTTGACCCTCCCTTCTAGATTGTAAGCTCTAATGAACAGGGCCTTCTGATCCCTCCTGTATTGATTTGTATTGTAAGTGTACTGTCTGCCCTCATGTCGTAAAGCGCTGCGCAAACTGTTGCCGCTATATAAATCCTGAATAATAATAATAATAAAATAATAATAATGTATTATGATTATTATTATTACTATGACTACCACTAATAATAATAATAACAATTGTTATTATTATTATTATTAATTATAGTGATCATTAAATCACTACTACTACTAATGATAATGTAATGATCAGAATTTATTATTACTACTATTAAATAATGTCTTATTATTATCATTAATAATAATACAAATAATAATAGTAATCATAATCACAATCATAAATTATAGTGATCAATAAATCAATACTTCTGCTAATCATAATGTAATGATAATAATGTCTTATTATTATTATAAATAATAATAATAATTATATGAAGAAGAAGAAGAAGAATGTTATCATTGTGAAAAAATAAGTATTATGGTAATAAATTACTACTACTACTACTAATGATATGGTAATATTCATAATGGATTATTACTAATAATAACAATATAATGAACGTCATTTATTACTACTACTAAATAATTATTTATTTATTTTCACTATAATAATAATAATGTATTATGATTATTATTATTATTACTATGACTACCACTAATAATAATAATAATAATAATAATAATTATTATTATTATTAATTATAGTGATCATTAAATCACTACTACTACTGATAATATAATGATCAGAATTTATTATTACTACTATTAAATAATAATTATTATCATTAATAATACAAATAATAATAGTATTCATAACCACAATCATAAATTATAGTGATCAATAAATCAATACTTTTGCTAATCATAATGTAATGATAAAAATGTCTTATTATTTTTACTACTACTACTACTACTACTACTACTAATAATAATAATATGAAGTAGAAGAAGAAGAAGAAGAAGAAGAAGAAGAAGAAGAAGAAGAAGAAGAAGAAGAAGAAGAAGAAGAAGAAGAAGAAGAAAGTTATCATTGTGAAAAAATAAGTACTATGGTACTAAATGACTACTAATGATAGGGTAATATTCCTAATGGATTATTACTACTAATAATATAATGGTCATGTATTCTTATTAATGATAAGAGTTAGTAATAATGTAATGATGAATAGTATGAATGGAATGAATTCTTCTGTGTATTGAGCTCCAGGCTGGATATTTACAATTGCAGGGAATGAATTGAGCAGGCAGTGGCCCCTCTTGTCCCCTCGGCCACACCTCTGCACAGGGAGCCAATCCGGGCTCAGGGTTGTGTGGCTGTTCTGGAATTTGCATATGAAAGCGTAGCAGCCAATGAGAGCGTCGTCGTACATTAGCATGCACCTTGGCTCATTAGCATGTGGAGCAGCAGGCGAGGAGGGATGAGAATGGCTGCAGTTACATTGTATCCGTAGTAGTCGGATCCCGAGAGAAGAAGAAGAAGAAGGAGGAGGAGGAGGGGGAGCCTTCCTCTCTTGTTTGTTTAGTGATCGGCAGCGGGGAAGGAGATCCGCACATTGCATGGACTGATCGCTCTTCTCTCTGGCTAAGCTCGGGACTCGCGGTGGCCGGCGGATCAGCCTTGTATAGGAAGCCGTTGGGGGATAGAGGGAAGCCGGCCAGGTCGGAGAGGATGAGCCGGTCCGGTTGGCTCGCTGCTCTGTCAGCCTGTGTGTTGCTCCTCAGCTCTCCTTCCTCAGGTGGGCCCAGCGGGGTCTCCTCGCCTCCCCCCTGCCCGGTGCCATGCCGCTGTAACGCGGAGAGAGGAGTGGACTGTTCCGGGAAGGGACTGGTATCGGTGCCGGAGGGGCTCAGTGTCTTCACCAACATGCTGTAAGTGGGGGGGACCGGGGAAGGTGCGGGAAGAGCTCATTGGGGTCTGTGTGTGTCCTACAAGGACCCCGGGACACATAGCTCACTACACTTCCTGGGGTCCTCAGGGCTGCTCCTTCCCAGGGGGGTCCCTCTTATTTCCAAGTGTTACCCCCACATCTCCAGGGCTTCCCTCAGTTGTCAGGTCCCCAAAGGATTTCCCCCTTATTTCCAAAGGTTCTTCCTGCTCATTTGCAGTTTCCCAAGGGTGTTCCTCTTCTTTTCCAAGTGTTGTCCCCCCTTTTTCTTAGGTTCTCAAGGGGTGTCCCCCCATCATTCTTAGGTTGTCACTAGTTTCCCTTCTATTTGCCAAGGTTTGTGTTCCTCATACCTGGGTTTTCTCCCCTCATTCTCAGGTTGTCAACCTGGAAATGTTGGGGGCAACCCTTTGCAACCTAGAAATGAAGGGGACAATGCTTGTCTTCCTGGAAAGGAAGGCACAACACTTGCCAAGGGTTGCCCCCTTGCATTTCCAGGTTGCCAAGGTTTGCCCTACGTTTCCAGGTTTCCCCCCCACATTTTTGGGTCTCCAAGAGTTGCCCCCCTCGTTTCTTGGGTTAGACTCGGGTTGCCCCCCTCGTTTCTTAGGTTGCCCCTCTTGTTCCTGGCTTGCCCAGGGTTTTATTCCTAGTTTTCCAAGGGCCCCCCTCACCCCTTATTCTTAGATTCCCAAGAGTTTCTCCTTCTATTCCTAGCTTCCCAAGGGTTGTTTTCATGTTCCCAAGTTTCACCCCTTGCTTCCCTCATTCAGAAGTTCCTAAAGGTTGTCCCCGGATGTCCAAACTGACACTGTACCCTTTTGATGACTTGTTAGTGAAAACTCTCAGTTCTTGCCTACTAATATTCTAATTACTGTTTCAGTTACCTGTCCACGAAGAATTAATTTAATTTTAAAAATAATCCCTTTGTTTCAACATGGAGGTGTTTTAAGGTCCTCTGTGACAGTTCTTCATGACCAGATTGGACAGTGAAGTGTCCATAGATAGTTTTTGTTTTGTTTTTTTCTGTGTTGATAGCTGTGCCCATGCGGTGTAGTCACTTTTCCTCCTCCTTTTATATGACAGTCTATGAGCTATTTTGTGTTTTGTGACCTCGTTTTCTACTAATGGAGCAAATTCAGTACCACCAGCTAATGTATCCTGGTCCTAAAACCTTTTTTTTCTTTTTCAGGGAAGAGTTCCCCTTTGCTGATATTTCTCTAAATGCTTTATCCTTGGAAATGCCCCTGATTTTGAACGCTGTTATTGATCTTTTGTTAGTGTAGTCTTCATTGTGTTTTTTTTTTTTTTTTTTTTGAAGTTGATATTTAATTGGCTTTATATTCAGTTTGGTAAATATGCCTGAGAGGTATGGCATGTGCCATGGTCCCATGGAATGGGAACTGATTTGACAATGCAGAAACCTTTTGGACCGTTTTCAATGTTGCCTTCCAGGTTTTTAAAACACCAAGTACATATATTTTTTTCTTGAATTTTTAATTTTTACCATCTTGCCTTTTTTGATCCAATCCATGTGTAAGTGCCAATTAAAGGGTAAAAGCTGATCAGATTTATTACATGCAGATACATAATATGTATATTTCAAGTTAATAAACATGTCCTAACTGGGTGTAGAGAGCTCCACGGTGCCATCATGCCTGATGGGATTAGTTATGCCAGCTCAGTAGCTGCAACCCTGGAAACAAAGTTGCCCAATGGATGCTCTGAATTCACATACTTCATAAATAGCTCCTCATCTTATATATACGATCCAATGATATTGTAGCTTTTACCCATGTTCTGTACTTGGTTATTGAAAGCTGATTTCTGATTAGACACCAAGGGCTCATTACACACAAGCCCCTCCGTGCGCTTCAGATCCATATTTCATTTCTATTGGAAGTATTGAATGGATCTGATTTTGTGTCTTCCTTCGTCTTTGCTGCCTTCTATGATAACCCAACTCCTGCTGTGCGTCATAGGACATCGCAATGTCCCTCACAGCTGGACCACTGCTGACCTCTGTTCCCCTCAAACTGACGTTGACCTGTTTATTCATGAATGTTTATTTCATTAAGCATGTGTACTGCTTGTTCATTCCATAGTGTTTACTTCATTACTATATTGTTATGTGGTTACTAGTGCTGTGATCATAATATTAGTGTTGTGTTGTGATTCTTTCCTGTGCAGATTATTAGTAAACGCAGCACTGTTGCTTTGATACAATGCCTGAGATATATATCTAATCTTTTTAGGGCCCCTTCACACTGATCATTTTTTTTTTTTTCTTTTGCCTTCCCAAAAGCAGAGCAAAAATGCATGGCTAGTAAGCCCTAGTTCACACTATAACCCGATTGTGAATCGCACAAACTGCATTGCATTCCTGTGTGATTTGAGCCCAATAATTTTGAATGGACTCAAATTGCACCGCATCGCACCAAAGACGTGCAGGCACCCTTTTTTTTTTTTTTTTTTTGATCCGCACTGCAACCGGATCACATGGTGGTTTTGTACCACGCGATCCAGTGCGGGCAAACCACACTGCTTTTGGGATGTCGTTAATTTTTGTATTGACACCCGCGTCAGATCGCAAACAGGATTGCAATGTGGTGCGAGAAATGTGCAGGGATCACAATTGGAATGCAGAGCTGGAAATGCGCAGGGATCACGATTGCAGTGTGGTGTGGGAAATGTACAGGGATCACGATTGCAATGTGGTGTGGGAAATGCACAGGGATCACGATTGCAATGTGGTGTGGGAAATGCGCAGAGATCATGGAGTTTCCTGCGCCGCATGTGTGAACCCAACTCTTCATACAAGTCAATTGTGGGTCAGTTGCATCTTTAAAAGTCCTGCATTCTGCATTTTTGATTCGGTTAAAAAAACAAAAACACCAAAAATGCACCTCCCCATTGAACTGAATGGAAAATACATCAAAAAGTAACAAAAACACATCTGGGGTTGTGTTTTTGGTGCAATTTTTGAGTCCTATGCCTTTTTTCACTGGTGCCAAACGCACTGGAAACGTGGCCAAAAAACGCACATGCATTTTTATTGCGTTTTTTTTTTTTTTTTTTTTTTTTTTTTACAACAGAGCGATGTGAAAGCAGCCTAAACCCTGATGAGAAAATTGTCAGAAAAATACCGCATTTGGAGCGATTTGTACGATAATCTGATCATTAGTACACAGCTTTCGAGAGCTGATCATGACAGTTCATGTGAAATTATCCAAAAGGACAAGCACAGAATTTTTCTTGTACGATACCAGAACCAACGATTTTAGTTCAGTACAGTGTTCGTACAAAAAAAATCGAGTGACCAAGTCCACACTTGCTCGGAAATGAAAACATACATTACATTGCTTCCTGAAGTTGTATTCTGTCGTAAAAGAAGTTTCGTAACTTTTTTATATGAGTCTAGCATGCAAAAAAAAAAGTACGATCATTCATCCGATATTCTCATCGTGTGTACGAGGCCTTATGCCCCGTACACACGGTCGGACATTGATCGGACATTCCGACAACGAAATCCTAGGATTTTTTCCGACGGATGTTGGCTCAAACTTGTCTTGCATACACACGGTCACACAAAGTTGTTGGAAAATCCGATCATTCTGAACATGGTGACGTAAAACACGTACGTCGGGACTATAAACGGGGCAGTGGCCAATATCTTTCATCTCTTTATTTATTCTGAGCATGCGTGGCACTTTGTGTGTCGGATTTGTGTACACACTATCGGAATTTCCGACAACGGATTTTGTTGTCGGAAAATTTTATATCCTGCTCTCAAACTTTGTGTGTCGGAAAATCCGATGGAAAATGTGTGATGGAGCCTACACACGGTCAGAATTTCCGACAACAAGGTCCTATCACACATTTTCCATCGGAAAATCCGACTGTGTGTACAGGGCATTAGAGTTGTGGTGATAGGAGTGTAGTATTGGTTGCCAATTCCACCTAGTGCCTAGATCTTGCTACGAAGAACATCTTGCTTGGCGAATACGTGGAAGCGCCTTCTGTATGTTTTCAGTTTTATGTAAATATATTGGTGGTGATCATTTGACTGTCAATTTTTTTTTTTTATTACATATTTTTCAAATTTATGCTTTAAGCATTGCAGCATGCGCTAAGACGCAGGCTAGATAAAAGAACATGTTACTGCCATCTGTCTGCATCCAGATGAATTTTTCTACATAAAGGTAGATAACGTGGGATTTTGCCATTTAGTGCCATATTTTTAATAATTGTCTCCAGCATCCAGGAATGTTGCTGAGAGCTGTGGCCGCAGGTAGCTTTCTGCTGTGTTGTCGCAAATCAACATAAATATGCTATGTATGCAGATTTCCACTGCTTACTACTCGGCTACAGCAGCATGTGTGGACAAATGAATAGTGCTGTGCATGCTTCAGGGTTTGCAACGTGATTGCTCATAGTTGCCCATAGTTGATCAAAGTGTATTTCTGTGCACATAAGGCAACTGGGTAACTGTTATAGCAGAGCAACAATATGCTTTGGAATGGCTGTCCACCCCCCCGCCCCACCATACATCAGCTGGATGTTGCCGGTTTGTTATATGACCATTTGCTGAGGTTCACAGAGTACCTTAAACTGGCCACATGTGTTACAATTTGCTTGTATAATCTTCTTTACATGGATGCCAAAAATGCCCGGTTTAAATCTGCAACACCGCTAACATATGCGTTTGTGACCTGAGCGTGCGTTCGCCTTTGTGCGTGAGCACAGGGCACGGGTCGCTTTATTTATTTATTTTTTTTCTGTTAGTTGAATATTTTATTTATTTACATTGTTTGATTTATTTATTATCGCTTTTTTTTTTTTTTTTTCTTTCACAAGGAATTTAAACACCCCTTCTGACAGCTATAGGCACGTGACCGGTACTCTTTATAGAGAAATCAGATGCCTCCTCCACCCTTACAAGCATCTAATCACACCAAGATTGGTGTAATCGGATGCTTTACCAATTTAAAAATAGTGCTGCTTACATCTGGGAAACCGAATGGGACAAAAATGCTTGTCGCTTCCGGTTTCCTATACCATAGAGATCATCGGAACCTTTTGGTCCTTGATCAGCTGGTGAAACCGCCGTCTGTGATCCTGGGTTCTCCAGTGTAATGGGAGAACCTGGGAAGGCAGAGGGGGAGGGGTGGTGCACCGTGCCACCTGTAAAAGCGATTCAGCAGCTAATTAGCCATTCGGATCACTCATACAAAAAAAGATAATCGCTGGCTGAAAACAGTGATACTGGGATGATGCTCGTATAGCTGCAGGCATCATCCTGGTATAACCACTGCAACTCAAGGATGTCCTTGGATGGCAAGTGGTTAAAATGGTGCATGCACTACTGTTGGTGCCGTCTGGTTGGGCTGAAATCGCGCCAAATGAATAGGCTGAAATCACACTGCACAGGAACGCAAAGTGCGATTCATGATGTGAACTGGCCCTGAATCCTATTCGATACAGTCATTGTCTAGATCTTCACGCAAGCTTAGGTGCCCGGCTGGCAGTGGAGATTCCTCCATCTATGCTGTTAAAGCGGTTGTATACCGGTGTACTTTTTTTGTGTTTTTTTTTTTTTTTTCCCCTGCAAGTTTGTAATAATGTGCTAGTATGCATTGCATACTAGCACATTATGTGAAACTTCCCTTAAAACTAAGCTGTTCCAGCACCGCGAATTCAGCGCTGTATGGGCTTCCATCTTCACCCATCTTGTTCGTGGGCTCCAGCTCTGTGATTGGCTGGAGTGCGCCGTATTCGCTGTTCACGGCACAGGGTTCTGAAGGAACGGCCTGAGTGGCTGCTCCTTCAGAGCATGTGTGCCAGTGATTTCACTGGCTGCATGTAATGTAAATATCTCCTAAACGGTGCATGTTTGGGCCCTTTAACACGGGCTTTCCGATCAGGTCCCTCTGTCCGCTTTTTAGGTGGACCTGATCAGAGCCTCCATTCACTCCTATGGAGGGGCAGATGTCAGCGGTGACCTGTCCGCTGACACCCACTGCTATCCGATCTGTGAAATCCAGACGGGTGGTGACCTTATCTTCCATCCATCTAACAGATCGAATGAAAATGGACAGGCGGTCCATTTTCATCCGATTTCCCCATAGAGGAGAGCAGGACTTTGACAGGTCCGGCTCAGCACAGTGAGCGGAGACGGACCTGTCATCTGCCTACTCAGCGGGGATCAGCCGGTCGATTCCCCCGCTGAGCAAGCGGACAAGCCCGCGTGAAAGGGACCTTTAGGAGAGATTTATACCACCTATAGGTAAGCCTTATTACAGGCTTACCTATAGGTAAATGTCAGTAAAGGGACCTCTTTAAGCATGGTTGGAGGAATCTGCATATGTCCTCTTTTGCAACTATTCGAAACAATGGTTGGTCATCGACACCCCCCCCCTTAGCAACAGATTCTCCAATCGAAAATGGATGGAGGAATCTCCCCCCCCCCCTGCTGTGCTATTGTATTCTGACAGGGAGGCTCCTCTGCTTTCAGATTACACTGATCATCGGTGGTGGCCAATTGGCTGCAAACCACTGATCAAGAAAAGTTTTCCAACAGGTTCGTTCTTCAGAAGTCAATCGTTGACGCTATATAAATCCTTTCTAAAAATAATATTGCTGTTTTGTCCTGAATGCCATTCCAAGGCAAGAAAACCAAACTCTGTCCTCATATTGTGTAGCACCTATTTAAAAGCAGCTCATAGCATTCTGCCAATCCATTCTCCTGAGGAGTCCAGTTTTCTTTCTTTGTCTAAGGTAATTTATGACTTTATGTTCTGTACTTGTTTTATAGATTTTCTTTTTGTCGTGTGCACCAGTCGCTCTGCGACTTACTGGATGGCTTGTAGAATAAATACATAGATCCATCCTTTATAATGTTCTGCTATATTTATAAGGCCATGGTCTTGGATCTTCTGGATAGACAGAGAAAAGGTTGGCTGTGTCTGTAGATTGAGACATGCCAGGTTGTCCTTTTTAGAACAGTGTTGTTGGAGTTCTCTTGCAATTACCCCCTTCTGACCTCTTGCCTCCCACCCAGAAGATCATCGGGCTGGTTGTGAAGGCCAACTGTTTACTGCAGATGAATCCAAACGTTGTGGAAACAATGGCTACATATAAAACCTATATATGTCCACTTCTTGCTTAGGATGGAAACAATGTTTTTCTGACAAGTGAAACTAGTCAAACAGCTGCAGTATAATTGATACATTTTTGGAAACAAAGAAGACTTTTTTGCATTGCTGAACTGGAGCAAGACTGAAAAACCCCACATATAGATGCCCAGCAAATGCCTTCCAATGTCTGCACTTGGAAGCTACATTTAGTGTTACTAAATCCATAACAGTAAAATCAGTCTGTACAGTGCCTTGAAAAAGTATTCATACCCCTTGAAATTTTCCACATTTTGTCATGTTATAACCAAACACTTTAAATGTATTTTATTGGGACTTTATGTGATAGATCAACACAAAGTGGCACATAATTGTGAAGTGGAAGGAAAATGATAAATGGTTTTAAAATTTTTTACAAATACATTTCTGAAAAGTGTGGCATGCATTTGTATTCAGCCCCCCCGAGACAATACTTTGTAGAACCACCTTTCACTGCAATTACAGCTGCAAGTCTTTTTGGAAATGTCTCTGCCAGATTTGCACATCTAGAGAGTGACATTTTTGCCCATTCTTTTTTGCAAAATAGCTCAAGCTCTGTTAGATTGGATGGAGAGCAATTTTTAAGTCTTGCCACAGATTCTCAATCAGATTTAGGTCTGGACTTTGACTGGGCCATTCTAACACATGAATATGCTTTGATCTAAACCATTCCATTGTAGCTCTGGCTGTATGTTTAGGGTCGTTGCCCTGCTGGAAGGTGAACCTCCGCCTCAGTCTCAAGTCTTTTGCAGACTCTAACAGGTTTTCTTCTAAGATTGCCCTGTATTTGACTCCATCCATTTTCCCATCAACTCTGACCAGCTTCCCTGTCCCCGCTGAAGAAAAGCATCCCCAATACGTGATTCTGCCACCACCATGTTTCACGGTGGGGATGATGCATTCAGGGTGATGTGCAGTGTTAGTTTTCCACCACACATAGCCTTTTGCTTTTAGGCTAAAAAGTTCAATTTTGGTCTCATCTGACCAGAGCACCTTCTTCCGCATGTTTGCTGTGTCCCCCACATGGCTTCTCGCAAACTGCAAACAGGACTTCTTATGGCTTTCTTTCAACAATGGGTTTCTTCTTGCCACTCTTCCATAAAGGCCAGTATTGTGGAGTGCACCACTAATAGTTGTCCTGTGGACAGATTCTCCCACCTAAACTGTGGATCTCTGCAGCTCCTCCAGAGTTACCATGGGCCTCTTGGCTTCTTCTCTGATTAATGTTCTCCTTGCCCGGCCTGAGAGTTTTGGTGGACGGTCATGTCTTGGTAGGTTTGCAGTTGTGTCATACTCTTTCCATTTTCAGATGATGGATTGAACAATGCTCCATGAGATTTTCAAAGCTTGGGATATTTTTTTTATAACCTAACTCTGCTTTAAACTTCTCCAAAACGTTATCCCTGGTCTGTCTGGGGTGTTCCTTGGCCTGTAATGATGCCGTTTGTTCACCAAGATTCTCTAACAAACCTCCTACTGAGCTTAAATTACACCAGGTGGACTTTATTTACTAATTAGGTGACTTCTGAAGGCAATTGGTTCCACTAGATTTTAGTTAGGGGTATCACAGGAAAGGGGGCTGAATACAAATGCATGCCACACTTTTCAGATACATCTATTTTGAAAACCATTTATTATTTTATTTCAACTTCACAATTATGTGCCACTTTGTGTTGGTCTATCACATAAAATCCCAATAAAATACATTCACGTTTTTGGTTGTAACATGACAAAATGTGGAAAATTTTAAGGGGGTATGAATACTCTTTTTTTTTTTTCAAAGCACTGTATATGCGGTAAAGCATACTTGTTCTACTCATTGTGGAACCTAAGGAGTTAATCCTCTGCATTGTGTAAAAAGGCTGTTTGAGCCTGTCTTTTCTGATCCTCCCATTCTTCTACTATCCACAAACCTTCTGCTGATAGAACAGAGCCCTAGGAGGCACTCTGCACATGCTCAGTTTGGTGTGTATTGCTAGAGTTTGTTTGCGATAGAAGTCATAAGACTGCTATATACTGCTGATTAGAAAAGGCATTTAGCAGTTTATATTTACTAAAATCATTGCATTTCCATGTTCTGTGTACTGTGGGAGACCAGATATAATGAATGTAGGGTCCTGAGTTTAGTAACACTTTAAGATAGAAATTAAAAAAAAACCTTCTGACTTTAGAACGACTTTAAATAGAAATTTAGAATAGAATTTGTTGCCGTTGCATGGGCATATGCAATTTTAAAGTGACATGTTTGATATCTTTTACTCAGCCTGACATCTTTTTATATTTGACCAAACAAATGGGCATTTATATTGTGTTTTTGTGCATTTTGAAATTCAAGTGTATTCTTTCCAAATACACTGTATAAAAGCAGAGTATATTTATAATATACTCTGCTTTAAATTATATAATGTTTGCAGGTTCTAAGTAATTTTCTTGCATAAAAATCCTGATTTTTAGGGCTCATGCACACTGGACGTTTTTGGACGTTTTTACAGCAGCTGTTTTTTTCGGCTGTAGATGTTTTTTCTACAGTCATTAAACTCTCCATCATGTTATCTATGTGTCCATGCACACATAGGCTGTTATCAGCATTTTTGAGCAGTAAAACCCCCCCCCCCCCCCAAAACTAGTGGGTTCTGAGTGACGTTTTTCAGCTGTAAAACGCTGATAAATATCAAACGCTCAAAAACGTCGCTCACCAGCGTTTTTTTTAACGTTTTTGATCCATTGAAAAAAAAATGAAAAATTTTTTTTTTTCTTCAAAAAAAAAAAAAAAAAACGCTAATAAACACTAAAAAACACTATTGCAAAAGCGTTGAAAAAAGTTGAAAAACTCACTGCAAAGCTACTGGCGTTTTTATAATGTTATTTTAACGTCCAGTGTGCATGAGGCCTAACATGTAAACAAAAAATGTCAGAAAAGGCCTGGTCTTCCAGTGGTTAATCAATCGCCTCTTGTCAAAGGAGCCAAATGGAAAATTGTTGGCCTAAGGCCTCATCCACACTGGATGTTTTTTGATGTTTTTACAGCAGCTGTTTTTGTCTGTAGACTTTTTTGCTACAGTTAGTAAAATCTCCATCATGTTATCCTATGTATCCATGCACACATAGGCTGTTATCAGCAGTTTTGGGTAGTGGCGTTTTTGAGCCAGTAAAAAAACCCCAAAACTAGTGGGTTCTGAGAGACGTTTTTCAGCTGTAAAAACGCTCTAACGCTGATAAACGTGGATAAAAGCTCAAAAATGTCGCTCACCAGCATTTTTTAACGTTTTTGATCCATTGAAAAAGAAAAAAATAATTTTTTTTCTTAAAAAAAACGCTAACGCAGAAAAATGCTAATAAACGCTAAAAACCGTTATTGCAAAAACGTTGAAAAACTCACTGCAAAGCTACTGGCGTTTTTATAACGTTATTTTAACGTCCAATGTGCATGAGGACTTATAGTGACTGCCTCCAATTATGTACAGGAACTGTTCAGGTATTCTGACAGCTGCAGGTGCCGGCTTTCCAAATACAATGGCTGTCAGATTCCTCATCCACTATGGATGGAGAAATCTGTTTGACTTCCTTCGTTAAGCCCACAGGCTAAACTAAAAAAAATGTGTGGCCACCCTTGGACTGATGTCAGTTTCTGGTGCACATAAGACCTAAGGTAAGTAAGATTTTGTTTAGTGGCTCTGATAGGGGAGCACCATGTCATGATTATGAGTATCCAAAGACTCAGACTTTAACCCTTGACGCTGGCCGCACGCAAATATGCGGCCTCTCGGCAGGTGGGCCTTGGTGCGTGAATTGGAGTAAATAGAGCTGTGCCGAGAACGCGCGGCCTGCGTGCTCCCGCCACAGTTACCAGTGGCTAACAAAGTAGCGCTCAGGAGCTTTCCGATCATGTGACAGCCAATCATGGTGGTCACATGCTCATAAACCCCCGCCTCCCGGCATCCTAAACCTCCTAAAGGGCCAGGAGGTGCCGACGCCAAGCAGGTCAAGGAATGGGAGGTGAGAGACCTGTCAATACTTATTGCAACCTATGATGGTCATTTTCAAGACTTTCTACTGACATTCGGATGTAGAATACCACCCTGTAACATTTGTTTCCTCTAATTTCCACAGAAGAGGAATCGGTTTTGCAGGTCTCTATGTAATATTGAGTTCTTATTGCGACTTAATGAGAGCAATGCCTAGTACACAGAATCATAACATCGGATGAAAAATAGCGATCGTTCCCATAATCTGATCATTTAGTACACGGCTTTCGAGAGCCGAGCGCAACCATTCATGTGAAAATATCCGAAGGGACAAGTGCACAATTTTTAACAGAACAAAAGATTTTCATGTAATTGGTATGGTATTTGTCCAAATTACCGTATTTATCGGCGTATAACGCGCACAGGCGTATAACTCGCACATTCATTTTAAGAGGGAAGTTTCAGGAAAAAAACTTAAATTTTAAATTAGGAACTTTGAAGCAAAATAAGGGTCAGTGCCCATCTGCAGCCTCACCATTGCCATCAATGCAGCAGCCTCACCATTGCCATCAATGCAGCAGCCTCACCATTGCCATCAATGCAGCAGCCTCACCATTGCCATCAATGCAGCAGTCTCGCCAATGCCATCAGTGCAGCCTGATCGATGCCCATCTGCAGCCTAGAGGATACGGGGAGGGGGGCGGGACGAGCACCGACAGATTACATACAGTGAGAATCTCCTATGATAGACAGAACAGTAGTCCAATGGCAGCCCAGGAGACGGAACTTCTTATTACAGAGGCCGCCAAGTAAACAGAAGATTCTCACTGTATGTAACCTGACGGCGCTTGTCCCACCCCCTCCCTGTCTCCACCGAGGCAGCTAAAATTGAAGTATTGGCGTATAACACGCACGCGCTATTTGCACCCGATTTTCATAGTGAAAAAGTGAGTGTTATACGCCAATAAATACAGTAATTTGAATGACCAGAAATGAAAGAATATATTACAGTCCATTACTACTAGAGTTGTATCCTACCGTAGGAGAATTTTCGGAACCCATTGGTTTTTAATAGGGCGCTAAAATAGGCAATTTTTTATATATATATATATATATATATATATATATATATATATATATATATATATATATATATATATATTTTTTTTTTTATCGTGTGTATGGGGCTTGAAGGTCACATCTGTGTAAATGTTGACTGCACACTGATTCTTGATCTGATACCACTTGGAGTTGAAATGGATAAAAAAATATCCTGCTGAATATGCTCAGGAAGTCACCCAATGTATGTTTTAGCACAAACACCCGAATCTGCCCTGATGGCCTCTTGTAATCCCCGCACAGCTGCACTCAGACTGGGAGAGGAACTTTGAACTAATCAAGATTTTGCTACTTTGCATAGTGTTGAAGGGGGGAACAGAGCGGTAACCATATTGGTATGCCACTGTCAGTTGTCCAGTCATGTTAAGGTGGGTTCTTTAGCTGGATATAGCGTCACGTCGTTGTAAACGCTTACATATACCCAGTGAACTGACTGGCCTTGGGTGATACAGAGATGAAACAAATCCTCCTACATAGGTTGTATCTGTTTATCTGCAATCTTCTTTGCTCTACATCCATTCAAAGTGCAGAATTTAGAAAGCTTGTCTGAGACTTCATAAAAAAAAAAAAAAAAGTGGGTGGAGCACTGAAGTTACACTCTGAGAAGTTCTCTGATTGTAGGCAAAAGACGCCCCCCCCCCCGTTCATTTAGCACGCAGGAACAGAGCTGAGGCTGTGAATCGGCTGGAGCTCCCTCCCGTGTCACCATTTTTCTCTTGGTGTCAGGAAAACTTGTCACAAGTGACTCATGCCGATATAGCAGAGGAATGAAGCAGCAGACAGAAATGACACTTGGTACTCCTAATTGAGAAGTACACACTATAGAGGGATATGCTTTGTTCATATTTCACGTCTGAGGTTTACAACCAATTTAGTTATTAGTAATGATAAGTAGTCTGAAGAGGGATACCTGGATCACAAGACTACCTAACAGAATTTCAACTCCTTTGGCAGGTAGAAGTTCATTCATGCGTGTAATCCGAGCGTTTTTGCTTTTTTGTCCGGCGTTCATCTTTGACAGTTCAAAGCTGAAATCCAGCTGCTGTGATTTAAAGGACACGGGCTGATTGAAGTAGAGAATTAGGTGTTTGTAAACTGGATGAGATGGAAAATCCATTTGTGCAATGACTTCATAAGTAAATGAGCTCAAGTCTTGATGCTTTTAATTTTCAAATGATCCAAAAGTTCACTTGGGTGTCCGATATTTGTCACAGATTTGGTCAGGTCTGTGAATAACTTGGCTAACTGGTGCTCCTTAAGGAAAAAAAAAATCTGGATCTTTTGGAGACTGACATTGTGTCCCAATCCTGACCTCCAGATCCTACTCCTATTATTCTAAGTGCATGTTTTGCAGATGACCTTTGTGTATGTGCTGGTGAACCAGAAAGGTTAAAGTGTTAGTAACCCAGGACCCTGCATTCACTATATCTGGTCTCCCACAGTACACAGAACACGGAAATGCAATAGTTTTATTAAATATAAACTACTAAATCTCTTTTCTCATCAGCAGTATATTGTCTTGTGACTTCTATCAGTGTCTGGTTAGCTTGCAAGAGGAGTTTTCATTCTCTTACTATCCTATGAGGCTGCATGACCCCTGACCCTCTGTCTGGACAGTGCTGTTTGGCCCTGTTCTGATCACATGTACCCTCCCAAGGGAAAAAAATAAAATCTCTAGCAATACACACCAAACAGAGCATGTGCAGAGTGCCCCCAAGGCTCTGTTCTATTAGGAGATGGATTTGGGACAGTGGAAGAAGGGAAGGATCAGAGAAGCCAGGATCAAACAGCTTTTTTACACAATGCAGAGGATTAACCCCTTAGGTTCCACAGTGCGTGTAACAAGCACACTTTACTGCATATATAGACTGATTTTACTCTTGTGGGTTTAGTAACACTTTTGATTTTACTTTTATTTCATCTGTACACGATTGGGTAGTCCAAAGTGAACAGGGATTTGCTTTTCATGTGATAGGATAATTGAAGTGAATATTTACATAAGCTGGCCATAGACAGACAGTTTGAATTTTCGGCCAATTCAGCAGGGACCGACTGAGATTCGAACCATGTATGGGCAGGCTAATTGTACCCAATAGGCCCGATTGATCCACTTGGGTACAACCAGCCTGTTAGATTTTTCTACATGTTGTTACTGACTGTGGCTATAGTTGCTAGCAGTAACCATTGTATTCTGCTGCCCATGAATGCTCCCTGCGCCCCCCACTGGCAAATACAATAGCACAGCAGGAGGCATTCCCCCATCAACCCGGGCTGTGTTGATGGGGGAATCGAGCAATTTTTTTTTTTTTTTTTTTTTTTTTTCTTTCCTTCCAGCCATGGTGGAATAAAAGAACATATCATCTATGACCAAATAGTATGTGAAGAATCAACCTGGTAGTGTCAGCTCTGCGATGTAGATACTTGAGTGGACATTGACCAATCCACCAATCATAAATTAATGGTGGGACCTGAGGTTTGGGAAGCACTGGTGTATAGAAATATTTGATTTATGCCTGCCGTTCTCAATCAGGGCTCCTCCAGAAGTTGCTAGCAATGGTGGATTTGGGGGGGCGCAGAAGCAGTAGCAGCTGCAATACCTGTGTCTTGCGTGGTAGCCGTCTTGGATTTCTTGTCCTCTGTGACATAGTCCTGCAGCCAGTGCGGGAGAGACTTGGAGCGCGTCCTGTTTCTGGACACAAATCGCTCCATCAATGGAGTGTCGCGGGCAGTAGGGTGGGCTAGAACCGGATCGCCCAGACTCCACACTCAACCTCCGGGCGAGGCCCTCTAGCAATCACGGCTCCCCTGGTGCCCGGCACCCCAGCTTCTGTGATGACATGGTCTTCAGCCTGCTGTCCCGATAGCCCAAAGCCAATATCGCAGGGTGGGAAGGCTCGTTGTGCGAGGACAACATATAACTGACCAATTGGGTCTTCCGGCTGTGGTTATGTGCTTGTGAGGGGGTGACGGATCTCTTGCTTTGGCGCCCCGCACACTGCACGGCCACACAGATGGTGTGGGCTCGAATGCCCCTTGTGGACTGGCCGCCACTGTTGGTTGTGTGGTGTGTGTGTGTGTTTTTTATGTTTTTGTTTTTTTGAACTTCTGTTTGATGGTGTCTGTATAGTTCCAGGGCCAACACCACTTGACAGTAATGGGCAAGACTCCAATGATCTGTAAGTGTGGCATTCTTCTCATCATTAGGGTTTTATTCTTCCTACTGACTACCTATGTAAGGGATTTTTTTCCACTGCCTCTAATGAACTGGTTTTAATAGGGGTTTCCTGAGATCTGTAAATATTATTATTTTAGGGGTTCCCCTTTATGGTGAAAAGGTTGAGAAAACGCTGCATTATACTGTACATATTGTTATGGAGCGCTATGACTCTTGTGTGTTCGGAAACCAGCTAAGACGGGCTTAATTATGTATGGCCGTGCTGAAATGTGTATTTAAGAGGCAGAGAGTGCCTCAAGTCTCCTTCTTTACTCGGAGAACATGTTAGACTGATGTGACAAATGACATGGTTGTATCACACTTTCCTGAGGCAATTCTACCTCCTGTGTCAGCTCACTTCCTCAGCTTCTATGACTTGTACAAATAAACACTCTAGTTCCTTTGCTTGTGTGAGAACAACTTGTGTGTCCTACTTGTTACATATTGTGCCCTTTTTTATTTTAAGGCCCGTTTAGCATGGGCATCCAATAGGGATGTGTGTTCTTGGCATCTACCGCTTGATCTCTGGTGGCCTGGGATGGAAGATTCTGAATTGCTTAGATTCACTCTCCATTATGCTGTGTTAAAATGAGCATTGGGTGGTCCATCGATTGGCATTGATGGCTCCCCTGCCAGCCTGTTGGCTGCTGGTTTTCCCAGAATGCATGTCCAACAGAAGCCGCCAAACATCCGGCTTTTGTTGGACATGCATTCTGGGAAAACCAGCAGCTGACCGGCTGGCAGGGGGCCGTTAATGCCAATAGATGGGCCATCCAATGCCCATTTTAACACAGCATAGTGGAGTCTAAGCAATTCAGAATCTTTCATCCCAGGCCACCAGAGATCAAGCGGTAGATGCTAAGAACACACATCCTTACATCCCTATTGGATGCCCATGCTGACTGGGCATCCAATAGGGCTTCTGTTGGACTGAATGTCAGCCAGTTTTAATTGAACAGGCCGTTGTCGCCCGACATTCTGTCCATCTATACTAGGTTTAAGTGAACCTCCAACTTGGAATAAAGTCTATTGAACTAATACCCTCACTGCCCAGCTAAAGCTGCAAGGGCAGCCAGACAGAGATGTACAGGAAAAAAGTTTACCCTCCTGTCCCATTCGGCAGGCACGCACTTGCAACGCAGTAATGTGCCTTTTACAAGATTAAAACAGGCAGTGAGGAGGCAATGTAACTCCTCTTAGTCACTCTAAACGCCTGTCAAATGTCCTCTGAAAAGCAATTCACCACTTAAGTGGCCAACGCAAGTGTAAGCAAGCCTTAAAGTGATACTAAAGGATTATTTTTTAAATAACAAACATGTCATACTTACCTCCACTGTGCAGCTTGTTTTGCACAGAGTGGCCCCAAACATCCATTTTTGGGGTCCCTCGGCGACTCTTTCGGCTCCTCCCTGCATTAGATAACCCCCTAGACCCCCTAGGAGAAGCGCTCTCCCGAGGGGGTTACCTTGGGGGCACACAGCATTTAGTGTCCATAGAGGGCGAATGCAGGACTCGGGCCCCCCCCGGTGTCCGCGTCATTAGATTTGATTAACAGCAGCTGGAGCCAATGGCTGCGCTGCTATCTATCCAATCAAGAGCCGGGAACCCGTGGAGAGAGGGACGACAGGGTCACGCCAACGGAAATTCAAGGCTCTGATAAGTAAAACGGGGGGTGGAGGGGTGGCTGCAAGGTGTTTTTTCACCTTAATGCATCCTATGCAAAAACAACAAGCCTTTACAACCCCTTTAAAGTATAACTAGAGGCAAAACTTTTTTTTGTTGTGTTATGGATAGAGTAGAGAGGGAGTAGAACACCTGTCAGTTTTAATTGCTGTCTTCCCCCATTATGGAGTTTCACCCTCCTCTGTCCTGTTTACCATATACACTAGTTCTGATGACCTGGGGATCCACAAAGAATCCCTTTTATTTGCTGGGATCTCCTCTCACTTCCTGTTTGGCTGTGGAACAGGAAGTGAAGGGAAATCTCTGTAATGGGACACAGGATTATAACCCTCCCTTGCTTTATCCAGAATTGAAGAAAAAAAGTTTTGCCTATAGTTCTACTTTAATAAAAGTTACAATCAAAGTGTGAAGTACCTGCTGAAAATACACCTTTTTATTTTTCCTTTTTTTTTTTTTTTTTTTTTTTAAAGCTTTTTCTAGCATAATAGGCCAACTATCAAGCTATATAGTCTGCCATAAAAGTCATAAAATCGTCTGTTGCTGGTTATACTGTAATATAGTGGAGTCTTCTGGGAATTGATAAACTTCATTTTATGGTCTGCTGATTCGTAAACGAGTTAAGAATGTGTCGAGCGTTGCAGGTATCAAATCTGACCTTGGATGTAGAGTAATAAGAGTATACAGTACCTTTTGGAAACCAAGATGTTTATCTCCTATGTGTGGCTTATGTGCTGTGTTTTTTTTGCAAAGTTTATTTTTTAAGGGTCAAACTATTTCGTATCCAGATAAATCTTGGCTATAAATTAAATCAATATGATTTTTGTTTCTTGCTCCAGATGAGATACAGGTCAACAGTTTGGCAAAAGCATGCCTTTCTTTTCTTTCGCTTTCCAGTACAAGCAGTCCTCTCAATTATCCTGTGGTTTGCTTTTCCTTTTCATATGAGAAAAGACATATTTGGAGACCTGATGGAGCACTGCAAATTCAGCATTTTAAATTAAATGTGACCTAAATTGCCTTATGTATGTATTTATTTATTTTTTAAAAAGAGTATGTAATTTTAGCAGACCCTGTTAAATATCTTAAAAATATTATTAGGAAAAAAAGCTGATTTCATGCCCGTGATTTGCGTTAATTTAGGGGTGGGCAACCAAGCATGTGGGTCAGGGCAGCGATGCAATTACATTTTTATTAATGATTTAGAGAGGCCTGTTTATTGTCAATGACATTCAGGTGCCAAGACTCCTCCCAGTACCCTCATAGGCCCGCCTACAGCCCGGGTTTTGTTATGGGAAGAAGCCTGCTTGCCCACCCTCTTCCTCCTCCTAGTCCATCTGCCGGCATGAATGTAAAACTTCTTCGTTCCTGATATTTACATTCAATTATAGCATTTTTGCAGATTTAAAGTGATTTGTAAAGGCAGAAGGTTTTTTTTTTTTTTTTATCTTGATGCATTAAGATAAAAAGCCTTCTTTGTGCAGCAGCCCCCCTAATACTTACCTGAGCCCCATCTCAATCCAGTGATGTTGCACGGGAGACTTGGTTGTCCAGGGACTTTGTCTCCTGATTGGCTGAGACGGCAGTGAAGCTCTGTTGGCTCCCGCTGCTGTCAAATCCAAGTCAGTGAGCCAATGAGGAGAGAGGGAGAGGACCGCGGCTCCATGTCTAAATGGACACGGGGAGTTGCGGCTCAGCTCGGCTACCCCCATAGCAAGCTGCTTGCTGTGGGGCACTCAACAGGAGAGAGGGGCCAGGAGCACAGGCGAAAGACCCAGGAAGAAGGGGGGCCAGGCTGCTCTGTGCAAAACCAGTATAACAGGTTTGTTATCTTTAATTAGAAAAAAAAGAGAGACTTTAATATCACTTTAAAAGTGGAAGGTCCACTTATCTGCTTCCTCATGAAGCAGGTACCCGCCCCCACTTCCAAGAGACTGCACTGCGGTGATGTCCTTCTAAAGTTCACCCCCCCCCCCCTCCTCCGCCACCGGGCCAGTTAGAAAGCGCAGCGCACTTCGCTTCACTGCCGGTCTCCCTTATCACAAATGGCGGCGGCAGCACTCGAGAGCCGATCCAAAAATCATCTGGGGTGCCGGAATTGAATGGTCCCTGGACAGATAAGTGCCCTAATATTAAAAGTCAGCAGCTACAGATACTTTTTTCATTTTTAGAGGGGATGGGTGGGGGTAGAACTCCGTTTTAAGCAGCCCATAGATGACTCAAATTTCCTTCCTTCCACCAAGGGGGAGTCTTTCTGGCTGGCAGAACACGATTACTGCTAGCAACTATAACAGCCGGCAGCAATCTAGTGTAAAAAATCAGCCCGGCTGGTCGTGCCATGTCAATCAGCCTGCCCATAAGTGGATCGAATCTTGGCTGGTCCCTGCTAAAAAAGCTGAATTTCGATACATGTATGTATGGCTTTAGGCAATTGTTTTACCCAGTTATTGCTGGTAATGCTGAACTATGTCATGTTACTGACAAAAATGCTGTATAGTGTTGGAGGGGGGAAAAAATAAATCTGTATGGTCAGCTTAAGGGTTTTTTCACCCCATATGGGTTGGTCTGCAATGGGCAACCTTGTCCAACACACTCCCAACGCATACACAAAACAATTTGCTCTAACTCTTATGCGCTGCATTGGTGTGTGCTGAGAAAGTAGAATTGCGGTGCACTATACTGCAATGCAAAAAAGGAATGAAAAGTAATTTTATGGCATTTTTACATAGTGGTAAAAGAAAAGTAAACAGTGTGATGCGTCATTACAATGCATTGGCACCGCTCCCTTCACAGCACACACCAGCGGCCGTCCACCTTACATTGCAGCCACTGGTGTAAATGGGCCCTTGCCATGTTGTAAACATGGCCCCAGTTAGCACAGCACTTGTGTAATTGCTTCTCTTATGGATGGCTGCTTGATGTCTCAATTGGCCTCCCATGTTGGCATGTACACAGGCTGTGCGTTGGCCAAGAAAGTCTAAAACTCACCAGCCGAAGTGTGGGTACCATTATTGCCATGTGTCATTGCTCTGTCATTACATAAGTTCACATACGGGGCCTCTCTTTGTGTGGTCTTGGCTCAAGTTGTTTTTCTGCTTGCTTTTCTACTGCTCCTGGACTGCAGGTAAATTTACCGAACACTTAATGCACAAAGAAATGATTCTAGCACTGGAGATTTTTAGCTTTTATGAAAAGCCATTCACCACAACAGGACAATGCACGGAGACGCTATTCAATTGCCTGGGTGTACTAATAAGTGTTGTATAGTTTGGCGATTGCACAGACATGGTTGATCACTATTGTGGTAAAGGAATTTGAAGGTAAACAAGCAAGCAGCAACAAGTTGGGACACTTGGCTTTGTACATGTAATATCTGACAATCTAAATTCATGTCAATGTGTTCGCTAAAAGCAGCTTTGTTTTCTTTATTTTTTTTTTTTTTTTTTTCCTCAATGGGATATTTGTGCAGCTTATTCTTAGAATGACTAACCTATGTTAGGGAGGCAGTTAAAACTTTCAAAAAAGTGTATTTTTTTTTTTCTGTTGACTTTTATAAATGTTGGTGGATGATGGGCCACATTTTTCCTTTCCATCGTACATGTGTTGTGGACTTGTTGGCCATCTCTTGTGGCTTTAGCTGTCAGCTCTGCCTCTTCTGCAACGGGGTCTTCTGCAGCATTAAAGTAATTGCGGCCTCATTGCTGCTCGGTGAATGGAAAGTACAGCAGAGAGAGTGAGACCCCCAGTGATCAGGTGAGCATACTTAAAATTTTAGAAGCGCAGATCTCATTGCTGGTATCCCAAAAGACCTAGGAGGCCATTGAGGTATTCAACTCATCATCATATACCCAATGTGACAAAATGCACGATTTACCGATTGTAGGTAGGTAGGGTTCCCCTTTATGGGTAATGCCACCCCTTAGGTGGAGTGGTCATACAGGTTTCCCTTTTATATGGTTGGAGGAGTTTGAGTTAGTTGGTTAGCACTACAGAAAAGAGGAGAGCTGAAGGGTTTTAGTGTGCTCCCCCCCCCCCAGGGGCTGTTGTGGACTTTTCCCTTATCTTACGGGAACTAAAGTTATGGACTGTTATTGGGTTGTGAGTTCCACCATGATCTTCTGCCATTTACAAGATGCAATAATGTAAGAGGCTGATGTGTACTACCTCACCAATATTTGGAAACGTGACTGATGTTTTATGGACTGTGCTATTCCAACACGTAAAAAAGTTTTATGGCAGCAAGGAGCCTCTGTGTAATAATCTACTAGTATAGCGTGTCAATTACAGCCAATGCCTGGGGGGTGAAGAGTTGTGAGCTTTACTGGAGCAAGCCTGGTTGGCCCTGGAGTGAGTGGTGATGGAGGAATAGGAGCGGCCCCCCCATGCACCACATGTTGGGTTACCCAGGCTCCTGTGTCTCATGGGCCCTGGGTGGGCAGTTGGGCTTCTGAAGCTTCTGTCTTGACCACGTGTCATACATAGGCCTATGTGCTAGGCCACCCACACACAAAGCAAATTTCTTTCCTCAAAGAATCGATCAAATTGGTACATTCAGCCTGCCCGTTAACGGTTTGAATCTTGGCCGGTTCCTGCTGAACCGGCTGAGATTTGAACTGTGTATGGCTGGCCTGAGTGACCCAGAGGATGGGGGGGGGGGGACGACTAGGACTGACACATCTGTGTGTGTTAACAATATGTGGGTTAAGGCTGAATACCACTCCAATGCCCTGCAACCCTAAATAAGGTCCTAGCTGCAAGTATCGGCCATGTAGGAATAAGGTGGGGCCTACTTACATGCTTGTTACTAAAACAGGACAATGCATATCCTACACAGCCCATGTCAAAAATAGTCCTGGCATAGCTTACCTCAGTATATACAAAACGGAAGCTTTAAAAACTAACAAGTTAAATCCTTGCAATGTGTATCGGAAGTCTTTGAGTTATTCAACTCATCATATACCATTGTAACAAAATGCACATTTTACTGAATGCTGCCAAAACGGAACAATGGATATCCTACATAGTCCATTTCAGAAATAGCCTACCTTAGTATATACAAAACAGAAGCACATTGGATTCTTGCAATGCTTATAGGAGCCCCAAGAGAGAATCTGCACCTTTTACCACATGTTATTACAATATAAGAAAGCATGTCCTAGAGTCCATCAGTTTTAGAAATTGTCCTAGCATAGCTTACCTTCGTGTATACAAAACAGAAGCACGTTAGATCCTTGCAGTGCACATAGAGACCCTAGGAGACCTAGGAAGCTATTGAATTCAACCTATCATCATACCCAAAGTGACAAATTGCACATTTTATTATACGTTAGCAGTGCACAACAGGTCCATATGTATCCAACACTGTTCGTTTCAAAAATGCTACTGGCAAGACCTGCCTCAGTATATACAAAACAGAAGCAGGTTAGATCCTTGCAATATACTGTATATACAGTGGGAAGGGAAAGTATTCGGACCCCCTTACATTTTTCACTCTTTGTTATATTGTAGCCATTTGCTAAAATCATTTAAGTTAATTTTTTTGCTCATTAATGTATACACAGCACCCCATATTGACAGAAAAACACAGAACTGTTGACATTTTTGCAGATTTATTAAAAAATAAAAACTGAAATATCACATGGTCCTAAGTATTCAGACCCTTTGCTGTGACACTCATATATTTAACTCCATGCTGTGCTGTCCATTTCTTCTGATCATCCTTGAGATGGTTCTACACCTTCATTTGAGTCCAGCTGTGTTTGATTATACTGATTGGACTTGATTAGGAAAGCCACACACCTGTCTATATAAGACCTTCCAGCTCACAGTGCATGTCAGAGTAAATGAGAATCATGAGGTCAAAGGAACTGCCTGAAGAGCTCAGACAGAATTGTGGCAAGGCACAGATCTGGCCAAGGTTACAAAAAAATTTCTGCTGCACTTAAGGTTTCTAAGAGCACAGTGGCCTCCATAATCCTTAAATGGAAGACTTTGGGATGACCATAACCCTTCCTAGAGCTGGCCGTCTGGCCAAACTGAGCTATCGGGGGAGAAGAGCCTTGGTGAGAGAGGTAAAGAAGAACCCAAAGATCACTGTGGCTGAGCTCCAGAGATGCAGTCAGGAGATGAGAGAAAGTTGTAGAAAGTCAACCATCACTGCAGCCCTCCACCAGTCAGGGCTTTATGGCAGAGTGGCCCGACAGAAGCCTCTCTTCTGTGCAAGACACATGATAACCTGCATGGAGTTTGCTAAAAAACACCTGAAGGACTCCAAGATGGTGAGAAATAAGATTCTTTGGTCTGATGAGACCAAGAATGAACTTTTTGGCCTTAATTCTAATGTGTGGAGAAAACCAGGCACTGCTCATCACCTGTCCAATAGAGTCCCAAAAGTGAAGCATGGTGGTGGCAGCATCATGCTGTGCGGATGTTTTTCAGCTGCAGGGACAGGACGACTGGTTGCAATCGAGGGAAAGATGAATGCGGCCAAGTACAGGCATATCCTGGACAAAAACCTTCTCCAGAGTGCTCAGGACCTCAGACTGGGCCAAAGGTTTACCTTCCAACAAGACAATGACCCTAAGCACACGGCAAAAAAAGTAGGAGTGGCTTCACAACAACTCCGTGAATGGCCCAGCCAGAGCCCTGACTTAAACCCAATTGAGCATCTCTGGAGAGACCTAAAAATGGCTGTCCACCAACATTTACCATCCAACCTGACAGAACTGGAGAAGATCTGCAAGGAGGAATGGCAGAGGATCCCCAAATCCAGGTGTGAAAAACTTGCTGCATCTTTCCCAAAAAGACTCATGGCTGTATTAGATCAAAAGTGTGCTTCTACTAAATGCTGAGCAAAGGGTCTGAATACTTAGGACCATGTGATAGTTCAGTTTTTCTTTTTTTAATAAATCTGCAAAAATGTCAACAATTCTGTGTTTTTCTGTCAATATGGGGTGCTGTGTGTACATTATTGAGGAAAAAATGAACTTAAATGATTTTAGCAAATGGCTGCAATATAACAAAGAGTGAAAAATTTAAGGGGGTCTGAATACTTTCCGTTCCCACTGTAGTTATGGTGAACTGTCTGTCTTTCTTTCACAACAAAAGGCATTGAACTATAAAGGATTCCAATTATAGGCATGGGAACACAAATATACTGATTAGCTATAACTTTATGGCCTATAGGCATGGAAGAAGTTGACCGCACTCACAGGTATGAAGCAAATGGTTGACTTTATTGCAGATAAAAATCCATCAAAAGACGAGCAATAACATCCTAGGCAGACGGGCAAAGATTAACACGTTTCACAAATCAGAATTCGCTTAGTCATAATCTAATAACTTTATGGCCACCCACCTAATATTGAGTAGGTCCCTGACCCGTTGAGGCATGAACACCTCTCAATATATAGTGTGGTGCCTGACACCAAGCTGTCAGTAGCAGATCCTTTAAGTCCTGTAAGTTGAAAGGTGGGGCCTCCATGGATCAGGCTAGGTTTTCGAGCACATTCCACAGATGCTCAATTGGATTAAGATCTGGAGAGTTTGGAAGCCAAATTAACACCTAAAACTCTTTTTGCTGTGTTCCTCAAACAATTTTTGAACCATTTTTGCAGTGTGAGGCTCATTATCCTGCTGACTGAGGCCACTGCCACCTGGGAATATAGTTTCCATGAAGGGGTGTACTTGGTCACCAACAATGTTTTAGGTGGGTGGCACGTGTCACGTAACATCCACATGAATGGCAGGCAGTGCTGTGACAAGGTCATTCAGTCCACAGGGCAAGGATGCCAAACAGTCCGACCCCATCCCTACAGTATACCATTGTGCCCCGGCCTGCCCATCCCTTGTCCTGGCCCTGATGGCAGGACCCAAGGTTTCCCAGCAGAACATTGCCCAAAGCATCACACTGCTCCTGCTGGCTTGCTTTCTTCCCATACTGAATCCTGGTGCCATCTCTTCCAAAGGGAAGTGACCTACACATGCATCCGGACCATTCAAATGATATAAAAGAAAGCATGATTCATCAGACCAGGCAACCTTCTTTCTTTGCTCCATGGTCCAGTTCTGGTGCTTTAATGCCTATTGTAGGTACTTATGGCTGTGGACACGGGTCAGCATGGGCACGCTTCCCTGTCTGTGGCTACATAGCCCTATATGCAACAAAGTGCAATGCCTTATTTTTTTTCTGCTTTTAAATGCAACAACTTCAGGGACCACATGTTTACTTGCTGCCTAATCTAACCCACCAACTTTCTGATACCATTGTAACCAGATAATCAATGCTAGTGACTTAACCTGTCAGTGGTCATAAAACTATGGCTGATCGGTGTATAAAGGTACGCCTCATGCTATGCCTGTTTCCTTTTAGGCTCCAGTCAGCTACCCTTGCACAAGAGTCCCATAAAATGGCCTTCATGGACCCGAAGACATGATAAGGGCAGGTTTTATAAGCTTTGCCTCCTTCCATTATCAGGTAGAAGCTGGTTGTAGAAGCGTGGGAAGATGTTGCATAGATGGAACATAAAATAAAGCGAGGTTATAAAAAGCCTTTCTTTTTGGCTGTTGGCAAACCTCTATTAAAATCGAGATCTCCGGGAGAATATCTCAAATTTACACAGAGGTGCAAGTTTACAGGCTGCTGAGAATGAGTGTTTTCCTTCCATCATCTGTGTTTCTGATGGGAAACCAAACAATGGGGCACAAGCTGCCACAAGAGAGGTTTATGCAACACTCTTTGTGCCAGAGGCAGTTTTGGCACCTGTTTTGGGTCCCTCTTGTAAAGATTAAATGTGTTCCTCACATCGGGAATGGAGAATTCGCACAGATGCTGTGTAACGTAATAAGTGGGAAAATCTGAATGGTTTTTATTTCAGGCTTCTCTATCCCAATAAACCTTTTTTATTTGTTGACATCCACAAGTGATGGCCCTAGTGTGTGACCGTTCATTTGGTCTTCCTACCATTTAATCATAAGAAAGGTTTGGCCCCATTCGCACTTAGTTTAGTGGGAACTCACGTTCCTGCTTGTAATTTTCTGTAGGCGATTTTCATGCGATTCCATGCATCGCTCATAGGGCAGCCCATGCACTTTAGGCCACATTCACATCTGGTTATAAAGGATCCCAGGCAGAATCGCCATGATTCTGCACCATGCGTGTTTTGGGTGCCATTCATTTTTAATAGCACTTAAACCTAGTGCAGTTTTCCCATTACTGCTGTGCAATAAATCTCGAAGCTTTGTCACCCAAAAAAAGCCCCTGCTTCCTTTTTAGGAGACCAGCTTTTGCGCGGCACAACCACACCGCATTTAGGTGTCCTTAAAAATGAATGACACACCATGCGCTTTGCCACTTTTGCAGTGCAATTTGTAATTGCGGGCAGAATAACTGCAATTCTGCCTGCGATCCCAAATCGCCAGAAGTGAACAGGGCCTCAGTGGGCTGCCCTAGGTGCGTTACTCGCCCAAAAGAAGCTCTTGCTCTTTTTTGGCTGACGAACTTCGTTCTATTTTTTTTTTTTTTTGTGCTACGTTTTGCCAAGATTGCCGCATGACAATTACAGCAGAATTGCACAACATTTGGGGTTCCTTTTTAGAATGAATGGCACCCAAACGCGCATAGTATTTTTGGAATCACGGGCAGAATTGCCAAGTGTGAAAGGAACCTAAGGCCCCTTTCACACTTGTGTGACTTGTCCTGCAAATTGTGACTGCAAAGTCACATGTCAAGTCGTACCCCATGGTTTCCAATGAGTACTGTTCATATCTGTGCGACTTCAAGTTGCAGGAACTTCAAAGTAGTCCCTGCACTACTTTGGTCAGACTTTGATGCAACTTGAGGTCCATAGGCCTCAAGATTACACAGGCAATGCTTCAAGTCGCAGCAAAATCGCAGCACAAGTGTGACAGAGGCTTTCGAGTCATCAAGTAGCCTAAACTCTGTGCTAGAAATTCCAATTCTCTAGAAACCCAGCTCAGGTTTTTATTCCAAAGGATAACCTTCATAGGTGCGTTGTGTATGTTCGTTGTAGTACCAATGAAAATGAAGGGCAATATGCATAAAGCAACATTTGTCAAGGGTGCCATACTGCATGAGTTACTACAATACAGTATGGGGTAAATTTATAACCATATTTTCTGAGCTATCTGCCCTACAAAACTGCATGTATATTTATTCTGTGGGGCTAAGACAAATGTTAGACTATTTCAGGTTATTTTCTCTCCAGCTCAGTTGTTCTTCTTTTATACTGAATAACGTGAATCAGGAAAATACTGCACTGTGGCCACTGGATGGAGCTGTCGATCATAGAAAATAAGTATTTTCTGTGATCATTGGCTCTATCTAGTGGCCATAATGAGGGATTGCCCTGATTAACTTTTTTTTTTTTTTTTTTTTTTTTGATGGATAACATTCAACCTGGAGAAAGAATAGACTAATAACATTTGATTTTGCCCCCCATTCACACAGAACTAATGTACATCCAGTTTTTCAGGACAAATATCTGTGTATACTTTGTCTAAATACACTCCTAAGTGTGACTAGGTCTTAACCCTCTAAATATACAGTTTTAATACTTATGGATACTATTTTACCTGTCGAAGGATCTTTAATCCTCTTCAGCCAGTTCTATAAGTCACATACTCCTGGTGCTTAAACTAATTGGCACTTGGGTCCATTCTGCAGCATGGCCGTTCGCCACCAATCACGAGAGACCTATAAGAGTTATAAGATCAGCTGAGCAGAATTAACAACTTAATTGGCAGGTATAGCAGTTTACATATACATACTTCAATTATGTATTTTCCTGTTTGTTTGGAGTTCAATATTTATATGTCAAGTGGTCTTTTATGGTATTATTAGAGATAAACCTCTTAGTGTAACAAAGTCAGTCCTATATTCTGTGACTAATGGCCCTCTTTTCGTTAGATGACAGTGGCAGTACACACTATTTGGTCTACTTTGCACCCTCATTTAGATGTGTGATTATGATGAAGGCAATTATAACCCTTTTGAACTATCCTGAAACTTTTTTTTCTTGCCTATTGCAAGCTGCACCGTCATGTTAAATGTTTCTTTAATCTTTTCGACTGGGCTAGTAACAGGTGGGGATGTGTGGGTGATCAGGGAAGATCTGAGGGTGGGTGTCTTTTGGATGTTTCATACAGGTTAAATCTGCATCCTAACTGTTCTTGTTATTGGGGATACCATCTGATGTGCACCTTTTTTATGTTGAAAGCTGAGATCATGCCAGTAAGAGAATGGCCCAATGTTTAAAGGTGACGATCTGCAGCGCAAGGATCACTCCTCTGGTACAGATATGTTTGGAAAACGTGTGTGTGTGTGTGGTGTTTTTTTTTTTTTTTTTTTTTTTTTTTTGTGTTTGGTGGACACAGTGGTGAAGATGACAGATCTGTGGGGTTTTGGATATGCGTACCTTTTTTTTATATCTAATTGAATGTTTTAGTTTTAAATTACCTAGATATGTTCCAGGTGCAGGTTCAGCAGGGACCGGTCAAGATTTGAACAATGTATGGGCAGGCTGATTATACCGATTGATCAACTTGGGTACAACCAGCATATTAGGCCTTTTATGCGATTGTCAGTGGCTATAGCTGCTAGCAATAATCATTGTGTTTTCACCTGGGATGGCTCCCACCCACCCCCCTCTAGCTTCATGAGAGGGATTCCCCCATCAATGTTGACAGTGTGTTGGTGTGATATTTTTTTTTCTTTGCCTAATTCCCCCATCTGGCCAGCTTTGGAGGTTGTTCTCTTTGGAAAGCAGTCACAGTAGAAAAGCTTGTTGCCTGCCAATGAAAGAAGGACTCTTGCTCCTTGTGTGAAAGCAGTGGCCTTTCTGCAGAGGACCAGCATACCCCCTGCTGAGTCAGAAGTAGAGTTCTGAAGTCAACAATGCAAATACACTCTGCTGATTGGAGGGGTTGTTGGACCCTCTATGATGAGCTTGATGGATATCCCATTTAAAAACCTGGGCATTGATATAGAGTTCCCCAAATCCCCTGTGTGGATATAACAACCCGCACATTTCTGGGATTGCTTTCCACAAGATTTTGGAGTGTCTGTGGGAAATTGTGCCGATTCAAACAAAAGTTTAACCATTTGTGAGGTTGAACTAATGTTGGACAACAGGATCTGGCTTACAATCAGCATTCAAGCAACTAGAGGTGTCCAGTAGAGTTGAGGTCAAGGCTCTGTACAGCCTCTACAAGTTCTTCCACACCAGACTCATTGAACCATGCCTTCATGGAGGTGGCTCTGTCTGTCATGTTGAAACAGAAAAAGGTTTTGCCGAAACCATGGCCGCAAGGTTGGAAGCCCAACAACTGTTCAGAAATTCTTGAATGGTTGAATGGTTGAATTTCTTTCAACCAAAATTTTAACCATTTGAGGTTGGACTAATATTGGACATCACGATCTGGCTTACAATCGGCATTTAGGCAACCAGAGGTGTCCAATAGAGTTGAGGTCAAGGCTCTGTACAAGCACTTCAAGTTCCTCCACACCAGACTCTCAATTCATGCCTTCATGTAGCTGGCTCTGTCCTAGCCATGCTTAAACATAAAAGGGTCTTGCGGAAACCATTGCTGCAAGGTTGAAATTCCAACAATTGTTCAGAATTTCTTGAATAGTTGAATTTAATTCAACCAAAATTGCAACCATTTGTGAGGTAGAACTAATTTTGAACATCAGGGTCTGATAGGTAGAGTTTAGGTCAAGGCTCTGTGCAGGCAACTCAAGCTCCCCCACACCAGACTCAGCTATCATGCCTCCATGTAGCTGGCTCTGTCATAGTCATGCTTAAAAGGGTCTTGCCCAAACCATTGGCACAACGTTGAAAGCCCAACAATTGTTCATAATTTCTTTGTGTGCTGGAAACACCTGAACTCAATATTTTGTAGGCGTTTTCCTCACACTTTTGGGTATATAGTATATGTAGTAGTATAAAGCTGTGACCCTCTGGAAATTGGACTTCAGTTATTTGTGCCACACTGGGGATCATCCCTTGGGGAGGGATGGTGGGGGTGACATATTCTAGGTTTGCAGCAGCCTGAATTGGCTGGCATCATGGAACGCTGAATATACATTTTGCACACTGCATTAGCAATTTTTTATCGTTCTGGTGATTTTTAGCATATGTATATGATTTTTTTTTTTTTAAACCCCCCCCCCCCCCTCTCCATTTGTAAGGCATAATGGGGCCCTGTTACATTTTGTGTCATTGTTACAATTCATTCACCACGGATGCTATTTGAGGGAGGCTTTTCCCATTAGCATCTTGGTTACACATGAATAGTTTGATCCAGTCTCTCAGTAGGAGGCTTATGTGGCTGTGCTTTCAATAGGCATCTTGTTGACAAAGTAAATATGTGAGACATTTAATTGCTGTCCTTTTAACAGATTGTGGGACTGGAAGGCAGGGTTGCAGACAAATTGTTATTTTGTGGTCTTTGACAGCAGAGGTAGTTATAGCTGAAAACTCAGTCCTGTAAAAAGCTTTCTCCTATTACTTTTTAAGATTCGTGCATACGAGTGCAAGAAAAAAATTGCTTTCAGGAGCATTTGGCTATTTTATTTAAGCCTCTTCGCACAACTATATGATGGTTAATGTGCCCATGCAAATGCTTGTGCTTAGATTCATAATAATAATTAAAAAAAGACCAAAACCCATGTTCCCAGGGCAGAGTAGTGGCAGTTTTTCACTGTATGCATGTTAACATTTATAATTGTATAATAAGAGTACAAATGTACTCTTGGAGTACAAGTGTTGCTTGCAGAGAACCCTGGACATCAATAGCCTCTTGCATCCTAGTAATGGGATGCTGGAAGCAATAGCCACCTAGCAACAGAGGGCCCTAGGGAGGAATAGCCTCTTGTGTCCTAGTAACAGGATACTGATACCAATAGCCACCTAGCAACAGAGGGCCCGAGGCGGTAATAGCCTGTTGTGTCCTAGTAATGGGATGCTGGAAGCAGTAGCCACCTAGCAATGGAGGACCCTAGGCATCAATGGCCACCTGCATCCTAGTAATGGAGGATGCTAGGCTGCTTCCTTGAGAAGTTATTTGCACCTAACAATGGAGGATGCTAAATAGCAGGAACTAGGGGGCAGGCAGCATGAGCCACATAGCATCCTATCAACCCATAGTGGATATTTGTGCTGAACGTTTGTATGCATATAAACTATGGCACTAATGTTTACATGTGTACAGAGCAAATATATCTTATTTTAGTACAAGAGCTGGCAACATCCTAGCAAAAGGGGATGCAAAGTGTCTATGAGGACTAACGTCCGAAACACATAGGTAATACTATTTTTTGGCTGTCATCCTTAGTTTCGACCATCTCTTTACTTATTCTGATGCTAGGTGTCCATGCCTGTGTCCTAGCAACAAAGAACCCAAGGTGGCAATACCTGTCTGCGTCTTAGCAGCAGAGGACCTAGCAATATGGGACACTATGCATCCTAGCAACAGAGGACGCTAGACAGCTTCCATAGAAGCTGTCTGTGCTCTAACAATGTATGATACCAGGAGGCAGGAGCTAGGGAGCAGGCGGCTCAAACATCTTGCGTTGCAAGGATGCAGGTAGCTTGAGCTGCCAAGGGTCCTAGCAACCAGTAGAGCACATTACAGAAATGTGTTCTGTATTGCATGTAAACAACATTTTACATAGGATCTTGCTGCTAGCTTCTAGTGGCAAGATCTTGCATATTTACATATGACCGTGTGCAGGTTTTATATAGCATGAGCATGTTTGGAGAGCTCAGGAAAACACTGGAACATCTATATCAGTCAATGTCCCCTACGGAGCTTACTATCACTTATTACCACAATCATTTACATATGACATGAAGAATGTCTCCTACTTTGTGAGGTGTCTCTAGGCAGTGTCTAGGTTTGTGACAGCAGGAGGTGGAACCTTGACTCGCCTGACCCACATCTTGTGTAAATCTACCCCAAAATCTGAGATGGCCTCTGTGCTGCTGCACAGTCTGCAGCCGTCCCCGTACAGCTCTACATCTCTGCAAAATATAACTAGAAAAATGTTGCTATGGGCAGCTGCTTTCATTTTCTTCTTGTGTCATTCTCGAGGTTGGTATGCATTCAGAGAACTTTGAATTTTTTCTTTAACCTAATAATAATGTTTTTTTCATCTCTTCGGCAGTCAAATATTTGACCCTTTGTTTTTAGGTGAGAAATGCAGCATGTGAACTGGCTTCTGTCTTTTATTTATTTTGCTGAGACCTTCTGGGATTTAGATGGCGGAGTGTTGACCAAGTGGTTAATATTTCACTCGGGTTGTGTAGGTCAGGTGTGCTTGAAGGTGTGCTGGTTTTCCCAAAATGCACTCTGTCACAGAGCATTATCTGCAGAGGCTGAGAACTAGATTGTCACTTGAGACAAAGTGCTCAGAGAAATACCACATCCTGTGAGGAGATGTGGGCTGGCAGGCTGAAGGATGGCCTGGTCAGGGAAGGTCTGTTCAGGACATAATACCACTGACTTAGGAACCTCTCCCCCCCCCCAGCATGTGGCCTAATTAGCCAATTACCTCATAAGCTGCCCCACAGTCTGTGCTAAATAACTTGAAGCAGTGATTTAGGGCCTAGGTTGAAGGAAACTTGCCTGGCTGTCTTTTGACTAAAGTAATTGAAATGCTGACTGGAAAAAAGCATTCAGATGAGGAAAGTTAGAAGTCAGAATTCCAAAAATGTATATTTTGTGAAAGCAGTGAAACCACCGGATCAGCATGACAGCCAGGGAATTTATATTTCTAGAAGGAAAGATCCGCAGTGGGACTCCACATAGTACTTCACTGCAAGTTTACTTTAATTGGTCAGTTCACTTCCAGCAGCTTGTGTTGGAAAGTCCTGAAGACACAAGTCACTTGCAGGCTTTTTTTCCCCTCATGCTTCTGACCCTTTCTTAGGCCGGGCATAAGAAATTTGCTCAATTCCCCCATCTACACAGACAGGGGTATCCCTCCTGCCGAGCCATTGTGTTCTCCCGGCTGGGGGGGGGGTTGTGGTGCTATAACAGCCGTTAGCAATAATGGCATGTAAGATTTGGCAGGCTGGTTGTACCCAAGTTGATCAATTTTTATCTTTGCTGAACTACCAGCCGAGATTCAAACATTCCATGGCCGGCTTTACGCTCCTGCTCACTCATGTTTGCTTGCTAGTTTTTGCTCTGTCATTCATTCGCTCTCGCACGCTCGTTCTCTCTCTTGCGCTCTCCTCCCTTCTCCCCCCCCCCCCCCTCTCCTCCCTTCTTTCTCTCACGATTGCTTTCGTTCTGATTTGTGCCTGCTCATGGTTGTGCGCCCTTTTGCTAATGTGCATTGCGCTCCCTTCCTCCCTCGCTCATGTACTTGCGCGTTTTTGCTCATTCTCTCACTTGCGCTTGTGCAGCCTGCCTCTCCTTCTGATGCATGTATGCTCTCCCTTTCTTACTCGCTCTTGCTGATGATTGCATGCTATCCTTTTTACCTATAATAATATTGTTGTTATTATTATTACAAATATAGATTCTCTATAAACTAATGGCTTGGCGCCAGATACCACAGAATACCTTCAGAGATCTAGTGGAGTCCATGTTGTAAACATGGCCATCATGGCTGAAACGCGTTGCCATCTGCTGTACGGATTTTTGTCTTTTATGGAGTATCAATAAATTTGGAGATATTTAAGAGCATGTATGGAGTTGCGGATCATCTTCTATCAGTTATCCTGCACCCAACATCACGGGAGGACTTCTGGGTAATTTGGGGTAGTAGCACCTTTTTTCTTTTCTCTTTTCTGGGATAGTGGAGTCCATGCCTTGACAAGTTATGGTGGTGATCAATATCAGCCATAACATTATGACCACTCACCATAATCCATCAAGGCATGGACTCCGCTAGACCTTTGATGGTATACTGTGGTATCTGGCACCAAGCCGTTAGTCACAGATCCTTTAAGTCCTGGAAATTGCAAAGTGGGGCCTCCATGGATCGGACCTGTTTTTCCAGCGCATCCCACAGATGCTCGATTGGCTTGAGGTCTGGACAATTTGGAGTCCAAGTAAACAACTTGAACTGGTTGTGTTCCTTAAACTTTTCTTATATAAACAAGGGGCGCCCCAAAAGGTCATGGCCTGACACGGAAGGAGTGGACATGGAACTTTATCACTGCACAAAGCCACTCTTCTAGATGTTTGCCGCTGAAAACTGTGCATGCACGTTATACAGTTTTCGTGCAGTACTTGCAAACAGTTGGCATTCCCCATAGTGGAGTTGAAGATGATGAAAGTGGAAGAAGGCTGCTCGGAGTGTTCCATCTTTGGGCAAAGTGATGGTGACCATCTTCTAGGGTTCCAACAATGTGTGGCAGGATCCCCTGAAGACTGTCGCTATCACTTTGCTCATTGATGGAACACTCCAAGCTGCTGCCTTCCACTTTAACTACGGGGAGTGCCAACTGTTTGCAAGGAGCGCACGAAAACCGCATAGCGCGGATGCTCTATTTTTAGCGCCATACATCTGGAACTGTGGCTTGGTGCGGTGATAATTTCATGTCTGTGTGGTCATTCCTTCAATGTTGGACCATGAACTTTTGATCTATAGATAGCTCTCTCTCCCTCTCTCTCTCTCTCTCTCTCTCTCTCCCTCTCTCCCTCTCTCTCTAGATAGATAGATAGATAGATAGATAGATAGATAGATAGATAGATAGATAGATAGATAGATAGATAGATAGATAGATATAGAGATAGATATTCTAAGCATGCTTGTAGCGTTAATCTGGACAAAGGTTGTACAGCGGTCACCTCCAGACAATTACAGGGGGTCCCCTACTTACAAACACCCGACTTACAAACGACTCCTACTTACAAACGGAAGGAGACAACAGGAAGTGAGAGGAAATCTACCCCTAGGAAGGGAAATTCACTCCTGTAAGAGTTAACATGGGAAAAAGGTGTCTCCACTGATGCTTTATCACCAATCCTTATTTCCCTAATAACCCCAAATTTTCAAAATCCAATTGTCATTGGGACAGAAAGTGAGGTGAAATCTGAGCAGGGGCACACACAGCAAAACAAATGTTACAGGGGTGATAGCCTAGGGAAGGGTTATCTAAAAGACTTAAAAATAGATTTTTTGGCTGGAGCTACACTTAAAAAATGTATCTGTTCCGACTTACAAACAGATTCAACTTAAGAATAAACCTAAAGTCCCTATCTTGTTTGTAACCCGGGGACCCCCTGTATTGGTGCCTAGACATACATGCTTGTACCACACCAGTTTGCATTTCTGATGTTCTCTAATCGGTTCACACAATTAATAATGGAAGATGACATGCCAGTTGACTTATTTTAGTCTTGTCCCAGCACCTTATAGTTATTATGGCCAAATAACTTTTTGTAGCTTAGCAAGTGCAGTTTGGCTTCCTCACCCACCTTCCAATTGCATCTCCTCGACTATATGACTTGGAGATTTCCTCACAGTAATTACCTTTGGTGCCCTTTGGCCTTTGTAACATTTGTTTGGAGTAACTTTTGTTGCTCAGTGAGCATTTCCAAACAAGGCAGTGCCTCAAGCTGTCTCCGGACGTGATTTATGCATTTGCAAACTTGCGTTGGGCCTGGCTGCTAAAGATCCACATTCTGAACTGGCTTGTTAAGTCAGGCCCCTTTTGTGAAGAGAATAGGAGCTAATCAATTCTAGTCAAATATCTACTAGGAGTAAATGTGGAGTAACTAGTGCAGTCGTTCAGACATTTCACAAAGGTGTAGTTTACTTGTTTTCTTCTCTCACGTCATGCTTCGCAAATAATATTTGAGCAATGTATGGCTGCCGACTGTCCCTGATTTCCTGAGACAGTCTGTGAAAATGATTTGTCCCTGGAACTTTCTTCCGTGCTACGTTCTTTCAAAACAAACCGCAACAAAAATATCCTGCTGGTTGTTTGTGTTCTTAGGGTTTAGATTAACTTTAATAAAAACGATAACTGAATAGTATTTAGCTTGCTTAGAGGAACTGCAGCCTTTTCGCTCCCTTTTTTCGCTGTCTATCTTTAACATTCTTCAGCACAATAAGCATACTCGCCTAGCCAGCAGGTCCAGCGTTGAGCCTCTGGGATCCTCCTCTATGCAGTGGCTGCATGGGTCCAGCGCCGCCATGTTATCGGATCAGCTGCCAGCTCTTTGCTGAATGGGACTGCACGTCATGCATCCCAGGAGGCACCGGGGGCACCGTGTCATTCGCCTAGACAAGTTCCAGAAATTGGGGGCAGGTTGAGCTTTTAAAATAAAAAAAAAAAATGTGGGTACCCCCCCTGATAGCGGCGCTGCGGAGGAGCAGGATGGAGAGGAGGAGAGTGCCGAGGGAAGATCTCCTTTAACCCCTTTGCTGACAGCATTCACTCCTTCACCTGCAGATCATGGAAATAGAATCCCTGGCTTTGGGAGGCGTTCCAAGCTTGGTCTAAGGTCGTTTACGCTGATATTGCCTTCTGAAGAGCGATCAGAGGGCTCCCCAACCCCCCCCCCCCCCAAAAAATAAACCCTGCACCACCGCGCTGCTGCCATATGCTTTGCACGTGGTTGCATCATGGACCATTCAGTTGATGGGTCATGTTCGCTGGGTGATGCTGTCCACCAAACACAGGTCATTTTTGGCCATACCATGTATACCTCCATCGGCTGCCTTTTGTAGCTTAAAGTGGTTGTAAAGGCAGAAGGTTTTTTTTTTATCTTTATGCATTAAGATAAAAAGCCTTCTGTGTGCAGCAGCCCCCCTAATACTTACCTGAGCCCCATCTAGATCCAGCGATGTTGGAGTGTCTCCGCTGCCCAGGACACCCCTCCTCATTGGCTGAGGCAGCAGCGCAGGCACCATTGGCTCCCGCTGCTGTCAGTCAGCAAGCCAATGAGGATAGAAAGTGGGCAGGCTGTAGCTCCGTGTCTGAATGGACACAGAGCTGCAGCTCCGCTTGGGTGCCCCCATATCAAGCTACTTGTGTGGGGGCACTCAATAGGAGGGAGGGGCCAAGAGCACAGAAGAGGGACCCGAGAAGAGGAGGATCAGGGTGCAAATCCATTGCAACAGAGCAGGTAAGTATAATGGGTATGTGTGTGCTTGTTTGTTTTTTGTTTATTTTTTTATCCATTTTATTTATTGTTACAGCACTTGTTTAATAGTCCGTTCGTTTTTTTTTTTTTTTTTTTTTGTTTAATATATTTTTAAAACAAAAAAACAAAAAAAGTTCTACATTGTAGACATTAAAAGCAATTGCTGATTTTCTCAGCAGCTATCAACACAGCATTTTATCTTTGTGGCTGCATTTTAACAGATCCTTCAGATCCACAAAATTTTAAGAGGACAATTGAGCCTTGACTACAGATTGGTTTAGACAGAGCTACTGAAGGCATTTACAAGGTAAATTTGCATGTCAGGACCTTAATTTAACGCACAGCGTAACTCCTGTCAACTCTCAGCGACAGCGTGTAGCCAGCCTTAGGGTTGCATGTCCATTAAAATGATTCACACATAGCAACCCACAATTAATTTTATATCATGAAATAACATCTGTCATCGAAACTGTTGAAGAAATTTGTTGATCGTCTTCCAAGTTGTATTGGCGGGTGAGAACAATTCACCTGTTTTTATGATTATTGGCTTCCAGACACAGTGTGCTAGATATACAATCTTGGGCAGGGCACACTTTCTCCACTGGCTGCTGACCCTGAGTGTGTGACCATGTGTACTAGGCTCAGATGTGTAGTAGTAGGCTCAGATGTGTAGTAGTAGGCTCAGATGTGTAGTAGTAGGCTCAGATGTGTAGTAGTAGGCTCAGATGTGTAGTAGTAGGCTCAGATGTGTAGTAGTAGGCTCAGATGTGTAGTAGTAGGCTCAGATGTGTACTAGGCTTAGATGTGTAGTAGTAGGCTCAGATGTGTACTAGGCTTAGATGTGTGCTCCGACACAAGTTCACAAGGTGTGTCTCACATTGAAGCATTTATGGCATCTGTCTTGCTGGTTATTGATAGATCTTCTGCTTATCTAAGGGCAGATTTGTAGCATGAGTTTCATCAATAAATGACTAGATGTCCTGGAAGTCTACCTATCATATTGTCAAGTGCCTGTGTTAATTACAAAGCTGCCAACATTTCTTAGACTTTTTTTTTCTTTTTTTTTTTTTTAAAGAAATACATATTAACACACATTCAAGTATGTTGAGAACACATTTGAAGACTAAGTTTAACCTTTTGAAAAAAAAAAAATTAAATTGAATGCAAAATTTTAAATTAAATGCAAAATTTCTTTTGCAGGCATAAAAAGTGCATTTATTATTTTTTATTTATTTTTTTCTAAGGAGCCTGCAGAACATGCATCTGCGATCAGCAGATCACGGGGTACAATATCCGGCTCCTGCAGACTCCCAGGATAGTTGTCTGCTGGTACCTCTGAAATGGGCAGGCAGTTACTTGGGAACAGGAAGATCCATGAACTGCGAGGACGCTCATCAGCACCCTTGCAGTCCATTGAGAACTACAAGCAGTCAGCCGCAATTCAGATATTTGCACTTACTGCATTTTAAAATTAATTTGATGGTCGTTGTGTTGTGTGTTGTTTGTTTGTTTTGTGTATGTGTATATATGTATGTGTGTGTGTGTGTGTGTGTATGTGTATGTGTATGTATATATATATATATATATATATATATATATATATATATATATATATATATATATATATATACAAATTTAATTACACACACACGTAATATATAATGTCACACTATTGTCAAAAGTATTGGGGTGCCTGTCTTTACATGCACATGAACACGGTTTAGGAGTGTGTCTATGGGAATGTTTGACCATTCTTCCAGAAGCGCATTTGTGAGGTCAGGCACTGATGTGGATGAGAAGGCCTGGCTCGCAGTCTCCGCTCTAAGGCTCCATTCACACTAGCGCGTTTTTTGATGCATTTTGCAGAAATGCACGGGAATTTTTTAACATGGGTTTCTATGGAACATGTTCACATCAATGCTTTTTTGTTTCTCTGCATTTTTGGAAAGGGTCGGGGACTTTTTTTCATGCAAAAAGCAGCGTTTTGCATGTAATGGATTTCAATGGACAAGCATCAAAAACGCAAGTGCAGCGTTTTTGCAGCGTTTTTGATGCGTTTTTGCCGTTTTTTTTTTTTTTTTAATTTTTTTAAAATTTTTTTTTAGACTGTAAAAAAAACTGTAAAAAAAAAAAAAAAAAAACGCAAATCGCGGCAAAAAACGCCGCAAAAACGCTGCTCAAAAACGTGGCAAGCATGAAAAAAAAACCTCCAAAAACGCCCAAAAGCAACATGCATAGGTGTGAATCGAGCCTAATTCATACCAAAGGTGTTCTTTCGGGTTGAGGTCAGGACTCTGTGCAGACCAGTCAAGTTCCTCCACTCCAAACTCGCTCATCCATGTCTTTATGGACCTTGCTTTGTGCACTGGTGCACAGTCATGTTGGAACAGGAATGGTTCAAAAAGAATTAGATGGTTATGGACTGCCCTAGTCAGATTCCTGATTTTATTCACATTGAAATTTTGTAGGGGGATTTTAAACCGGTCAGTTGATACAAGGAAACCCACAAATCTCTTGCAGTCAAATTTTGCATGGGAAAGTGGTTTATGTCAGAGGCTTGTGTCAGTTATACATAATGCCAGCTTTTGATGCCAAGGATGTACCTACCTTTTTTTTTTTTTTTTCCACCGTAAACCATTACATCTATTGATATTCACATTGATTAAATGAGTGAAAAGGACATTTTTTCTTCTGTTATCACCTTTTTATCTGTGGGCACCCTTTAAATAAACACCTAATATTTGTTAACTTCATTTTTCACATGGCTTTATATAATTAGGAATTTATCTTTTTAAATTAACCGCTTATTTTTTTTTGGAACGTTGACTAAAGACTTTGCAGTCTTGGCTTGTGAATGATCTACTAGATTTTAGCTGTAATCTATTTTATTCTCTTTTTGCAACACATGTTGAGTGGAATGGCGCCTTAGCAGTCACCGTTGTATGAAAAGAATTCACGCTGTGCCATTGTTTTGAAGGAACACCTTGTCCGTACCGGTTCTTCAAAAAAAAAAAATGGAGTTCATTAGCTGGGGAGAGGTGTTAATGATTTTACATCCTGGCCATATATACTTCAGAATCCTGTGATAGGGGATGCCATCATGTCCTCTAGTGATGGTCATGAGCTGTTTATCTGATGATTTATGTCTTGAAATTCTACCCTTCCTTTTTTTTTTTTTTTTTTTTCTATTTTTTTTTTTTTTTTGTATCTGTGAATGAAGCAACCTAACCCTGGGACTTCCAAGCACAGGGTTGTAATTTGAAGCCGTGTTTTGGCTTCTTCCCATAGTTATCACCAAATGGGTGTGGTGAACCTTTCTTATCTGATGATAAAGCCTGCAGTACAATGTCATAGCCTCCAGCAGTGCTTATCTTTAGTGGGAGACTGGGTAGACTGTATCTACCACCCAGATAGCAACAAAATGGTTAAAGAGTAACTTCAGTCAGCAAATAATTATTCTCTGAGCGCTGATGCAATCGAGGAGAAAAAAAAATCTATACTACAGTCAAAAGTCCACTGGGCTCACCTGGAAGAGGACTTATTACAAAAACTCACACTTCACGTGTGCAATAGGGTATCTATCGGTGTATGTGGTTAACGTTTAAAATCATATTTTCATTTAAACATTTTGTATTCAGTTATTTCAACCCTGTTTCTGTTTTAAACTTCTTGAAGATCCCAACACAACCCCCCCCCCCTTTTTTTTTTTTCAAAGTGTTTTTTTCCCGCGGAAAAATTAGAAAAAAAAGTGGCGTGGAATATATGTTATATTATTGTAAAATATCTGTCATAGTATTCAAACTTTATAACATGAAGACCTTAATGAAAGATTTCTGAGATGTTATGTAAGGTCCTAAATCATTGCAAGTGCTTTCAGCTGAAGACCAGCAAATCCTGGAATACAATTCAAGTAACACTGTACTTCTCAATTCAGTTCTCAAACAAGAAAAATGTGCATTTCTACTACTGGGGGGTGCTGCTGGGGAAAGGCTCCAGTTTAGTATGCTTGTGGGCTCCATTTTACTATAGACATGTATTCACTATGTCCTGTGAATAGGGATTGCTGTGTCACACGTTTCAGAGCCTGCCTTCTGACCTACAGAGGGGCTGAGAAGGAAAGTTTTAGGAGGCAGAGTCAGAACAGGAAACACTACTTGCAGGCATCAAGGTACCACGGGATATGTAATCCTTATAATTTGAAAGTGAACCAAAGGAATGAGTGTAGAAGAAAAAAGTGTGCTTGCAGGGAATCCATGAAAACTGAAGATTTTTTTTTCCCTCCCCAAAGAGTTAAATTTACAGTGATTTAGGAAGTTTTGCAAGCACAACCTTTGCACAGCACTGCTAAGTAGGAGGCGCAGCCTGAATATCTAATAAGTAACTGTGGCTGCTGTTGTGTGCATATATAATTGTATACTATATACAGAAATGAGACCTTCCTCCTTCCCTTTTTTTTTTTTTTTTTTTTTTTTTTTAGGGTCTACCTATCCTCTTCACTCTCAAGCTGTGTACCTCCTCAGGTGCTACCAGGCCTCTACAGGGCAGAACAACACTGTCATGCTTGTGCACACCTCCTAGGGCCTTGCGCCATCATGCAGGCTGGGCTCCTATTACTCCAGGACATCATTATGTGGGCACTAGGATAATGGCAGATGGGTGTGTGGGGGTGGGGGGGGGTTGATTTAAGTCCCACTTTAAGCAAGTCTTTTCAGGCTGGCCTGACACATACCCCTGAGGGAGACGGGCGATCAAGTATATATGCTGGTCACACCTGCTGGCATTGCAAGGAAGATCAGAAGATTTAAAAACTACTGTATGCTTGACTCTGGACTTTGCTGGCCATCAAATTTTTAAAGCTGTGGATGGCTCTGCAAGCACCATCCGGCTTGACAACCGTTGATTTAAAAAATTTACTAAGCTAGTGGATAATTGTCGTCTAAACAGCGACTTCGTCTTAGCAGATGCAGTCAATGTTAAAGCACTGCCCTTGTGTTCAGATATCTTTGGGTGCCATGGCTGTCTGAATACAATAGCCAGCAGTGGACATTCCTTTATCCACACTCAAGTGCCAGTGAAGCTAAAATGTAATTATAATAGTGTGTGTGTGTGTGTGTGTGTGTGTTGGTATTGATTTTATACTTTTCTTATTTTTAATTTATTTTAACAACCTTTTAAAGATTGGCAGTTCTTGTGTCAGTGGATACATGCTTGTTTTGGGAAACTAAAATTTTTGAAGCCATTACAATATCGAAAAAATTATCGATATCAAAATTTTTTTTTTTTTTGAAGGGCAGCAATGGCAATTTATGTAATTTTATTAGCAAATAACTTTTTTTTAATTTTTTTTATTTATTAAACCAATGGGATTTAATGGTATCTTTTAAGCATGTAATTACTTCAAAAATGAGCTTGAATGCGCTTATATAATTTTAAAACATTCAGCATGTGATTTTCAATTCAATGGAGATGGCAAGTTGTAGCAAAGCTACAGAATGCAACTTTCCTTTAAATTCTTGTCATGGTGCTAATGCTCAGGTGTATATACTGCCTTGTCCATTTGTTCCTCTCCAAGCTTATAACTGGACAGTAAATGGAGAAACAGTGGACTGAGAAGCCTGTTTCTCTATCAGTCCATTTCTCTTCCAGCCATCATGTTCCTTTTTTGGCACATAAGCATTGCAGCATGCCTGATTGGCTCCTCGTGCTGCTTCCCCCTCTGACATTCATAGCTCTGTTGTACAGGGACTGCAAAAGGCTGATACCAGGTAAAATGTAGGCATTTGCATTTATCAAAATTGTGCTGTATTAATTAATACAGAACTGCATTAATTAGTCTTTTATTTCTGCCTGGATTTTAATTCAAAATTTTAACTTTTTTTTTTTTCTGTATTTTTTGACAAAGTTGTTCAGCTCCAGTATGTTGTTGTTATTTGTGTTTTTTTTTTTTTCTTGTATTAATGCTGACGGTTATCCATTAAGTTTGCATGCTTTACAGATGAGAATTGATGTCGAAACAGTCAACGCTTAATAGGTCCCTCTGAAGGAAGTCAATTGCAAACCCTTCTCACGTTTCCTGGTTTTGAACATAACAAAGTTCTTGCATACTTCAGGTACAAAGGCCTGGCATTCCATCGGATACATGAGGCATGCCTTGTGTTTGAGATGAAGCCTGTGAAAACTGAAATACATAGACTTTATGACTTCAAGCTTATCTTATGAGCTGAGTCAAATTTTATTCTCACGAAGACCTTTTATATTCTCAAAGAGCTACCTGTGAAAGGCAAGACAATGAAAATGGCCTTCTTGTGAAGTTTTACAGTTGAAAACACTTAAAAGATCAGTTTACAAAAATTTGGGTATTTTTAGTTTTTGATACATGGCTTAAAGTCTAATTTCATATAAAAAGATGGGTAGTCGGACATTGTACCAAAAACCTCTACCTTCCCAGTAAAGCAGCTACACAGGGTGTCTAAAAATGACCGTGCAGACCTCGAGGTACCAGAGCTTGACTTGCTGCACTCAGTGATCTGATCTCTGTGATCAGAGCTGGTCAGACGCACCCTTTTTCTCTCCCCCCCCCCCCCTCAATACAGTTGTGAGGGGTGTGGTTACTACTCATCAATGCCAGCAGAGAACACTGCAGCGGAAAGCATTTTTTATTTAAAGTCCAACTCCAGAATGGACAGTGGGTCTGACTAGAGGGCCTATCTTGCACCTAAGTAAACTAAACTCTGTTTTCACTTACCTGAAGTGGTGGTCATGTGATCATCTAGCGCCCCTTTCTTCTCACAGTTTACTTCCTGGAGGAGTCCTTCTTCTGGAAGTCCACCTGACTGCCTGTGTAATGTGAACAATTCATTGACTGGCCATGGGAGTGGTCATGTTGGGCCCCTGAAGAAAGATAATGTCGGGCCCATGGTAAGGGGATCGGCTGGCGAGGCTTACAACTGGCACTGGATGGAGGAGGAAACAAAGTTAGCAAGGGATGTGGAAAGGGGGACTCAGGTGAGTATAACTGATGTCACCATGTAAGGGAAATTTTACAGTAGAAAGAAAGTACATTTTTTGGGTGGGGTTATGCTTTAAGGAATCTTCATGCAAGCAAATCTCTCAAATGATGTGCAAGGGTGGAGGACTTAGTTGGGCTTTATTCAATTTTTCTGGAACAGTGGTGAGTTCTTCGTTCCGGAACACCTTTTTGGAGCCTTAAAGTGATTGTAAAGTTTCGTTTGTTATTTTTATAGGTTAAAAAAAAACATGTTATACTTGCCTGCTCTGTTGCAGTGGATTTGCACAGAACAGCCCTAATGTCCCTCTTCTGTGCTCCTGGGCCCTCCCTCCTGTTCACTGGCCCCACAGCAAGCAGCTTGCTATGGGGGCACCTAAGCCGAGTCACATCTCCCTGTGTCCATTCGGACACAGAGCCCCGGCCCCGTATCTGTACCCTCTCTCCCCTGATTGGCTAGTTGACTTTGAATGACAGCAGCGGCAGCCAATGGTGCCCCTGCTGTGACTCGGCCAATCAGGAGGGAGAATTTCAGACAGCTGAGACACTCGTGGGCATTGCTCGACAGAGAGGGACCTCAGGTAAGTATTAGGGAGGCTGCTGCACACAGAAGGCTTTATCTTAATGCATAGAATGCATTAAGTTTAAAAAAAATATTCAGCCTTTACAACCACTTGCAGGCACACAAGCTGGCCATAGATGGTTCAAATCTTGGCCAGTCCCTGCTCAGCCGGCGGAGATTTGAATAATCTATGAGCTGGTTAAATGAAAATAATAAATAAATGAAATAATTGTTTTCAAAATAGCTGATCTTTAAACTAGAAATAATAATTATGAGAGTAGTGACCTTTTAAGCTTGGGCTGACCTCCTTGGATTTCATCACCACCACCATGAGCTACTTGCCACTTTGTATATATTCGATGAAAAGTTAATTTTACTCTGTTTGTTTTGTGTTGAGGTTAAATAGGTTACAGTGTACAGTGACCTTCAATGGGATTACAGGGCAAGGAGTCATTTCTGATTAGGAAATATCTGTGTACAACAACTTGGTTATCTAAAGCTCTTATTAGCCTATGAAACTTTTACCTGTTTGTATGTACTTAATAATTGCTGTTAAGGATCCAGTTACAAGTCTTTTTAGGACCTAAGCGAATATCTACAGTGAAGCTCTTATCTCCTAGGCAAAGTACTGTACCTGGACTGGGGGTGGCGATAATGATGAGATATTCTATTCCTTAAAGTGGTTGTAAACCCTAAAAAAACAAAACAAAAAAAAAACCTGCAAGACAAAGGCATAATGAACTACTATGCACAGCATACTAGCTCATTATGAATTACTTACCTGAGATTGAAACCCCCGCATTGGTCCTCGTTCACCGCTCCGGAGGCCAACATCGCTCCCGGAGTTACTTCCAGGTATCGCGGGCTCCGGCGCAATGACGTCACTCCCGCGCATGCGTGCAGGAGCCGCCGGTAGCGGCACAGTCTAACTAAAGCAACGTATATGCCGTTGCTTCAGTGCGCATGTGCCGATGACGTCGGCACATGCAAATATAAGGGGTATCTCCTAAACCGTGCAGGTTTAGGAGATATCCAGTGTAGCTACAGGTAAGCTTAATTATAGGCTTACCTGTAGCAAAAAGTGGTTGTAAAGGGTTTACAACCACTTTAAGCTGGCCATAGACAGGGTCGTTGGATGCAACCGTAGTTGCGGGAAAGAAAATCGTTCAATTTCCCTATCATCGCATCCCATGGAGCCATTGTGTTCTCCCAGTGTGGGAAGCTGTCCCCACCAGAAGAAAACTGTGATTATGGCTAGCGGCTAGCTATAACAGCCGCTAGCCATAATCGCATGTAAAATCCGACAGGCTGGTTCTACTCAAGTTGATTGATCAATCAACTTGGGTACATTCAGCCTGTTCATACATGTTTCGAACCTCGGCCGATCCCTGCTGAACTGTCTGAAATTCGAGCCATCTATGGCCGGCTTTACTCTATAACTGAAATTTTTGGCTTTACATCCATTTTAAAGATAATGAAAGAAGTCTTCTTTTAAATACTTTAATAAGTCAAAGGAATTTCTTTTAAAGGGAAACTCATTGTCTGCTTTTCTGTAATGTAAACTGACCCTTTTCTGTGCTTGATTTAATTCTCCTTTGAAAGCGTCTGATTGTCTGGCTTTTCTAAAAAAACGGTAGATACTTCTTTGTATTTGTGACAAATAACATTTAATCATGAAACCAAAGTTCACGCAAAAGCTTTCTGTTTTCTGGTTTATAAACTGAGAAGAACAGTCAGTCCTTCTACAAAGTACGGCATTCTAAAGGGCTTTTGTTTGTATTCGTTTTGCACGGAGGAGGGTATTTACCCAACTCACAAAGTTGGCCTTGTTATAGTGGTTTATCCTTCCAGAAACTTGTGAATGTACAAACAATTGTAAAAAAAAAAAAAAATACATGAATGAAAATTGTTACTTTAATAAAGCAATAGTAAGCTTGTGTGAGTAGCAAAGTGCTCATCATTTCAAGGAGCGAATCTTTTTAGAAAACTGTTTTTCCATCTTTCTTTCAAGTTGTGGTGCTGTGCTTGTGATTCCGAGCATCTTCTACTTCGTCGTTGTTTAAAACATAGGTAGGAAGATCTAAAAGGATCTAATAAAAAATGGTGCGCTAATTCAAGAAGCTATGCAGCAAAAATAGACCATGCATGAATGCCTATCCAGAATTTAAAAAAAGAATTGATACTGTTGTGACACAATGATAAAGTGCGCTGCTATTTCAAGAATCTATGCAGCAAAAATAAACAAATATGCATGAGTGACTATCCCTCATTTAAAAATAAATAAAATACATGCAATATTATGCAATATGTGAAACGGTGATGAAGTGTGCGAATTCAAGAAGCTAACCAGCAAAAATTTTATTATTTTTTTAAATGGGGGGGGATAGTCATTCATACATATTTGTTTATTTTTGCTGCATAGCTTCTTGAATTGGCGCACCATTTTTTTAAATTAATATTTGTGTTAGAGTGTTGACATCACTTGCTAATGGTTGCAGCTTTACCATGTCTATTTTTTGGGTGATATGTTTTTTGACATTTATTTTGTGCACAGGTTTTGGTTGGTTGTGAGGTCCATAGCAGCGCACAAGTACTTCATACTTAAGATCTAAAAGGGGGTTACAAGACCTGCCCTTCAGCACAACAATCCACCATACAAGTTCCTCCATTACTGTCATCCCAAAATAATGGTTTACTGGTCACCCTAGCAGATAAATGGCTTTTTTTTCTTTCTTTATTGGAAACCAGAGCCAATCATATGATTGCTCATAGCATGAAGGTCTCAGTAACCAATCCTCAGTTACATAGTTTCTCATTTTGAAGGAGGACACATGTCCACACAGTTCGACTGTGCTCGGCAAGTTGGGCTATCTATGCTGCTTATGTATCAAATATCTGCATAACTCATAGGTTGACCATAAATGGAAGAACCAGGCTAAGCAGACTTGTATGTTTGTGTTGAAAGATAGTTAGAATTATGTTAAAATTAGCCCAGAGTGAAAAATATAATTAGGGCCTGTTGCTTCTTCTTATTTAGTCGGAAAGTAAACTGTTTTAGCTCTAAAATACCTACAGATTTTCTTGAAGGACTTACTGGCTTCACACCTTCCTTTTGCAGGTCTACTGTAGGTGAGGGTGGGGTTTGGTGTAAGGCAGAAATTCAAAATGGTTCCTTTGGGAGAGGCAGATGGTCAGTGCCTCTGCCTTAAATAGAAATGCTCAGGTGCCACGCCTAGAAGCTGCAGTAGCGAATGATGTTACGACTCTGAGGGAGCACACTTCAGGGACTGGTACTTTAGGGCTAAATGATAAGGTCACAGATTGCCCCCCCCCCCAAAGAAAAAAAAAAAGACCAGTGGAACTAAAGTCAGTTTTTAAATATACTTACTTCTAAAGTAGTACTAAATGCTCAAACTTTTTACAATTTAATGCTTGTCAATGAGGTGAACTTTCATAATTACATTGCCAATTTTGTGCCCAGTACTTACTTTGTTTTCACTGTCCCTTGGTTGCAGACCACTCCATGTTGTCTCCCTGAACTCTTGGATAGGGGAGCGGAGCATGTGCACAAAGGACACTGGGAACTAGAAATAATGGACAGCACAGGCTCCTGTGGATGGAAGGATTCGAAGAATGGCTTGCTGCTCTAGGCTTTGGGGAGATCTGTTATAGTGTATGCATGCAGGGTAGGTGACTAGCCAGGAACACACATGCAAGAGTCTCTTCTTGCAAGGGGATGGAGCCTTCAAAGAACAGGAACTAGAGAAGACAACATTTTTGCAGACGGAAGGTAGAACAAGCACAGGGCTTTGGAAGAAAAGCACTCAAAAGTCATGGGTCGATCTGATGCTGCATCTGTCTCCTGCTGCCTCTAAACTGAGAAATGAGTGATGAAAGACCATTGATCGCTCAGTTCTTGGCCTTCAGTGAGCTGAGAGGTGGTGACTGTTAGTCATTGATTCACTGGGCTGTGGAGGGGGCTTGGGAGGCTGAGTCAGCTGGCGGTCCAGGCATCTGGTTGGATCCCGACCTTAAAGTCAGGATGTCTCCAGAGCCTGGACCGGCTGAGTGATGTCATCCAATAGGGGCCAAAGCCCGCTTTTGGATCAGTATAGATCACAGAAATGCAGAATGAAGTGCAAAAGAGCTTTGATTCCACTTTTAACTTAAAGAGCCTGGGGAAAAAGAAAAATGAAAGTCAGCAGCTACAAATACTGTAGCTGCTGACTTTTAATATATAGACACTTACCTGTTCAGGGAGCCCACAATGTCCACACCCCAGCCATTAAGTGAAACTGGCAGTGAAGCCTTGCGGCTTCACAGGCGGTTCCCTACTGCACATGTGCGAAGCATGCTGTGCTTTCTAATTGGCACGGCAGAGGAAGGAGGAGGGGGGCCGAACTTCTGAGGGACGACACCATCTCCCGGAAGTGGGGACAGGGACCAGTGAAAAACCAATACCCGTGAAAGGTGCCAATTGTGGCACCGGGGAGGAGCAAAAAGTTCTACTTTTGGGGGAACTCCACTTTTAAGTGTCAGTATAGATCTCATAGTAACCTGTTCAATCTGCACACGTGAAATCAAATGGTGTACACAGACCTTTCGTGTGTTTGTGTGTGTGCGTGTATGCATGTATTATTTATTATCAATATTTTATATTATTATTTACATTTTTTTCTTATTTGTGTTTTTTATGGTTTTTTAAATGTAAAAAAAAAAAAAAAAGAATTTTATTGTTTGTTTATTTTTAACTATGGATTCCAGTAAGTGGCTTTATGCCCATTACAGTGGCTTATATATGCCATTTTATAAAATCTAGGTATATATATATATATATATATATATATATATATATATATATATATATATATATATATATATATATATATATATTTTTTTTTTTTTTTTCCTTCTTCCTTTTAAGTTTAGCAAAACAGGCATGTAATTCGTTATTGAGCTGCACCAGTAGGGGTGCTTTGTGCAGGTCTTAATTAAGGGCTTTGTAAGCTGCAACAAAAGAGGGTGAAAAAAGTATGCTTCAGGCTCATTGTTGGCTGTCCCCATTGGCCCAGCTTGCTGGCCATCTATTGGTTCTCTACATGTTTTCTGAATATAACTGACACTTTTGTTCGTGGTTAACAGAGGTGAAAGAAGCCAATTATTGCCAGGTTTTTTTTTTTTTTTTCTGTCCTTTGTTTCGTTCTGTCAAGGGGCAGCTGCAAAGTAATGGAAATAAAGGCAAATATGGAATACACTTACACAAGGTGTTGTGGTAACTTTTAAAACTTTTTTCTTCTATGGCAGAGTTTTATCATGAATGCTTGGCTCAATTAGGATGCGCAGTCATCGTGTTTACTTGGTTAGCAAGAATAAGAGCTCTTTAAATGACCATAAGTACTTCTGGGAAAAGATTAAAACATAGTTATAATAAATAAAAACCTCCAGTTCTGATCACCCTTCCCCCTGAATCATTGAGGGAGGGGGGGGTCCCCTAATGTTCCCGCACTGCAAGAAAAGTGCTGCTTTATTTCTCCATGGTGGCCAGTCACATGACCGTACACCTAGGCATTTAGTTATGTAATCTCAGCTGAAGCGTCTTGTGACCGACAAGCAGGCAAAGCTGTCCAATCAGAAATGTTTAATAGACGTTTCCTGTGTGTGGAAAGACTTTTATCAAGACGGCCCAACAGTGCCTGCACACTTTTGGGCTGCTGACGTCTAAATGATATGTAATACAGTGACCTATCTAAAGTATTGAATGTCATTTAGACAGAAGCAGCCCAAAAGCGTGTCTCTCCAAACACTGACAGGGAACATCTTAAAAGTGTGCGCGTTTTCTGAAATTATGCTCGGAATTGCTTATATCACAGAAGTAAAAAAAAACTGCCAAAAAAAAGCTTACTTGTCACCCCCCCCCCCTCCCCAAAAAAAAAGAACCAAAACAATAAACAAAAAAGAAGAAAACGGTATTTTCACGAAATATACACTAAAATCGCTATTCTTGGATACAAACACAAAATAAATTACACAATTCCTGCTATATCTAAAATATGTAATATAATATATATATATTGTATTTTAATATATGATATTATAATATATAATATAATAAAACTGTATTGAGTTAATAAATACATCACTTGTCTAAACAGACCCATGATGTCTCACTGTTGGGACAGAGAAAGGGACTGAGGACAGAGATTCCCCTATCCGTTTCTCTGCAGCCACAGCTACACTGGACAGTGTATGACCAGAAAGCGCTCTGCACAGAGGCTCCCGTGTCATTTTACAAATGGAAGCATAGTAAACACAGTTTAGGCATGGGGGGGGGGGTGTCCAAGGCAGCAGGGGAAATTGAATCCTCGACAGGGAGGGTGAGTCGAGCACCAGTATCCAGGGGGCCTGGGCAGCAGGGGAATCAAATGTGGGTATGAGAGGGCCTGACCAGTGTGGGTGGGTGGGGTCAGAGGCAATCGCAGGAACCTATCACCTTTGTGTGTGTCTCTCCCCGCAGCAGCTGTAAGCTGTCAGGAGGAGAATCTGGCTTTTAGCTGCTGCAGGGGGATGCACCTGGGATCAATCTCTCAATGGGCCTTCATCCCCCCCCCCCCTCCACATCTTATTCACCTGCGGCCTTGGTAGTGTGTGTTGGTGGGGGGTGGGAGCTTTAATCAGACCCTGTTACTTTACCTTGATATAGCAAAGTGACAGGAATTCTGTAACGTGAAAGTAATTAAAAATTAGTTTAAAACTTAAATTATGTACAAAACCCATTAAAAAGTAACGGTGTGTTTTTGGTCAATTTTATTTAAATATTTTTAACAAGTTTTTAAACCAAGGTTTTATATAATTCTTTTTGCAGAACATTTTAATTCTCATGACCTTGCCTTTTCAGAGCATTTTGGGGTTTCTAAAAAGAGAGCAGAAGTAATAGGGCATTCCTTTTGTAACAGTTTCTCTAATTTAAAGGTGTGCATAGTAGGGAAGGACTCTTGACTCACACAGGTGTGTACGTGTACGTGTGGACGTGCGTAATTTAGGTATTCAGATCTATACACAGACTATTTTTAGCAAAGTAATTAAAGCCCCATACCCACCATTAGATTTTCTGCAGATTTTTGTCTTCAGATTTACCAAAACCATGTAGTGCAAGGGCCTGCCTGATTGCATAGAAATTGAAACTCTTAAGATTTGACCTCGTATTATATGGTTTTGGTAAATCTGAAGACAAAAATTTGCAGAAAATCTAATAGTGTGTATGGGGCTTTAGACTAGTTAGAACATATGAAGGGGATACTAGAGCTCTCCCTGCTGTTTGGGGAAAACATAATATGAATGTGTTCACTATACAATGTGTTTTTTTTTTTATTTTGTTTTGTTTTTTTTGTTTTTTAGTCCTGAAGCTAAAACAAATAAAATCTATGTACAAAAGCACTATACAGCTCCTTTATAGCCACAATTACATTTAATCATAATACAAAAAAAAAGTTAAAAAATCACTGCAGTGCATTAGTTATAATTCTCCTATTGGTAGGAATATAAGGAAGAGTAGCTGAGCTGGAGGGCAAATTAAGCACTTTACAAATTGACACTCTGTGACTTGCCCTGGTTGACATTGTTTGTTTTGCACTTTGGCTAGAAGTCGGCTGTGTTCTCCTTTATGCTAATATTTATCTTCTCTGCTGTGTTTTTGCCATCTTGGACAATTTACTAAGCTCTAGGCGAGTCGGTAAAGGTACAATTGTGGCAAATGGGAAGTGACAATGGTGTCTGTCGAAAAACCATTTACCTTGGCAGCTGATAAACATGATGTACTTCCCTTGAGGCTTTGAATTGCTGTCGTGTGTGTGTTTGTTTTTTTTTTTTTTTTTTCTTTTGCCAACTTTTTAATTTATTATTTTAATCATTGTCAGATTTAATTTTTTTCTTTTAACTGATGTATAAAGTGCACCTGTGATCTATATCAGTGGTCATCAACCCTGTCCTCAGTGCCCACTAACAGGCCAGGTTTTATGTATTACCTTGGGGAGATTCAGATTAGAATACTGCAATCACTGAGCAGCAAATGATATCACCTGTGATGTATTTCAGTTATCTTGCAAACCTGGCCTGTTAGTGGGTCCTGAGCACGGGGATGATGACCCCTCATATGCTGTCCACTCATAAAGGCTTTTCACCATTCTATCAGCTGATTTTTTTTTTTTTTTTTAACTTTAAAGGGGAGCTAAGTTCTCTCAATCAATGTCAAAGTGCTTTTAAAGGCTGCAGGTTTTTACCTTCTTGCATTCTATGCATGAAAGTAAATCACCTTCATTATGAATCTCCCACCACAGCCCCTACTTATACTCACCTGAGCCCGATCCAGTGATGTGCATGAGAGCAGAAGATCTCCCGGGTCTCTGCCTCTTCATTGGCTGAGACATAGCAGCAAGAGCCATTGGCACCCACTGCTGTCCATTACAGCCAGTAAGGAGGGAGTGAGGGGGTGGGCCACTCTCTGTCTCTCTGCATGTGTGCCCCCAGAGCAAGCGGCTTTCTATGGGGACACTCAGAAGGAGGGAAGTACCAGGAGCGCCAGGCTGGGGACCACAGAAGAGGAAGATCGGGGTTTTTTTCTGTGCAAAACCACTACACAGAGTAGGTAAATGTGACATGTATGTTCATTTAAAAAAAGAAGCTGCAGCTTTACATTCTCTTTAACCATTTTTAATCCTTAAAGTGATTGTAAAGTCTCAGTTTTTTAAAGTTAAAAATGACAAACCTGTTATCCTTACCTGGACAGTGGTTTTGCACAGAGCAGCCCTGACCCTCCTCTTCTCGGGTCCCCCCTCGGCACTCCTGGCCCCTCCCTCCTGTTGCGTACCCCCACAGTAAACGGCTTGCTATGGAGACACCCGAGTCGAGCCTCAGCTCCCTGTGTCTATTCGGACACGGAGCTTTGGCCTGACCCCACCTCCTTTCTCTCCTGATTGGCTGGCTGGCTGGCTGGCTGGCTGACTGACTTTGACAGCAGTGGGAGCCAATAGTGCCACAGTGCTGTGTCAGCCAATGAAGAGGGCAATCCCAGGCAGCCAAGACACTTCTTCAACATTGCTGGATCTAGAGGGACTTCAGATAAGTGTTAGGGGGGCTGCTGCACACAGAAGGCTTTTTATCTTAATGCAAAGAATGCATTAAGATAACAAACCTTCTGCCTTTACAATCACTTCAAGGCCCTTTCACACTCGTATGTTTTACCTTGCAAGAAGAATGTTTCCCTTTTAAATCCTATGGGACTCTTCACGCCACTGAGTTACAGGTGCAGTGCGTTTTGAAAAGTCTTGCATGCTTCATCTATGGTCAACCATCTGTGGTGCACCAAAAATGCATCTTTCCATTGAAATTAATGGAAATCGTGTTAAAAACGCACCACAGTTTGCTTTTTTTTTTTTTTTGGTGCGTTTTTTGAGTCACGTGTCCATTTAACATAGGTGCAGGAAACCCAAAAATGCATCTGAAACACAGCAAAATCACAGTAAAAACTCAAGATGTTTTTTTTTTTATAATCACATTTTCTTAAAACATATTTCAACATACAACATAGAAATACGCATTGCAAAAATATTTATATAAATCTTTCCATTAACACCGACCAGGGTTGCCAACCGCGAGTAAATTTACTGACAGTTTGTAAAAATCATTTTTTTACAATTGCCAGTGAATATCAGGGGCTAATAATTTCATGCTTTGTTGACTTTTTAAGTTTAAATCAAGCAAATTACTTTGTTATAGGTATTGTCAGTGTTTCCATATTATGTTTATACTGTTCAAATATTCACTGTGCTAGTTTTCAATAGGAGTTCTGTAATTTCTCAGGTTGTCAGTAAAAAAAATGTGCTCCGCCAGTAAATTTTTTCATGTTTTGTCAGTAAAAAAAAATGGTGCGGGAGGTTGGCAACCCTGACACGGACTACAAAAACCCCCTTCCCAGAGAAATGCACTGGATCCTTGATCATATCCTATTCAGAAAAAAAAAATCCCACAGCCATTTGTCTACTCATAACCAAAACTCAATTCATGCAAAACGTTGTTCAATATATAATTAAGAATGAAGCATTACAGCGCCCTATTACTTGTGTCAAACAACCCAAAAAAAAAAAAAAAAATTATATATATATATATATATATATATATATATATATATATATATATATATATATATATATATATATATATATATATATACTGTGTGTGTGTGTATGTGTATATATATATATATATATATATATACTGTGTGTGTGTGTGTGTGTGTGTGTATATATATATATATATATATATGTATATGTGTGTGTGTGTATATATATATATATATATATATATATATATGTGTATGTATGTGTGTGTATATATATATATATATATATATATATATATATATATATATATATATATATATATAATTTCAAATTAATGTTATCCTGTTCTATTATATTTAGTGCTTTTATTCAATATAAACCCCTCCCTGCTACTTCATAAAATATTTATTCCTCTCTTCCTTTCATTTCAATGTTTCAATCCACCCTTCTTTATTGGCTTTTAATTACGTGTTTCCTATCCCAGTTTAACCTAATTTATTATTAGAAATTATTCTTTTCCTTTTAATGACCTCAATCATCTCTCCACTGCATTTCCCCGCATATGTGTTAATTTTGCTACAGAGCAGCTAGCAATAGTAAATAATAAGAAGGTATATTTATATTCACTTCTTTTAAACGTTTTAAACCTCCTGCTTGCATGCCTAAGCTAAGGGCAGATAGATTCAAGGAATTAAATGCTACATGAATCCTATGCCCTTACGCTGTGGCTAGAAACACTAGGGGTTGATTTTGAAAGTGATTTCTCAATAAAATAAAGCATGACGACGTGGATGGATGAGTGAGTTTGCTTTTAATATAAAAAAAAAAAAAAAAAAGAATTAATTGGCATTTTCAGTTTGTGGTGCTCAGATACAGTTTAGTTCCACTTTAAGCTAAATGTACTTGTGGTGACTTTCTGGCCATTTCTACCTCTTTTGGTTGATCAGCAATCAAACATATGATCTAAAGTGGTTGTCTGAAGCAAAAAAAAAAAATGAATCCATGAATTTGATTTATCACCTACTTGAACTGGGCCATGAATTGGCAGCTTCAACACTGGTCATTAAAAAAAAAAACATTATTTTTATTATACAGATTAATATAGCGCCAACAGTTTGCGCAACGCTTTAAAACTCGATTGAAACCATAAATAGCAATTTTGCCAAAGGCCCTGCCCTGTTCAATCCCGTCACTTTGTGGTTGATCGAAACAACAAACATTTTAAGGTTTAAATGAAAATCTGGGGCATACAAACATAAAACAAAGTGACTTCTTTTTTCTTTGGGAGAAGTTGTAAAGAACAATTTGTAATAATAAGAATTTGCTCTTTTTTTTCCCCCAGGGGATATCTAGTGTGTTTTTTTTTTTTTTTTTCTCGTGTTAGTCTAGTAATGTAATTCTTATCTTAAATACATGACCCCTGAATTCATTATCTGCAACCTTTTTACTGCAGCAGAGTGTGGTGTGAGGAGTACATTCCCTCACAGTGAGGCTCATTCGGGGTAACACATTTTTTTGGAAAGGCCTTCTGTCCCTTTTTATGTGACGTTTTTAACCCATGCACAGCCAGATTTTGGTATATGGCTAAGGCTGGGGTCACACTATTGTTGCATGCGGCTTACAGCAGGGGTCCGGTGCGTCCCCGTTCACTGTTTTCAAGTCTGATTTTCAGTCCAAATTTTTGGGCTGAATTCGGACCTGAAACAAACCAAAAGACGCACAGGGCTCTTGCACAAATTTGCAGCGGAGATATGTGAACCACCTCCGTAGAGACCCGGACACAATCTCCTACCATGCAAATTGGACTCAGGAAAACCCAGCCTAAAGCCTGTACAAGTATACCTGTAGTGGAGCGTGTCCCACAGTACACAGGAAATGCAGTTAGTTTAGTAAATATAAACTGCTAAAAACCTTTTCTCATCAGCAGTATATAGCAGTCCTGTGACTTCTATCAGTGTCTGGTTAAAGTTTGTAGGAGGAGTTTTCATTCTACACTGACCTATCAAGATGCAGGACCCCTGGCCCTCTATCTGGAGAGTGCCGATTGGCCCTGTGCTGATCACAGGCACTCTCCCAAGGAAATAAAACTCTAGCAATACACACCAAACTGAGCATGTGCAGCCTGTCCCCTGGCTCTGTATTATCAGGAAATATATAGGGGACAGTGGAAAGAGGAGAGGATCAGAGGAGACGGGATCCAGCAGCCAGATCCCACAGGTGGCCTTGAGTTTACTATACCCAAGTGCACACTCAAAGTATATATAAACCAAATCATGTGGCGCTATCACCCAAAAGCCGATTGAAGAATCTGGTTGGGTAAGGAACATCGCTGGATGCCTGGATGGGTGTTCTAATATTAAAAGTCAGCAGCTACAGTGTTTTTAGCTACTGGTTTTTATTAATTTTTTGGGGGGGGGGGGGGGGGGTGGGGCGCTGAAGCTCATTTAACTAACTTGTAGAGAATTTTCTGGAGTCCAAGTTTGGAGTATTGTCATCGCATGAAATGCCTTACTTTCTTTTCTTTTAACTTTACTTCTTTAACTACACCATGAGATTAGTTATCTGCAGTCTTCTACTTAAAGGGAATGTAAACCCTCTCCTATACCCAGTGAAGTGAACAGCCTTAGATGATACATAGAAATGAAACAAATCTCCCTACATAAGTTTTACATGTGTATATATGCTGTCTTCAGCTTGCTATATTCTTTTAGAATTCTGTTAGAATTTTTACTTCCTCATTCAGCTGTGGGAGTGGTGTCTTGGCTTACACTGTGTTACAGCTGATTGAAGGAAAGGCACACACCCCCACTCCACATAGGCAGAAGAAGGAAGGAATGTGCAGAGCTGTGCTGTGACAAGACAAGCTCTCTGTTAATCTATTTATAGCACCCACCCCGACACAAATTTCAGGCTGGTTTTATCTCCCTTCTCAGGGAACTTGTCAGCAGAAACAGCAGAAAGACCAGGGACTTAGGGCTTTGGAGAGAGATAAGAAAACACTATGGCTGTATTCTCAGGCCTCCACCTGCTTTGTATGCTTGGTTGATTTAGATGGATAATATCTCTCTATTAAACATTTGTATCTGTTTGATATGCATTGCCTGAAATCTGCCAATGAAAACTAAAATAGTATTTTATTACAATGGAAGGGGAAAAAATAAAACTTACTTATGACACGCTGTGCCTTAGCAATTATAATTGGGGTATAGTTAGGGTTTACATCTACTTTAAAATGACGGTGTTTAAAGTGTAAGTTCAAAAAAAAAAAGGAATAATGTGAAAACACCCTGGCCCCTTTCCCCTTAGTCCCTACTTGCCGCATAAGAGATGAGTTTTTGGTGCCCATGCAGCCAATTTAGCTGTTTGGGGATCTCAGATCCCTGCTCTTCCCCCTTCATTCTGTAGGACTTCTGGGACTGATTGCTCTGGTCTGTCCTGGAAGCCTTGCAGAAATAAAGGGGAGACCAGGGGGGTTTTCGAATCCCAGGACTGCTGCACGGGCACTGACTGGTTATCACCCACAGGGGTATGTACAGTGTGGCGATCACCTTTTTTTTTTTTTTTTTCATTTTTTTTTTTTTTTTTTAATAATTTTTTTGAGAATTTTCCTTTTAATAACTATTTGTTTATATAAAAACAGTCGCTCTGACATCTTTTTAAAAAAAAAAAATCAGTTTATATGCATTTAAATTTGCTTTAATGCAGCCACACATTTTGCTAACTTAAACTGTTCACCTTTTTTCTTTGAAAAGCTGAACTTACAAAGTATATAGGTGTATATGTATGTACATACATAAATTTATCCACTTTTAGGCGATCCCTGAAAACTTCAGAGAGGCCTATCCTGCCTCCATCTAACAACTGCACTATTTGCTCATCCCCCACAGCTATTACCCTTTTGTATAACTTGACCCTCCCTCCTAGATTGTAAGCTCTAAGGAGCAGGGCCCTCTGATTCCTCCTGTATTGAATTGTATTGTACTTGTACTGTCTGCCCTAATTTTGTAAAGTGCTGCGTAAACGGTCGGCGCTAAATAAATCCTGTATAATAATAATAATGTACATGGCAGCAGCCATATTTAGTATTTCTGCAGAGTGATGCAAGTCTGCTCAGACAGAAAACAGTACTAGGTCTGTGTATAAATAGCTTTATTTATCTCAACAGTCATTTGCGTAGGGTGATTGCACTTCTTTGACATACTGGGAATGGGTAGAGTAATAAAAAATAAAAAATAAATATATATATATATATATATATATATATATATATATATATATATATATATATATTTATTTTTCTTTTTTTCTCTCGCACACAGTTGTAAAGCTATGGGACAGTACGCCAGTAACATTGGCATTCAAAAATGTGTTAAATTAAAAAGTAGCTCCAAGTGAATAAACACTGGCTGTACGCTAATAGCTTACTTATTCCATGGAGTTTACTATCGTGTAAGTTTTTTTTATTAAGTTATTTATTTCTTCAAGCGCTGTGGGTGACATTTGATGATGATTTATTGGTGTATGCTACAGGCCATTCCTGGCCATTAGGTATTTTTGCTTCTTTCCTGTTGAATAGGAATACAAGCGTGTATGGATTTGTAGAATTTCCAGCTAGATAGCATTCCACCTCAGCTGACACATGAACCTAGCCGTGATCTAGAGATCCTCCAACCTCCACCCCATTTGAATATAGCACATATTTAGGTGTAAAGCTACTGGTAATTTCTTTTTCCATGGCTATGTTGCTAGATTTAGTAGCTCAAAAAAAATTCTTGAAAATAATTAACACTTACATGTTCCTCTGCCTGTGATACCAACCTTGGCTCTCCTAAAGATTGATAAAAAATCTTGGCATCCTTTCCATCTGTTCCTGTAGCAATACTCTGTCCTGTAGTAATCTAGAGGCTAGCATAGGAAACAGAATGAGGAGGGGGACTGGGCGTCTGACAAACTCAGAAGAGTATCTTTAGGAACGGGGGGCGGAGGGGGGGGGGGGGGTGAACACACTGCACCCCCCGCCACACTTGACCTCAGTGGGTGATTACCTATTACTGCCCATGCAGTGATGGAACAGCGGTCTGGGGAATCGAATGCCCCGCTCTCTTCCCATTCATTTCTTAGGGTTTCCAGGCTGGAGCAGAGCAATTCCAATTGGTCAAAGTGGTCACGTGTCAGCATATGAGCGATGACCATCTCCTGGAAAGTGCAAACAAGGTTATCTTGATGGCAGCTTCCTTGGCTAAAAATGATGGGAGGGTTTAGTTCCACTTTAAGCCTTAAAAGTGTTTAGACGTCAATGGGACAATAGTTTCCTTTTTGTCTATAGGTCGAATATCAGCCAGTTCAGCAGGCCGAGATTGGATCCATCTATGGGCAGGCTGGCTGTAATGAAGTTGATCCATCGATCGACTTCAGTGCAACCAGGCTGTTGGATTCTTTTCATGTGATCACTGCTGGCTGCTTTAGCCCCCTGCAGTGACCATTGTGTTCTGCTGGCAGAACACAATAGAGCCGCAGGAGGGATTCCCCCATCAACACTGATCGGGCAATTTTCTTTCCTTCCAGCCGTGGTGGATAAAAAGAAAATTGCATAATCTATGAGTTGCTTTAGGGACCTTGGGTTAAAGAGTAACTCTCCAGGTTTATATATAGCACTCTACTACTTTTATCATTTATTTAGAGAAGTAGAAGAAAGAGCTAAACCAGTTTGGAGTTCAAGTTTGCTCTGTACTCAGTGCCCTATTTTGTGGAGCAGGTACGACTCCTGTTAAGGAAGATGGGTTCATGGGGTAAAGTGAAAATCGTATTCTATTTTCAGGTTCCTTTCTTCAGGTGAAATCTCTCAGGCACCTGAGAGCACACAAAGACACTGCAGGCCTGATTTATCAAATCGTTTTTAGGAGGAATTGCAGATGCCTTCCTTGAGTCATCAATCAGATTCAAACCTGTGCAATGCTACAATGTAGAATCTGGTGGATGTGAAGAGTACAAGCCAATTCTTGGCAAGATGCTTGAAACCAATGTAGGACCAAAGACTACTACACGCGACTGATGGACGGGGACTATATAACACTGTCCCAGACATTGGCCTGTCTATGGCTGACCTAAATTCTTCATCAAATAATGTGTCCTTAGAGTAAAATCCTGACTGCAAGTAATGTAGAAAATTACGTAATCTGTTGCTGCTCGCCCAGAAACTGCCAGAACGGAGTCGCTCTCCCCATATGCAATAAATAATTTCTTTACAGTCTTGTAAAAATATTTTTACGGCGCACCAAATCCATTGCGTATTTGCCACTTTTCCAGGCTGTTCCTCTCTTGTCCACTGTGGGCAATTTGTGCTTGATGGTTGGTATTCCCAGACAGTCTATTTTTTTTCCAGACACATTAGTTGAGATATATAAACAAGATCTTTTTACATTTTCTTTCCAGAGAGCATGATGAGTAGTTATACCCCAATTTTTGATTGTTATTTCTTGAATGGTCCATCCTACAAAACTAATTTTACTTGTGACTGGACACTAGTGGTTTGACATGCTCAAAAGGGCAGTGAGGAATCCAGAAGTGAGTAAACCCTTCATAGATCTTGGCTTTGCTCCGATTCTACAAAGTGCAACTCCTCCTGCTGTATGCTCTATAATGAAGAATACTAACTGCAAGAGGGAGACCTTACTCAACTGACTGCAGAATTTGGGAAGATCTGGAAAAATGGCTGAAAATTCCTTGTCATCAAACTCCTGAGATGTGAGAAGTCTGAGGAGGAATAAAGTTGCCACCATCAACCTATTTGACTGACTGTTGAAAGTGCAAGTTCTCCTTTTCAGAAAAAAAAACATACAAAAGGTGAACTAATGCCCTACACCCTCACTCATCCCTGTCCCCACACTTACCCCCTGCACTTGCCTCCACCATGGGTGGTTAGCTGTCTCGGAAATGAAAGCCCACTTTTATTCGTCTTTCCTTAGGGCTTTTGGGACAGATCATAGCGATTCTTATTGGTCTTGTGCTGGCAAATGTCAGGATCATTGTCATGTGGCATTGGCTCTGGAACTACACGGGTACCATCAAATGGGAAGCTCAAATTACCACAGCTCAAGGAACCCCTAGCAACATCTGAAGGAGTCCCAGGGTTCCACAGAACCCAGGCTGAGAATGGCTGCACTAAGAGGTTGGCTGAGAAAACTGGTTGGTTGTGGGCAGACATAGCTGCAGGAAGGAGGCGAAAATGTTGTTTTGGGTGAAAACATAACACTGGTTACCGCTTTTGCAAAGGGCATGCAAAAAATATATATATTTATTTGATCTAGAAATGAAGCCTTTTGAGGTTCTAAGCAAATCATGGCAGGCTGTTGCTTTCTTTAGGTGTCGAACTTGAGACTGCCTTCCTGTTGGTCCTTTTGATGTGATGAGCAACTCATCCATTGGGAGCAGCTGACCAATAGGGAGGCTTAGAAGGTGGGAGAGGTGGGACCAGGCTTGGCTGTAAGAGATAAAGTTGAAATTCATATGTAACTTTAGCTGCCTATGACTGGATCTGCAGTCCATTTCGACATTTTAGTTTTTACCTAAAAGAAAAGTATGGCCAAAGCTTGTTTGGTCTTACTTCTCTTGTGGGTCACAGGAGTGCAGTCCTGTGACCCATAATCAGGCAGCAGCGGGCTAAAACTCACTGTCTGCTGAACTCACAGAACCACTCCAATCTCTGCATGTATCCCGGCAATATTGTTGGGAACCTCTCAGATACCCAATCAGCAGCTGGCTCAGTCTCTAGGCGCACCAATGAGAGCCTGAGCCCAGCCGTTGCTGCCTCCTCCACAGCACTCTGCTCCAGTGTGTGCAGGAGGGGCAGTGCAGAGAGCGGGGACTAACAGTGACCCGAGAACTGAGCGGCCGGTGGTCATGTGATTGCTCAGTTCTCCAGGCTTAGAGCTGAAGCCATATAGATGCTGCAGCCGTATAGGTTACTATAGATGTTTGTTTTTGTCCCCACACTTCTTCTTTAACCTTGCCTCTGCTAATTTAAAGTTTTATTCATCGTGTACTCAGTTGGAATTGCCCAGGGTTGTGACCACTTCAGAGTTTTCTGATACGACTTGAAAATACATTTCACAGCCATATCCAGCAGTGTGCCAGGTCTGAATAGTAGATGTTGTGGCTTGCAATGTATCAGGAAGTATGTAGAATGTTCTGTCACAAGGACATGCACTGGTAGCAATGTTCAAGGATGATCCGTTTTGAATTTGGAGCAGTTGCCAAGACAAATAGTAACCCTGTATGCTTATACTGCAGTGAGATGATTATGTATTTTTTAGTTTGCATGGTATATGGTCTGTTATTTCTGGCAGAATGCAGACGTATAGTTTTGTGGTAATTTTTACAAAGTGGCTATTCTTCTAAATAAGGCATTAACTATTAACTATTTTTATTTGAATAAAAATATAGTAGGAAAATGTGTGTGGCATTCGCTAAAGAAAGAATGTAACCAATTGAATCCTTAGGAAGGGGAACTCACGGTCTTTGCTGTAATGGTGGCAGTTGTATTAAATGACTTACCATCAGTCTAAAGCTGGCCATACATCGATCAAATTCGGCTGGTTTAATAGGACCTGGATACGTTTCGAACCATGTATGGGCAGTAGGGTTGTACAGAAGTCGATATAGCGATTGACTTCTATACAACCACCCTGTTGGATTTTCACTGCTCGATCAGTGCTGCAGGCTATAACCGGCAATGCTAATCAATGGTAAAATCTCCCCGCTGTTAGAGTACAATAGTTCAGTGGGGAGGATTCCCCCATCCACATCAGATGTGTGGATGGGAGAATCGAGTCAGTGATTTTTTTCGTACAACTTGCTGGTCAAATTAAAAAACTAGCTCATCGATGAGCTGCCTTGGTCTTTGGTGCCCAAACTGTGGCCTAAGGGCCCATTGGTCATAGTTGCCGGGCCCTCAAACATCAGCGGCCAGTAATAAACCTCTAGCAGTCCAATGCAACATGCCCACAGTCTGACTGTCTTCTGCAGCATAGCCTCAGTCTCTAATTACTTTTGTAGCATGTCTCCAGTCTCTGACCAGCTTGAATGAATACGTGCGGCCCCTTGGTGGTGATGGGGGCTGAAGTTGAGGCTCCCTATTTTCAAATAAGTTCACCACCACTGGTCTAAGCACGTTTAAACCAGGTGTGAAATGACGAAATTACTTGGGGTCCGCTTTAAAGATGAACTTTACCCTGGTTTTGGCAGGCACCTGTACCCACTTTCATTCAGATTGCCACCGCAATCTGTGTGGAATTTGTCCCCTTCCTCCTTCCCTCACAACCTTCTGGAACACGTCACCGGTCCCAGAAGACTTCAAGACCGTTCAGAGTGCCGCATGGCTTGCACATGCACAGTAGAAAACCGACTGTGAAGCCGCAAGGCTTCCCTGATGGTTTCCCTTACTTAAGATCCCGGCGCCTGCACTCAAAGCCGATTTTGAAGAATCTGCTTGGGTGAGGACATCGCTGGATCCCTGGACAGGTAAGTGTAAGTACTTATATTAAGTCAGCAGCTACAGTATTTGTAGCTGTTGACTTTTTTTATGTTTTGGGGGAGGGGGGGGGGGGGGGATATTGGAGCTCCTCTTTAATGCCTTAGTTCCTCAACTGCGAATGTATGTTTTATAAAGGTATGGACCAAATTTATAAATGTCCTTATCACTTTAATGAAGATCCCAATTGCATTGTATGAGCCATTCAGACAGAAATCCATAAATCTTCATAGGGGTCACAATTTTTTTTTTTTTTCTTACAGCTGTAGGTTGTTAGTGGGTATGGTACTACACTTGTTTTATAATGATGTATTAAGGTTAAAAAAAATACATTTATAGCAACCCTTTGTGTGGTTTCGAATAAAGTAGGGAAGGGTGTAAACCCTGTTTTCTGCTATCTGTGTTGCATTATAGGGAGGTTACCCTGTACCCGAAAATGAAACAGTTATTGAGAGGAGATGTGTACAAAGTCAGGAGAACTCTCCTCTTATAGTCGGTTGTCACCCAATCTGGTATTCTTCAAAGATTTAAAGCGGGGGTCCACCTATCTATCATTTTTTTTTTTTGGAGTTCATTCACAAACTTTTCTTCTCATGATTATCTACTCACATGTTCTGTGTAATAAGTCCGCCTGTGTCCGATTTCGTTGCAAAGAATAACTTATAAAATTCACTGAAGGCGGTTTCCATCTTCATTGTGGGCATTTGAAGCCCACAAGCATGTATTTCCTGGATGCGGTGAATGCTGTGCTCCCAGCATTCACCGAGATGTTGTGATGACGCTGTTGCACAATGCATGCTGGGAAGCCTGAGACTAGCTCCCAGGGGACTGTGGGAGGTCTGGGAGAGGCTAGAAACACGCCTACTCCCATGGGAGGAAAACCAGGAAGTGCTAAGAAGATTAGAAAAAAAAAGGTAATTACGGCGATTTAATTTTTTTTACACAGCATGTCAGCATCTAGGCAAGGAAGAGAATGCATAGAGATAATGTTCAAAATTTGGGTGGAACCCCGCTTTAATATCAGTTGACGGAGGTTCTAACCCTTCACTACTAAAAGTTTTGGCTAGACATGCACTTTCATTTCAAGTGTTGTAACGCGATAAATTTTTGTTCATTTGAGAAATTGGATCAACACTCGTTTTTTCTGCAAGGTATGATCCTTCTCCTACTTGGCATGGCTGCGTATGTGCCAACCAGAAATAGTGTTTTCTTTCTGTATATGTTAATCAGGTAATGTTAATAGCTCAACAGCAATTAAAAGTGGGCATAACCTTTCAGGCAAACTAAGTTAATTGCCAACCTTATTAAATTTTTTTTTTTCATTAATCTTTTAATTGACGTTTTTACTTTTTAATTGTTTTACAGAGATATCAGCATGAACAACATCACCAAGCTACCAGAAGGTGCCTTTAAAGGACTGCCATATCTAGTAGAACTGTAAGTGTTCTTAAGTTTATTTTTTATTTTAAAAAAAAAGTGAATTCCTTGATTAAAAAGAAAAGTATTGAATGATATTAACTTATATGTGTGTGCATATAAAAAATTCTTCTTTAAAATAAGTGCTGTAAAGTACTTTTGAAGTGGATTTAATCCAGCGATCACATAACCGCAGGCCTCCATTGTAATGTAAGGTGGTGACATGGTTTGCTAACAGGGACTAGTGATGGGCTTAGGTGTGTTCAGGATCGTAGTCCCAACCCATCTGAGCAATCCCACCAGGAAGGCGACACTGCACACCGCCAATCATAGACAGTGAGGCATTTCCCGGTCTGCAGCTGCACAGACAGGGAAATGCCTCACTGCCTAATATTGGCGGTGTGCAGTGTTGGCTCCCTGGTAGGATTGCTCAGGTGGGTTGGAACTACAATCCCAAACATGCCTGAACCCATCACTAATAGGGACATATGAGGAGAATGGCTAATCTGGTCTTGATAGCTGGGTATTTTTTCTTCATTCCTGTGGAATCCACACTTGTTACAGGACAGCTCCTGCTGGGAGCTGCTGTCAATCATCTGCGCAGGACTTGGTGGGGCGCATGTGATGTCACAGGTTTACTGTGGGACTACAGGTTCTCCTAGGTCTGATTACAAGATGAAATGATGTAAACTGACCACGCTGACCTGCTGCTATGGTTAGTGTGGTCTGAAAACTACAGGAAATCAAGGCGCAATGGAATTGCACAGAGTGGCCCCAATCCTCCTCTTCTGGGGTCCCCTCCTGGTGTTCCTGGCTCCTCCTCTTGGTGTGCCACCATAGGAAGCTGTTTCCTATGGTGGCACACCTGTTGGCTTAATCCCGAGCTGTACACAACCCAGTTCTCAAGACATGGTCACTGGTGTGCACTGGGAGGAGCAGTGTGGGTGAGCCGATCCCAGCACATCACTGTTTACTTTTTTGTGCAAACTTTATTGAAATGACACAAGCTGACCCCTTCTTTTCTGCTGCATTCACACCTGAGCGTTTTCAGCTCATAAAACGCCTGAAAAAACACCTGAAAAAATCCAACAAGCAAAATCCCATTCATTTCAATGGCACCTGTTCACATCTGAGCGTTTTGTCACCTGAAGCAGGTTACAGGCGTTTTCTGCTTTTTACATTGGTGACCTGTACAAAATTGCGGTAAAAACGCGTGACTTTGAAACGCTCAGACCTGAATGCAGCCTAAACTTTACCCAGAAGGGGAAGTTCCGCTTGTTTGCATCCCCCCCCCCCCCCCCTTTCACTGCCACATTTGACACTTTTTTGGGGGAAGGTGGGAGTGGGTACCTGATTTTGCTAGGCACCCACTCCCCATTCCGGTCAGATGTGCCACGGCTATCTGAGCCAGAAGTTCGGGCCCCTCCCTCCTTCCTCCGCAGCCTTCTGGGACACATCACAGGTCCAAGAAGTCTGCAAAACCATTCAGAAAGCGTAGCACGACTCTTGCTTTCACAGTAGGAAATGTCGCAAGCCTTCACTGCCTGATTCCCTTACTTACAATGCTGGTGCCTGCACCTGAAGCCGATTTAAGCATCTGCTTGGGTGAGGACATCTCTGGACAGGTGAGTGTCCTTATATTAAAAATCAGCAGCTACAGTATTTGTAGCTGCTGACTTAATAATTGGAGGGGAGCCTGGAGTTTGGCCTTAGCACAGTGCGATGTAGTGGTGTGCATTGTGCCATGATGCGCCGAAACATGTTATGCATGCCGTAATGTATTTTTTTTTCAGTGCACAACACAGTGGTATGAACTGGTATAATAGGGAACCAGGCTTTTTGCCTTATCTTGCATTGGGACTGTGCTGGACAGCCCCAATGCACCTGGTGTGAACGGGCCTCAAAAATGCTGGAGATTCACTTTAGCGCACAACGACCATTCAAAAATCGGCCTATGCTGTCTACAGTAACTAGGCATCTGGTCACTATTGGTTATAGTACCCCAACATTTGCTTGTTGTAATAAGCCTATAAATAGTGACCTTGGCAAGACTTCTGCTTATGTGGTGCTGGGTATGGTTTTGATTTGTCTAGTTAGCAGAAAAGCTGGTTGTAGAACAATGTGTGTGGGCTGCATTGTTTAATATGCATCATCCATTTCCGGATATTGCTTTACTGACCCATAAAATGTGCTGTGCAGGTTCTTAGTCTACGGTTTTGTTTGTATGTATGCGGAACTTGTGAAATAATGTAAATTCTAACTAATTACTGTTTACACTATCTGGGTGGGTGGGTTCCCTTTACTGTACAGATCGTGTATATGAAGGGATTTCAAGACCAGTCGCCCAACTGATTCCAATTAGGCTTGTCCTGTCAGTGAAAGGGAAAGAAGAGAATGTTGTTGACTCTACAGAAGAAAGCACAGGTTTATTGGTTGGGTGTGTAGAACCTCAGTAGTACAATTATCTTTAACAATATTGTTTTTATACTGATTGTATAACCATAGTTAATGATGGACACCTCCAAGTTCTTCTGTTTTTATTAGTATTTCATTTAAAGCTGAACACCAGGCAGGTATAAATTACACAAATTTAAGGAGGCTCTGTGATCATTAATACATAATTAAAAGTATTTTTAAATTCACGCAGTGTAAGTATCCTAATTTGACCTGGTATCAGCCTTTTGCAGTCCCTGTACAGCAGGGCTAGAATTGAGAGGAAGAAGCAATGCAAGGAGCCAATCAGATAATGAGCTGCTCAGTCACACTTCTTGTCAACACATCACTGCGCAGTTTCTCCTTTTCAACCTGGGCTCAGGGGAAGTGGGTTCAATGATGTTGGACATCAGACTGAGGAGATCTAGTGAACTTAAAAAAGACTGCAGGAGAATTTGTCACTTGAAGGTAAGTTTAACCTCTTGCAGTACTGGTTAAGTCACCGGGTGTGGCAGAGGATGATCTAGGCTTAGAGGAAGTGGATTAAATTGACACTGGACATTAGACTGAGGGCATCTTGTGGTGGAAATAGAGTATTGTGGGTAGAGCTCTGGACTGAAATTGAATATTACAACAAAAGCTCTTTTTTTTTTTTTTAATGTATCTTATGATGGACTGTTCATTCTTATTTCATTGCCTTTGGCTGGAGCTCTTCTTTAAACTTGTGGTTGATGCCTGTGTCACCTCCGCCAGTGTAGTAAATTGAAGCACTGGTGACCAATCTGTAAAACTCCCCATACACATTACAATATTATTGTACAGTCCCTTAGATTTAACAAATCCTACATTTTATAAGGTGCTTCCGGAACTATCAAATACATTTTATCCATTCAGGCAGGCCCTTCCTCCAAGGGTCTTTAAACTTTCTATACAAAGGGCCAGGTTACTATCCTTACTATCCTTCCAAATTTAGGGGGGCCAGAGTGGCTAGTGCCTTAGGTTTGGTAGTCAGTGGGTGTAAACCATTACATAGCGCCTGTGGTCAGTTGGAAGAGGAAAATTACCCCATCATTGGTATCAATGGGGGGGAATAGTACCCCATTATTTATTAGCAGGGGGGAATTGGGCCCCATTATCAGTGTTAATGGAAGGAATATTGGTCCAATGCCTGTGTCAGTGGAAGGAATATGGTGCATAATTGGTGTCAATGGGAGAAACAGTGCTCCCCTGTTGGTGTCAGTGGAAGGAAGAATGTCTTGTGATTGGTGTCAGTGGAAGGAAGAATGTCTTGTGATTGGTGTCAGTGGGAGAAACTGTGGCTCGTATCAATGGAAAGAACAGTTCTTCAAGGACCGGATATAGGCATGCAAAAAACCCAATATGACCCGCAGGCTGCAGTTTGGAGAGAACTGCTGTACATAGTTGTTGGTAGATCTAAAGGAGATTATACACTCAAATAATCCGGTAATGTTAAAACTTATCTAAACCCAATTTTTTTTTTTTTTTAATTGTTTTAGCATGTGAAAGGTATAAAAACCCCTGTCCATTGTTTATTGCTCTCTTTGTCCCCTGCTAGGGGGATTCACCCTCCTATTTGTCCTGGTGATTATTGTCACTGTTACTGCAAGTGAGGCAAAATACAACATTTTGAGCTGTCAACAGAACAGACATAGAGAGGATACGTTTCCATTGGGACACTTGTTCTGGTGACAGCTGTCTTAATGGCTGATTTCCTCTCATTTCCTGTTATGACTACAGAACAGAAAGTGAAAAGAATACTCCCTAATTTTCCAAAACTAAGCCAAAATTGTTGGTTTAGGATATTTTTCCAAGTGGAGAGATGGATAAACAACATCACTTTAAGAAGGTCTCATAGCCACAGTGGGATCAAAGTACAGGAAAAGCTATATTATTTGGCATGAACAAAAGTAGTCCCCTTTCACATGGCCACCCTCTGTTTCGCCTTAGGCCGGCTATACACCGTTTGAATCTCAGCCGGTTCAGCAGGAAATGTTCATCAGCAGGCTGAATGTATCAAGTTGATCAAATGACTTGGGTACAAGCAGTCTGCCCGACTCCCTTCTCTGCAGCTGCTGGCGTCTTCTCCTAAATGGGATGGCTACCCCTGTGCCCCCCCCCCCCCCTGTGCTGGCAGTAGACGATATCTCGACAGGAGGAATTCCCCTGTCAGCACACTGTGTTGATGGGGGAATGGTGCAAATTTCTTTTCTGCAACTTGTGACTGCAGGAAAGAAATTCGCACTGTGTATGGACAGCCTTAGCAGGAGATCCTAGACAGGTCCCCTGCTGAGTTAGGTCAGAATGAGAACAAATGTCACATATTTGGCGTGTGTGTGCATTTTTCTTTTTTTCTACCATCTTGTGACAGAGGAAAAATTGACCCATGTAATACCTACGGGAGTCCGCGTTTTTAGTGAATGTCCACCCCATTCTATCCACCCACATCTGGTCAATAAAAATTGAAGTGGATGCAAACTTTGTTTTCCATTCAGTTTGATGACCCGGATGTGGACAGATAAAGGCATACCGCATGTCCACCTACAACTGGCTACCCATAGAGAAACCTTTCAGTCTATTTTTGAAAACAAACTGCTGGAATACGCATGTGAAAAGGGCCTCACTGTAAAGAGCAGCGATCAGAACATGAGATAAAGCTCATCAGATGTATCTTTTTTTTTTACAAAACAGAAATGAGAATAGGATCCTTGAATGTATTAGCTGCCACATTTTTCTTTTTTCCCTTTTATTTTGATCCGAAAATTCTACCAATAAGGCCGGCCATAGATTCGAACAATGTATGGGCAGGCTGAGTGTTCCAAGTTTATTGATCGATCAACTTGGGTACAACTAGCCTGCCGGATTTCGCATTTGATTATCACTAGTGGCTAGTATAGCTGCTAGCAATAATTGCTGTCTTCTCCCAGCAGGGACGGCTTCCCCCACCCAGAGAAGGCAATGGCTCAGCGGGAGGGATTCCTCTGTCAACAGTGTCTGTTGATGGGGGAATCGAGCAAACTTCTTTTCTGCAGCCCATAGTTACAGGAAAGAAATTTGCTCTGTGAATGGGGCTGCCTAACACACCTTCTAGTCCCTGGATGGCTGTACTTACTCCTCCATTTTATCTATGGAAGAGGCCATGGTGGTCACCCAGGATGGACTACAAAGGTGTGGCTTTGTGAGTCTCCATTGCATTTTGGTCAGTGTAAGATTGTGTACAGAAGAAAGATAACATTGTTTTTTAATTTCAGCTGCCTGCCCCCATTGATGCTGTTAACGTGGTAGGAAAATTGATTGACTTTCCAATGTTCAGGTCTTGGGCCATCTATGGCCAGCTTTTAGATGTGTTGGCTGCATTCATTTACATTTTCCAGGCTAAATATTGGCTGCTATATATTACATTTTTTGTTCTTCAGTTTAGTTATTCTTTAAACTAATCTTTCATCCAAAATCTATTGGTAGGGTGATTTGAGAGTCAACATTAGGGCCTGAATTTTGTCTAAATCATTTACCATTTAAATTAACCTTTGTTGGAATTAAGACGGAGCCTGGACTAAGTCGACCTAGTTGTGGCATTTGGAAATATCACACACAGACTTGTGTGAAATCCTCTTTCGTGCGTAACACAGGGTGTGACAAGAGAGGAATTTTTAATTAACATTTATTAGTTGTACAAATCTCTTTGCATGTAGTGCACTTGGCATAGAAAATGTATTTCAATGTTGATTATTTAAAGCCTTCTTTATGCTTGTCTGTTGCATATAACTTGTCAAGTGCTTTCTGCTCCTCCTTCTGTTAAATATACTTGTTGTCCTAATAGTATTTATATAAGGTATATGTTTGTCAGCAGTATGGCTTAAAGTGGAACTAAATTGTATCTGAGCACCACAAACTGAAAACCCTATTGAATTTTTGATATTTAAAGCAAACTTATCCATGCATCTGTGTCTCCATTGTTTATTTTGTTCAGAAATCTCTTTGAAAAATGCCCCTCCAGCATTTCAAGTTATGGCTGTCTTGAGTAGGGGCAGATAATTCATGTAGCATTTACTTCCTGGAATCCATCTGCCCTTAGCTCAGGCATAAAGGAAGGAGGGTGTTCTTAGTTTAGACCGCCCCTTCTCCCCTCTTCCAGATGAAAGAAAAAAAAATGCCCATGGAGGCTCCTGGTCCTATGACATTTTGGCCTATGTCCGAAACCAGTAATCATCTGAAGAAATGTACAAAAATAAATAAAAAGATTACCAATAACACAGCAGAAGGATAAAAATGAATGTTAATTGAGGAAGTTTAGTTCCACTTTAAAGCTGATCTCCTCCTTTACTTTCACTTTAGATTGTTTGGGTTGGGCTAGCCCAAACAAATGATTTCCTTCATTAATGGTGTGCCTGTTGGGAAATCTGTATAGACTGTAAGTAATCTCCTGTACCAAGCAGCTGGCCTGACTCTTTGTGATTGTGAAGACAGGAGGTTAGCCACTCAGCACGGGTGCCGTTCAGAGAATGCTTTGCTTTTTCTCAGTGAATGCAAAGCATTCGCTGATTGGACAAGAAGGTGAGATGGGGAGGCGATTGTTATGCTGTCCACCTCGTCCAATCAGAGAACACTTTTCATTCATTAAGAAAATGCAAAGCTTTCTCTTAATGGCACCCGCGTTGAGCAGCTGACCTCCTGTATTCACAATACATAAGGCTATCAATTCAGCACGGGACCCCAACACTAGTGGAGATAGCTGGAGTAGCGCTGTCAACTTAGTGATTTCCAGGGGCATCGTGGCAGGTATGGTATAGTCATAGTTACATTTGGACAAGTGTAACTATGTAAAAATATACCATGCCTGTAATTCATCTTTAAATGCAAGCTCCAAAGAATGTCTTATAAAACAAAAACCACAGAATCCTCAAAACTGATAATCATATCCCTGCTGCTAAACCAAAGAAAATCCATGTGTGATACACAGATTGCAATCCAAAAAAAATCAAACAGTAACTTGCTCCAGACCACCTTTCCTCCCTCGGTAAGCAGCTCAGAGACAGATACTACTCTTCAAACCTCCGCTCCTGATAAATAGCTCCGAAACAGAAGGTGGACATGTTCCTCATAGGGCAACCAGGCTTGCATGTATTTATAAGATGCAGTAAAATTACAACTCACATTTGTTGGTGCCCAAGCCTGCACCCAGCGATATCAGCAGTGTCTGGTATATCTCTGGCCGCCTCCTCCCAGCATGGAGGTTCAGCCTGAGTTCCAGCAACCAGATGCTCTGTCACTTAGTTGTAATTTTACTGCATCCTTTAAATAAATGTAAGCCTGGTTGCGCTATGAGGGGACCGTCTGCCTTTTTGTTTCTGAGCTATTTATCGGGAGAGGAGCAGAGGTTTGAAGAAAGTAGTATCTGTCTCTGAGCTACTTAACGAGGGAGGAACAGGGGTTTGGAGCAAGTTACCGTTTGATTAAGCGCAAGCTGACCCACAAAAAAGTGGGTCCTAAAATCTGGTGAGTGGCAGTGTGTGTCTAAGGTGGTGTGGATCACAGAACATACAAGTCTGTGGCACGATTGTCTGCATGAAATGGTGCTCAATCTGGAGGTGGCGATTTACCAGTGGTCACATGTTGGATGGTTTCATATTAGGCTAAAAGATGGACATTTTTGTTTATGTATTATTTTTACACGCCAGCTTGGCACATATGTGATGTGTCCCCAATAAGGAGGTACCTAGCGCCCATACACTAAGATTTTTTTGGATTCCAAATAATGTCTACTCCTTATGCCGCACATGAGCGGAATGTCTGACAGAAAAAGTCAGACGGAAGCTTTTCATCGTCTATTCCGATCGTGTGTATGCCTCATCTGACGGACCTAGAAATGGAACATGTTCTAAATATTTTCGACGGAACCAATTCCTATCGGGAAAACCGCTCATCTGTATGCTGTTCCGACGGACCAAAAACGACGCATGCTCTGAAGCAAGTACAAGACGGAAGCTATTGGCTACTGGCTATTGCACTTCCTTTTTCTAGTCCCGTCAAGTGTTGTACGTCACCGCGTTCTTGACAGTCGGACTTTGGTTTGACCGTATGTAGGCAAGACCGCTTGAATGGAATTAAGTCGGAGTTCCGTTGGAGAAACCTTCGGAGTTTATTCCGACGGCAAAACTGGTTGTGTGTACGCGGCATAAGAGTTTTAAATTAGACATAAACCCTAACTGAATGACCTTTTTAGCTAAAGTGCAGTGCATCGTGAACAAGTTTCATTTTCAGTGCTGGTTTCTTGAAGGTGATAGCAGTTGACCATGCCTATATAATGTGTTGAAATGGCCACTTATTGGCTTCATTGGAAGACCATGTGACAGGGTGACAACACAGAAGCGCAATTGTGACTCAGTGTTGTTACCCTATAACAGGAGGTTTTTGAACAAAAGAACTTCACGGCAGTATCGGTAGTTATTATTATTTTAATTAAGGCTGCAGATTTAAAATATTGAAATGGACTTCTGAAATGACAGGATAACCTGTTTTAGGCTTATATGTGATTCTAGTGATTTGGGTTTCCATATGCATACAGAGAAGAAGCCTGTTGCATAAGTAACCAGCGTTCCTACTTATGTGCTTGTATCTAATCTCGGCAAGGTGTGGCTTGTGAACTGTAGCCAAGCACCAAAAGTAGCTTTCATTACTTCCCAACCTCCTCCCTGCGCTTGTGTATTCAGAACTTCAAGCGAGCCTCCTGCATTGCAGCGCACGGAACTCTTGGTGGTCCGAGTGTCTGTTTTGGCTGATGCAGCCTCACAGACATCTGTAAATTGCTTCCAGATGAGTGTCTCTCCGGCAGACAAAAGGGAATGTTAAAAGCTTTTTAGACAGCGAAGTTGTTAATTTTTTGGGCTCTTGGCAGGTTATTGTTTAGATTTACCTTTTATAAACTCCTGTAGAATGGTTTCACTAAACACAACTAGTATGGCAACCTAACATATCACTATAGATCGAATACTGGACTAAGACCCCCCCCCCCCCCCCCCCATGCCTCTAACAGTCAGGGGCACTTCTAATTTTAGTTTGAGATCTTAACAACTCCTTTATCAAATTATCATATACGTATTATTAGCTAAACTGGCGTTCTTTAAAGGGAAAACGCATTTTGTTAAACTTTTATGTAACATATTTTGTATTTTATTGATGGTAAAATTAACCCCTTTTGGTTTAATTCGAAGCTGTTGTGTTTTTATAAAACTGCCAAAAAATTTAAACTTGGCCTTTTGTATGTGGGAGACAGTCTATGTGATGTTGGTGTACAAATTTTGCCCAGGAAAATGATTTCCTGCCTGTATAATTAAATTGAATAACTGCTTTTTTTGGCAATTCTGCTATTACAGCATCAAAATTGGTCATGTGACTGCAGCAGGATGGCCCTCCCACTTAGTAGAACGTTAAACGTTAAAGCCTGGTACACACTAGTGGGGTGTGTGTGTGTTTTTCTTTTTTTTTTTTTTTCTTTTTTTTTTTCCAACCCAGCAGGGCTGAACAAAATAAAACTTACAGCTTAGGAGGAGCCGCTGTACTAACTATCCAGGTTGGTACAGCAATCTCCCCTGCTGTTCTGTTGTGTTTTGACAGAACACTCAGGTCAGCACTATTGGCTGAGAGAAGCTGGCCGAACCAACTGCAGTACACACGGGCTGAATGTCGATGCCGCCTGAATTCGCCCTGTGTATACTAGGCTTAAGCTTAAGCATATGGTTTGATTTTTGTCTGAATTCACCAGAATTCCAGTTATAGGTGGCCCTGTTTGCACCACAAGCTCGACAAGTCAGTTTAAAAATCGACTGGGCTGGGTAGAAGTTTCTGGGCTAATGGCAGTTCTGCTATTACAGCATCAAAATTGCTCAAGTGACTGTAGAAGGATGACCCCCCCACTCAGCTTTTAGCAAGTAGAAAGTTAGGTTAGCCATACATGGCTTGAATTTGGGCTAAATCAGTAAAAATTCCAAATGTAGGTGGCCCTGTTGGCACTACCCAGCTCGACAAAAATAGACTGAGCTGGGAAGAAGTTTCTGGCCCAAACAGTAACTGCATCCTTTTGGATGCAGTCACTGTTCATGTAAACAGGCAGCTGCATGGGCTGCCTTAAAGCGGGGGTCCACCTATCTATCGTTTTTTTTTTTTTTTTTTAGTTCATTCACAAACTTTTCTTCTCAGCATTACACACTCACATATTGTGTGTAATATGTCCGCCTGTGTCAGATTTCGTAGGAAAGAATAACTTATATTATTCACTGCAGGCGGTTTCCATCTTCATTGTGGGCATTTGAAGCCCACAAGCATTTATTTCCTGGATGTGGTGAATGCTGTGCTCCCAGCATTCACCGCTCGTTCCCGCACATGCTTAGTGGCATCCTGGGAAGCCTGAAACTAGCTCCCAGGAGTCTGGGAGAGGCTAGAAACACGCCTACTCCCATGGGAGGAGAACCAGGAAGTGCAAAGAAGAATAGAAAAATAAAAGGTAATTACGGCGATTTAAATTTTTTTAAACGGCATGTCAGCATCTAGGCAAGGAAGAGAATACATACAGATATTGTTCAAAATTTGGGTGGAACCCCGCTTTAATACAGTAGCCAGACCCTTTTTTTTTTTTTATCTATTTACTGTTTAGTGTGGATGGAGGAATCCATTAATTTTGATCTCATTCAGCTAAAAGTGTATGGCTAGCTTTTGGTGGAACCCATGTGTGAGATGCTTACAAATGATGACACATAGGAACCTGTAATGAAGTAGGCTAAAATCCTTGCAACGTATATAACTGACCAAGAGTGATTTGTTTTTCTCATTAATATGGATTTAAACTTTTACGGGTGTCCAGAAACTTTGGTGAGGATTGGGTTTCACGGGGTTACCATTGGGGATAATCAATGTATGCTTTCAATCTTCCAACATACTCTTTATCCTTGACAGACATCAACCCTTTACTTCTCTATGGTGGAAAGCTAGGATTTAGTTGACCAACAAAAGTAGCAACATGCACTGTCGTGGGTTCAGACACTAACTTTTGTCTCACTGCCAATTTTTGGTACAACTCGAGCAGTATCTCTAAAACCTGAAATGCATTCAACCAGCATAAATGTATCATGTTTAATGAAGAACTCCTGGTAAAACACCAAATTCAGACTTATTAAGAACATTTCTGATTTTGACAGTTGCTGTTTGGCATCGGTAAGCCGCACGGTGATGATAGAAAAGCGGGTTTCTAAGTAAATAGAACAAATGCTGAAATTTCTGGGGAAGAGGAAGTGCAGTAAGTAAATGCACTTGGCTTTAAAGTGTATGTAAATCCTAACTATTTACTTATTTGTCCCATTTTGGTCTGTTAAATATAACCTTTCAAGCATTTTTACATTCTAAAAGATCGAGTGCCACTGCAAACCTCACTGATCTCCCCAGTCGACAAACAGGTTCCAACCTGAAGACCCGTCTACTCTCAGTATGCCACTATAAATGTTCCAGAAATTACCTTTTGTGGAACATCTTGAAGCATTTTATTTATATTTGTTTGCGAAGCGCAAAAAATACCAGTTGATCAGAATTTAGGAGCTGCCATTTGCAGTTACTTTCAGGGAATTTAATTGGCCCTCTTAGTTCTCGTCTTGAGCTACAAGACGAGAACTAGGACATCTAGGACATCTGGGCAGGGCTGTTATCTCTATCAAGCAATCAGAAAGCCTCTTTCCCAACCCAACGAGTGCGCAGGGTTATATGGCCTCAGCCAGCTCTACTCCACTGACCCCGCTCCCTGACGTGTTTCACCCTACCCACCGAGGTTTAGTCATAGAGGGCAGGCTGGTACCACTCTGTCCAGAAAAATGCTGTGTCAGCCCACAACAGGACTTAGAAGCTAAGTGCATTTTTGGCAGATTAATAGGTAGTATTTTGTACTTGCAGGGTCTTGTCAGAAATAATTTGTGGAGAAACATGCATGCACTGCAGAGATTACCTGCATGTTTTAATTTATTTATTTTTATATATATATATATATATATATATATATATATATATATATATATATATATATATATATATATATATATATATAATTTATATATTTTATACCCTACCTAGACACACTTTATTTTGCTGTGACATTTTATTGGTTTACATAAGCATCATACTTTGGGACAACGTTTCAGGGCTTCCAAAGGGTTGAGACATGCATGGTATGTAATACTAAACTAAATGTAACCATTCAGAGTCCGTCAGACAAGTGGTTCATGTCGGGGAAAATCCTGCTAAGCAGGATTTTGTGAATAATAGTGAGTATGTTCTGTGATTCCAGGCTCATGAATATTTATATTTCTCTAGGAACAAAGGAAACTCCCAGAAAAAAATGCTGTAAAACCATGTACAAAAGAGCCTTATTTTTCTTCATAAATTCTACTACAATTTCCATATATCTGAAATGGACAATTCACTTTGACTCCCCCCCCCCTTTGTAAAGTTGAAGGATCACGAGAGCTGTGACACCATTGAAGAAGCCTGTTATGATCTATAAAATGTACTCCTAAAAAGTTCAGGTGCTGTTTGGAGAACCAACTTATGGCAATCTGTGTAATGAATGTTAGTCCTCTGCAGCTACAGGGGAACCAAAATACCAGGGTTGTGCAAAAGAACAAACAACAAAAGTTTCCTCTTAATCCAGCGCTGGGGTGGTTAATGGCTACAAACCACTTGAGGCGTACCTCGGGTAAAGTCATAAAAATGTCTGTGCCATGGTTTGTGATAAAGATTTATTGTAAAATCAGTCCAAGGATTCCAAGAATGAATAGGGTTAAATATGGCTGACAGACAATCAATGTTAAACATCATGCTTGATTTTGAACCTCGATCCCACCCAAACCTCGGCAGGTTAACTCAGGCATATCAAAGCCAATCCTGGGTGTGATCAAAAGGTGTGTAGGCGCCAGATGTCCCATGGGTATCTACCCAATGGAAGAGATGACCAACCACTGGATGAACCTGTTAGGGTCAGTGCTATGAAGAGGCCCCGATGAACCGGACAGAGGACTCTGTACCACCGGATGGTGCAATTGATGTGCTCGGGTGACGCACTGGATATGACGTCACCAACACAGAGCAATTTCAAACCACAAGGCTTAGGGTGGAACGCAGATGCGGTGGTAGAGCAGATGAAAAGCAGGCAGCAGGCTTTATTCATGACAACGCTTTTCAGGCACGGCCCTTTATCATATCATCCACCTGACCACACCAGCTGCACCATCCGGCGGTTTGTAGTCCTATGCCTGGTCCATTGGGGGTCTCTCTACATCTACATCACTGACCCTTACAGGTTCATCCAGTGATCGGTCATCCCTTCCATTGAGTGGATGCCCATGCGACATCTGGCGCCTACACACCTTTTGGTCGCCCCAGCACCGGCCTTGGTATGCCTGAGTCAGCCTGCTGAGGTTTGGGTGGGATCGAGGCTCAAAATCAAGCATGATGTTTAACATTGATTGTCTGTCAGCTATATTTAACCCTTTACATTTTTGGAATCCTTTGACTTTGATTTTACAATAAATCTTTTTATCAGGAACTATGGCACAGACATTTTTCTGACTTTTCTGAGGTATGCCTCAAGCGGTTTGTAGCCAGCGCTGGATAAGGAGGAATCTTTTGTTGTTTGATATGATATATAAGTTGATCATTGACCCACTTCTGTTTAAAAAGGCGTTCCATGACACTGTCATGGAAGGTGTTAAAAGTATTAGACACATCCTGAGAGGTGTTATGGTGCCGGCAATATTTGCCTTTTGTTTCGCAATACGTGTAGTGTTATTTCAAACCAACATAAGTGTGTGCTTATTACATGCTCCTACGCTTTACACCTTGAACTTGTGTTTCCCTCTGAATTCGTGCGTGCTCCTTAGTTGCCAGATTCTTTAAATATTCTCTTTCTTGCTTTCTATCTTCCAGCCCAAAACAGGGTGAGGTTCAGGATTACCTTAGTGCAATTATATTCCCTATACATTTTATATTGAAAGGACCAGTAAACGCATAGGACCAATACATCATAAGGGCCCATGCACGTCTCCGCTTTGCACTAATGCAAGGCACCATGTGTGCATTTGTTTGTTACTTTGCCATTAATAATCAGTGTCATCCCAACACAGTGGTCTCCAAACTGTGGCCTCGGGACCAGATGTGGCCCTTTGCTTACATTTATCCAGCCCTTGGGGCGCTATTCTTCCCACTGATACGAGACACTATTCTACCACCTGACCTCAAGAATGGGGCACCATTTCTCCCACTGATCCCAACAATGGGATACTATTCCTCCCAATGATACCAACAGTGGGGCACTATTCCTCACCTTAATACCAAATGTGGTGATGTTTACTCCCACTGATGCCTGGAAAATGTCCACTCCTATTGGCCACAGTCCTGTCCCCCTACAGTCTGAAGGACTATAAATTCTTTTTGTTTAGCAAGTTTAGAGACCCCTACATTAGAGGAAGATACACCTGTTTATCTATTCAAATCAATGGGCGTCAACACATGACTTAATGCTCTGTACTGGAAAGATGTGAATGGGCCCTAAACTACATTGTTATGTAAAAAAAAAAAATATTTTATATATATATATATATATATATATATATATATATATATTTTAAATTATATATATATATTTTAAATTAACAAAATTCAGACTGGAAGTTAGACTTTTGAAGGTAAAGCTAAATTTTATCTTCTGAAAAATTTGGAAAAGAGGGACGAAGGAAAGTGGATTTTTTCACAGTTATCTCAGCTGCTAGCTATCAGTTAAGAGCTGTAATATGAGTGATGGAGCATTTAAGAACTTACAACCACCTCTGTGCACAAGTGTAGGCCCCATTCACATTTAGCATAGCGAGAGCACATGGTGCGTTTTTTGTGCAACACGCATAGGGCAGTCCATTGATTTTGATAGGCTGCTCTATGGGTGACAAACGTGGCATAGTTTCCGGTTTGCTTGTTTTTAATTTTTTTTATTGTGCATTTTGCCACATTTTTGTGGGCATTTTTGCCTGTGGAAAAATGAGAATTTTCTTCCCACCTTTGGTGGGAACCTACAGGTTTGTTGGCCATTTCGGGAACGTGAAGATGTGAACTGAGCCCAACATTGGATAGCCAGAGAAATGACATGGGTCATTTTAAATATGATCAGGCCAGTTAATGTCTGAAACATTTACAGATGTACAATTTGGCAAAATGGGGAAACACGATCAGCTTGGGTGATGGACAAACTTAAACTTGTCTGAAATATTTGGTCCTTGCTTGCATTACACTAGACAAACTACGATAGCAGCAATGTCATTTTTAATTCATAATCTTTAAAAAAAAAAAAATGAGATTGATTGAAATTAATCCAAACGTCTGTTGATTAACAACTGGTATCACCAGGTATATTTTGTTTGTATTTTTCTACCTTTTATATGTATGTTACTAGTTTTCTTACAGTGGTTTTAATATCTTGTTGTTTTCTCATACCTATTCATTAATGTGATGGTTTTTAACACCTCCTCTAAACCCTAAAACAAAATATTAATTTACTGTAGCTTACCAGTCCTTGTACATGGTGGTTGGCCGCATTAGTATTCATTAGTCAGGCTTTTCCTTCTTTGTTTTTGCCTAGTAATGCAGCAAATAGGCAAATAATACAATTTCTGTCCCTCGTTGGCTCCATTGTATCTGTATAGTTTGCCACCTAGGCTTGACTTTAAACACACCATAAAAACAAATATTTTATGTAGTTAGAATCTCCGTCATAGTTCACTAGCGCTCTTTAGCTTGTTGGCAATGTGCAAAATGACAGAAAAAAAAAGGACATCACATACAGTAAAACCTTGGTTTGTGAGTGTTTTACAAGACGAGCAAATTTTTTTTTTTAGAAGTCACACCTGCGTTTAAAAGAGAAGAGCGGTGTCTCTAAGGCCCCTTTCACACTGCCGCGACTTGGACGTGATTTTGACACCATTTCAGGGAATTCCTGTGTAAACTTGAGGTCAGACCAAAGTAGTACAGGAACTACTTTGAAGTCGGTGCGACTTGAAGTCGCACACATATGAATGGTTATCATTGGGAATCATAGAGTACAACTTGTCATGCGACTCTGATGTCCAAAGTTCCAGGAAAAGTTGCACAAGTGTGAAAGGGGCCTAAGTGTTGAAATATTATAGAAGGAACCCTCAAAGGAAAAGGAAAACACTTGTACCCCCCGGTACGGAGGGACTTTGAAGGCAAACAGTCAGAAGTTTGTAAAAGCATATTATTTATTAGAAAACGTTTTTTGGCTTTAAAAAGCATATTTATAAAAACATGATAGCAGTCTATACAAAATATTCATACAAAAACAAAGTTTGCACATAGTGAGTTTTCTATAATTTCAAAACCAAATACAAATTCCTCCATGAGCCTAACATGTTTCAGGACGATATCCCTTCTTCAGAGGCGTTTTTTGGAAAGAAGAATGGGTATGTTCAATATTCAACTGTATAGAAAGATGTATAAGTATATGCGAAAATAGTTTTCTTAAGGGTTTAGATAAACCTCTGCTGCCAAATGTCCAACATAAATTGATGGACCCCGTCCATGCTCAGAAAAGCCCACACAAAGGTCCCAAAGGAGGAACGGTCTATGTGGACAGCTTTACCCCGGATGCCTGCATACTAGTTGTGCCTGTTTTAATCCTCAGTCATGTGAGTTGCTAAATGTTGTACCCTCATTAAATGTAATACTCTGTATACACTATAGCTCCTGCTGGATTTTACTTCTAATCCCCTTGTGGAGGCTGCCATTTGTGGATGAGCATTTTATGGTTACACAGCCTATCACATTTCTATAATTTTATATGGATTATAGACTGAAGGACTTATGAATAAATGGTTGTGGAACGAATCATTTGAGTTTCCATCATTTCTTATGGGGAAATTCGCTTTGATATACAAGTGTTTTGGATTGCAAGAATCATGTTTCAGGAACGAATTCTGCTCGCAATCCAAGGTTTTACTGTATAGCACTGAACTGTTTGATCAAAGGTAGAAAGCTGTTGCTCTTTTATATAACATATAAAAATGTATATTGTGTTTTAATAGTTATTCATTTTAAAATTAATTTTGAGCTCCTCTTTGTATGTATACATCTTCAACAGCATGAAAATTGTGTCACATTTGCTTCCTGAAACATAAAACCATTAGCACCGTTTTGCTAATCCCCATTCATAGTTCAGCAAATTACTCAGCTGGGTAACTCACTGCAAAATAATGTTGACACTTAAGTGTTTTATTTCAGCTGGCCTGCAATTTTCACATTGAGTAATGTATGCAGTAAGCAGCCCTGTAGACAGGGTCTGGGACTCTAATTGTTTTAAATGTTAAAGACCTATAAATGTGAGTGTACTGAATTTAAAAAAAAATATATATAATATATATATATATATATATATATATATATATATAATTTTTTTTTAATTTTTTTTTTTGGGGGGGGGGGGGTGGACAGTATTCAGATCCCCTTAAATTTTTCACTCTTTGTTATATTGCAGCCATTTGCTAAAATCATTTAAGTTCATTTTTTTCCTCATTAGTGTACACACAGCACCCCATATTGACAGAAAAACACAGAATTGTTGACATTTTTGCAGATTTATTAAAAAAGAAAAACTGAAATATCACGTGGTCCTAAGTATTCAGACCCTTTGCTGTGACACTCATATATTTAACTCAGGCTCTGTCCATTTCTTCTGATCATCCTTGAGATGGTTCTACACCTTAATTTGAGTCCAGCTGTCTTTGATTATACTGATTGGACTTGATTATGAAAGCCACACACCTGTCTATATAAGACCTTCCAGCTCACAGTGCATGTCAGAGCAAATGAGAATCATGAGGTCAAAGGAACTGCCTGAGGAGCTCAGAGACAGAATTGTGGCAAGGCACAGATCTGGCCAAGGTTACAAAAAAAATTCTGCTGCACTTAAGGTTCCTAAGAGCACAGTGGCCTCCATAATCCTTAAATGGAAGACATTTGGGACGACCAGAACCCTTCCTAGAGCTGGCCATCTGGCCAAACTGAGCTATCGGGGGAGAAGAGCCTTGGCGAGAAAGGTAAAGAAGAACCCAAAGATCACTGTGGCTGAGCTCCAGAGATGCAGTCGGGAGATGGGAGAAGGTTGTAGAAAGTCAACCATCACTGCAGCCCTCCACCAGTTGGGGTCTTATGGCAGAGTGGCCCAACGGAAGCCTTTCCTCAGTGCAAGACACATGAAAGCCCGCATGGAGTTTGCTAAAAAAACACCTGAAGGACTCCAAGATGGTGAGAAATAAGATTCTCTGGTCTGATGAGACCAAGATAGAACTTTTTGGCCTTAATTCTAAGCGGTATGTGTGGAAAAAAAACAGGCACTGCTCATCACCTGTCCAATACAGTCCCAACAGTGAAGCATGGTGGTGGCAGCATCATGCTGTGGGGGTGTTTTTCAGCTGCAGGGACAGGACGACTGGTTGCAATTGAGGGAAAGATGAATGCGGCCAAGTGAAGGGATATCCTGGACAAAAACCTTCTCCAGAGTGCTCAGGACCTCAGACTGGGCCGAAGGTTTACCTTCCAACAAGACAATGACCCTAAGCACACAGCTAAAATAAAGAAGGAGTGACTGTTCTTGAATGGCCCAGCCAGAGCCCTGACTTAAACCCAATTGAGCATCTCTGGAGAGACCCAAAAATGGCTGTCCACCAACGTTTAGCATCCAACCTGACAGAACTGGAGAGGATCTGCAAGGAGGAATGGCAGAGGATCCCAAAACCAGGTGTGAAAAACTTGTAGCATCTTTCCCAAAAAGACTCATGGCTGTATTAGATCAAAAGGGTGCTTCTACTAAATACTGAGTAAAGGGTCTGAATACTTAGGACCATGTGATATTTCAGTGTTTCATTCTTAATAAATCTGCAAAAATGTCAACAATTCTGTGTTTTTCCGTCAATATGGGGTGCTGTGTGTACATTAATGAGGAAAAAAATGAACTTAAATGATTTTAGCAAATGGCTGCAATATAACAAAGAGTGAAAAATGTAAGGGGGTCTGAATACTTTCCGTCCCCACTGTATGTGTGTATGTATCTATATATCTATATATATATATATATATATATAGATATATAGATACATACACAGTGTGAATTTCTTTCCTGCAACCACGTGCTGCGGGAAAGAAATTTGCTTGATTCCCCCCATCAACAGTGTTGACAGGGGAATCCCTGCCACTGAGCTATTGTATTCCCTGGGGGGGGGGGGGGGGGGGGGCGTGTGCGGGGAAGACAGTGATTATTGCTAGAAGCTATAGCTGCCACTAGCGATAATCACATATAAATCTGGAAGGCTGGTTGTACCCAAGTTAATTGATCAACTTGGTAACTTTACTACGTTGTGGTTTTTTTTTTTTTTAATTCATTGAAGTGTATTTTTTCCCCAAAAAAATCCATTTAAAAGACCGCTGCGCAAATACAGTGTGACATAAAATATTGCAACAACCGCCATTTTATTCTCTAGGGTCTCTGCTAAAAATATATATGTTTGGGGGTTCTAAGTAATTTTCTAGCAGATAATACTGATTTTAACTTGTAAGCAACGAATGTCAGAAATAGGTTTAGTCTTTTAAGTGGTTTAACTGACCTTATTTAAAGCGGGGGTCCACCTATCTATCGTTTTTTTTTTTTTTTTTTTTTGGAGTTCATTCACAAACTTTTCTTCTCATGATTATCTACTCACATGTTCTTTGTAATAAGTCCCCCTGTGTCCGATTTCGTTGTAAAGAATAACTTATAAAATTCACTGAAGGCGGTTTCCATCTTCATTGGCGGCACGTGAAGCCCACAAGCATGTATTTCCTGGATGCGGTGAATGCTGTGCTCCCAGCATTCACCGAGATGTTGTGATGACGCTGTTGCACAATGCATGCTGGGAAGCCTGTGACTAGCTCCCAGGGGAATGTGGGAGGTCTGGGAGAGGCTAGAAACACGCCTACTCCCATGGGAGGAAAACCAGGAAGTGCTAAGAAGATTAGAAAAAAAAGGTAATTACGGCGATTTAAATTTTTTTACACAGCATGTCAGCATCTAGGCAAGGAAGAGAATGCATAGAGATAATGTTCAAAATTTGGGTGGAACCCCGCTTTAAACTCACAAGTTCATTCCTTTGATCTAAATGATATGACAGATACAATGTATCTCTTCTCTATCTCCCAGCAAATGTTGATAAACATTTGCCAGCTTTATTTATTTTTTTGACAGCTCTGAGCTGCTCTGCACTTGTCACATAGAATCAAGGAAATGTTGGGTTAAGATTGTGAGGAGGGTTGAATCAAGATTGCGATCTTTTAACGATTAATCGTGCAGCTCTACCAGAGGGGAAAGGATCTTTTTTTTCATTATTTTTTACTGAATCGTGTCGAACCCAGAGGTGTCTGGGTGTAAACAGACATGTGTCTGTTTACATCCAACTGCCCATAGAGGAGAATGGAGGGTTGAGCTGAAAAACGGACAGCTGGACCAGATTGGACCTCTAGTGTGAAAGAGGCTGTTCTACAATTAAATGTTAAAAGCAAATGAAAGTTTAAAGAGGAGGTCCCCCCACCCCTGCAAAAATGAAAAGCCAGCAGCTACACATACTGCAGCTGCTGACTTTTAATAATGGGACACTTACTTGTCCTGGAGTCCAGCTATGTCGGCACCACAGCTGATGCTTCCATCAGCTTACGGGTGTTGCCGCCGCCATTGCAGGTGAGGGAACCCGGCAGTGTATCATTACGGATTCACGCCAGGTCCCTACTGCGCACGCGCGAGGCATCGCTGTGCTCTCCTACTGGCGAGGCAGAGGGAGGAGGAGGGAGCCGAGTTGTGATGTAATTTGCCACGGCCCGGACTCCTGGAAGTGGGGACGGGATACCTGTCAAAGACAGGTATCTGCTCCCCTCTGAAAAGTGCCCAATGTGGCACCGGAGGGGGGGGGGGGGAGACAAATGAGCATAACTTCCACTTTTGGGTGGAACTCCGCTTTAAGTACTTTTGAATGACATTTGTCACACCATCAATTGTACTGAGAATTTTAATACTTATGTTTATATAAAAGTTCATTTGGAAATATACTAATGTATGGCCAGCTTGGAATAGGGAAGAACATCTCTCTAGTTTCATTAACTGTGTCCCCCTTAGGAAGACTTATATCCTGTTATGGTGACCATAAGGGAATCTAGGGGAAATCTCCTCAGTTTGTTAAGCTGGGTACACATTTCAAGAGATGAAGGGACAAATTTCCTCAGGAAAGGTAGATGCTGGGAATAGCAGTAAAGGGAGTTCTGTATATAATTTATGTACAGAATGCTTCCAGCATTTTCAGTGGTTATGAGGTGAATTTTAGAAAATCATAGCTGACTACAATTGAAAAAAGTGAATTTTATGATTTCTTTACAAAATTGCTTCTGTAGCAATAATGGATGTTTTTTAAACTAAAGTAGAGTTACTCTTTAAGTATTTTAATATAGGTCCACTTTAACATGAAAAAATGTCAAGGCTATAGACATAGGTGTGCAGCCCAAAGCTCAAACACACGTTATCAATCACTCACTGCATTCACTCAGTAATGGAAGGGGCCGGTGAATTACATATTTACTGGCCCCTTCCCCCACTCATCCTAAAACATCCCCCTGTGTGTGCCCGCAGCTGCAGCCCATGAGAGATGAGGGAAGCCAGCAGCGCTGCAGGGGAGGGATGGGGAGCCAGGGCAGTAGGGGGATTCTGTGCTTCTGTGATTAGGATGTGCCTGGGCACACCTGGCACACCCTGTGTGCACGCTGTGGCTATAGACCAGTGTTTCTCAACTCCTGTCCTCAAGGTGCCCCAACAGGTCCTGTTTTTTCAGGGTTTCCCTCAGATGAAACGGCTGTGGTAATTTAATAAGGCAGTAAAAACTGATCAAATACCTGTGCAAAATAATGCCTGAAAACCTGACCTTTTGGTGCGCCTTAAGGACTGGAATTGAGAAACACTGATATAGATATTCATGTGTTTACAAATTCTGATCAAGCATTAAATGAGCCTTAAAGCCAGCCCTCACTGAACTTCTTTATGTGCCGGGAATGTGGAGCAGTTCACCCTCAAAGTTAATGGCAGAAGCACTGAAGTCAATTTCTCAGCAGCTCAGCTCTCCCTGCTCCCCCTCCCAGGCATTTAGCTCTCTAAACACTAATGTAATGGAGATAGAGCTCTGGATGGGTAGCACGGGAAGCTGAGCTGCCAAGGGAAGGACTTGCAGAGTCTCTGCTGTGAATTTTGAGGATGAATTGCTCCAGACTGTTTGCAGCTACAGAAACTTTTAGGGACATGTAAATATTTTAAATGTCCACGTCATAGATTTATTTGAAAATGTACAATACACCACACATGTTAAAAAGCACATTTTGATGATATTTTGCCGTCTTGTTCTGCAGTATGGTTGATTGAGAGGGAAGTTGGAAAACTCTTCCAAACAGATGGGAGATCATCTACCTGTTCATCTATGATCATCTTTGGTTCAATAAATCAATGACTAGCTGCTACTATATACCATATCCTGGATAAATGGGAACTCTGAGAAATAGATGCAGGACTGTAGTTGTCCTCAATCTGGTAACTACCCAAGATTTAATCCATGTGCTTGAGATCAGCGTGTTCAGTTAACATCTTGATGTTGTGGTTTCATGTTCCTAGTTAAAAGAATACTGATGTCTGCAGGGTATGAAAACTGCTCATCTTCCGCTCTCTCAGCCCCACAGGCATTATTTATATCATCTGAAGAGTTTGTGTCTAGTGCTAATAGTGCACATCCCCTCCCCGCCCCTAATTATGAGGTTCTTGACCCTTCTAAGCAGTAAGTCCGTCAACGGCCCAAGAATATTTGGCAGGCACGTTAGAAAAACCTTTCTCATACTCGGCCAGTTGTATCCTGTTTCCTGGAAGATTGCCAGAGAGAGGAAAAAAACGGATGTTGGGTGAATTGCGCTTCTCTGTTAGTTGGTTTAGCAGGATGAATAAACAGGAGTTGCCTTGAGGTAGGCCGTTCTCCTCTACTTAAAGTCACGCAACCGCTCTTGGTTTCAGCATGTTCCCCCTCACAATAAGCTAGTGACACTTAAATGTGAGCTGTGTTTTTTTTTCTTTCCTTATTTTTTTCTGTGGTCTTGGCTTAAAAATAAAATATTTACTTCCATCTCTGCATCAGTCCTGGTATGTCTGCTATGTATAGTCTGATCCCAGTGATAAATGCTCGGTGGAATTTAGGGGCATTTGAAAAATATGCCTTGCACACTATTTTCACGGAGACAGAAAATTCTAAATTTTACAGTTGCCACCAGAACCAGAGGTTAAAAGCGAAGTCTGGGTTTTGTTTTTTGTTTTGTTTTTTTTAATGATACTTACCTCGGTGGATGGGGCATCAGACCGATGCTGCAGCTGTCCCCCGCCATCTCTGCACTGAGAACCGAGCCACCAAACATCGCCGATGGCTCGGTTCTCACAGATCCCTGAGAGGAAAGCTGCTGACTGTCAGTCAGTGTCTCTCCTCTCTCTGATCTTCCATGCTCACTGGAGCACTGAGCAATGGAGGGGCAGAGAGGCCATCTCAGCGGCTCGGTGAGACTGCCATCAATCAAGGCAGCTGGCGGATCCAGACTTGGAAGTTGGGATGACCCGATGCCTCGACTTATAACAGTGACGTCAGCGGAGAACTGACTTCACACTGCTCTCTGCTGAAAACGGGTCACAGGAGTGCAAAACGGATTGCAATCCTGGGACCCATAGCAGAAGCTCAGCCTAAAAAGCTCAGGCTGGACTTCACCGTTTAAGGTAAATTTTGCTATGGGGACACCTGCTCAAAGGCAAAAGGGTCATTCCCATTAATGTGTATTTCGGGTAAAAAAAAAAAACGAAAACAATCAGTACAGTACAGGCACATTTCCTGTTTTTATATTTTATCTTTAAATGCTGCAAGTACGAAGAGTACTTGATCTGTCAGGAATACAGTGTGCTCCTTACTTCCTGTTTGTTCTGACAATACGGTTCCTATGGTGGGCTGAAATTCCAACTGGTGTGGTAAGACCTACCTGCTGACTTGCAAAACTCCACCTGACCTTCCTCCCTTTTCTGTCTCACTCCACATGCATACATTAAGTTTTTGTTTTCCCAGGAAAACCATGTTGCTGCTTTGACTATCAAGAGTCTACCCACAAACTGTGCATGGAAAGGGATTTTGGGAGATTTACAGTAGTTTAGGGGGTGTATCTACCTGATTAGGATGGATACAAGCAACTGCTCCTGCAAGCATTTTACAAACCCGGGAAGGTCACAGTAAAGGTGGTTTCTTACTAGAGGAACAAGGCCAAAGATCAAATAGTGCTGGGACATGATCTAGAGGTGAAGGAGGGTTGGGAATACATTTGGGGGATATTTTGGGTAATGCTAGGACATACAAAAGCCCATCTCAACCTTTTTACCCTAGAGAAGCATCTAAAATAATTTCCATGTGAACCTCTACTAAAGCCAGTTCATCGGGGGTCTTTGGGAGATGTGCCCCTGATATTGGTGGTAAATTGCAAGAATGAGACTCTTACTTGCCATCCTTGTAGACCAGTGCAACTATACATGTAACATACATGGCCGATCCCCGTGGAAGCTGGAAATCTAGTAGACACCGCTATCTTGACTTATTTTATTGTTCAGTATTTATTTTTATTTTATTTTTGTTTCCATAATTTTTATTTTCTGGATAATTTTTATAAACATACAGTTATCATACAGAATGTGTCAAATAACGCTTATATTGGAATGCAGTATATGCAGTTCATCTGATAATAATTGGTACTCTCAACGTAATAGTAATTATTTTGATAAAACCGTTAAAGAATCATAGTTGGACAGATCAGGATGGTCAATTCATGCATTAGTTCCTGATAAAAGTGTAAATATGAGGGCAGAAAATGCCACAAGCGATAGCAGTTAAGTCTAGGTGCTTGCATCTGGTGTAGGATTTTGTTTTATAGCATCTAATAGGCAAATATTGACCTCCAAGATATTTTTTGCTTTTGCCTTCCCCCTCCTGCCTCCTACCTGACATCATCAGTGTTATCGATCGCATCACTGTTCAAGAGTGCCACAACCCAGAGCACTGTACTGGGCAAATCTCTACTTCCGCTAGGACTTTGGCACTTTGCCCCCACCATCTGTTTGACCCAGCAGTTTATTGGATGACCTCAGAAGATGCAGGGCATGGGGCCCAGCAAACTTCCCAGTTGAAGACTGCATGCAGCATTAGGGTCCCAACATTGGATGCTCTCTAAGAGCTTTTGAGGTTTCATACTGTATGTAGGCACTTTTAGGGTGCTTACTCCTGCATGCAAGTGGTAGATTACAGATTTTCTATTACTTCCGGTTTGGTTAAAGTAACAGGATTGCATTTTCTTGAATGTATATTAAAAAATAATAACACTTTTGAACTCCTAAAATGAGTAATACATGTTGGAAAGGGAACGGATAACTGGAAGATAAGACTTCTGAAAAGTTTCGTTATCGCAGTAGTTATGTGCTTTTTGAGGTTATCAGTTGTTTAATTAGTAAATCATTTTGAACCACTTGCTAAGAATCACACCCAACACATTCCCATGTATTTAATAATAAATAGAACTGAGTAAAGTAAGATCACACAAACAGATTGGAAAATGACTCCCCTGCCCTTCATTATGAACATAGGCATCAAGTGAGCAGAATGGCAAAATCTTGACTTAAGCTGGCTATAGATGGATCAAAAATTGGCCGGTTCAGCAGGGACTGCACAAATTTTGATGCATGTGTGGCCATGCCTGTTTGGCAGAAGTCGATTGTTAGATTGACTTTTGTCAAACAGGCTTGTTAAAAATTTTTTCTCTAGTCAGGCGGAGAGTCCAGCTGTCAAAATACAATGTCCCAACAGAGAGGATTCTTCTATCCACCTCACATTCTCACTTTTTTTAACCATTTATAGCCAGCTTAAGGTGTGTGTGTGTGTGTGTGTGTGTATATATATATATATATATATATATGTGTGTGTGTGTGTGTGTGTGTGTGTGTGTGTATATATATATATATATATATATATATATATATATATATATATATATATATATATATATATACAGGGGGTCCCCTAGTTACAAACATCCGACTTACAAACGACTCCTACTTACAAACGAAGGGAGACAACAGGAAGTGAGAAGAAATCTACCCCTAGGAGAGGAAATTCATTTCTGTAAGAGTTATTATGAGAAAAAGGTACCTCCACTGATGCTTTAACACCAAGGCTTGTTTCCACAACAACCCAAAATTTTCAAAATCCAATTGTCATTGGGGCAGAAAGTGAGGTGAAATCTTCTGAACAGGGGCACACACAGCAAAACAAATGTTACAGGGGTAATAACCCTTCCCTATGCTATCCAAAAAGCTTAAAAATAGTTTTTTTGGCTGGAGCTACACTTAAAAAATGTACCTGTTCCGACTTACAAACAGATTCAACTTAAGAACAAACCTACAGTCCCTAACTTGTTTGTAACCCGGGGACCCCCTGTATATATATATATATAAATCTTTTTATTCTCAAACTGAGAGATCCTGTTATAATTGCCAGCTTTGTGTGTTCCAGCATTTTCCCATTCCATTTTAAATGGAATGGGAAGCCCTTCCCTTTCCTTTCCATAAAATTGCCCCTTGCAATGGCCACATTTGGGCAGACCTGAAAACTGAAGGGCAAAGATCTCTTCGGTCGAGTTCCCGAAAATTAAGGAAACTACCAGGTGATTTAAATCTCAAACATTCATCAACCGAAATATCAGATTTGAGAAGACTTGCTCTTTAAAATCAGTCATTGATTATGCCAGGTTTGACAAATGTGTCCATCAGTTTAATTAACTAAAACCCAACTGAACTTTACATTTACTTTAGAAAGCAGGTATATCCTGAGAAGAAATGCCTGTCTCCTGCCTACATACTATAGAGGGGAACCCTTGCACTGTGTGTGATAGTTGTGGTCACTCTACAGAGGTCTGACATGCTCCTTGCTAGAGTGCTGTAACCAGTAGGGAGCTTTACTGATTGTAGACCAATTGGTTTAACTCAGCAGGGGTGTGCCCGACCTCTGCAGAGAGACTACTGCTTCCACACAGATTGCAAGGGATCTGCTGGCAGAAGGCAGGATTTTATACTCCTTCCAAAAAAAAAAAAAATCTAGAACACTGCACACTTTTTTTTTTTTTTGATGCACCTTGTGCATTTGGACAGTTTAAATGAAAAGTTTTTCATTCAGTTTTCTTTTCTCTAAAAAGTTTATCTGAAATCATCCACTTTGTACATTGTGTACTTTAATCTGGTCATTGCCATTTGTTAATTTGTGTGGATCTTCATTAAAACAAACAAAAAAAAAAAGGTCCAAGTGTTTTTGTTGAGACCGGTATTCTATGATACCTATACCAGATCTTTATTCAAATTGTACATTTTTTTAGTAGTTTTTCATTTGATGGTTTCCATTGGTGGTGTGTTTTTTTTTCTTTTTAATTTTCATTTGGAAGGGGAAAATTTGCTCTTGCACACCAGATGTAAAACCAATTAGCAATTATCAGCACATCCCTTCACTAATCACCATGTAAAATGTGAAGAGCTGGCTTGAGGGTTCTCTGTGACAAACCCCTGGGAGACTTTCATGCAGCCCCCACCAATTCTATCCAAAGGGAAGGAGCCATTCAGCTTGTGCTCAGCTTACTGTGTAAACTGATCCTGTGTTGGCAGCCTGGTGGCTGGGATTACTAGGTGTGCCACATTTTAACACTTGTCTAATTCTGCATTCAGGAAAGGGCTTGCGATATTTAAGCCTCAGTGCAGCAAAGGTTGGACCACACAGAAAATGTTTATCAGGAAGTAGGATGTGCAGAAGAAAACAAGCAGAGAGGAAAAACTTTGACTGCAAATGCACGTCTGTAAGATTTGGCTCTTTGACGTGTTGATTTTTCTGCATTGCTTCATGTTTATCTTGCGATGCTGAAGCCCCTCGTTCTGTGGTTTATTGCTTATTTCCTTGAAGCTCCCAAGGAAAGCGAAGGTCAAGAAAAGTAAAGTTGGCCTGTCAAACAAAAAAGAATTTATAATTACCTTTCCTATGGTCCTAATCCTAAAATTCCACTGCTTTGCAGATCTGCGCCCTACTGCAGGTATCAACACTTCCAGGTGTGCTGAATACCTTCTCCCCCTACTGCATGTTGTGGTTCTTCCCAACAGCTCCTATGTAGGCACTGTTGGAAGGAACCACAACTTGCAACAAGGAAGCAGGTATTGAATGAGTTGGAGATACGGGCTATAGGAAAGTATACTGCTGCTAAACAATTTTAATATTTAAGTTGAATAAAGCTGTGGAGCTGTGTGTGTGTGTGTGTGCTGTGAAAAGTTATTTTTCACATTACCTGGGCATTTGGTATTATGGAACCTCTCAAGGATTGCTAGCCAGAAGCTACTAGTATCTAGAGCCCTACCCCTTGTAGCAGTAGCTACTGTACGATGCTGCAGCCAAAGTTTCATTTAGACATTATAGTGTTATAGGTACACCTAAATGTATTTTATATATGCTTTGACCCTTGTGTAATGTGAGGCCTAATGAAATGAAATGTAAAAAAAGATAGATAGATAGATAACCAATTGTTTGTTTTTTGAGTTCTCTTAAGCGGTAGTACCTGCAAGGTGTGCGGGATGATTTTGTGAGATCTTAAATCTTGTTACCATTCAGTATAAAGAGTGTCATTGAGAATTTCATAGTCTGATGATGTACTGTATATTCCATTAAAAGTTTTAATATAATGGATTCTATTTTAGTTTAACTTGTGGTCAAATTAACCATTGAAGACCATACCCTGTCTGCATTATATGCAGAGCTAGTTTTCAAGTGTACATAACCAAACAAAAGGAAAAAGAAATGGTTTCATGTTTCCTGAACAATAAAGAGCCTTTTGACTACTCTCAACCTCCCCCGCACCTCCTTTCCCGTATATTTCTTGTGCTGAATTTATACACATTCCCAGAGGTGGTTAGATGGCAGAAACTAAAAAGGAAAACCTTACCACAATTTGTAGATTTTGAAGCTTGGTGCCTTCCTGCTACCCTAGGTGCACCGAACTGCCGGTCATATTATGGAAAGTACAGCTCTGTCTACAGAATAGCTGGACAGTTGACATTATCACAAGTTACATTTTATCATTAATCTTCATTTGTTTGAAAATAAGCAATGCTTTTTAGTTAGTTTGTGTACATTGGCAGATCTGTGTCAGATCTAAAAGGGGGACATTTCTATTAGAAAGATAAGTAGACATTTGGGAAGAGATTTTGAGACTTTTACGAACTGTAATATTTTAAAATCATGACTTTTTACCCAAACTTGATCATTAGACCAATTCTTCTCATCAGGATGTACATTCCCGTTCGGACAAGCTTGCTTCAAACTGGCCTCGGTTTCAGGCTCCCTATATAATTTCACCCTGATTTTTATTGCAAACTGTTATTCAAGTCCCGAAGTGTCCTTATCCCCCAAATGCACTGGCTGTGTCTGTTACTCTTAAATATTTTTAACCAATTTTATGATGGATGTTTGGAATAGGTTCTCCTAACCACACATCAAGAAGTTGCCTCATCAGGACATACAATATTTAACCTATCCATACCTAACTTTCTGAGTGAATTAAAAAGGAGTTACCATTTACATCCAAAATGGATAAGCAAAAGACGTTTATCTGCCCTGTCTGAAGTTGCGTGTACCATGAGAAATGAATGCTAGAAAAATTATTAATTAAAGTATAACTAAAGGCAAAACTTTTGTTGTAAGTTTTTTGGATAGAGTGCAGATGAATTGGAACACCTGCCAGGTTTGTATTGCTGTCTGTGCCCCTTTTTAGTGAGGTTTGTCCTGGTGACCACCATCACCAAATACGAAGGTGAAAAAAAATCATTACATTGTCACCACAGTTGAAATCTTCCAATGGGGACACTAGTTTTAATGTTAACCAGGGATTCCTTCATTTTGAAGGGATTTCCTCTCACTTCCTGTTTTGGCTATAGGACAGGAAGTGATGGGAAGTCTCCCAAATGGGACACAGATGGCAAAAGCTAAATTGATAGGGGTTATAACCCTCCCTTTTAGCTGGCCATGGATGAAACGAAAGAAGGTTCAGCAGAGGACTGTCTCAGATTCAATCCATCTATGGGCAGGCTGATTATATCCAAGCCAATCCATAGATCATCTTGGGTACAACCAGTATGTCTGATTTTTAGCATGCAATTATTGTCAGTGGCTATAGTCACAAACCATAATAACTGTGTTCTCCCAGCAGGGATGGCTTGCTGCGCCCCCCCCCTGCCTGGAGAACACAACAGCTCCACGGGAGGTATTCCCTCATCATAGTTGATTGGGGGAATGAAGAGACTTTTCTTTCCTTTCACCCATGGTTGCCTGAAAGAAAATCGCATAATCTATAGCCTGCTTTAATATATCCAAAATGGAAAAAAGAAAAACCTCTTGCCTTTAGTTCTTGTATGGTTTTTTATTTATTTTTTTTTAACCTATGCATTTCTTTTAACGTTCGCTATTCTAAATAGCAAAATGGAACTATAGAGGGGTTAGAGGAAAGATCTAGGGTAGTATAACACTTTTTTGGTAGTTAAAAAAAAAAAAATCCACAATTTAAGTGTTCTAGCTAAACATCAGACCAGAAAGAGGGACAGTGGTGGGATTTGGTTTCCAAAAGCGGCACACTACCTCCAAGTGAGTTGTCAGCTGGGAGTTGTACCCATCTTTAGTAAGACCACTAGGACCCTCTGCAGTTCTTTGCCTGCCTCGGCCAATAAATGGACATGAGTACCAATTGCAGATTGGTCAATCCGAAACACTTGTTATTGCTCTGCTATGAAACTCTCATTACGAGCCACACTTGAATAGCTTGCATGGGTGCCCTTAGACTTGTTCCCTTCGTGTTTTTGTTTTAATAAGCAGGAAGCTGGCTTATAAAATATACATTAAAATAGGTCAGAATCATGATAAATATAATTCGTGACATTCTTCCATGTCAGATTTCAAAAAGCTACCAGTTGCTGGAGAAATGGAAGTCGGTCGTTTTCACGGTATATTAATAATAACGAGATGTGCTCGGTGCATTGATTAAACTGGGTCACTCTGTTTTATAAAGACTTGGCTTTGGCGGGATTGCAAGAAGAAAAAAAGTCTTGTCTGAGTTGTTGTCTGATTCTCCGAACTGTCCTTATTGTGCCTTTTCCAAGACTAATTATGGCAGAATTTTTTTTTTTTTTTTACTGTTGTGGCCGAACATGTTACGTATTTATTCACAATCAATTAGTGCTGTGACAAATGATTGTTTTGTGGCATTCTTAGTCTCTGTTATGTTGAGCTCATTATTAGAATATTTTCAATAAATTCTCACTTTATCTCACTTTTTTTACCCCCGGAGTCTCAATTATTATTACAATTTTTCTTCCAGGCGACTGGCTGGTAATGACCTCTCTTTCATCCATCCCATGGCCTTGTCTGGCCTGAGAGAACTCAAAGTTCTGTAAGTAATTGTTCAGTTTTGTTAGTAATTACATGCTTGCCCTGCTCTGTCAGCACAGCAAGTCTTTCCCTTTAACTCTTCTGGACCTGCGGGGGAGGCAAATGTCACTTTGTGGCATGGGCAGTCGCCCACAAATGCTGGCTTCATCAATAGAGTTGTGCAATGTACAGTAGGAACTCATTCATTGTCATTGACAACACGTGTTAATAGGACATTTTTTGAATGCAAATAATGGTTTTTAATTGTATTGTTCAAACTTTGCATTTATATGCACTCAGATGTGTTCACTTTAGCTACATTTTGGGAAAGAGGGAATTCTGTACATCCAGGGTCCAATTAAAAACTCAACGCAGGTAAACGCGCGCAAAGGTAATGGTGAATACAGCTAAATGCGCGCAAAGGTGGGTACATCTGTAAGGTGACCTTACACTGAACCCCCCCCCCCCCCCGACAACGCGCCCCCCCCTCCCTGGTTCTGCTGTATTTCAGTCTGGTACAGCAGGACTGGGGGGATGGGGTCCAGTGTAAGGTCACCGGTCACCTAACACTTTAAAGAGGAAATATGGGAATGTGTGTGTATATATACATATATATATATATATATATATATATATATATATATATATATATATATATATATATATATGTATGTTGTGCTCATAAGTTTACATACCCTGGCAGATGATTTCTTGACCATTTTTCTTTCACTCATGGCTCATGGTTAGTGTTTGGCTGAAGCCATTTATTATCAATCAACTGTGTTTACTCTTTTTAAATCGTAATGACAACAGAAACTACCCAAATGACCCTGATCAAAAGTTTACATACCCCAGTTCTTAACACCGTGGATTGCCCCCTTTAACATCAATGACACCTTTTGAAGTCTTTTGTGGTATTTGTGGATGAGGCTCTTTATCTTCTCAGATGGTAAAGCTGCCCATTCCTCTTGGCAAAAAGCCTCCAGTTCCTGTAAATTCTTGGGCTGTCTTGCATGAACTGCACGTTTTGAGATCTCCTCAGAGTGGCTCAATGATATTGAGGTCAGGAGAATAAGATGGCCACTCCAGAACCTTCACTTTATTCTGCTGTAGCCAATGACAGGTCGACTTGGCCTTGTGTTTTGGATCATTGTTATGCTGGAATGTTCAAGTACATCCCACGAGTAGCTTCCTGGCTGATGAATGCAAATGTTCCTCCAGTATTTTTTTAAAACATACTGCATTCATCTTGCCAATAATTTTGACCAAATTACCTGTGCCTTTTTGTAGTTCACACATCCCCAAAACATCAGTGATCCACCTCCGTACCTTTCATCATAGGCCTTGTTGACTCCTCTCCAAATGTAGCGTTTATGGTTGTGGCCAAAAAGCTCAATTTTGGTCTCATCACTCCAAATGACTTTGTGCCAGAAGGTTTGAGGCTTGTCTCTGTGCTGTTTGGCGTATTGTAAGTAGGATACATTGTGGCATTTGTTTAGTAATGGCTTTCTTCTGGGGACTCAACCATGCAGCCCATCTTTCTTCAAGTGCCTCTTTATTTTACATCTTGAAACAGCCACACCACATGTTTTCAGGGAGTCCTGTATTTCATCAGAAGTTCTTTGTGGGATTTTCTTTGCATCCCGGACAATTTTCCTGGCAGTTGTGGCTAAAATTTTAGTTGGTCTACCTGACCATGGTTTGGTTTCAACAGAACCCCTCGTTTTCCACTTCTTGATTAGAGCTTGAACACTGCTGATTGGCATTCTCAATTCCTTGGATATCTCTTTATATCCCTGTACTGTTTTATACAGTTCAAATACCTTTCCCTGCAGATCCTTTGACAATTCTTTTGCTTTCCCCATGACTCAGAATCCAGAAACGTCAGTGCAGCACTGGATGAAAGTTGCAAGGGTCTGTCAGGAGTTCAGAGACTCATTAATCTTTTATACACACACACACACACACACACACACACACAGCATTCAAACCCCTTTGTGTCAACTTGTTTGCATGTTCTCAGGCCAAAATCACCAGGGTATGTAAACTTTTGATCAGGGTCATTTGGGTAGTTTGTGTTGCCATGATGATTTAAAAAGAGTAAATACAGTTGATTGATAATAAATGGCTTCAGCCAAACACCAACCATGAGTGAAAAATGTTTTTGTGTTATTCACATTCTCTGAAAAATGGCCAAGAAATCATAAAGTCTGCCAAGGTATGTAGACTTTTATGAGCACAACTGTGTGTGTATGTATGTATGAATGTGTGTGTATATATATATATATATATATATATATATATATATATATATATATATATATAAAACACTGCTCTTAAAATACTACTCTAAATGCCTGATGTGCATAGTAACATGGGCTAAAATAGAAATGCCTGCCTCTAATCGCAGTTTTAACGGCAGCATTTTATTTATTTTTTCTCCCTGTTTGCATCAGGCCTAAGTGATCTAAGTGATCGTATTGGTGATCCATAGATTGTTTACTGCTATGTGTATAGCCAGCATTAGATTGTCAGACAATCTCTGCATCAAAATCGGGAACAGGGAAAAAATGCCGTGAACAAGCACAATGCAAATGCGGGATATTTGCTGAATTTAGTGTAATGCCCCGTACACCCGATCGGAGCGTGTTGTCGGAAATTCTGACCGTGTGTGGGCTCCATCGGACATTTTCCATCGGATTTTCCGACACACAAAGTTGGAGAGCAGGAGATAAAATTTTCCGACAACAAAATCCGTTGTTGGAAATTCCGATCGTGTGTACACAAATCCGACGGACAAAGTGCCACGCATGCTCAGAATAAATAAAGAGATGAAAGCTATTGGCCACTGCCCCGTTTATAGTCCCGACGTACGTGTTTTACGTCACCGCGTTTAAAATGATCGGATTTTCCGACAACTTTGTGTGACCGTGTGTATGCAAAACAAGTTTGAGCCAACATCCGTCAGAAAAAATCCTAGGATTTTGTTGTCAGAATGTCCGAACAAAGTCCGACCGTGTGTACGGGGCATAAAGGAAATCTGTCAGGAGTGAATCATGGAGCTCCAATGCTGACCCTTCTGATGCTTGTTGCCAGGCTGTCATGATGACACCTAGGCTTCAATGCTTCCAGAATCACTAACCTGCAGAATTCAGACACTTTTCTAGCACATTTGAAGCATGTATATTCTGGTTCTATGACTTGATGTCGGCCATACCTAGGCAACAATCACTTTTAAAAGCAAAGCAAGCAAAGGAAGAAGCTTCCTTTACTACTTTTATGACTGGGCCACTTTAATTTTGGTTCTGTATTCTATAAAAACTCTATACCGAGGATCGGCCCCGATACCTCATATTCGTGAGGATTATTTTATTCATATATATCTAGAACATGTGGATTATGCCAATTTATATTCAGGCAATATGCAAAGCTTTAGTACAGTGCCTTGAAAAAGTGTTCCTGCCCCTTTTCCACATTTTGTCATGTTGCAACCAAAAATGTAAATGTATTTTATTGGGATTTTTTGTGAAAGACCAACACAAAGTGGCACATAATTGTGAAGTGGAAGGAAAATGATAAATGATTTTCAATTTTTTTTTTACAAATATGTGAAAAGTGTGACGTGTATTTGTATTCAGCCCTCCTGAATCAATACTTTGTAGAACCCCCTTTCGCTGCAACTACAGCTACACGTCTTTTTGCGGATGTCTCTACCAGCTTTGCATATCTAGGAGTGAAATTTTTGCCCATTCGTCTGTGCAAAATAGCTCCAGCTTTTTCAGACTGTATGGAGAGCGTCTGTGAAGAGCAATTTTCAAGTCTTGCCACAGATTCTCAATTGGATTTAGGTCTGGACTTTGACTGGGGCATTCCAACACATGAATATGCTTTGATCTAAACCATTCCATTGTAGCTCTGGCTGTATGTTTTTAAGCTCGTTGTCCTGCTGGAAGGTGAACCTCCGCCCCAGTCGCAAGTCTTTTTTGACTCCAACAGGTTTTCTTCTAAGATTTCCCTGTATTTGGATCCATCCATCTTCCCTTTAACTCTGACCAGCTTCCCTGTCCCTGCTGAAGAAAAGCATCCCACAACATAATGCTTCCACTACCATGTTTCACGGTGGGGATGGTGTGTTCAGAGTGATGTGCAGTGTTAGTTTTCCATTACACATAGCGTTTTGGACTTTAATTAGTAAATGGACTCCATTTACTAATTATTTGACTTCTGAAGGCAATTGGTTCCACTAGATTTTAGTTAGGGGTATCAGAGTAAAGGGGGCTGAATACAAATGCATGCCACACTATTCAGATATTTATTTATCATAATTATGTAACACTTTGTGTTGGTCTATCACATAAAATCCCAATAAAATACATTTACGTTTTTGATTATAACATGGCAAAATGTGGAAAATTTCAAGGGGTATGAATACTTTTTCAAGGCACTGTGATACAATAAAAATTAGTTCAAACAATTGCATACACAGTTTAATACATTTTTCTCTGTTAAAAGGTTAAAAATTGGTTACGGGTAGAAATATTCAAGTCCTCTATTTGAACGATGTATGTTTTATATTTTGTAGGACCCTTCAAAATAACCAGCTGAAAACCGTTCCCAGTGAAGCTTTAAAGGTCCTGAGCTCTCTACAGTCTTTGTAAGTGTAATTATTGTTCACCTAATTTATATACAATGTACTCCATTTAAATGTGTTTTGCATTATCTTTTTGAACTAAGAAAGCTGCAAAAGTCTGAATATATATACAGATGACTTTATTGGAAGGTTTGGTCAATTCCAATTGAAACTTGATAAAGCCAGTAACTGCAGTACAACAAATACACAGGGAATTGAATATCTTCAGATGTCATAACGTTCTAAATCAGGTTTTTGAATATATGGAGTACTGCGGTTTCCTTGACCAGAGTATGTACTATGCACTTGTTTAACTATACTGTATAATATAAAGAGTCTATACATATAGTTAGTAGAAACATTTTAAAAATGTATACACTCTCTAAAGTGGTTGTAATGCTCTAAAATGAAAAATGAACAAAGCATATTCTTCTATAGTGTGCATTTGCCTCAACCCAACGCACCTAGTGTGATTTGTGTCTGCTCTCTCATTCCTGTGCTGTTTGCATGACTCCCTTATGACAGTCTATGCTGACACCAAGCAATCCTGGGAGATGCCCTTGCCCCCCACAGCAGGTAATTGATAGCCTCAGCTGTGTATGCTATCCTTAAAATGTGAAGAGGGGGGCTTGTCCTTTCAATTCACTCAGATTACACTCAGCTCCCTGCTCTATGATGTGCAGTGTGTGACATCTAACCCCCGATATGCTGTGTAAATTCTTTACTTTGAATGGCTGTAGATAATAGATTGTTGCAGATAAACAGATACAGCTAATGTATTAGGCTGCAGCTACAGGGGAGAAGAGAGAGCTCCCAGACAATAGCTAGTAAAGCCTGGAGCGGGGTCATCACCCATAGGCTTTAATAGTCCATCTGTTGCCGGTGTTCCCTCCTCTCCCCTAAAGCCGTACTGGCTGATGCAGGGGAGATCACATGACCGGAATGTAGAGACCTGAAATGGGTAACTCTATACTGTGCATCTTTCTTAGACAAGTTGATAACCATAGGTGCGAGGGGAGGGGATGGGTTTAAGGTTAGTTAGGTGTAGGGGTGCAACGGATCGTCATCGATCCGTGATCCGATCCGCGGAGGTTGATCCGTACGGGACACCCGCGATCCGCGGAGTGCTCTGTGGCCTCGGCCATAGGAAAGGCAGCGGCTTGCCTAGCTCCGGAGCGGCGGCCATCTTGGTACACCCGGCGGCCGTTTAGCACGTGATCTCTCCCCTCTGTGTACTGATCTGTACAGTGGAGGGGAGAGATCGGATGGCAGCAGTGCCAATACTCTGCAATGCCCTGCCAATACTCTGCAATGCCCTGCTGCAATACCCTTCCAATGCCCTGCCAATACTCTGCAATGCCCTGCCAATGCTCTGCAATACCCTGCTGCAATGCCCTGACAATACTCTGCAATGCCCTGAGAATACTCTGCAATACCCTGCCAATACCCTGCCAATAGTCAGCCATACTCTGCCAATACTCTGCCAATATACCAGCCAATACTCTGCCAATATACCAGCCAATACCCTGCCAATATACCCGCCAATACCCGCCAATACCCTGCCAATATACCCACCAATACCCTGCCAATATACCTGCCAATACCCTGCAATACTTTGCCAATACTCTGCCAATACTCTGCCAATAGGGAGATTGTGGATATTACGGTGGGGGAGATTTTTTTTTTTGTTGATCCGAAAATGATCCGAACTGTGACTCCTGATCCGATGAACGTGAGTTTTTTGATCCGTTGCACCCCTAGTTAGGTGTAAGCTAGAATTCCATTTTTCGGGGGTTGTCTAATAAGGCTGGATAAAAGCTATGATTCTGTTCAGTAAAGATCTGTCAGACCGATGAAATGTTTTCTGTCGGTTTGGTCTTATTCAATATATTCTTCAGGATTGTAAAGAGCCAGGAAGCATAAATTTTACTACAACTAGTACAGTGTTCTAGATTTAAGCTGCTATGAATAAATGTTATAACTGCGGTGGCCGTCTGCCCTCTTCCATTTTAGAGTGCCTCTGAACACTATAATTTAATCTATGTAATGTTCTATTTCGGTATCCCAAATGTTATTGCCACATTCAATCTTGAAACGGCTGCAGTACGGCGTCTTAAATTTAACTTACACGCTTTTGCAGAATCTGTTCAATGCATTTAACCCTAACTGGGGCTTGGAGTATATAGAAGGACAAGGAACAGTGTTCATGAACGAAATGAAGAAAACAAAATATGTAATATTTTTTCATGTCTATTGTATGATGGTATGATTGTGATTGAAAGAGCGGTCTACCAGAAAGACACATAAACTGCATCACTATAGATTGTGACTTTACTGTTCAGTAGAAGTGGCACATTTCTGGATAAATAGCCTAATTTCTCAGTGAGGAAAAGGATCCGCTACATAGGGATGTGCACAACGGAAACATTTTTGTTTTGGATTTGTTTGTTAATTTTGTTTTCATCATATTCGTTATGTTGGATTGATTCAGTTTTGGAATTCGTTTTGTATATTTGTTATTTTCAGATCCAAATTAGAATTTGAAAATGATTTTAAATTAATTCGAGTTTGAAAATGAAACACATTGCAATAAATACAGTGAGGAATACAAGTGAAATAAGATGATCATTCCTACTTAGGCTGCTTTATAGAATATAATAGAAAAGAATAGCATAGAATAAAATAGAATATTTTCTATTATATTCTATTCCTTTATTTTTTATTCTATTCTTTTTTAATCTATTCTATTTTTTTTTCTATTCCTTTATTTTCCATGTTATTCTTATCTATTCTATAAAGCAACCTAATTAGGAATTATCATCTTTTTTCACTTCTATGCCTTAACAACTTGTTGCGAAATCACGTAATTATGCTAAGCAACCGCTCAGTTGTTATCCCAAGCAGCAAGAGGGGGTGTCCGTGTCCATCTATCCCCCCCCCCCCCCACCTTCTGCTGCTCTGCACGGGCTCTCCCATCTCACCAGGAGGCCCGAGCGACCAGCCGGCATGTGCGCCAACTGGCCAGTGACCCGAACAAAGCTGGAATCGGCTTGGATCAGGTCTCGGCTCTAGTAACCCGGAAGCGACATCACAACGTCACTTCTGGTTTACTGGAGCCTTAAAGGCACCAATTTAAAAAAAAAAATATGTCAGTATTCAAAACAGCCAAACTTGGCGTTTTTTAATGCTTTTAAGTGCAAAGGAGGGATTTTGGGGTCTTATAGACCCCAGATCCCTCCAAAAGAAATACCTGACACATGACAATTGCTGTCACAAGGGATGTTATACATTTAAATTTAAAGGGACAGTGTAAAAATAAAAAAATAAAAAAATAAAACAAAATTTTAAGTGCCCCATCCCTCCGTGCTCGCACCTGAGGAGCGAACTGATATGTAAGTTGCGTCCGCAAATGTAAAACACACATGTGTGGTATTGCCGCAATCGTTAGAGGGAGAAAAATTATTCTAGCACTAGACTTCCTCTTTAACCCTGGTAACCGTTAAAAAAAATTTAAAGTGTTTGCCTATGGAGATTTTTAAGTACCGTAGTTTGTCGCCATTTCACGAGTGTGCACAAATTTAAAGCATGACATGTTGGGTATAATATATTTACTCGGTGTAACATCAACTTTTACATTATACAGAAAAATTGGGCTAACTTTTCTGTTTTTGTTTTTTTTTTTAATTCATGAAAGTGTGTTTATTCCAAATAAATTGTGTTTGAAAGGCTGGACAAATAAACTGTGACATAAAATGTTGCAACAACCACCATTTTTTGCTCTAGGCTAATTCTAAGTAATTTTCTAGCAAAAAATACTAATTTAACCCATTCAGCCCCGGAAAATTACCCCCTTCCTGACTAAGCCATTTTTTATGATACGGCACTGTGTCGCTTTAACTGGCAATTGCATGGTCATGCGGCGCTGTACTCAAACAAAATTTACATCCTTTTTTTTCCCACAAGTAGAGCTTTCTTTTGGTGGTATTTTATCACCTCTGCGTTTTTTTATTTTATGTGCTATAAACAAAAGAGCGACAATTTTGAAAAAAGACACAATTTTTTTGCTTTTTGCTATAATACATATCCCAAATTATTAAAAAAAACAAAAAAATGTCTTCATCAGTTTAGGCCAATATGTATTCTACATTTTTTTGGTAAAGAAAATCGCAATAAGCGTACATTGAGTGGTTTGCGCAAAAGTTATAGCATCTAGCGTTTTTGGGTTTTTTTTTTTTTTTTATATTGCGGCGGACAGATCAGACACTTTTGACCCTTTTTTTTTTTTTTTTTTTTGGACCATTGACATTTATACAGCGATCAGAGCTAAAAATAATAAAAATTACTGTATAAATGTCACTGGCAGGGAAGGGGTTAACACTAGGGGGCGATCAAGGGGTTAAATGTATGTTCCCTAGGTGTGTTCTAACTGTGAGGGTATAGGATTGACTGGGGGAGGAGACAGATAAGAACAGACTATCTGTTTTTCATGTTTTTACATAAATCACTCAGATGGGAATGTTTTTTTTTTTTTTTTTTTTTTCAACAAAAGTGGAGTTACTCTTTAACCAATAACCTGCTGTATCCAAAATGAAATTTTTTTTTATTCAAATGTACTTTTAAGTAAAACACTTTACATATTTGCAATTTTGTACTGTGTGTTTGACCCTTTGGCTGAAGTTCCGCTTTTAGAGTTCCGATTTTTATGATATTATAATCCGTCTTCGAATAAATTAAACTTTGCATGTTTTTATTCTACATCTACAGCATTGTATATTTGTGTGGTCTTTGAACTGGTAAATCCTAATGCACCTAAAATTCCTAGCAGTGAGTACACTGTCTGACAGATCTTTTCCCTGTCCTCTATCCACACCTTGACATCCCTGGTATCCTATGAGGACTTGCCTTGATGAAAGGTGCTTTTGTTTGGGATGAGAGAGGAACTTTTTTATGTTAACAGGAAAATGTTGAGCCAAATGTTTAAAGTTGGTAGGTTTGGCACATTGGGTTGTGTTCCACAAGACCTACAAGGCTGTCTGAAGTAAACCAAATTCTCTTAGAGGTCTCAATGTTTGCATAGCTTCTCAGTCTTTTGCCAAGTAAAAACATGAAAATGACTGAAATTGTAATGTTTACTTCACTTCCTTGTGTTTTGGAGTTAAAGAACGAAATGCCGGAAAAATCTAATTGTAGTTTGTATGCTTGTGTGTAATGAAATCAGGAAAATCAAATTCTCACATAAACACATACCCATGTAACCGCTCCACAAAATAAAAATATATTAAAAGGAATATAATTCTAGATCTTGAAGTAGCGTTGTGAAACTTCTGTTCCTTAGGAGGGAACACAAAGTTCTTCACCAACACTGGGTATTTAATTCATAGTCCCCAACTCTCCCTTATGTGGAGGCCCTGTCCCCATCTCTCCCTTATGTGGAGGCCCTGTCCCCAACTCTCCCTTATGTGGAGGCCCTGTCCCAGACTCTCCCTTATGTGGAGGCCCTGTCCCCGACTCTCCCTTATGTGGAGGCCCTGTCCCCGACTCTCCCTTATGTGGAGGCCCTGTCCCCGACTCTCCCTTATGTGGAGGCCCTGTCCCCGACTCTCCCTTATGTGGAGGCCCTGTCCCCGACTCTCCCTTATGTGGAGGCCCTGTCCCCGACTCTCCCTTATGTGGAGGCCCTGTCCCCGACTCTCCCTTATGTGGAGGCCCTGTCCCCGACTCTCCCTTATGTGGAGGCCCTGTCCACGACTCTCCCTTATGTGGAGGCCCTGTCCACGACTCTCCCTTATGTGGAGGCCCTGTCCCCGACTCTCCCTTATGTGGAGGCCCTGTCCCCGACTCTCCCTTATGTGGAGGCCCTGTCCCCGACTCTCCCTTATGTGGAGGCCCTGTCCCCGACTCTCCCTTATGTGGAGGCCCTGTCCCCGACTCTCCCTTATGTGGAGGCCCTGTCCACGACTCTCCCTTATGTGGAGGCCCTGTCCACGACTCTCCCTTATGTGGAGGCCCTGTCCCCGACTCTCCCTTATGTGGAGGCCCTGTCCCCGACTCTCCCTTATGTGGAGGCCCTGTCCCCGACTCTCCCTTATGTGGAGGCCCTGTCCCCGACTCTCCCTTATGTGGAGCCCCTGTCCACAACTCTCCCTTATGTGGAGAGTTGTGTTTTTGAAGAAAAACACAGGAAAGTATTTATTGAAAATAAAATATCCATTTATTTATTATTTAAAGCTGGAGTCTGAAAAGTGTGAATTGTCTCAAAAGAAACTTCTGCTAACACGAGATTAACAGAAGGAGCCCAAAGGGTGGAGCACTGGGTATTGAACTTCCTTTTTCTAGTCCCGTCGTACGTGCTGTACATCACCTCGTTCTGGACGGTCGGACTTTTGTTTGACTATGTGTGTAGGCAAGATCGCTTCAATGAAATTCCGTCGGAGAAACCTTCAGAGTTTATTCCAACGGCAAAACCGGTAGTGTGTACAGGGCATTAGAGGTGAAAAAAGCATTACAGGGGGTCCCCAGGTTACAAACAAGTTAGGGACTGTAGGTTTGTTCTTAAGTTGAATCTGTTTGTAAGTCGGAACAGGTACATATTTTAAGTTTAGCTCAAGCCAAAAAGACTATTTTTTAGCTTTTTGGATAACATAGGGAAAGGTTAATACCCCTGTAACATTTGTTTTTCTCTGTGTGCCCCTGTTCAGAAGATTTCACCTCACCTTCTGTCCCAATGACAATTGGATTTTGAAAAATTTGGGTTGTAGTGGAAACAAGCCTTGGTGATAAAGTATCAGTGGAGGTACCTTTTCCCCATAATAGCTCTTACAGGAGTGAATTTCCCTTCCTAGAGGTAGATTTCCTCTCAGTTCCTGTTGTCTCCCTCCGTTTGTAAGTAGGAGTCGTTTGTAAGTCGGATGTTTGTAACTAGGGGACCCCCTGTATAAGGGGAAAGCCTTTCTGACAGTGGAGGCTGGTGGGGCAAACAGCCAACCACCCCTTCCGGGAGGACAGCCGGGACATCAAAGCCCAGCACTTGCCCCATCTAGGAAGTGGGCAGGCAGCATGTTGGCGGCTTTCTTCCTCCTCCTGTGGTGTGGCTCACGGTGCCTTCCATTGCGCATCCTCCTCCTCTTAGGCATCCAATAGGATCGCCTGACCTTTCAGCCAATCAGGAAACTGGTATCAGACCCGCACTTCCTGATTGGTGGAGAGGCGATTCAGTGTTAGAAAAGCGAATATTCATTTGCTTATCTAACACCTGGGTGGGCCCTGAGCGTAATGCTCTGTGCTCCGAGTCCACCCTATTTTGAAGCCTATTAAATCCTATGGTTCTAATCGGGTGCTTCAACAAAAAAAAACACCCCCGCCGCTGTAATTCATGTGCCAAGTGTCCTGACAGGGGCCAGACGCATGAATAGGTGGTGGCCATGGATAGATGTCCATTAACCATAGAGGGGGCGGCGCTCATGCACCCTTAATGGACGGGCCGCCCCTGCTTTCTGACCATCTAAAATGACCCTTGTGAAGGTAAAAAGAAAACTAACTTGGGGTGTAGGAAGTACATACAGTAAACATAATAAACAGTCCTCCACTTTTACTTCACTCACACAGCATGGTACATGTATTCATTTACAGTGCCCATCTCTACTGTACATCATGAACAGATGATTGGAAACCAAATGTCCGAATAGTTTTATAACTAGAATAAGGCACTGTGATTTAATACTTCTAATACTAGGAAAGTTTATAGGCATTTTGTATCTTTATGTGGACTTTCCTTAGTTGTGTGCCCTTTCTTCTGCTCATTAAAGTCAGGCCAGAACAGCCAAGCTTGTCTATCTGGATGACATGAAGGCACTCTCGTGATGCTAGATGAGTTTATCCCGGTGGAAAGTCTTCCTTTTTGATCTTCAGGGGAGGTTTATGAATTTGGAATAAGTAGATAGAAAAGGGACAGGTATTTTCTCGTTTTTATTTTGATGGAGCCTCAGGGCTTTTGTATCTTGAGATATTTTAATGCTCCTCTGTTTAAACAGTCCTTTCTCTAAACAGGCAGAAATGATTCATCAATAGCAGATTATTTATTTGCATTAGGTAAGAGGCATGCAGGTGGCATTACGTAAGGGGAGAAAAGTCGTCTCTCAGGTCACTGCTTTACATCAACACTGTATACTGAGAATCTCTTTCTTGCCTTATAAAAATCCTTCTGACATGTTCATAAGCCCCCAAGCAACTTGTCAAAATGACAGAAGGATTGGTGTGGAAGGGAATTGGCATTTCTGTATGCTACTCACCTTTTTGTGAGCAAAGTATTCTGTTTCAGTCATCTTCAAGATCATTTTTTGCATTCATATGATGGTCTATGGACGAATGGTGTTAAAGAAGTATTAAACCCAAAAGCAAACCTTTGTTATAATGCAGCGTACCAATTCTTAGATGTGATGGCTGCATTAGTTAGATAATTTAACAGGAGTGCCCTTTAATTATCAGCTTTTCATTTATGCAAAACCTGTATCCCCAAAAACTGTTTTCTGTAAGATATAAAGTATTACTTGGAGTTTAGCTTCCATTTGTTAGTGTATTTCAATCTGCTACTACATCCAACATCCCCTTTCCCTCATACTGACAATGCTGCTGTCTGCTGTGCTCATTCATCCAGGGTGTAGGCACTCAATAATACAGGAGGTCTGTTAATGGCCAGATCTCCAGATTGAAAACCGAGGGGAAAAAGTCCAAAAAAAAAAAAAGAAAAAAAACAATACAGCCACTGTCTAAAGTTTGGTAAGCTGCAATATATTATATTTTTGGTTTTGGGTTTATTACTGCTTTAAGTCAAGCTGGTGTTCAAAATATTGTCAGCCAAGGTTCCTTTGTAGTTGCTTTTAGCTAGGTGAGGGAAAACTTCCCCCAGGTCCATATGGCCTACACATGGCTGCTAGTCACCTTTTATAGTAGACATGTTTGTGTATATACCATAGCCTTTCTCAGCCTTTTTACCCCAGAGGAACACTTAAAAATGTTTCAGGTCGCAGGAAACTCCTGCTAAAATTAATTTGGGAGTCTGAGCAAAGAATGGCGCTTCCATTGGTCATCACTGGGAAGAATGCCCCTATACAGTGGTGGTTAGAAAAAAACCCTTACAGACAGCAAGAAAGATCATTGGCATCCTGCTGCCTGGCTTTGCTACATGGCATTGGACCCAGAACTATCCAGGCCACCTTCAGATAAGGCGGTTACAATGTCCATGGTTCAACCCCTAGCAACCTCTGGAGTAGGGATGAGCCGAACACCCCCCTGTTCAGTTCGCACCAGAACTTGCGAACAGGCAAAAAATTTGTTCGAACACGCGAACACCGTTAAAGTCTATGGGACACGAACATGAATAATCAAAAGTGCTAATTTTAAAGGCTTATATGCAAGTTATTGTCATAAAAAGTGTTTGGGGACCTGGGTCTTGCCCCAGGGGACAAGGATCAATGCAAAAAAAAAGTTTTAAAAAGTCAGTTTTTTCGGGAGCAGTGATTTTAATAATGCTTAAAGTGAAACAATAAAAGTGTAATATTCCTTTAAATTTCTTACCTGGGGGGTGTCTATAGTATACCTGTAAAGGGGTGCATGTTGATTCAAGGGGTTGAACATGAATATCAAGTACAAATTTTAGGAACTGCAACCATTTTTATACACAGTCCCCCCATTTTCAGGGGTTCAAATGTAATTGGACAAATTAATATAATCATAAATGTTAATAATTAATATTTTGTTGAGAATCCTTTACCGGCAATGACTGCCTGAAGTCTGGAACCCAAAGACTGGGTTTCCTCCTTTCTGATGCTTTTCCAGGCTCTAACTACAGCTGTCTTCAGTTGTTCTTTGTGTGTCTTTCTGCCTTTAGTTTTGCCTTCAGCAAGTAAAATGCATGCTCAATTGGGTTGAGATCAGGTGATTGACTCTGCCATTGCAGAATATTCCACTTCTTTTCCTTCAAAAGCTCCTGGGTTGCTTTTGCAGTGTGTTTTGGATCATAGTCCATCTGTACTGTGAAGCGCTGTCCAATCAAATGTGCTGCATTTGACTGAATCTGGACAGACAGTATATGTCTAAGCAGTGCCGAATTCATCCGACTGCTTCTGTCTTCTGTCACATCATCAATAAACACCAATGACCCAGTGCCACTGGAAGCCATGCATGCCCATGCCATCACAGTGCCTCCACCATGTTTTAAAGATGACATTGTGTGCTTTGGATCATGAGCTGTTCTAAGCCTTCTCCACACGTTTTTTCTTCCCGTCATTCTGGTACAGATTAATCTTAGTTTTATCCGTCCAAAGAATGCTTTTCCAGAACTGGTCTGGCTTTTTTAGATGTTTTTTTGGCAAAGTCTAATCTGGCTTTTCTATTCTTCAGACTTAAGAATGGTTTGCACCTTGTGGTGAACCCTCTGTATTTGCTCTTGTATAGTGTTCTCTTAATTGTAGACTTTTGACAATAATATGCCCACCTCCTGGGGAGTATCTTTCACTTGTCTGGATGTTGTGAATGGGTTTTTCTTTACCATAGAGAGGATCCTGCGATCATCCAACACTGTTGTCTTCTGTGGACCTCTAGGCCTTTTTATGTTGCTAAGCTCACCAGTGCGTTCTTCTTTCCTCAGAATGCACCAAACAGTTTTTGGCCACTCCTAATGTTGCTGCTATCTCTGATGGGTTTGTTTTGTTTTTAAAGCCTTACAATGGCCAGTTTCACTTGCATGGACAGCTCCTTTTAACGCATGATGTAGGTTCACAGCAATAGATTCCAAATGCAAATACCACATTTAGAATCAACTCCAGACCTTTTACTTAATTTGCTTAATTGATGAAGAAATGACATAGTAGCCCACACCTGGCCATGAAACAGCTTTTGATTCAATTGTCCAATTACTTTTGGTGCTTTGAAAAAGGGGGGATGGCTATTCTTAAGAGCTGTAATTCCTAAACCCTTCCTCCGATTTGGATGTACATACCCTCAAATTAAACCTGAGAGTGTGCTCTTTCAGCCCATATCCATTATATAACTATAGCTTGAATGTTTTGGTAAATACCTGAAAAAACTAAACTTGTGCCTGTGTCCAAATATATATGGACCTCACTGTATCTATTGAGATAATTTCATGTGTGTCATTTGTGTCATCCACTGTATGCAGCATTTGTAAGCCCCGTAGAGGGTATGGTTTTAGTCCCCAAAATGTGTTGGCTTGTCATTTTGGCTATCTATAATAGAATAAATGTTTTTATGATGTTTAGTGTGGCACTCTTACCCTGTGCCTGAGAACAGCCTAACCATCACTTTTCTGCGATACTCTGGACTACATAAGGTGCCCGTCCCACGGTGTGAAATGTTTGAGTGAGTGGGTGACAGGCGACAAGTCACTATGTGGATATGTGTTGCTGGAATACAAATTAAAAAAAAAAAAACACACTCTGACATCGGTGGTGATGGTGGTGGTGGTGGTGGTGGTGGTGGTGGGGGGGGGGGGGGGAGACTTCCCCCTCTTTCCTTTTCCCTTCCCTTTTTTCTTATTCTTTTACTTTCCCTCTTTTCCTTCCTTTCAGATGTGTTTATCGATTTCAAACAAAAGGAGCACTACTACCACTTAGGAAACCGTGTCTTCTCCACATTCTGCAGTTCCACCCTAGCCTTGACCAGCTGCTTAATACCATCAAAAGAGACACATTTGTGCCATGTACTTTGCAAGTTGCTCCTGTTGTTCATGGAGCTGGCTTTGTACACGGGGGTACATTCTTGCTGGTAAAAGAAAAGTGTCTTCCTCAATCTGTTGCCACAAGGTTGGAAGAGCACAATTGTCCAAAACAGGGGCGTCCAACCTGCAGCCCAACACAAATTGTAAACTTACTTAAAATTTTTGAATCTTCTTTTTTTTTTCTTTTTTTGTAAAAATGCATGTACTTTTTAGCGAACACATGTGGCCAAAAATATTTGACAGGGTTTCTTTCCTGGACTTAAGTTTTATCTTCCCAAAGAAAAATATCCCACTCTTCACAATCATGCCTTATTCATGTCATCAGTTTTCAATCGCACCTATATTTTGTCGGCAACTATTTTCAAGTATAAAGCACACAAAGTGTAAAATTAGAACCAAAATATTTTATGCGCCCCTTGAAAATTTGAGAATTGCTATTACATCCATCTAACCAGATATTGATGCGTAGGTTAGTTTAAAAACTGTGTCAAATATGCCACTAGTTTTATGTTGCCCCCTTTAATTTTTACAATAAAAAATATAAAAAACAAATTAAGTTTTATTACTCAGGTAGGCACATTATCTATATCAGTGATCGTTATGAGACCTGCCCAAATTTTTCTGCTCATCAGTTATTCTTATTGTTAGTGTATTTTATGTGCGGCCCAAGACAATTCCGCTTCTTCCAATGTGGCCCAGGAAGGTCAAAAGGTTGGACACCCCTGTTCTAAAATGTCTTTGTAATCTGTAATGTTAACTGTATTCTTTACTGGATACACCTGAGCTTAATATTTTGGAGGGATGTTCACATACTTTTGGCCATATAGTGGAGGTGTGGTAATACGGAGTCCAAAAAATGTTTGGGCATATTCTGTACCTAATATACCATGGAAAAGTTGGCAACCTCATGATTGTTGCAAGTTGCGTTTTTAGCTATCTATTTTATTTTTTTGTTTTTTTGTTTTTTTTTTACTGGTGGTGTCATTGATTTCCCAAACCATAATTATGCAGTTGTATGTTTGTTTTTTGGAAGCACACTGCATATAACAATTATATTAACCCTATGAAAGTATTCTTGTACCACTTTTTTTTTTTTTTCAGTAAACTGCTAAAACAGCTGTATGGGATCGAAACCTCAGTATAAAACAATGTTTTGTCAATGGCTGTAGCCATTGTGCATTAAAAAGGTTGTATGCGCAGCTGTTAAAATTCCTGATATCCCTTGTGAAGAAATTAATAGGATACACAGAAATCAGCTTTTGTTTTTCTTGGGGGGGACACAAAAGAAGTTGCAACTGTTGCTCGGTTTGTCTTCATTTTTCAACTGACAGTAACTTTGAAAGGGGAAAGATTTGAGACCTGTAAGTGATCTCTTTTCTTTGTTTTGAGAAGCCTAATGGATCGGCAGCTTGGTTATTAATCACCGACCTGACAAGAGAGTGCAGGTGTTTTTTGTTTAGTGGAGGAAGCTTGTCCATTTACTTCTACCCTGCATTGTGCCACAGGGACATCCGTCCATGTTTTCTCTGTTAACTCTTCTCATACCAGAGAGGCCAGCGGTGTACTTTGTTGTTGTGCTTCACTGCAACTGTTAGCGTGCATCGTTTATCAGTTCAAAGTACGCTTTGAACGAGGATTAATTAAGCATCCCCTGAAACACAATGGTCTAGGTGGGGTGCTGGTAAAGGATTTTCCCTTTGTTGTCATTGTTGCCATGACCTCAACAGGAATAATTATCCACACTGTACCTGGTGTGCTGCATGGATTTTTTTTCCTACTTTATTTATTTATTTATTTATTTATTTATTTATTTATTTTTAAAGAAGAAACAACGCATTGTTTCCAAAGCTAGCATTTTTTTTTTTTGTAAGTTAGCCAGGTAAGTGGTGCAAATTTATATCCTGCAAACACAGATTGCAGGAAAGAAATTCCACGATTCCACCATCAACACAGACCGTGCTGACTGGGGAATCAGCAATTGTCTTTTCCCGGCCAGGTGGGTTGGGGAAGCCGTCCCCACCGAGAGAAGACATTGATTATTGCTAGCAGCAAGAACTGCAGGGTAATCCGGCAGGCTGGTTGTACCCAAGTTGATTGATCAACTTGGTACATTCAGCCTGCCTATTAACAGTTTGAATCTGAGATTCGAACAGTGTATGGCCGGCCTAAGAGTATAACCACAAAAATTTCAACCCAGTCACTAAAATGTCATATAAGCTTTAAAGCTAAAATCTAGACTGATATGAAAGACCCCAATTAATTCACCTGAATTTGACTCGGTTTGCTGCCCCCTGTACATCAGAGCTCAGAAATGGGAGGGAGAAGCAGTCCGGGAAGTTAGAGGTATGTTGCTGTCAGTGTACAAAGAATGCTGATAGGAGGGGAGAGCAATGTAACAAATATGCAAATTGGTGTTCTGCATCTCCTTTCTCTGTCCAGTCATAGGGTGGGGATGGGGATGAGACTTTTAAGTAAAGGGGAACTGTAGCAGAGAAATATCAGGTCCCTTTCCCTGCCAAATAGTTCTATGCTGAAAGAATGTAAATCTCAGGACTAAATTGGCAAAAATACAAAGCCTTTGGGAGGTAAAACCGCTCCTATATGTATTTCATCTGTTTATTTAGCGGTTTGCCTGGCACTCAGCTTTTAACATGTTAATTTTTATGTAAGAACTAATTTTCAACATTTTTACATCTGCAACTTTTACCTAGTGATTCCACTGTGAATTATGCCTTATAAAAGGGACTTCCTCGTATCAGCTGACAACATTTGCCCCTGTCCCCTAAATTGTGCTCTTGTGTTGTCACCCTGTTCAATTGGCTGTTCCAATTACACAAAGCTGGACCTCTGTCACCATCAGGAAACCCACTCTGAGAATGTTGGAGAAATCTAAGCACTAAAACTTGACAGAGGATCAAATCATATACATTTTATATTTTTATATATAAATATATATTTATATTATATATATATATATATATATATATATATATATATATATATATATGTAGCGCTGGTATTTTTAATACAGACTCTATAAGTAAAACATTTAGTTGTCTGAAGGTGTAGTTTAACTCAGACTGCAATTAATGTAAATTCTGGTTCTGTTTCAGCTTGGCTGGTTGTGTGGTTTTCCCCTTGGCCTGGAGATGGCGCCCTATTATTTCAACCAAGGTTGGAAATTGCAACAAGCTGGGTTTATTGAGTGCCTACTTGCCCGGAAAACAGTCGGTGTGGTCTGCCTGCTGTGCATTCTGGGAGAGGGTACTTAACCACTTCAAAACTAGCCTCGTTTTGGATTTTAGGTGTTTAAGAGATTAAAACAGGTTTTTTTGCTAGAAAATTACTTAGAACCCCCAAACATTATATATTGTTTTTTTTTCTAACACCCTAGAGAATAAAATAGCAGTCATTGCAATACTTTTTTTTGCACCGTATTTGCGCAGCGGTCTTCTAAGCGCACTTTTTTTGGAAAAAATTCACTTTTTTGAAAAAAAAAATAAGACAACAGTAAAGTTAGCCCAATTTTTTTTTATATTGTGAAATATAATGTTACGCCAAGTAAATTGATACATATCATGTCACGCTTTAAAATTGCGCCCGCTCGTGGAATGGCGTCAAACTTTTACCCTTAAAAATCTCCATAGGCGACGTTTAAAAAAATTCTACAGATTGCATGTTTTGCGTTACAGAGGAGATCTAGGGCTAGAATTATTGCTCTCACTCTACCGGTCGCGGTGATACCTCACATGTGTGGTTTGACCACCGTTTTCATATGCGGGCGCTACTCACGTATGCGTTCGCTTCTGCGCGCGAGCTCGTCGGGACAGGGCGCTTTAAAATTTTTTTTTTTTTTTTATTATTTATTTTACTTTATTTTATTTATTTTTTCACTGTTTTTAAAAAAAAAAAATTTGGATCACTTTTATTCCTATTACAAGGAATGTAAACATCCCTTGTAATAGAAAAAAGCATGACAGGTCCTCTTAAATATGAGATCTGAGGTCAAAAAGTCCTCAGATCTCATATTTAGACTAAAATGCAAAAAAAAAAGTCGTTTAAAAAAAATGACACAAAAAAATTGTGCCTTTAAGAGAAGTGGGCGGAGCCGTCGTAATGACGTCGCTCCGACCGTCACATGGTATAGAGACGGGTGGGGGCCATCTTGGCCTCACTCATCTCAGTACCTCAGCAGTGACAGGTCCCGATCTCCTCCGCCGCTACCGACGGCTCCGGTAAGCGGCGGAGGGCGCGGGAGAGCGGCAGGAGGGGGGTGGCACCTCTCCCGCCGCCGATAACGGTGATCTCGCGGCGAACCCGCCGCAGAGACCACCGTTATCGTGTACAGAATCGCCGGCCCTAAAGATGGATACCTTGGTTGTGGCAGCATCTGCTGCCGTTACCGAGATATCCATCTTTAAAAAACAGGACGTCAATATACAGTGGGCGGTCGGGAAGCGGTTAAGGGACAGACCCCGTGACAGAGAGGAGTTCCGACCTGATGGCCCTCCTGGCCTAAGGTGTGTCGTTGCCGTCAAGTTTGTCTCGGGGCCAGCTGGCCCGAGGCGTAGCTACTGAAGGTAGGCCCAAAAGTCTTGGGGCCTACAGATCCAGGGATGGTCCTGTGCTGTCTTGCCTGCGGGAAGAAGCCAAGCGACTGGAGAATCCAGGGGAGTACTTTTCAGGAGAGGACTGCGCAATAAGGCCCGTGCCTCTAGAAGAGCCTGGAGACTCAGTTGGAGGATGCATCCTGGGTTACATACCACACAGTACCGTAAGTTCGGAAGAAGGGAACTGGTATTGTGTGATCAAGCCTTTGATATTGCAACAAGTCGCTAATTACCCAATCCTGTGGCAGAGGATTGTGTAACAGTTACACCGAATCTTAAAGTCTGTGGCAGAGAATCACATCGGCTGCCAGGTTAGAAAGAGAGGCCTGTTGCTGAATCCAGTTGTGGAGCTGTTGCCCTCTGGATCAAAGAGAGTGTTTCTGATCTGCAATTTCAAGGTACCTGAATTTCCCCTAAACCCTCCATCCCTCTATTGCATGAGTCTTTCTTAAATAAAGCATTCAAGAAAGAGACTGTGTGTCGGAGCTGAAATTACTAAAGAGAACTCTTTAATGGGACCCCTATGACGGATATGGTGAATCAGTAAGACCCAATTTAAACCAGCAGCTCCGTCGAGGGTAAGTTTTATATATTTATATATATATATATATATATATATATATATATATATATATATATACACACACACACACACGGTGCCTTGCAAAAGTATTCACCCCCTTGGCATTTTGATGCCTCACAACCTGGAATTAACATGGATTGCTTGAGGATTTGCATCATTTAATTTACGGAACATGCCCACAACTTTGAAGATTTTTTTTTTATTATTGTGAAGCAAACAACAAATAGGACAAAATAACAGAAAAAGTCAATGTGCATAACTATTCATCCCCCTAAAGTCAATACTTTGTAGAGCCACCTTTTGCGACTATCACAGCTTTGGATAAGTCTCTATGACCTTGCCACATCTTACCACTTGGATTTTTGCCCATTCCTCCTTGCAAAACTGCTCCAGCTACTTCAAGTTGTATGGTTTGCACTTGTGAACAGCAATCTTTAAGTTTGATCACAGATTTTCTATTGGATTGAGGTCTGGGCTTTGACTAGGCCATTCCAATACATTTACATGTTTCCCCTTAAAGTAATGTTTTTGCAGTCATTGTCCTGCTGAAAGATGGAACCTCGGTCCTAGCCTCAAATCACACACAGAGTGGTATAGGTTTTGCTCAAGAATATCCCTGTATTTAGCACCATCCATCTTTTCCTCAACTCTGACCACCACAACTTCATTATCAGTCCGTGCCAAGCTCCTGGCACTTCTCCCCTCTTTATGGTTACAGACTATTACAGCTGGAGAAACAGGGGGAAAGACTCCATGTTGGTGCAATTATTGCAGAGAGGAAGGTAGAGCCAGAATGGGATGTGATGGGAATCCACAGCAAACTTTTAAAAATGCTCTGAAGTGTTTTATTTTACATCTAAAGCATTTTTTCACAACCTACATGACCAATGTGACAAAATGGATTGTTAAAGAGACTGCCACTTTGCCATACATGCCATTCCTTATATCTCACTGCCTGACTTATTTATGCTGACTATCCTCACATACCATTACTCTGCATTTGTAACTCTGTGTATCCATTATTGGGAAAAAGCACCAAAGAGCACACTGGTAGATCGCCTACTCCCAGTAGTTAGTAGATCGGCTTCAGCTCATCTCTTTCCAAAGCTATGCAAAGCCTGAAGTGTGGCTTTTGGAGGAGATGAGCTGAAGCCTATCCACTATATACTGGCACTAGGTAGTTTGCCAGTGTGCTCCAGTGTTTTTTTCCAATAGATGTCTTCACATAGCTGTACAGGATCTTTTGGATGCGCTTGCTTGTATGGGTCACACAGATCCGGACTAATAGGACACACACCGGGTCGCATGTCCTAACCAGTGTCCCGACCTCTAATCAAAACTATTGATTTGCTAGGCCCCCATGTCTTAGCAACCAATAATATACACAAAGGCTCCGGCATTCAGCTGCTCCACCTTGTAGTGTCGCCTTCCTATCTCCACTTCCATTCTGGCTGCTGAGAACAGAGCTGGGAAACAATCAAAGCCTCAGAATAGACCTGCTGGCTAGTCCAGGGGTCATCTGTGTATCCACTGTGTCAAATGTTGTCGGAGCTTACACAGAGTTGACATCCTCATCGGATGTCCTGGCGATTGGACCCTGAGGCCTGGGCACTGCATCCTGGAAGGAGGTTATATGCCACCCCATATTATGCTATTTCACACCTGGAAGTGTCAGGCATTGGTGACGGTTGCTTCAGAGGAATGCTGGTGAGGGTGCTCGTTACTCAACTAATTTGTCATTAATAGGCAAAGTGACTGATGTAATTTGAGCTGAGTAAAATGACACTAAAAATGCAATTTGTTTAAACAATATCTCCGGTAAGTTTTTAGTACAAGGATCACGCATTTTTTTGACTTTCCTGAACATTCACTCTGCGGTTTTATTTGTCCAACTCATAAGTTCTTAAAATATTTTATCTCTTCCATTTTCAGTAAACTTGCTTCTGGTCATGACACAAAACTGATGAATTGTGCATTTCTCTTACAGACGACTAGACGCTAACCATATTGTCACCGTGCCAGATGACAGCTTCGAGGGCCTTGTGCAGCTCCGACATCTGTGGCTGGATGACAACAGTTTAACAGAGGTCCCGGTTCGTCCCCTCAGTAACCTCCCATCCCTTCAGGCCTTAACGCTGGCTCTGAACAAAATCACTCACATACCGGATTATGCCTTCTCAAATCTGTCAAGCCTCGTTGTTTTGTAAGTATTTCCAGGTCAATATTTCAAGGAAATGAAAAATTAAATCTAAAATAGCAGATGTTTTTCTTTTTTAGCATTGTTAAAATTATCTGTTGTGGCATTTGATTTCTTGGAGAAGTGTTAAAATATGTGTTTTCCATCTGTGTTTTTAGTGGGACAGTTATTAGTATTTTTATTTTTTTTAAATAAAAAATATATAACCTATATTTTGACACCGGGCCATCACACATAAAGGTTTGTTGGATATCCCGTTCCAAAACCATGGGCATTAGGGAGACACTGTCACCTTGCCCATTCAGTGCAAAGTTCTGGAGTGTTTGTAAAGGTTCCCTCCTACCTTTCTCCAATTCTAATCACCATACTATACTAACCTCTACCGCTGGAGAAAAGTCTTCCAGATATTGGGGAACACGTGATTTTCTCACATAACAGTAGTCCAGTCTGTTGAAGCAGTGACATGATCACTCGCACTAACATTCAGCACTAGAATTCCAGGTGACACCTTGGCTTTTAGTGCTGATACGAGCTGCAAGGGTAGCTGGAGAAAGTGGGGTGCAGGAGGCCTTTACAAACACACCATCATTTTGCCCTGAATGGGCAAAGTGACAGGACCTCTTTAATCTTATCCTTCCCCTGATATTACACCAGCCTCTGTTCAGTGGAGGCTTTCCACCAAATTTTGCAGTGCGACTATGGGGAAATTTGAGTTCAGCCAAAAATTATTGGATTTATTGGGTCACTCTGATGTTAGACAAAAAGATCTGGCTTGCAGTTGGTCTTCCAATTCATGCCAAAGGTGTTCATTAGGGCTGAGCTCATGGCTCTGTACTGGCTACTGGGGTTCCTCTACTCCAAATTCCTGAAACTATCTCTTGATCAAACAGGGGTTTCAAAAAAACTTTCTACAAGATTGGAAGTGAACATGTATTTATCTATACGTACCCTTGACCTGACCTCAATAATTTGAAGTGAATTCTTCTACCATGGTTTTGACCATGTAAGTGGAAGGGGTAGTCCAGATAATTATAACCATTATGGTAAAGCAAAGGAAGGACAATTAGTGAATCTTTCAATTAATAAATGATTTATGAATGAATTGTAGGCAGCATCAATTTTAATTATTCTGACGAATTTTAATCTGGAATAGATGTGATATATATATATATATATATATATATTTCGTTTTTGTTTTTTTTTTTAAACCCCTTGACCTCCCCACTTCTCTCCTGTATCTCTCATCGCCATCGCTGTAGCGGCCTGCATATCAACCTCTTATCCTGCACAGTAACCCCCTTCATCTACATCCTCCCACCGTGTGAAGCCTGTACATTAATCCTCTTACCTCGTCCCCAGTATGTGTGATCTGTACATTAATGATGCTCTGTAGCTAGTTCATTATTCCTCCATGTATTAACCACCTTAATACCAGCATGGTTCTAAATTTCCAAAAAATTGTAGGAAAAAATCAAATCACCCTGGAGGGTCTACTTTTCAAAAAGAAGTAATTTCTGAGAAGTTTTTATTGTCCTGCTATTTTATTTGGTATGTTTTATAACAGAACTAAAGGGAAACGGCTATTTCTTAAAGTGGAAGTTTAGCCAAAAAATTTCTAACGCTAAATCTTCTCTCAGCCACATTCTAAAACAAATCTTTCTAACCCTGCAAAGAAAAAATTGCTAAACATACCATTTCTGAAGCCGTTACGATCCGGCCTGGTCACCAGCAGCGGATGCTGTGTGCAGGAGAGAACCAACAATGGCTGGAAAATGCCTGGGAAGTGACGTCACCCATAGAGTTACTATAGGCTTCCATTGTTGGCTGCCTCTCCTGCATACTTCCACACATTGAAGCTGCCACTGATAACACAGCGTGGGACCGGACCAGAGCGGCTGCAGAACAGGTAGGTATAGCAATTTCTTCTATACAGGGTTAGATAGATTAGATTTAGAATGTGGCTGCCAGTAGGTTTAGAGTTAGGTTTTGGTTGAACTTCTACTTTAAAGTTTTTTTTTTTTTTTAAATAAACATGTCATACTTTCCTGCAGTGCACAATGGGGTACCCCCCCCCCCCCCCCCCCCGTGCTCTAGGGTCCCTCTCTTCTCTGTGCGTTGCCATAGGAAGCTGCTGTGTGCATCCATAGACGCACGCAACTCGACCCCACTCCCTGCTCCCTCCCAGGATTTTATTGACAGCAGCAGGAGCCAATGGCTCCTGCTACTGCCTCTGTGTCCTGTAAGGAGAGGGCCGCAGCAGGGGGGCACAGCACTGGATCGGGACAGTTAAGTTAAGTATAAAATGGGGCTGATACAACTGCTGGGGAATTTTTTACTTTAATGCAGGGAATGCATTAAGGTAAAAAATGTCCTGCCTTTACAACTACTTTATTAAATACCACCAAAAGTCTGAAAAAAAATATAAAATTAATTTGGGTAAGACCAAGTAATTGTCAGTCAAACTATCACAACACTGAATACTGAACAAAATACAAATAGTTCTTCCTGGATTTCTTTAACCATAGGCAAAGTGCATGCTGACAGGTTTAGTTTAATCTGCAAACTGTTTACATTTTACTCAGTAAACCTTTCTCCTTTCATGCTCCTAGACATCTCCACAACAATAAAATCAAAACTCTAGGACCGCACTGCTTTGATGGGTTGGATAGCCTGGAAGCGCTGTAAGTACCGCCTGTTGCATAACGTGACTCCACAATATTTATCCATCAGATTATTTCTTAGCAAGGATCAAAGAGCTGATGGCGTGACACGAGTGTGCCTGTGTATTGTGTCAAGACGAGTACTTCCTTTCATTATGGATCCCTTGCTGGAGGGGCTTTGACTGCGTGGATGGGCTTAATCAACAAAGCATTTAATTGCTATAATGGAAATAGATACAGGATGTGGGCACAGTTCACATTCTGCATGTAAAGGCAGTTCTACAGACATGTTATGCTGCAAAAGTAAGCAATGTAGGTTATATAATGAATTGACCACATAGGGTCTCATTCATCAAAGTGTTTTCTGTAAGCACTGTCTCGGTAGACCCGCAGCAACTATCGAAATAAAACACTTTCACTGCCAATGATGGTGAGAAAAAGAATGTGACCATGGTGGTTTTTATGATATGCTCTGCTTTTATTTTCCCCACAAGCAAGGAAAAAAAAATGTAATTTTTGCATTTCTTTAGATTTAAGACGATGAAATGAACTTATTGTATGTGAATATTTTGTATTTACCATCTGTAGCCAAAATGTGGAGCTGAGGTATAGAGAACATAAAGCTGGCGCTGCTCTGTTTGAATTGTGCTCAGTGGGTGACCCTATCGACTACCTCACGCCCGACATCCCTCGAGTTAAAAATTGAAGGAGACAGGCGTTAAATGTCAGCCGAACCACACCTACATGCATTCAGGTGCAGGCACTGTTCAAGGATTTTGACAATTGGCAGACCAACTGTCAAAATACAACAGCCACAGTGTGAGATTCATCCATCCTTGCTGTGCCAGAGGTTATCAAACGAATGATCACCCGTTTTTTTTTTTTTTGCATGCTAGTCTCATATCAAAAATGAAGAATTTACTAAAGTTACAAAAGTTCTTGTACAGCGGAATATAAACTTGGAAGTGATTTAATGTGTTGTGTAGTTGTGGTCTGGATGAATCGAGCTGAGGCTGCTTTCACCTGCTAACCAATTAGGCCGGGCGAGGTGTGCGGTGGCTGGGCTATCTCTTCCAATTTTTGCAGTATGCTTTGGGTCTGGACGGACCTTTCTTCAGCCTGCACCCTCACTAGTCAGCGGCATCCAACTCATCAGACCTTGACCGCCTGAGCAGGGACCCTTAAGCATTTATCATGGGCCTCAGAGATAGAACAACTTGCCTGTCCAGGGATCCAGAGATGTCTTCATCGGTTCTCGAGTGCCATGCTGCCGCCATTGCCTGTGAGGGAATCCCAACTACGTATGCGTGAAGCACCCTGTGCTTTCTGAATGGAGGCGGAAGGAGGAGGGGGGCCGAACTTCAGAGTAATCTGGCTGCGGCAAGATCTCTCAGAAGTGGGGATGGGTACCTGTCAAAATCAGGTACCCGCTTCCCCCCGAAAAGGTGCCAAATATGGCACCGGGGGGGGCAGATAAGCAGAGCTTCCACTTTTGGGTGGAACGCCGCTTTAACAGTTTACAAGGAAGCCTGAAGGTAGTGCTGGGCTTTCTCAGAAAGCCTAACCTTTTCAGACAGTGTTATGTGTATATACCCCATAGTGAACTGTATTAATGTATACAAATTAAAAATCTACCCCATAGTAAATGTTTTTGTTACAAAAAGTTAGATTACATTACAGTTTCTATAGATTAAATGTAAAAAAATAAAATAAAATTGGGCAAAAAAGATGTTGGTGTCTTGGGACTGGAATTTAAAGGCATCATGCACACAGAACATTTTTTTTTTCCTCCCCCCATGTTCTAAGGGAAAAAGCAGCTTAAACGCACCTAAAGCCATGTTTGTTTAGGCGCATTAGCATTTGTGCGTTTGTTCATTCCATTGGCCAGAATATTACTTTATTCTGGCCATTGGAATGCGTGAACACTCAAGCGTTAACGTGCCTCATTTCATGTTTAGGCACGTCCAGCTTTTTTCTGCTCAAACACACCTCTACTGATTGCGCAAGTGATGTTTTTTTTTTTTTTTTTTTCCCCAGCCTCTAAATGCTCCTCTTCTAATACGCCTGTGTGTTTAGAGGCTGGAAAAAAAGTAAAATGTCTGTAAATACACTGGGGTTTTTTTCAGTCTTGTTTGCTTGAGACCTTAATATGAGGGATTCTAAAGCTTGCATGAAAAATTAGGAAAAAACAATGTACTTTTTATCTTGCGTGAATTTGTATAAGGTTAGTCAACCTAAACTGGCTACACATAGAACAATTTGTACAATATATAAGGCTAGTGGCAGAAATCTGACTATACATGTTCAAATCTGAGATCTATAAAAAGCTTGTAAAAAAGCTTGTATGAAACCATGAACCTGTGAAAACATTAACTTGCATATATATCATGTACAAATGGTTGAGCATATCCACAAATATTATATATAGTTTTTAAAACCTTAAAATGTATTGGTTTTTCAGAATTTTAGTAAAACAAGGTTTCATTGGTGCTTTTAGAGGATTAAAAAAAAAGTGTAAAATTAGTTCTATTGACTATCTTGCATGTTCTCCATATTTATTTATTTATTTATTTATTTTACATTTTGCCTGTAAGGTTATTTCATTTTTGGACCTTGCAATTCAAACTTAGTACAATGTAGATTGTACAAGCTGATTGCAATGTGTATGGACAAACAACAACTTACATTTTCTGCCATTTCAGCTTCAGAAAAGCTTATGCAGTTTAAAAAGGGAATCTTATAAATATTAGGTGAACTTTATAAACTGGCAGAATTTGGCAGAAATTATAATGGATACCCTCAGATCTCAGAAGACACCCCCGGACTCTATTTCTGCTGGGCAGTGCAGTATAGAGAGCCTATTGTCTAGTAGTTATTGTTCCCATAAGATAAGCATGGCGCCAGCTGTGTGTACGCTCTGTTCACAGCCATGCATTCTTGGTCAATACAAGTGTACATGTCTGTATTCTAATCTATAAATAAATTTAAAAAAAAGAAAGTCGTCTTTACCAGTTTTAGTAGGTTAAAGGTATTCATTACAGCGCATTCACACCACAATGTATGTTTATGGTAACACTTGGCAACCCACTGTATGTATGGTTTGTGGTGTGCTGCCATAAATTTTTGTTAGCAATGCAGAGCAGTGTTCACCACAACGCATAAATGTGATTGGTTTGCATAGCGGTACATTATGATGCGTTTTGAAACAAACAGGATCTATTTTGTTTTCGTGAGGTTGAGATACATCGACAGCCTGTTCTTAAAAGAATGGGCTTCAATGCAGTGCTCCTTAATGCACAAGAAAATATGCATAAGTGGTTGGCACTTCCAGCTAGCAGCACTAGGGACGTGAGTTCAAATCCCAACCACAGCACCACCTGCCTTGAGTTTGCATGTGCCTGTGTGGGTTACCACCCAGGGTACTCGATTTTCCCACCCCAGGGTACTCGGTTTTCCCACCCCAGGGTACTCGGTTTTCCCACCCCAGGGTACTCGGTTTTCCCACCCCAGGGTACTCGGTTTTCCCACCCCAGGGTACTTGGTTTTCCCACCCCAGGGTACTTGGTTTTCCCACCCCAGGGTACTTGGTTTTCCCACCCCAGGGTACTTGGTTTTCCCACCCAGGGTACCCGGGTTTTCCCACCCAGGGTACTTGGCCTTCCTCCCACACTTCAAAGACATGCTGATAGGTTAATTAGCTCCTGTCTAAATTGGCCCTAGTATGTGTATCTATGAATGCGAGTTAGGGACCTTAGATTTTAAGCCCCTTGAGGGACTGATCTAAAAGTGCTGCATAAAAGCATTCTCTGGCGCACATGCCAACCTCCATGCCTTCACAGGGCGACATGGCAGCTGCCATGTTACCCGCAACTAAGTGGGGATCAATGCATAGAAGTGCCTTCTAGATGGTTCCCACAGCATGTATAAAATGCCATAATTGGAATTTTTTTTTAATGCGATTCTTCAGCCAGTTTGGAAAAATTAAAAATCAGCAGCTACAAAAACTGTAGCTGATGACTTTTATTAAACAGATACTCACCTGTCCCAGGATCCAACGTCAGCCTCACCCAAGCTGGTTCTTCACCAGTCTTCGGGTCCCTGTCGAAGGGGCGTGTCCCTGAAATATGTAGTGTCTCCAGTCGGCGATGTGTGACTCTCTTTGCTCCCTTGGCATTGGCAGTTCCTAATTGGCTCCAGCAGCAGGGTTTGCCCATACTCTTCGGATTCCCTTGGCTGACTTCCCCCAGGTTGTGACATCACTTCCAGGCTTCGTATACTGGCCCCAACAGTTCCTATGCCTGCAGTTTGGTTCCCCCTTCATTGGACCCCTGGCCTTGTGGTCCTGGACAAGCCCCCCCACCAGCGGTGCTCCTGTGTTCTTTGTCCAACGGCTTTGTGCTGGGTTTCCCTAAGCCCTTGTGCCATCCATGCAGCTCCAGCCTCCAGGTACTGTCAGTTTTTTAATCCAAGTCTCTGCATGACCATCAATTGACTGCTGTATGCCTTGGTGAACATTTTATTATTTTTTAACAATAATAAAAAGTTTTTACTTTGCCTCTAAGGGGCCTATTTATGTCTGCTGATCAGCGCTGTTCACCCCTTTGATTATATCTTCTGTCCTCATGTGTCTATGAGTTTTGGACAGCAGCGGCCACAGCTACATTTAGATTTTCTTTTTGACTTTTCACTTGGCCTCTGGTCTGTACGCCTGGATTTTTGTTTTTAGCACCTTTCTAATGAATGTCTTTTTTGTAGCAGAATTAAATTCATAATCTACTAACATGCGGAGCCTACCTTGTAACACCTTCATCTGACACCGCTCCATTTTTTTAGGTCAAACTTTAAATACATTTGTCTCCCTTGACTTGTTAAGCACAAGTGTATCTAGCTTGACTTCCTTCCCTGTATCCTTCCCATTGCTCTTATCGCTTCACACGAAAGAAGCCTTTTATTTTACTCTTTCAAGGAAATAAAAGAAAAAAATACTGAATATTTATGTTCAACAAAAAAAGCCTTTGTTTTCAAGCCATGTAAGCGTAGCGATACGGCTCCTAATTCAGCACCGGCAGGCATTCAGACAAAGAAGGAAAGGTATGAAAGAAACTATTGAGTGCCCAATTCTGAAATGAAACAGGTTTCTCTGATAGGATCAGTAAACACTTCACTGTGGTGCCAGTCGCTTCTTCTGATCGCAGATTAAGCTGCAAATGGTGCCGTCTGCCCTCCTAAGCTGTAGATCTTCAAATTGTACATATTTTGGCACGATAATCCTTGGTTTAGAAAGCAGTGAGGCTTAACAATTGGTTAGCTTTTTATTCCCAATATCTCCCAGATTGGGTGTGGTTTTGGTGGATTACACACAAACCTTAAGGCTTGCCGTATATAGGGCGAATTTCTTTCCTGCAACCATGGGACACCTATTGGGACACATGCCTTTACATGCACATGAACTTTAATGGCATCCCAGTGATAGTCTGTAGGGTTTAATATTGAGTTGGCCCACCCTTTGCAGCTATAACAGCTTCAAACTCTTCTGGGAAGGCTGTCCACCACGTTTAGGAGTGCGTCTATGGGACAGTCAAGTTCTCCACCTCAAACTCGCTCATCCATGCTTCTATGGACCTTGTTTATGCACTGGTGTGCAGTCATTTTGCTACAGGAAGAGGCCACCCCCAAACTTGCCACAAAGTTGGGAGCATGAAATTGTCCAAAATGTCTTGGTATGTTGATGCCTTAATTTCTTTCACTGGTATGAAGGGGCCAAGCCCAACCCCTGGAAAACAACCCCACACCATAATTCCCCCCCCCCCCACCAGGATTTTGGCGTGGGGTTGTTTTCAGGGGTTGGGCAGGGCCCTTTAGTTCCAGTGAAGGGAACGCTTAAGGCATCAGCATACCAAGACATTTTGGACAATTTCATGCTCCCAACTTTGTGGGAACAGTTTGGGGATGGCCCCTTCCTGTTCCAACGTGACTGCGCATCAGTCCACAAAGCAAGGTCCATAAAGACATGGGTGAGTCCTGACCTCAACCCGATAGAACACCTTTGGGATGAATTAGAGAGGAGACTGCGAGCCAGGCCTTCTCGTCCAACATCATTTTAAGGTCACCCATGCTCCATCCCTTTTCGACAATGTCATGAAGGGGAGGAGCTTAGTCATCATAAAGTGGAGCCATTCAAAGGTTTGAGAAACCTGATTCAAAAGCTTAATAGAAGGATCAAGCTGCCATTGTCTGATTAGCAAGTTTTTAACCCCTACCCTGTCCCTCCCCTCTCCCCCATAAAGACATGAATGAGTGAGTTTGGGGTGGAGGAACTTGACTGGCCTGCACAGAGTGCTGACCTCAACCCGATAGAACACCTTTGGGATGAATTAGGAGACTGCAAGTCTGGCCTTCTTGTCCAACATCGGTGCCTGACCTCAAACATTCCCATAGACACACTCCTAAACATTGTGGACAGCCATCCCAGAAGAGTTGAAGCTGTTTTGCTGCAAAGGGTGGGCCAACTCAATATTGAACCCTACAGACTAAGACTGGGATGCCATTAAAGTTCATGTGTGTGGAAAGGCAGGTGTCCCAATACATTTGGCAACATAGTGTATATATTTGTCCATTTCTGCATTTGGGCCTCATGCACACTGAAGCTCAGAAATCCCTTTTTTACAGGCATTCTGAATTTTTTTCTTTTTCCTTTTGCCTTCAAACCCCCCCCATGTGTCCATGCATGCATAGAAGTTGACAAGTAGGAGCATTAGAGGCAGAAAATAAATACATCACTTGTGCCTGCTGAAGAAGAGTGTTTGGGCTGAGGAAACACACACGTTAATACCTTCTAATAGCCATACAATTATTATTCTGGCCAATAGAATGCATGAACGTGCATGCAAACATGTTGCTTTTACCATGTTTTCCCAGCTGCTTTTTCTTCTAGGTGTTCTTTGGAGCATAGTGTGCATGAGACCTTATGGGCTTAGCTGAAGGCCATTGTCTTGTCACGGTGACATTTAATTTTATTGTTTGTGGTTTTTGTAATCCGCAGTAAGTCCTCCTCGCCCTTCCATTTGCTGAAGCCTGGTACAGCCGGCTGTGAAGTGGCTAGTCTGAACTAAGCTGACCCCTGGCCATTGTTTGCTTGTATCAGATATACTCTGTACACTGAAGGAAGTGATTAAAGATGGAAAGACAAATACTGTGGTTTGAGCAGGGGATAAAAACAATACCGCTGATTTTATTTGCACTCCAGCTTTGTTTTGTAAGAGTACGTTTAAGTATAATGTGGCTTTTGTTTCTGTAGTAAAAGTCAGACTATAGATTTAGACATTAAGCACTTTGCCCCCAATTATCTCTGTATGGTAGGAACATATTTATTTTCATTAAATGGGACTGGGGTGACAACCCAATGGATTTCCAATTGTGTTTCCTTTCCGTGCAATGGGAGAGAAGCTAAAGTGAACATTATGTCCGGACACTGAAAATAATTGTCTGTCTCTTGCATTAAGCCTTATTTGTAATTGGGTGTCCATTGGCTTTCAACCCATTGCTCTTCCTTGGGTATATGTAAGAGTTCAGGCACTCAGAAATTGCATAGAGTGGATATAAAAAGTCTACACACCCCTGTTAAAATGTCAGGTTTCTGTGATGTAAAAAAATGAGACACCTTTAATGTGACCAATAAACCTGTACCAACAAACTGAAATCTTTTAGGTGGAGGGAAGTAAAAATAAACTAAAATATGGTTGCATAAGTGTGCACACCCTTAAACTAATACTTTGTTGAAGCACCTTTTGATTTTTTACAGCACTTAGTCTTTTTGGGTATAAGTCTATCAGCATGGCACATCTTGACTTGGCAATATTTGCCCACTCTTCTTTGCAAAAACATTCCAAATCTGTCAGATTGCGAGGGCATCTCCTGTGCACAGCCCTCTTCAGATCACCCCACAGATTTTCAATCAGACTCAGGTCTGGGCTATGGCTGGGCCATTCCAAAACTTTAATCTTCTTCTGGTGAAGCCATTCCTTTGTTGATTTGGATGTATGCATTGGGTCGTTGTCATGCTGAAAGATGAAGTTCCTCTTCATGTTCAGCTTTCTAGCAGAAGCCTAAAGGTTTTGTGCCAGTATTGCCTGGTATTTGGAACTGTTCATAATTCCCTCTACCTTGACTAAGGCCCATGTTCCAGCTGAAGAAAACAGCCCCAAAGCATCATGCTGCCACCACCATGCTTCACGGTGGGTATGGTGTTCTTTTGGTGATGTGCAGTGTTTTTGCGCCACACATCTTTTGGAATTTTGGCCAACAATGTCAACCTTGGTTTCTTCAGACCATTACACATTTTCCCACATGCTTTTGGGAGACTTCAGATGTGTTTTTGCAAAATTTATCCAGGAATTTTCTTTGTAAGAAAAGTCTTGCCACTGTACCCCATAGCCCAGACATATGAAGAATACAGGAGCTTGTTGTCACATGTACCACACAGCCAGTAATTGCCAGATATTCCTGCAGCTACTTTAATGCTGCTGTAGGCCCCTTGGCAGGCTTTCTGACCAGTTTTCGTCTGGTCTTTTCATCAATTTTGGAGGGACGTCCAGTTCTTGGTAATGTCACTGTTGTGCCATATTTTCTCCACTTGATGATGACGGTCTTCACTGTGTTCCATGGTATATCTAATGCCTTGGAAATTCTTTTCTACCCTTCTCCTGACTAATACCTTTTAACAATGAGATTGCTCTGATTCTTTGGAAGCTCTCGGCAGACCATGGCTTTTGCTGTAGGATACGACTAAGAAAATGTCAGGAAAGACCTACTATTTGGGGTAATCAAAGGTACTTTAAATGACGGCAGGTGTGTACTGACTCCTACAGTATTTAACAGTTCAAATGTGATTGCTTACTTCTGAACACAGCTACATCCCCAGTTATAAAGGGGTGTGCATACTTATGCAACCACATTATTTTTTTTTTTTTATTTTTACTTCCCCCTTCCCTGAAATATTTCAATTTGTTTCTCAATTGAGTTGTACAGTTTATAGGTCACAATGAGCGCCGGTTCAAATTAGAAGCGGCACGACTTGCAGGTCGCCTCACCGAGGCGACCTGCACACGACTGCCGCGGCGACTTGCAAGACGACTTCTGTATAGAAGTCTATGCAAGTCGCCCCCAAAGTAGTACAGGAGCCTTTCTTCTAAGTCGGAGCGACTTGCGTCGCTCCGATTAGAACGGTTCCATTGTACAGAACGGGAGGCGACTTGTCAGGCGGCTAGGTCGCCTGACAAGTCGCCCTCGTGTGAACCGGCTCTAAAGGTGGAAAAAGTTCTGAAATTATTTCTTTGTCTCATTTTTTTTTTTAACATAACAGAAACCTGACATTTTTACAGGGGTGTGTAGAGTATATCCACTGTATGTATGTAAAGATTGTTCTTAAAAATAAGAATTTTTGTTTTTTGTTTTTTCCTACCCATCAGCCAACCATTAACTTCAATGTTTTTTTTTTTTTTTTTTTTTTTTTAGTGACCTTAATTATAATAACCTTGTGGACTTCCCTGAAGTTATAAAGTCATTGGGCAATTTGAAGGAGCTGTAAGTTTTGTTTTTCTTTGTTTTTCGACTTATATTTCAGAGATTTACATATGCAAGCGTAAAAGATATGGTAGCAAAAAAGGTTAAATCCTATCTTCATAATTCAGTATTTATTTATTTTTTCCATTTTTAGAGGTTTTCACAGCAATTCCATTACAACAATCCCTGATGGAGCATTCGAGAAGAACCCATTGCTGAAGAGCATGTGAGTTATGTTTTCATTTTATTGTGTATTTTACATGTTAACAAAAACTTAATTAAGGTAATTAAATTTAATACTTAAAATATTAAATATATATATATATTTTTTTTTTGGGGGGGGGGGGGGCGCTTTGAGTATGTATATCAGTGTAATCTACTATTGATAGATACACTATATTGTCAAAAGTATTGTGATACCTGCCTTTACACCCCTCCAAATCATTTGGTGGAGGGGGGATTTTGGTGTGGGGTTGTTTTTCAGGGGTTGGGCTTGGCCCCTTAGTTACAGTGAAGGGAACTCTTGAGGCATCAGCATACCAAGAAATTTTGGACAATTTTATGCTTCTAACTTTGTGGGAACAGTTTGGGGATGGCCCCTTCCTGTTCCAACATGACTGCGCATCAGTCCACAAAGCAAGGTCCATAAAGACATGGGCGAGTCCTGACCTCAACCCGATAGAACACCTTTGGGATGAATTAGAGAGGAGACTGCGAGCCAGGCCTCCTCGTCCAACATCATTTTAAGGTCACCCATGCTCCATCCCTTTTCGACAATGTCATGAAGGGGAGGGGCTTAGTCATCATAAAGTGGAGGCATGCAAGGGTTTGAGAAACCTGATTCAAAAGCTTAATAGAAGGATCAAGCTTCCATTGTCTGATTAGCAATTTCTTATCCGTTTTTAACGCCTACCCTGCCTCTCCCCTAAGTCCGCCCCTAAACAAGCCCTCATAAATTATCTCATAAAATGACACTGTTAGGTTCCAAAAAGAAATATTAACAATTTTAACAATATAACATAAAGCATATCAGTTCCCGTCAGTGCAGCCGAACCATGCCCATCAGTACGGGTCCCATCAGTGCCGCCTCATCAGTGGCCATCAGTGCCGCGTATCATTACCAATCAGTCAGGCCTATCAGTGTCAATACATACAGCCTCATCAGTGCCACTGCCCAGCAATGCTTCACGGAGAAATCGGGAGGATCTGCCAGCTGAATGACACAGAGGGGGGATCTCCTGCTGAGACGCGGCTTGTATATGAATAGCCGCCGCTGTCAAACCAAGTCTCGCCTCCTAGACTGGCTACTCTAATAGACCGCACACTGGTCCAGTGCCGGTCCAGGAGACGGGACTTAGTTTGACAGCAGCCGGCTATTCATATAAAAGCCGAATCTAAGCAGGAGATGCCCGTTCCGGCTGCTTAATCCTTCTGACAGTTTCCTGGCTAATCGCTTATGGCAGAAGCGGTGCAGCCTTTTGTACAGGACATCAGAGTGACCCTGGGGCAGGGAGTCCCCCTGTGGACCGCTCTGATGGCCCGCCATGAAACTGTCAGCCCAGTCCGCCCCTGCTCCACACCCGCCCTCCGCTAATTTCCACTCGCCAAATGAGAGCAGGCGTGTGGAAATTGAGAGCTGCGTGTGTGGACACCTTGCACCTTGCCCCCCCATGCGGACGCCCATGCTCCTACCCCTCTACAGCTAAGGAAGTTGCCATCTTAGCCTCTGTTTGATTTGCAACTGCAATGGTGCTACACATGTGATCAGTCATGACACCAGCCATCTGATGATTTGACAGTTTGGTTGAAACCACAAGGAAATGTGACATGCCAGGAGTGTAACCTTTTTTTGAAACCGCTAAAGCTGAACTTTACTCATAAAAATAATGTTCTTTAGCAAGGAACAGCCATTCCACAGAAATAATTATGCTACCAAAATGAGTGTGTGCTTTAAATTGCCTCCAGCATTGATCCTGTTTCTTCTTGCTGGAGGCTCTGAACAGTAAGACCCCTTTCACGCTGGGGCATTTTTCAGGTGCTTTTGGGCTAAAAATAGCGCCTGAAAAACGCCTCCCCTGCAGCTAGAGCTGGGCGATTTTCTCCCCAAAAAAATCTGCGTTTTTTTTTTTGTTTTTTTTTTTCCGGACACCACGCTGGTCCTGAGGAGCTGTGGGCAGGAGTTTTTAGGTGAGGCCGCGGCTTCGGCCTAGTTTGCGAGGCCGGACACTGCAGACTAGGCCAAAGCCGCGGCCTCACCTAAAAATTCCTGCCCACAGCTCCTCAGGACCAGCGTGGTGTCAGCGCCGGTGCTGGGGAGCCGCAGGCAGGAGTTTTTAGGTGAGGCCGTGGCTTCAGCCTAGTCCACGGCGTCCGGCCTCATGGACTAGGCTGAAGCTGCAGCCTCGCCTAAAATCTCCTGCCCGCAGGTCCTGGTAAAAAAAAATCTAAAAAAAAACGATTTGCTGAAATTTTGAATCGATTTGACCTCTCAACTCGATTCAAGATTCAAATTGATTTTTTCCCCAGCCCTACCTGCAGCCCCAGTGTGAGAACCCGAGTGCATTCATACTTGAGCGGTGCGCTTGCAGGACATTAGAAAAAGTCCTGCAAGCAGCATCTTTCGGGCGGTGCGGGAGCGGTGTATACAAAAGCGCCCCGCTAGCGATTAAAAAGCGACGCTATTACATGGGCGGCGCTTTATCGCTAATGCCCCCCGCCCCAGTACAAAAGTAGTCCAAATCAGCAGAACTGAATTCATCGAATTAACGGTTCCAAAAAGGTTACATTTTTTGGAATGCTGGGATTGCTAACTGTCACATTTGCTTGTGTACTCAACCAAACTGTCAAACCATCAAATTGCTGGTATCATTACAGTTAGAAGTTAGATTGTAAGCTACATGAGCAGGTCCCTCCTATTCCTTCTGTATTGAACCGTATTGTAATCGTACTGTCCCCCTTTACATTGTAAAACCCTGCGTAAACTGTTGGCGCTATATAAATCCTATATAATAATCTAATAATGTGCAGCACCATGGCAGTTGCAGATCAAACAGAGGCAGCTTCCTTGCCTGTAAAGTATAAGAGAGTTTAATTCCACTTTAAGGCCGTCAGCAAATTGGCCTCTACAAAATCGGCAGTGTCTAAAAAATAGAGAGCAACTGAGCATGTGCAGAGTAAGGTGAGACAGTGTATTACTGAATTTTAAACCCTTTAGGCACTAAAGTCCCATTTAAATCAATGGGTTTAGTTCCACTTTAAGGGGTTACTACATGCCAACCAGCTCTTTGACACATTTGATTACCTTTTCTGCAGACCTAGAGTAACCAAACAAAATGTTCACAAGGTTTTGGTTATACATTTCTAAATTCCAAGTGTTTCACTTGTGCCTAACGGTGACTTTTTCAATACATATGGCCATGTTGATCAGTTAATAATGGTTAGTACTAACCATAATAGCTCTAGGCTTCCACTGTTTTGACCTAAATTATTGAAACCAGTTTTAACAGTGTATTTATTTCTCTTTTTAATTCTGACAGCCAATTGTACGATAATCCGTTGTCCTTTGTTGGGAATTCAGCTTTTCAAAACTTATCAGACCTCCGCTTCTTGTAAGTACTTGTCTAGCCTTTAGTAGAATGTGTGAAGTGAGATACTTGACACAGCAATATTGGCTCTGTCTGCTTTCTATAATTATACTGTTTAACTGTACTCTGATCTGTGGACCCCTTCAAAAGATTTAAAAAAAACAAAGGGATTTTAATTCATTTCAAAAAGTAGTGTGACCAGAGAGAGTGTGATATCATTGGAGGAACTTAAGTGTTTTTTTTTGGAGCCCTGGCATGTGAGAATTTTTATGCTATTTACTAACAAGCTGGAATGCAGTCTAGGAGAACCAAACACAAAATGAAAAGGCCGTATGAAACGTGATCCTTTGTCTTTCACACCAGCTCACAGAACTAAACACACAATGATCAGGCTGCATGTAATCTGATCTTTGGGTCCTTTCTTCCAACTTGCTGTAACAAACACAGAATGGTCAAGACCAGGGGTCTCCAAACTTTGTAAACAAAGGGCCAGTTTACTGTGCTTCAGAATTTAGGGGGGCCGGACTGTGACCATCAGGAGTAGAAAATGTCCCAGCATCAGCTGTAGTAAACAATGCCCTATCTTTGGTGTCAGCGAGAGGAATTGTGCTCCATCGTTTGTGTCATTGGGAGGAACTTTGCCCCATCATTGTTGTCATTGGGAATCATTGGAAGGACCTGTGTCCCATCATTGGTAGGAATTATGCCACATTGCTTGTGTATTTGGGAGATCTTGTTCTCCATCATAGTTGTCACTGCGAGGAATTGTGCCCCATCATTGGTGTCATTGGGCCCCATTGTTGGAATCATTGGGAGGACCTGTGCCCCATCATTAGTGTCATTGGTAGGAATTGTGCCAAATTGCTTGTGTAATTGGGAGGAATTGTTCCTCGTCATTGATGGCGCTGGGAGGAATTGTTCCCCTTCATTGGTGTCGCTGCAAGGAATTGTGCCCTATCATTGGTGTCATTGGGAGGAACTGTGCCCCATCATTGTAAGTGGGCCCCATTGTTGGAATTATTGGGAGGACCTGTGCCTCATCATCGGTGTCATTGGTAGGCATTGTGCCTCGTCGCTTGTTTAACTGGGAGAAATTGTTCCCCATCATTGGTGTTACTGCAAGGAATTGTGCCCCATCAATGGTGTCATTGGGCCCCATTGTTGGAACATTGGGAATACCTGTGTCCCTATGTTGGTGTCATTGTTAGGAATTGTGCCACATCGCTTGTGTAATTAGGAAAAATTGTTCCCCATCATTGGTGTCGCTGTGAGGAATTGTGCCCCATCATTGGTGTTATTGGGTCCCATTGTTGGAATCATTGGGAGGACCTGTGCCCCATCATTGGGGTCATTAATAGGAATTGTGCCACATTGCATGTGTAAGTGGGAGGAACTGTGCTTCATCATTGGTAGGAATTGTGCCCCTTCTTTGGTGTCAGTGGATATAATCGTGCCTCAAGGGCCCGGATAAAAGCAAGCAAAGGGACGCAGTTTGGAGACCACTTGTAAAGACTGTTGAATCCTCAATTTAAGCTCACAGAACCAAACACAAAATATAGCTGCATGTTCTGATCACTGAGTCTTCTATTTCATCACATAGAACCAAACCATTTCAGGCTGAACATTGAGTTTTATATGCCAGCTGTCAAAACCAAACATAAAATTATTGGGATTTCATCATAGTTCTTCTCTTCCAGCCCACAGAACCATACACAAAATGATCAGCCTGAATATAATCATTTGGACTTTTATTCCAGCTGGCAGAACAAAACAAAAAAATGAACAGGCTGCATATTATCGGATCCTTAAATGATCTACTCCTGCTACGAGTACCAAACACAAAACTAGGTCGCACAAAGTGTGAAAAGCTCATATTTGATGCCAACAGAAGTACCAACTTCTCCCTATCAGCTGCCAGGTCTTTTTGTATCTGCCCCCATCTCTGTATAGTCTTTTATGCAATAAATTTGCTGATGGCAAGAATGTCTGGCTGTGAACCCAGCAAATGGCAGTTGTACAAACCATAAAAAAACTAGAATCTCTGACAATCATTTTAGCCTTTCATAATCTGAGTGCCTCCATATTTACGTTTAGTAGAGTGGTGGACTGAAGTATTTTGAAGTCTCACTGATCTTATAAGTTCAAACTGAATTTGTACCTTTTTTTTTTTAAACATTTATTCAATAGGGTTATTCGAGGAGCATCTGACATCCTATGGTTCCCAAACTTGACTGGAACAGTAAACCTGGAAAGCCTGTGAGTGATACAAATGACTGGGATTATTGAGCTGTACCCAGACTTTAGGATAAAACCTGAAGGAAATAAAGCTGGAAAGGATTTCAATAGCAACCAATGTTCCTATCATGTTAGAAAATGAGAGGAAATTATAGTTTATAGATTGTACATGAAAAAATGTGTGTTGTGGGAAATTCCCTATGGGCCTGTTAATAAAATGACAGGAGTGTGTAGGAGCCTAAAACATCTGAGCTCAGGTTGATTAACTGCAATTGCCAAAGTGGCGTGCATCTGGAAAATTTGTGAATCTACGTTCACACCGGACTTGACAAACTTAGGTTATGCACAAGGACAAGGGCTGATATGTTTTAACCGAGTCAGCCCCGGAAGAATTTACCCCCTTCCCGACCAGAGCACTTTTTGCGATGTGGCACTGCGTCACTTTAACTGACAATTGTCGTGCGACGTTGTACCCAAACAAAATTGACGTCCTTTTTTTTTCCCCTCAAATAGGTCTTTCTTTTGGTGGTATTTGATCGCCTCTGTGGTTTTTATTATTTTGCGCTATAATCAAAAAAAGAGCGTAAATTTTTGAAAAAAAACATAATTTTTTTACTTTTTGCTATAATAAATATACCCCAAAAATATATAAATTTTATTCTTCTACATATTTCTGGTAAGAAAAATCACAATAAGCGTATATTGATTGGTTTGCGCAAAATTTATAGCGTCTACAAAATAGGGGATAGTTTTATGGCATTTTTATTTTTAATTTTTTTTTTTTTTTTATTAGTAATGGCGGCGATCTGCAATTTCTATCGGGGCTGCGACATTATGGCAGACAGACCGGACACTTTTGACACTATTTTGGGACCATTGGCATTTATACAGCGATCAGTGCTATAAAAATTGCATTGATTACTGTGTAAATTTCACTGGCAGGGTTAAAACTAGGGGGCGGTGAAGGGGTTAAGTTAGAATCACTCCTGGGGAGTGATTCTAACTGTGGGGGGGAGGGGCTACACCTCACATGACAGCGATCACTGCTCCCGATGACAGAGAGCAGTGATCTCTGTCCTGTCACTTTGTTTACAGAAGCATCTCCCCGTTCTACCTCTCTGTGACACAATCGCGTGCACCGGACGGGCATCGAGTCCACGGGTCCCAAGGTCACGGAGACCGCGGTGCACATGCACCAGCTGCACCGCTTCTTACATAGTTAGTAAGGTTGAATAAAGACACCAGTCCATCCAGTTCAACCTTAGTGAGTGTTGGTGCATGTCTACAATTATCCTTATTTATTTAAGATACTCATATAGCGCCGTCAATTTACACAGCGCTCCACACATACATCGCACACTCACATCGGCCCCTACCCTCAAGGAGCCCAGAATCTAAGGTCCCCAACTCACATTCATATACTAGGGCCAATTTTTTGGACAGAAGCCAATTAACCTACCAGCATGTCTTTGGAGTGTGGGGAGTGAGGAAACCCACGCAGGCACAGGGAGAACATGCAGGTAGTGTCATGGTTGGGATTCGAACCAGCTACCCTTTTTACTGCTAGGCAAGAGTGCTACCCACTACACCACTGTGCGGCCCACCTGTACACCCGCCCACCAGCGCCATTCTGCCGATGTAAATCGGCGTGCGCTGGTCGGCAAGCGGTTAAAGACCATTACAGCGTATGTAAAGGCAGATTAGGAAAAACATTTCTGCTATGGCCTTTTTTTTTTTTTTTCCTAGCAATGACTTTGTCATTACTTAAAGTGATATTAATGTCTTTTTTTTTTTTTTAATATGTCATACTTGCCTGCTTTGTGCATGGGTTGTGCACAGAGCTGCCCAGATCCTCCCCTTTCCGGATCACCTTGCTCCTCCCCCCTACCGAATGCCCCCACAGCAAGCTGCTCTGTGTGTCTATTCAGACATGGAGCCGTGGCTCTGCCCCACCCCCTCTCTCTCCTCATTGGCTCACTGACTTTGATTGCCATTGGCTCCTGCTGCTGTCTCAACCAATGAGGAGGGGAGTATCGGACAGCCGAGGTTCTCATGCAATATCGCTGGATTGAGATAAGTTCAGATTAATATCGGGGGGACTGAGGAGGGCTGCTGCACACGGAAGTTTTTTATCTTAATGCATAAAATGCATTAAGATAAAATACGTTCTTCCTTTTGGAACCACTCTAAAGTGAAGCTAAACTAATCTGAGCACCACAAACTGAAAATGTTATTGAATTCATTTTAAATATTCACAGCAAACTTATCCATCCTTTTCTCTAAGCTTTATTTTGTGTAGAAATCACTTAGAACCCCCCCCCCCCCCCCCCCCCCTTTAGCATTTTTAACCATGGCCATCTTGAGTAAAGGCAGATGATTCATGTAGTATTTTCTTCCTGGAATCCATCTGCCTTTGGCTAAGGCATGCAGGCAAGAGAAAACCCCTCTTTCAGATAGAAGAAAACAAATCCCCACACAGACTCCTGGGATGTATGACATCATTTTGGCCTAGACCAGAAAGCAACTAAAAAAAGAAAACAAGACAAACATTTAAAATGGGTACAAATAATATACTGTACATTCCTATCTATTTACTAATGCTAGCAGCATCATAAGAATTAAAAATAGTTATTGTTGATCGACAGAGTTTAGTTTAGTTTTATGATCACAAAATAACTTCAAGGAAAAAAACCAAGGCTTTCTTTTCGTGTTTTTTCGTGATATTGTAATGCTTTTTTTTTATGTAATCCATAGACAAAAACGTGAAAACTCCATAGAGAAAAAAGTGAAACTAAAAAAATAACAGCCTTGTTTCTACTTTTATCATTGTTTTTTAAAAAAATTGTAAATGTAAAGAGAAAACCTGTTTTATTCCATAATTTGTCTTTTTTTTTTTTTTTTTAAATGACACTAAAATTAAGATTTTATGAAGATTTTAGACAAAACATTGCAACATTATTTACAATTATTTACAAATGGAATAAAACTTTGTTTAATGAAATACTAAAAAACTAAAAAAATTAACCAAATTTTTTTTTTAATGGTTTAAAAAATAGAATTTTTTTTTTAAGTCTTTAGGAAAATAACGAAGGGAGGAGTTAATTTGGGGTGATTAGGGTAAACAAAGGGTTAAACATGAAGGTATTAAACAGAATTTTTTTTTTTTTTTTAATATATGCAGATCACCCAATGTATTAGTCGACGAAATGTAACTTTGTATATCTCTCATCTGGCATGGTTTTATTTTCTTATGACAGCAGCACCTTCTACAGCTGCCTTATTAAGTCCTGGTTCACACTAGTGCGATTTCTGATGCAACATGTATTGTACAAAATCGCCATCTTTAGAAGGATGGCACTTGAGTCTCTTTTATACAGCACTGTTCTACCTTCTCTACCTTGTCAGGTCAGAGTTGGCGGTGGTGGAAAAAAATTGGGAACTGACCTCAGTAGGAGAACCTGTCAGTGACTTTAGAAACCATCTTTTGATGTCTAAATTATGTTTTTTTTTTAAATATTTGACATAGCAACCTATAGATGAAGATCAAGTTTCAAAATACCTTGTGTTTTACAGGACGTTAACAGGCACAAAGATCAGAAGCATTCCACTGAACCTGTGCCAGGAGCAGAAGATGCTTCGATCTCTGTAAGTTAATACATCTTTAATTTGCTTATATGTGCCATGTTGCTTTATCCTGGTATGAAACGTATTTTGGGTCGGCGTCATCCATCAGTTATACCAAATATATATTTAAAAACACTACGGAATCCAGTTATGAAAGAGGTACTATGGTACATTTTCAGTGTGTAAATAGCCAAAAGTACCAAAACCTTTACCGGAATAAAATTTTTGATCAGCTTGACATTTTCTTTTTGCTCTGGTTGCAAGATCAAACACATTTTTAACATTCTGCCTTTAGTTACTATTTCTGTGTTGGAGCGATCGGCATCTTTGCTGAACAAATAGGAAAACAAAGTAAGAGGATAAGCCGTTTGAGATTGTAGTGTAAAATAATGTTATGGACCTCAGCTGAGCCAACTGGCACTGAAAAAAAATAGAAATAAAGTAACTTTTTTTTTTTAAGATAGATTTGAGTTTTTCAAAAAAAATGCGTGTATATAAAAAAAAAAAAAAAAACAGGAATCTACATTTCAACTAGTTGCAGAATTAAAGCACTAGAGAAATACTAGGCCAGAAATACGTAGAAGTAATATAGGATCAGAAACTGTGAGGCTCGGTTCACACAGGGACGACTTGTCAGGCGACCTAGTCGCCTGACAAGTCGCCTCCCGTTCTGTACAATGGAACCGTTCTAAGGGGAGCGACGCAAGTCGCTCCGACTTAGAAAAAGGTTCCTGTACGACTTTGGGGGCGACTTGGGGCGACTTGCATAGACTTCTATACAGAAGTCGTTTTGCAAGTCACCCGGGCAGTCTTGTGCAGGTCGCCTCGGTGAGGCGACCTGCAAGTCGTGCCGCCTCTGGTGTGAACCGAGGCTAAGTTGAAACAAAGTTTTCAATTTGGGTGTCTTGCTGATCAAGTAGCTTCAATACCTTGTAGTAGAGGTGCACCGAATGGAAATTTTGGTGCCGAAACTGAAAACTCAGAATGCACTTAACTGAAAATGACAGTTTAAAAAATAAAATTAAATAAATAAATATATATATATATATATATATATATATATATATATATATATTTTTTTTTTTTTTATGTGTGTGTGTGTGTGTGTGTATGTATGTATATATATATTATATATATTATAAATATTATATATATATATATATATATATATATATATATTATATACAGTATATATATTATAAATTATTATAATAAATGAATATGAATTTTATTGTTGGCCATTATTGGCACCTTTAGTGCAAGAAAAGCTCAAGAAAAATGCATCCCTTTAAATTCTATGCATGTCTTCACACTGGTCGGTTGTGGTGTTAAAAACCTTGCTTGCTGCATTTTTGGTCAGTTAAAAGCACAGTAAAATCGTGTGCATTTTTGGCGCCATTATCACCAACTTTTTCTTTATCGGCAAAATGCCGAAAAACACTATTTTCGACCGATATGTTTCGGTACATCTCTACTTTGCAGGTTAAAAGTTTGGACTTTACATGCTGCATACTTATTCAGGTCAGTGACTTCAGAAATAGTCAGACCCTTAGTACTTTAGCCACTTCAGCCCCGGAAGATTTGGCAGCTCAATGACCAGGCCATTTTTGCAATACGGAACTGCGTTGATTTAATTTGACGTCCTTTTTTTTTCCCACAAATAGAGCTTTCTTTTGGTGGTACTTGATCACCTCTGCAGTTTTAATTTTTTGCACTATAAACAAAAAATGAGCGACAATTTTGAAAAAAACACTATCTTTTATTTTTTGCTATAATAAATATCCCAAATTTAAAAAAAAAAAAAAAAAAAAAAAAATTTTTTTCCTCAGTTTAGGCTGATATGTATTCTTCCACATATTTTTGGTAAAAAAATTGCAATAAGCGTATATTAATTGGTTCGCGCAAATGTTATAGCATCTACAAAATAGGGAATAGATTTATGCCATTTTTTAATTAATTAATTTTTTTTTTACTAGTAATGGCGGTGATCTGTGATTTTTATCAGGGCTGCGATATTGCGGCGGACAAATTGGACACTTTTGACACCTTTTTATACAGCGATCAGTGCTATAAAAATGCACTGATTACTGTATAAATGTCACTGTCAGGGAAGGGGTTAACACTAGGGGGCGATTAAGGGGTTAACTGTGTTCCCTAGTGTGTGTTCTAACTGTGTGGGGGATGGGACTGACTAGAGGAGGAGAGAGATCAATGTTCATACTTTGTTTACACACACAGATCCCAGTTCTCACTCTGTCACAAGCGATCGCGGGTGCCCAGCGGTCATCGTGCCCGCCAGGAACTCGTATCAGCTCTAGCGTGGCGCCTGCCCCCTAGTGGTCAAAAGGCGAACTGACGTACAGTTGCATCGTTTCGCCCAGGGGAGCCAACCTGCCGCAGTACAACTGCAGCGGCTGGTTGGGAAGGGTTTAAAAAGGAGGTCATAAAGGCAGCAATTTTATTTCTCCCAATAGAGGTTTCCTTTAAATTGAACATGGAGGACAAACAAGTTGCCCCTGCAGCATCTAATCCTCACACGTCCCTTTTCGCACCACTCTGTTCACTGTTGGGAGTGAAGAGATTAAAAAACCTTCTGTAAGCTCAAAGTCAACTTTCCCTGCTGCCATATGACAGTGCTGGACCAATCACCAAGCACCTGAGTTGTCATATGATCCCCATACCCATAAATACCAACTGTTTCTCTATGCTCCCATCAGCAAAGGAATTAGTGGGGTAGCAAAGAGTGGTATATATGTAAGTAGGGGCTGGCATGAACACACTTTGCTTTTATTAAAGGGAACCTAGAAAGGTAACACAGTGGAGCTGCCATTGTTTTTAGGCTCTGGGGATGCCCTTCCATCACTAGCTTTACCATTTGGTGAGTCACAGATGCAGGAGAAGTACATGCATGTAAAGTATACATGCTTTTTTTATTGATGGACCAAATCGTGAAGCAAGTAGAGAGCTAATACCTTCAAATAAGTCAGCAATGACCATTCCTGTAATTTTTTTATGCCATTCATATTTCTGTCCTGAGTTGTTCACGTTTGAGTGGTTTTTATGATGTTCTTTAAGAAGGCTACAGTAGACAGTACAGTACAGTAGAAGACTACAATTTAAATATCTTAATTCTCGTTCTCCTTTTTTTGTCTTAGAGACCTTTCCTACAGTGAAATAACAGATCTGAATGGATTGAAAGGATGCAGTTCATTGGAGGAAATGTAAGCAACAGCCCCTATCAAATGGTCTATCTAATGGTTAAAGCAGCCATGGACAAGACAGATCTTTGATTGACTAAGGCTAGCCATACATGTTTAGTTTTCTCTCATTCATCCTTGCATTTCAAATGAGTGAAATCAATTGATTCCCCCATCCACACTAAAGACCATGGATGGAGGAATCTAAACTGTAGGCTGTTGGATTCAAACAGCTGAGACTGCCTGAATACCTGAACAGTGACTGCATCTGATTGTATGCAGTCACTGCTCAGCTGATTATTTTCCAGCCAGCTCCTTCGGGCATTTTTGAACCAGGTGGCGCTGACAGGGCCACCTATGACTTGAATTTCACCCGATTCAGCTGGAATTGCAGAAACTTGAGCAGCGTATGGCCAACTTTAGACACAATTTTATCCACCCGATCCCCCATGTATCTTAAGTATTCATAGAGGCACATTTTTTACTATTTTGTGCCCTTTCTTATAAATTTTTGGACCCTTTTCACAGACTTGTCAACATTTTCTTGTCATTGCTTATCACTACTTAATAAGATAGACGTGGGTGGAGGTTCTAGAAATTTCTTGGCAAATCCAGAAGACTTTTGCAACTAAAAAATTATTGGCCAATGTATGAAATGGGCATGCAGTCAACTTGACCAATAGGCCTCTTTTTTATGTGACTGAGTAATGTAGGTTTAGCAAGATTAAAGGAGAAGTAGGGCCAAAGATATTTCAATCAAACTTCTCCTGTGGGTCACGGGAGAGTGCACTTAGTTCTGCACTCCTTTGACCCATATTCAGCCGACAGTAGGCTAAAATCTGCTGTTAGCTGGCATTACTTAGAGGGTCCAAGCTCTAGAGGGATCCAGACTTTAATGCTGGGGTCCACCCAGATGGCTCAGTGGCAGCTGGCTCAGCCTCTCAGCGCATTGCTGAGAGCCTGAGCCAGCCGGTCTCGCCCCCTCCACAGCCCAGTGCTCCACTGAATACTGAGAACCGAGTTATTTAACAAACAAGCATTCTCCTGCTCTCGCAGTGGTAGACCCAGAGGTACACAGTCTAAAATGCCTTCTTAACGCCAACGGTCTTGCTGCCCTCTCAGGACGATGTGTATCCTCAGACTGAAAAAGAACAATAGGAAGGGAAGGGCGCATCAACCTAGCGCATTAACTCAATGAAATGTATTTCAAGATAAAAACAGCAATAAATATACTCCCAAATGTAAATTATGACAATTTTTAAACACCTATCTTAGCAAGGGAAATTGACTGCCTGAAGGTCTAATCAAGTCCATCAATACTGCCAAAAGACCAGGAGGCGTCCAAAAATGACTGACGCATTTCACCAGAGCCAGGGTAGTGAAGATGGTTCTCCCTTGAAATGCATCAACCATTTTCAAATGCCTCCTGGACTTCCGGCAGTACCGACGGACTTGATTAGACCTTCAGGCTGTCGATAATATATGCTATGATATGCGTTTACACAATTATGTTTGAGTATATTTGTTGTATTTTTTGAGGTAATGCGCTAGGTCGGTGCACCCTTCTCTTTCTATTGTGTACCGAGAAACGAGTGTAGAAGTCTTTGACTGCTCAGTTCTTGGTCTTGGAGGCAGCAGAGGACAGATGGCAGGTTTTTTATAATCCCACACTTTTCTTTTAATATCACCAAAACATAGAAGAAACAGAATTTAAATTTTATGTAAACTTGTTTGTTTTTGTTTTTTTGTCTTTTTAAAATTTGGATTTTTCTTCACTTCCTGTCCCTTGAGACACAACCGGAATTGAGAGGATATCTTTCTCCAAACTGAGTGGAAATTCTCTTACCAAATTGTCACCATCACTTTCTGCCCAGGTAGCAATTGTCACTGTTATAATTAGCTATGTTAATCTTCCTAGTGGGAACACGTACGACAATATAAACCTGAAAAGAGTTCTAACCCCTCAACAAAAATAGTTTTGGTATAAGATCTACTTTACAATAGGTCTCTCCTCCTTTTTTTTTTCTCTCCAGTACATTGACAAGTGGATTAAACCTTTTTTTTTATTTTGGTCTTCCATAATGTGTTTTGATTTTGTATAATCTTATTGTACACTTGTAAATACTGGTGTGGCATCAGAAAAGCTTTTAAAAGGTGTCTGTGTACTAAGTAAACTTTCATATAGCTCCTGTCATAAAACATTGATGTCAGTTGCTTGGTCTATAATTATTTTTTATATATTACACAGCAGGTTACAATTTGTAGATTAATGTGTTTGTTCTACTTATAGTTACCTGCAACACAATCAAATTACTGAAGTTCAAAACGAGTCTTTACAAGGCTTGACATCGTTGCGTGTGCTGTAAGTATGGAGTCTGATGAAGTACTCTTATCTATTCCTTACAATAAGTTAACCTCTATTCCCTGGCTGTCCTTGATGTATATCTCAGGTAGTTAAATCTTTTTAGCAGGAGTGATGGGAGATGGCTGTATGGCAACTGGGACCTGTGGTCACCATATTAGATGCACCACTTTAGCAGAATTATCCGCCAAGGTTATTGCCGTACCTGTGAATATTCACATATAAACTTTTCTTGGTCTGGTCTTGAAGGGGAGCCATTCTTGGCAGTACTCCAGAGGCAATGCCAGCAAGCTCTCTTGATTGGCTGGCAGGGGATGATGCAACTCTGCACATGTGCACAGGAGTTCATTCATCCTGGCACCAAGGCGTACCAAGAATGTACAATGTGTTTTAAAGTGATTGCAAGTAAGTTTGCTTGCCTGCTCACAATTTTTTTACTTCTTCACTGTATTTCCATTTTAAAAATAATCTATTTTGCCCCTTTTGGACAAAGTAACAACTTCTCTTGATTGGGCACCTTTCTGATGCGCCCCTGCCCATCTGTTCACCTGTAGAAGCGATAACGCCAATCCCTGTGTAGTCTGTGTTGATCTATGTCAGAGCTTACACAGGGTTTAAAGACATTTTCTCCTCTGTCACATGACTTCAGGTAATACCAGGGGAAATTCAGATACTTACATGGCTTGAATTTACAAAATTGAATGTAAAGATGTAGTAATGAGTAATAAACTTCTATATCTACCTAGGGTTCAGCTTTAAGGAGTCAATGGGGATGATTTACTAAAACCTGGAGAGTGAAAATTTTGGTGCAGCTCTGCATAGAAACCTATCCGCTTCCATTTTTTTATTTTTTGGTCAAAGCTTGATTGAACAAGCTTAATTTAGAAGCTGATTGGCTATTATGCACAGCTGCACCAGATTTTGCACTCTCCAGTGTTAGTAAATCAACCTCAATGTCACTTTGCCCATGCAGGCTAAGTAACAGGGTCTGTGTAAAGTCATCCCAACCCACTGAAATGTACCTCTCCAACAACCCACCACCTGATTCCTCTTCAACAACCCACCACCTGATTCTTTGGCGATTGCAGAAGTGAATGTCTTTTCAAGGGCCTCCTGGGAGGGGCAGAGTGAGAATCTGTTGCGCAGAGTATAGATAGGCTGAACAGCCCACACAGTTTAATTGGTTGCTAAGATGTAAGCGGGCACACCATAACAACCAATGAACTGTGTGCCCACCTTCATCTTGGCAACCAGTGAGGCTGTGTGGGCTGCCCAGTATTCTTCTTTGCTAGTATACAGGAGGCCTGGATGCGGATTGATCAGACGTTCGCTAAGCTCAGGCCAGTTTGGCTCTTAGTGCTGACAAATAAGTAGACACGTGTTTCAGCCCACCAGAGTTATTGAGTGGAATTGACTTGCAAAGCTTCATTTGCTGAAACTAGGGATATTTTTTTAAAGGATTAGTAATGTAGGTTTGTTGTACCATTGCAGAGACCTCAGCAGGAATTCCATCCGTTGGATTCACAGTGACGCTTTCACAACTTTGGCTTCCATATCTAAACTGTAAGTGCATTCTCTTCCTCCTTTCCTAACATTACCAAGCTGCTTTTCATTTTCTAAGAGGATTTACTTTCTAAAGGGTTTAATAAGATCACAGACCCCCAGGGTAGAAACAGAAACCACGTAATGTAACATTAAAACAACAAACATGCTTTGAAAGTGCATTTTAGTCAGATTAAGATTTTTGCGGTGATATAGGAAATGTCAGATGCATGTCCAGAAGTGAATTCTGTAATATAGTATTATAAACCATGGTTACAAGACAACACAGACCTCCAGTGGCCTCATGTCAAAACGATCCTACATGTTTAGGAGGATTCCAGTTTAAATTAAGTGGATCCACGCTTAAGGAAAGGTATGTCTTGAGGGATGTAACTATGCATCCTTCTAGGGATACAGAATCGTTTTTACTTCTGTTTCCAAGTATATAGACATTTGGGATGTTGCAGTCTGTATAAATTATTCTATAGGAATACTGTGTTGGGCCCCCAGTGTTTCTGAGCCTCACAGTGATTGCATGGGTGGCCATGGCTATAATGACTGTCAAAAAGAATGTGGAGCCACATACCAGTTGCCAGCTGAATCACCATGTGTAGAAAAATGGCTTAAGCTGGTCTCCTCCCAATCCATGCCCCTTGGAGGTGTTTCACGCTCCCACAGGCTTAGTCGTACATCTATGACTATGTCCGTGGAAGGGTGAACCACATTAGAGGGACGTGGTTTGGGAGGAGAAACACTGAAGCTGTTCTACACATGGTGATTGGGCTGGCAACTGGTATGCGGCTCCTTATTCTTTTTGAAAGTCATTTTTGGTAGGCTGGACAAACCCTGGTAGATGCCACCAACCAACAGCAATGAAGCCATCGGGCTGTTGTGTGTTTTAGTGCTTGAAGCTGCACTCTTTATTCTTCTTGGGGTCACAGCTGTTATAACTTTAGTCAGGCACTGTGGGGGTTATTTACGAAAGGCAAATCCACTTTGCACTACAAGTGCAAACTACAAGTGCAAAGTGCACTTGGAAGTACAATCGTTGGAAATAAGAGGGGTAGATCTGAAATGAGGGAAAGCTCTGCTGATTTTATTATCCAATCATGTGCAAGCTAAAATGCTGTTCTTTATTCTAATCTACAGCGACTGCAGTTGTAGTTTGCACTTGTAGTGCAAAGTGCAGTTGCCTTTCGTAAATAACCCCCTAAGTGTCTTATAGCAAATCCCCTTATTAGTAAGTGCCACCTTGGTGGTTACTGTTTCTTCACCAGACTAAGTTGTCTTATTTGATTATGTCATTGTATTTCAATTGTTTAACTGTAATACCTGTCTTCACCTGTAGTAGTGCTAAAGGTGACCTCTGATAATGCAGTTTTTTTGTTCTAAGCAAAAGAAGTTTTTGGGATTGGGAGTCCCTTCTGCATTAAACTTGAAGGTCTCTCAAGATGAGGTCCACCTTTGGTTAAGACCCCTTTCACACTGGGGCGCATTTCAGGCATTTTAGCGCTAAAAATAGCACCTGTAAAGCACCCCTCAAGCCACCCCAGTGTGAAAACTGGGGCGGTGTGCTTGCAGGAAGGGAAAAAAAGTCCTGCAAGCAGCATCTTTGGGGCAGGGCGGTAGCTTTGTATACACCGATTTCAAACCACCCCTTCCCTTTGAAATGAATGGGCAATGCTGCCGAAGCGCCGCAACACGGGTGCTATTAACCCTATTAAAAGCTCACCGCTATCGGCCGAAAAGCGGCGCTATGTGGGAAAGGAGTCTTAAAGTGTACTCTTTACCGTTATTTGGACTTTTTTCATTCACTTCCTTCCCTTACCTCTTACACAATTTAAATATCATGTTCATTTTTTGCTTTTAAATAAATGTAACCTCAGCCACTTTTAGTTCTTGCCTATGGGGAAAGTGATTAGTCCAAGGGCCAAATATGTGGTCAATGTAGCCGCTGATGAGGCGGCGCTCGTGGGAAGCACTGATAATCGGGGCGGTGATGATCAGTGCCCTGATTATCATTGTAGATAACCCTTTTTACACTGATCACAGATCCCGCAGGGTTCTAGGAGGGTGTCAATAGATGTCCTCTCAGAACCGGACGACCGCTCTGTAGCCGTCATTTGGCTATAGCGCGGTCGCCTGGGGGGCAATGCCACCCGAGGCAAACACATTGTTTGCCTCGCACAGACATGCTCCTGTATACAGGGAATCTAAAAGCCCACTTTTAGGCTGTAAGAATAGAAGAAAGCCATAAGTGACATACCACTGAGGTAACTAGCAACTACCACAGTATGAGTTCAGATAAAGGCTGTTAAAGAACAAAATGTATACTGCAGCATGCAAGTCCCTTTTCTGCAAGTACAAAAATATTCATGTTGATTCTGCCAGAAATCTTGTGTCCTTGTCACTTCCTGTGTATTGAACTGAGATCTCACGCAATGTTGACTTTTTTGCTATCTTGCTATCTTGTTTGAACTATATTACACCACCTATGTAATGGAGATGAGGTGTTTCAGGAGAGTGACAGTGCTGCTCCTCCATAGATACAGTGCAAGTGAGTGAGTGTTGTCACCCTAGGGCAGGAAGTGTAGTACTGGCAGAATCACTAGATGAAAATTAGGAGGAAAAATGAATGCAGCCACTACATCTAAGGCCTGTAAAGCTGCAATATATTACATTTATATTGCTTTTTTTTTTTTTTTTTTTTTTTTTGTTCAGGGAGGGTAGGAGTGAATACACTTTTTTTTTTTTTTTTTTTGTTTTTGTTGCTTGTGTTTTTTTTTTTTTTTTTGTTTTTGTTGCTTGTGTTTTTTTTTTTTTTTTTTTTTATATCTGGCAGTCTGCTGATATGTACTTGTGTTTTCAGAGACCTCAGTTTTAATGACCTGACAACGTTTCCTACTGGAGGACTTCATGGCCTAGCCCAGCTAAGGCTTACGGGCAATCCTTCCTTCAAAGAGTCACTGCCTGCAAAAGAGTTTCTGAAACTCCAGTAAGTGTTTTTTCCAATGCTCAGTTCTTTAGTCACTGTGTGGTAAGGTAAAAATGAAAACCCCATGGTCCAAGCAATAACTGGATCCAGGCACAATAAGAATAGCCATATACAGCTCGAATGTAAACAAGTTCTATCGAATCAGCCAAAATTTGGCCATGGGTGCCTTTTCAAGCACCACCTGACTTTATAGAAGTCGGTTTGAAAACAGACTGAACTGGGTGGAAAATTATTTTGGCACAGTCAAATCTATCATTGTTGGCTCATCCACATCCTGCAGCCAATTTAGATGGACATGGTTTTTGTCAGAATATAACCTTGAAGAAATAAACTATCCAGTTCAAATTGTATTTGTGTCTATACGACCATTATAGTTTTCTTTACTTTTTTTTTTTTTCTATCGATGAGGGTGTAATTTTCTTTTTTGATCTTGAAACATCTGTGCAATGTATCATTTATCACATAATGCATTACATACCACTTGTTCTTGATGTTGGGTTTCTGTCTATTTTTAAGGTCAGTGTCTGTCCCGTACGCTTACCAGTGCTGTGCATTTTCTGCCTGTGACTCCTATTTGACCTCAACTATTGAAGATGATGGATCAAAGTATCAGAAATTACTGATGGACCATGAGAAAGGTATGTAACCACCAGGTTAATACTGGGTAAAATAGACAAAAAGATATACTAAAGAGCACATTGGAACTAGGAAAGTAAACCAAGGATGTAATTTATTGTCACACTATTGAAGTTAATCTTTCAGCAAATTAATAAAAAATAAGTTTTGATTGGGCCACATGGGTTGGTTCATCTTTGTTTGAAATGTTTTTGCCTTTTCTCAATGAAGATCCCTTCATGCAGGAAATCAAATGAAAATATGGAGACCTTCTACTAATGGAATAAAGACTCTTCACTTAGCAAAGTTAATGTTCTAGAAAAATATTAAAAGTGGAATTTTAAAGTAAAGGCATACATAGTGTATGAAAATGTTTAAACCCCTTTCAAACTGAGAAACATACAGGGCATAGACTACAGGGTGTGAAATCCCAATTATTTTATGAGGTCAACGCTGTATTAAAACACACTTTGCTTTGGATTGTTACCCTTGGAAATTCTAAAAGACTCTAAAGACTAGACTGCAGTTCATTATAATTGAAATTCACTTTTGGGTGGGCAGGCATGACGACAAGGCAGAGCGAGGATGGATGTATTATAAACTACCTTGGCTTATACTCGAGTACATGCTGTATTTTTCCAGGCATTAACTAATTTTATCCCCAAACCTTCCTAGGAGCAAATAGGATTCTTTAGAACATGTCTCAGCTTTTTTTTTTTTTTTTTTTTTTTTTGTAATAACCTTGCTGCCATAGTGAGAAATAACTTTGTTTCACTCCCTGTTCCAACACCAGGCTTGTATAATTCTTGCAGGGGCTCAGTTCCTATTAAAGTATGCACACCCCCAGAACCATATCTCCCAAGAACCCTTTTTCTACACACTGTATGAGAACAGGCTTTTTATAGTGAAGACATGTCTCTTGGGGACATTTTGCATTGTTTTGCTTGGAAATGTATGCATGTGAAGAGGGATAGGTGTAGTTTTGTAGTCCAGCAGGCAGGGCTGATAACGCTGCTTAGGATTGCAGTGCAGCAAACGCACTTTGCCATTCCAAAAAGGAAGTTTGGAGTTGATAGATTTTTTGCCATACATGCATTTTTTTTTAAATGGGTAAAACATGGAGAAATGTGTCTGTATTGCAAAGATAGACTGAGTATTGAGCTTAAAATGTAAACTTTTCTGGAGTGTGTTATCGGCAACCTTTTTTTTCTTTTTTTTCTGGCTATATCTGGTTATGTTTTGCTATATCTGGGTATATTTAGAGAAAGCAGTAACAGGCACACCTTATGATAACTGCCAGTTAATTACACTTTGCTTCTAATGTCACAGGAGCCCTTGAAGATTATATGATCACCGAGGATGAGAAAGATCACGTCCAGGCTGCTGTCCACTGTAATCCATCCACAGGTAATTCTGTTCTGTGTGTTAAGAATCCTGTTCTCTGCAAATGTTGATTTTCCAGAAAAGATTATCAAATGGCAACGGGTGGGAGGGGAAAGAAAAGTGTCATGAATATGGCATACACATTGAGATCAGATAAATAGTGTTTTACTGCATTTTGGGGGGAAAATAAAACCGCAGAAAGCCTTTGTAAATTGTCATTACTTTTTACAAAATAAATGTTTCTGAGTTATGTTCACCGTATTTAAAACAATCAAAAAAATCTGTGGAAAAATTGCCCTGAGTGGCAGCAACTAAGCCATTGGAAACTGGCTTCTATTAAGTACTGTCCATGTCCAAGCTGTTGATCCATGTACAGAGTAACTTACAGCCCCATTATTTACCTGCACATAACATTTGAGGCACCTGCAAGTATTTGTACAATTAAGCAGTTTTTTTAAAGAGACTCACTATTCATTTGCAATGAAAATGGTTAACACTTGTTCTTCCAACAACTAGTAATTGCTGTCTCAAAGAAATTACGCTGGCTGAATACTGATATATTTTTTCTTAAGTGTTGGAAACCTATTTTTTCCTCAAAGTTTCAATAAATATTAGAAAAGAAAGAAATTACACTAGGCATCCAGTATACTTCCAGAAGTGTCAAATGCCTGGTTCCTCTCTGCCTGTTGTAATTTCTCCGGACCCTACTTTACAAGACACAATGGGGCGCCAGGCACCTAGAAGTGGTCTGGATGCCAAAGATGGTTTAGTCGGCGTAGCTCCTGGACACAGCAGGTATTGGTGGTGGGGAGGTTAGTAAGTGCTAACCCTATTCTGTGCAAGCATGGCTTTGGGTTCAAAGTTGAAAAAAAAGCAACTGGGCCTTTTGAAACACTTTACAACCTTTTGGTAGTCTGGATCTGGCCCACCATCTTTTGTGCCTCACTGTTGATCCATCAATATAACTGCAGCTTGACTGAGTGAGATATAGGAATTGTTGTACCAGATCTTGACCCTGGGAACTAAAGTCAGAATTTGCATAATTGAGCATGCAGGATTCCAGCCTTCTGCTCAGAAAGCTTTTTAACATATCTGGCAAACTAGCCATAAACATTAAGGCTCGGTTCACATATATGCAAGTCAGATGTGGTTTTAACCGCGTCCGATTCGCATAACATATGAACTAGACTGGCTTTCAATGGAGTTGGTTCATACCTGTCCGGGGCAGCCGCGGTCTGTTTTTGAAAAGGGTCCTGTGCGATTTTGTGTCCGCTTGGAATCGCACCTGAACCGGTGAACAAAACCGAGCCAGACATGTGTGAACCTAGCCTCAAGCATAGCCTGGCCCTGGACTGGCAGTGACCAATGTCACCTGTGTAAATGCATGATTTGATTTGAACGTCACCGGACAGTCCTTTTTTAAATTTTCAGCTTTATGTATTTTTTTCTAGCTTCGTTTTAGAGAATAAAGTGCAATTTTTAAATCTTTGTCCCTTTGTCCCTTATTCAAGCAAATTTCCACATATAAACTTTCAGCCGTTGCCTTTCTCCTGCTGTTCTTGGACAGCTTAGGTTTGCTCATGTTGAAATTACAGAATGGAACAGTCTTTCCAGTAATGAGATGAGTTGTAAAAAATATTTCTGGTGTTCAGGTTTCTAGCAGTCAGTGCAAGCATTGATAGATATCAACTTTCACTAAATCAGATAAACCATCTGTTTATGTTCAACTAGTCTTTATCTGATGCAGATATTATTATTTTATGTCTATTTCTAGTTTAATCATTTATATTAAAACTTTTTTTTTTTTTTTTTTCAGGCGCTTTCAAACCTTGTGAGTACCTCCTTGGCAGCTGGATGATTCGGCTGACGGTGTGGTTCATCTTCCTTTTAGCCCTCATCTTCAACATCGTTGTCATTGTGACCATGTTTGCTTCATGCTCTTCACTGACATCCTCAAAATTCTTCATTGGTCTCCTCTCTGTCTCCAATCTCTTCATGGGCATTTATACTGGCATTTTGACAGTACTGGACACTGTCTCTTGGGGACATTTTGCAGAGTTTGGCATCTGGTGGGAAACTGGCAGTGGATGCAAAGTGGCTGGGTTCCTAGCAATTTTCTCTTCAGAGAGTGCCATTTTTTTCTTGACCTTGGCAGCCATCGAACGGAGTTTGTCTGCAAAGGATATAATTAAGAAGGAAAAGAGCCAGCATTTAAAGAAATTTCAGATTGCATCAATTCTTGCTCTGTTTCTTGCCATAGCAGCTGGATGCTTGCCATTATTTCATGTCGGAGAGTTTTCTTCCTCTCCTCTTTGCTTGCCTTTCCCGACAGGAGAAACGCCCTCCCTGGGCTTTACAGTTACCTTGGTTCTTCTTAACTCGCTGGCTTTTTTGGTCATGGTTATCACCTACACTAAACTGTATTGCACATTGGACAAGGAAGACCTCTCAGAAAGTGCAGAATCCAGTATGATCAAACATGTGGCTTGGCTGATCTTCACCAACTGCATCTTCTTTTGTCCTGTTGCTTTCTTCTCCTTTGCACCACTGATCACAGCGATTTCCATAACTCCGGAAATCATGAAATCTGTAACTTTGATATTTTTCCCTTTGCCAGCTTGCCTCAATCCAGTACTGTATGTGTTTTTCAACCCCAAGTTCAAAGAAGACTGGAAACTTTTGAAGTGGCACTTGACAAAGCGAAATGGCTCTGTTGCAGTTGCAACCAATGCGCAGAGAGGATGCGTGACTCAAGATTTTTATTATGACTTTGGAATGTACTCCCACCTACAAGGTAACTTTGCAGTGTGTGATTACTGTGAGACTGTTCTATTAAAGAATCCACTTCCTTGCAAACACTTGATAAAGTCTCACAGTTGTCCTACGTTAGCAGTTGTGCCTTGCCACCGATCGGAAAACTACTGGTCAGACTTTGGTACTCAGTCAGCCCATTCAGATTGTGCAGACGAGGAAGATTCTTTTGTATCAGACAGTTCTGATCAGGTCCAGGCCTGTGGTCGTGCCTGCTTTTACCAGAGTCGTGGATTTCCCTTGGTTCGTTATGCATATAATATACCGAGAATGAAAGACTGAGACAAAACTTCTAAACTTATTTCTGAAGGACTGTAGCAGTGGCCATAGAGCACAAATCATTAAGGACCCAATAGCAAAGGGAGCACTTTTGCAAGCACATCGCTTAGAAGAAGGGAAGTGGACAAGGGCTTTAGGACTCAGACAAAACCCTTTGAGGTCTTTGAAGCAACATGTGCTGAGTTGAAAAACTCTAATATACACAGTAATGCCTCTGAGGAAGTCAAAAGACTTTTAAAAAAATAATGTGTAAACCAAAATTTTACCTGAAACGTTTTTGTTTGTGTTCTAATCTTTGTAATGTTGTATTTGTTTTCCTTTTTTATATTGTGTTTTATGTCTGTTTTGAATTTTTTTTAAATGTTGTATAGTTCTCACATACTACCGTGTAGGTATTTGAGGGAATGCCATTTGAAGAAGGTCTTGTGCTCTTAAGCATTCCACAGTGTTCTTTTCCCTAAATTGAATGCTCATGTGGTTTGCAGATCTTAGATCTCACGTGGTTTGCAGAGCTTGTATTTCATGTGCACAGGTCTCCATGAAAAATTTTTTTTAATGGAAACATGTACTTGGTACATATTTGCAAAGTGTACCTGTAACCAAAAATGTTTTTGTTTAATTTGGATAGAGTGGGAAAGAATTAGAACCCATGTCAGGTTTTACTAACATCCAGGGATCCATTGGTGAGATTTTGCCTCACTTTCTTTGTTCTGAAGGCAGCGTTTTACCAGACAGGGAAAGAGAAAATTGAAAAGCTGACAGGTTTTTGAGCATTGTCTTATTGTCTGTGCTTCTTTTGGAAGTTCTGTTCTGTTCCCTTTTTCTGTCTGGAGTTGTCCTTCTGTATAGTGAGTAAGGAGAAATCTCCACATAGCAGTAAAGCCTAACAAGGGTTCTAATTTTTCCCCACTGTATAGACATAAAAAAAAAAATGCTATCAATACACTCACTAGCTTCCAGGTTGTCTAGGAGGCTGCACAAGGTGTCTGTTTTTACGATGCAGGTCTTCTCAGACACAAGTTCCTTGTGATTTGAATGCAAGTCTAGATTTTCTGAAAGTGCACAGGCCTTAGCACGTTGCCCACCTACCCCTTATTTGATCACACACGTAACCTACCCAGAAGTAAGTTTGTTCTGTTTGGTTTTTTTGTAACATTGTCAAGAAGAAAATGGGAGGAGAATGTGGTCATGGTAATGACAGGCAGAATGGGTACTTCAAAACTTGGCAGGTATTTAGGTAAATCTGCATAGAGAAATGAATGACTTTAAAGCTAATAATCAACCAATTTTATTTTTTTTTTCATTTGGATTTAATGAGGAAAGGTTATAACCTCTGTGGGGTTCCATTGCTGTTTTAGTCCCTTCTGAGGAAATTACTATAATTCCAGTGAGAGTAATTAACCAGACTAAGTGAGAGAAAATATCGAATGGGACCCAGACGGCAGTTAAAACCTGGGTGTGCAGGAAAAGCAGCAAAAAGCAAAATTTATTTGAACTTGATCATAAAAATCAACAAGTTTCAGGGGTACAAATGTCTCCCTTTATTAGGGCTTGGTACGGTAACACTATGTACATTACACAGGATCCTGGAGAGGTAATTGGAATGATCACTCCAGATATCGGTTAAGTTAGTTAAAATCTAACAGAGGCTCTAACAAAAAAAATGTCTGGAGTTAAATTTAAATACCAATCAAATGTCAAAATTATCGACACTTTGAATATTTTAAAAACTTGACTGACACTATTTTAGGTGTACAAAAGTAACTATAGTGCTGATAAGCATTTCCATCTGCCTTTGCCATAGAGAGCAGTCTGTAGTATGGTGAACACTCTTCGCATGGTGCCTTGGAGTCACTAAACACAGGAGTGCTCATATAGGTTGGTATGGTGCATAACAGTATCCTGAAGTGAAGCATTAATCATTTATCCATACCCATGTACCTTGTGTGCGTAATAACTCCAGATAACTTGCTGTTGGGTCTCATTTGGGGTGCTCTCTCAGTTTGCAATACTGTGATCAGTATTGCAATGCATTGCTGCTGTAGCAAAATACATGTTTTGTTGAAAACCATTTTTCAAATGAACATCAGGTATGGGCCAATAGTGTGAAGATTCAAGGTTTGATGATTTTAAAATGGATCTGTTGCAATCAATTAAAAATAGGCATTTCTGATGGATGGAAATTTGTTTCATCACCTAAAGGAATCTTACAGTTAACTGAAAAATGCCCCTCTGTGTAAAGGCTGTTCAGTTATGTTGGATATGCAAGGAAATGTCTTTTGTCTGTTTATTATGCTGAAAAGTATATTTTAAGACCATGTATGGGGTCATAAGATTTCTTTGTGAATAGCCAATATAAGAATATAGTAAGAAAAAAAAATCAAAGTGGAAAAATGGGAAACCCTCAGTATTCTGTCAAACTTTTGTGATCACAAGGACTAAAACTATGTCAATAAAGCTAAACTTTAGGCAAATGGGTAAAAACACAAAACACAGAAAAAAATTAAAAATTATATATATATAATGTATATGTATTTTTTTTTAGGGAGCCGTTTTACCTGTTAAAACACTTATATTTCTCTTCATTTATTAGATTTAGACTGGGTTCACACTGATGCAAAATGGATGAGGGTTTTTCCGCATCCAATTCGCATGACTGGAGAGTGTGACCGGCTGTCAATGGAGCCAGTTCACACAGCTCTGGGCCAGCCACGGCTCTGTTTCAGGTGCAAATTCAGGCAAAAATTCGGACTTGATTTGCGCTTAAAATGCTGACCGGGAACGCATCAGACCCCCTGCTGTGAGCCGTGGCCGTAGCAAGAGTGAACCCAGGATTTAAGAGCTCTACCACGTCACACAGGGTAGGAGACCTGATTTTTCCCTCCTGCTATTACAGAACAGTTATAGGTCTCCTCCCCACCCCCAACCTGTGATAGAAGAAGTGGCAGACTGATGAGCTCAACTTTGCCACTCTGCATGCTCATTGAACTGCAGCACAACTGATTGGCTCCTTGTGGTTCTTCCCTTCCCTTCCCACCCCTACACACACCCTCAGTATGAGCTCTACTGCACATAATCTGCAAGAGGCTAATTCCAAGTCAAATTTGGGTGCTTGCATTTAGGTAAAAAAAAAACCTTTAAGGATGTATTACCCGATACAGAGCTGCATTAATGGGTGTTCTTTTAGATCTGCCCGGAGTTCCGCTTTAGATAAGGTACGTTTGTTCAGGCTAGGTGACCTATATAGTATCAGCAGTGATGGCTTAGTCGGTTATTGCTTTTCTGGTCAGTTTTCCAATCCGGTGCTAATTTAATAGCAGGGTGCTTTATGTATCTCTTAGCAACAAATGATGTGATGAGTTTTATGTTCTAAATGTCAATGCATAAGCTACAACTTTCTCCAGGTTGTTATGAGGTACATTTTGTGTTTTAAAAAATCTCCACTGTATGTATATTTCTGCTGTCCAAGTTGCCTTGATCATGTTTTTTGTATCCATTTGTACTATACATAGAATAGACTGCAGTGCATCTTGACTCTGTGACAGACAAATGCTGCGTACACACAATGGGAATTTCCGACAACAAATGTTTGATGGGAGCCTGTTGTCGGAAATTCTGACAGTGTAGGCTCCATCGGACATTTTTTGTCAGAATTTCCAACAACAAAAATTTGAGAGCTGGTTCCAATCGTGTGTGCACAATTCCGAAGCACAAAATTCCACGCATGCTCGGAATCAAGCAGAAGAGCCGCACTGGCTATTGAACTTCATTTTTCTCGGCTCGTCGTACGTGTTGTACGTCACCGCATTCTTGACATTCGGAATTTCCAACAACATTTGTGTGACCGTGTGTATGCAAGACAAGTTTGAGCCAACATCCGTTGAAAATAAATCTAGGACTTTGTTGTCGGAATGTCCGATCGTGTGTACGCAGCATAAGGTCGACCATGCATAGAGCGAATTCCATTTCTGCTAGAATTATCCACAAATTGCTTTTATTAAGGCCTCTTACCTGGGCTTTACACTCAGGTCCACCTGTCAGTTTTTAGGGGAGACCAGACTGGAAGCTCATTGCAGGCCTATGAGCAGGGAGATGTAAGAGGACTCGTGTCCATTTACAAAATACTGAGAGGCACTGGGAACTTTTAGACTTGCAAGTGTAGTCAGATGAAGGAAAACTTCAAACAAGCTCAACAGCTCTGGCAAAGTGGCTCCCACACAGCAAGGCTTCCCTCGATGGGTACCCAACCATACCTCAAACCATAGATACATAAGGGAGCGGCAGAACAAAATTGGATAAGAATTCAAGATAATTTTAATTGTTGATAAAAGTCATACAAAAACAGTCAGTGTTTGGGGACAACAGGGCTCAATACAAGATAAAACTTGGATAATCTCAGATGGAGTCCATGGTTGCTCAGCACCTGCTGTAATTTTGTTCCTTCATGACTAGGGTTCAGTACAGGTTCTAATATAGTTCTGTGAAGTCACTGTTTTCTCTGAGTTCATCCAAGTTTTATCCCGTGTTGAGCCCTGATGAAGGGGGAGTGGTGTTGCCCCGAAACGTGTTGGCTGTTTTTGTATGACTTTTAAAATCCACAATTAAAATGATCTTGGACTTGTTTATCTGATTTGGGTCTGGTGCTCCAACAGTGCCAGTGCGTCCAGCTGCAATCACTGCAGGTAATCACTGGCTATGCAGAGAGTAACAAATAACTGAGGCTGCCAGTGACCTGTCATTATAGTGAATGAGATCGGTGGCTGCACCTAACAGCAGAGATCTGCAAAAGGAATCTGATTCCTGCCGCTACTATTCACATCGGCCCTAATTGGTGAATGTAGCCTAATAGTTCATATGTAGTTGCTAATCATTATCATGTCACACACACTTTTTATTTTTTTTATTTTAAAAGTTTGTCTTAAATAAACCCTAAAGATGGGTTAATGACTTGTCTATTTGATGTTTAAAAATTAATCTGCAAACAAAGCATTGGTACCATATTTTGATCACAGATTTGATGATTTAATTTGATAACACAATGGAATAAACTGATGGGTCTACTCTAACTAATTATGAGCACTTAACTGCAGAATCCATTATTAGTCCAAGCTTTTATTTTTTTTAAGCTTTTAATCAGCCTATATTTAACTTAACTTGCAGACAAAAACATAATTCATTAGACAATGGTCCTTTTTTATCTTTTGTACCTTTTGAATTATGGGTAGTTATTTGTATTGTGTTGTCATCTGTCTTTAGAATTGTTAAATGTTGTTGTTCATTGTACTCGCAAAAAAGCACAAGTTGTCAAATCTTGATTCCTTGCCACCATTACTTTGTTGTTCTCTAGAGACATTCCAGTCTTGACAGTGAAGCTAGATTGAAGTTTTACAAACTAAGCTGTATATAGTGAGCATATTTTTGTATCTTTGTACTGTAAATTATTTGATAGAGCACAAGGACAGGATGTATAGCTTCAGTTTATTTTGTCAATTAAAGCTACCTCCTAAAACTGTATTGGCTGCCAGTAGCAGAATAAATTGGTTTATATACTTTTTTTTTTTTCTTGCATTGTACATAAGTTTTTTGTACATAGATGCTGTAATAAAGAAAAGTTGTATATTAATCGAGGTAGGGGGTTTATGTTCTGTAAGTTGTAATTTTTTATATGCAAAGCTTTTAACAAGTAAAGAATTGTTTTCCATTGTGAGTTTTTCTTTGGCATGGGGTAAGTCATCTAAGGTGAGGATTAAATCTTTTTCAACTGTGTCTCTTATAACTCCTTTAACAAAGGAGATTGGCATCCAAATGTTACAGTGTAAGACATGTTGTGCTAATGATTGTCACCTGTTTTTAAAGTGGTCCTAGTATCAAATATAACCTCCTGCTACAAAAAAAAAAGTAAAGCGTAATGGTCTAGGATCTCAACGCAGCCACTCATGACCAAATGTCTGGGCACTTGGTTATATGATTTCTGATGCTGGGCTAGTTTATTCTTACGTTCAACAGAGATTACATGAACAAATGCCTGGGTGCTTAGGTATGCAAATAGAAGCTATGGGGTTCCAAAGTGGCAATGCTGCCAAAAAAAAAAAAAAATAAGTATTGTGATCTACGAATAACTTTACCATCTTTTAGTGTAGCATGGCGGGAAGGTTGGAAGTGGTTTATATTTGATCCACTTTAACGCGATATTTAACAAAAAAAAAAAAAAAAGTGCTGATAAATATTGTTTAAAAACTCTTAAGTCCAATTCACAAACGGACCAGAGAGTAAAAAGTAGTGATGCACCGAAATTTCGTCCGCCAAAACATATCGGCCAAAAATGGCCTTTTCGGCAAAATGCCGAAAAGGAAATCTCGCCGAAAATGGGGGCGGGGCCTTGGCAGGGCCCCGTCCCTGGTGCTGGCCGTTACGGGGGTGTCCTTCTGGCACTGCGTGCCGCAGTCCTCTCCTCTCTTCTCCTCCTCCCCTCTCGCCGAGATCTCCGTTGTGTCACCATCTCCTGTAATGTGTCTGCAGTCTCTGACCATCTCCAGTACCATGTCCCCAGTCTCTGACCATCTCCTGTACCATGTCCCCAGTCTCTGACCATCTCCTGTACCATGTCCCCAGTCTCTGACCATCTCCTGTATAAAAATATTTTTAAAACCAGTCACTTTCGGTATCGGTGCTGTTTCGGTATCGGTTTTCGACCTAGTGTATTTTTAATTTTTGGTATCGGTTTCGGCACCAAAAAACCCATTCGGTGCATCCCTCGTAAAAAGGCATGCGATCTTCACCACCAGGGTTTTGCTGGCGATATCACATGCAGTATTTTTCAAAAAAAATTCTATTTATTTTCTCCTCATTTTTAATTGTCCGCCTTTTTTTTTTTTTTTTACAGCTGCTGAGTCATCCGTTAGGTACGTGGCAGCCGGCTTCCTGGCCCGCTCCTTAACAACCAGCACATTGCGATAAATTACTGCAATAATGCAGTATTTACCGCTAATTTAAACAAATACCGCATTAACGCAAGTTTCTTAATGAACTGAACATTTGCACAGTTGTCACCGCATGTGGTATTTTACCGAATTTTATTAGCCGTTCTTTAACTCTTAATGAATTGACTCCATTGTAATGAGCTTAGCAACTTAAATAAATCAGCAGTTTAAATGCTATACCTTTCTTATACATAAAGATTTTCCCATGATCAGCTTAACTTAAAGTGGTATTGAACGCAAACATTTATTATATTGCAGCCTGCCAATTCTTAGATGTGATATTTCTATTTGTTTCCTTTTTAGGCTTGCTTTCTTATATTTTCATCTGGTGATCTGGGCAGTGAGTCTATTGTTTATCACAAGCTCAAGCTCTCCAACAGAATTTATCAATTTACATGGATGAGACAATGCACTTTACACTGGCAGGGGTGGTTAAATAGATCAGCTTTTATTTATACATGTAAAACCTCTATCCCAAAAGGAAAAAAAAACTGTTGCTGTAACTGATTATAAAGTGTGAGCTGGAGTTTGGCTTCAATATGTTACTGTATTCAAATCTGCTAATACATTTAACACCCCCCCCCCCCCCCGACTGACAATGCTCCTGGATCACCAGGTGAAAGCGGGGGGGGGAGCACCGATGCACCCATTACATCTAATGATTGGTAAGCTGCAATATAATACATTTTAAGGTATTGGGTTTAAAGTGGAACTAAAAGAAAAAAAATGTTACCCTTGTTCCAACAGTCTGATGCCGGCGAAGTCCCTTACCGACGCCAGAATCTTCTCCCTAGTATCTTCTTGATGCCAAACTTCAGCCGTCTTGATTAACGGGTTGAAACCATTCCCATACATGCATAGGAGTGTAGTAATCCCGTTACAAAGATAGGGTGCCGGAGTGTATGTGAAGCTGTGCATGCTCCGCTCATTCTTCATTCTAGAGGGGATTGCAGAGAGTCAGGTAAGTGTATTGAATTGAAAACAGACCTTGCGAGTCTCATCTGCAATAAGGGCCCTTTAGGTATGTCTGCAGCTTCATAGTACATGAAGTGCACTGCTTGTTTTCATGAGTACATTTCTAAAGGTATCTAGCAGTACTTGCATTTAGGGCTGTGTTTGCCCAGGGAAGAATGCAGGCTGGCATTCATCAATGGGCACATACTGCCAGAAAACACTAATACCGCTAGGTGCGCACTGTGCACCCGCAGCAGCTGTTGGCTCTCATATAGTAGGACAGGCTTCCAGCAGTGAGGCTGAATGGTGCACCTGTGACTTCTGCCCACACCCAAATGCCAGATTCTCATCAACTGGGGTTAAATGCCAAGTGTAAATGGGGATTCGAAAGGACTGAAAAGCATCACTAATTAACAACTCTAAAGTATTGCATATCCTCCAACAAAGAAAAAATAAAAATATGGGGCTAGGGATGGCGTGCAAGTCGTTGCTGTATACACAAATCAGTAACCTAAATAAACCCTCCCTATTTCCAGCCTTTGCCATTCATAAATTAATTGTGTTACATGGGAAACCCCCCTGTCTGAGAACAAGCATATTAAATGTTTATAATTTAATTAGGGGTTATCTAACTATTTTATGGAGTAGATAATTTATTCTTTTATCAAATTTTTAAATCTGCTCTGATTTACCACCAGCTGTATTTTCTAAAGAAAAACACATGCCAGAGTACACCACCCTTTGGATACTGCCAAAAGAAATGTTGCAACATGATCTATGATGCTTTGCTACTGTAGTTGCAGTATTCCTGAAGTTACATTTGTCTCTCTGAATGCTGTGTGCAAATCAAGTCCAGCTGATGCTTAAGAAGGCTGCAGAGCACCCAAGGTGTATGACACTTATCATATAGGGGCTGTGAGGACCAAGCAAAGGAAGTTAAACCCTTTGGCCAACCAATTGTTAAAGGTCTGAAAGTGTTTTTTTTTTTTATTGGTTTTTTTTTTTTTTTTTTTTTCAATTTTTGTTTAATAGCTCAGTGTTCCTCAACTCCAATCCTCAAGGCACCCCAACCAGTCATGTTTTCAGGCTTCCCATTGTTTTGCACAGGCGATTTGATCAGTTTCATAGCCGTGTCGTTTGAGGGAAATCCTGAAAACGTGACCTGTTGGGGCGCCTTGAGGACTGGAGTTGAGAAACACTGTAATAGCTTATCTTAATTGTAGACTTGGTCTGTCTTATTGCCTTCAAACCAGCTCATCTGGCGCCTATCAATTTGAAGGAGTAGTAGCTCTAGTGCAAGGAATTTCCAAAACAAAAAAACATGCAGTGTATTTTAAATTGAGCAATCCTGCAATTTTTTTAGTCAATGTCTATTTAAAACCTTGGGATTTATAATACAAGGGTCGAAAGTGAACCTGTGTCAAACCCAAGAGTCCACAAAACAAACTCACCAGGTTAAAGCAGATTTTAACTCTAAAATTGAACTGTTGTCCTCTTCAGCCACCGTCCTTTTTTCTATCCTAGACCAGAATGACATGTCATGTGCTCTCAGAGCCTCCTGGGGTATGTAGGCACATATGTCCCAGGGAGGAACTGGCTCCCATTCCGGAAAGGAGTAGAGGGCTAGGCCTGGCGGCACATGATTGGGAGGCAACATGTTTAAACCGGAAAGTGAGAGCCTCCTCCCGGTGATGTCATAGAGGAAGATGGTAGCACTGGACTTGATGGCAGCAAACAAGCATATTGCAGCAGGACAATGCTGAATGCACTGGGTGGGTAAGTATTTGAATTGAGGACAACCCAGCTTCAGGTAAGCAGAGGTTAAAAAAAAAAGGGGGGGGTGGAGGAAATGAAGTTGCTCTTCATTTTACACTATGATGGTTTGTTTCGGAGTCCAAAAAGATTTGATCCCATATGGTATGTCACTTTGCTCTGATTGCTTTTATTACAAACAGAAGCATTTAAACCCATTTATACATGGGTTGCCAATAAGACCAAGTTCATCCTACAATAAAAATGGGAAATGTAGATCTGCCCTTTGTCTGTTTTGCTCTACCTACTGATGTAGCATGATTTTGTTTTCAGACTTGGATACAGAAAGGGAGCAAATTCTCAGTGAAAGGGCTCCACTAAACTGATTAGTGTGTACCGGTTCTGGTTGGGCATTAAAACATGGTATCCTCTTAACAGATGAATAACACCTTGTTACACACAACCAACCCATTTTGTTACTTAATGCAAAAGCTATAAACAATAAAGCATATCGGAAGTAAAGTTCTACTACTCAACTGTATAGTAAGGTAACTAAGTTTTCAAAATAAAACCTGGGGATGACCTACTGATCATGCCAAATTTCAATGGGGGTAGGGCAGGAGTGGAGCAGGGGGTGGGGATGATGATGACATTCAAAGCAAGCGGTCTGGGTCAAGAGTGTAGAGGCTAAACCTAATACCTCCTCCAATGCAAATTCCTCCCTCCCTGAATTGTTCTCATTGGACCTTGGCAAGGCATTGCTGGTGAGTTCCCTCCCCTCATATCCAATGGTAGCACCTGTACAGCTGCAAAAGGTAACATATACTTGCAGTTTGTATAGGAGTCTGTGTCATCAGGTGGAACATGTAATTTCTCTTCTCTAGCACCCCCTTCCATGTGACAGGTCACGTCCCAGTTTGCATTTAAAGGTGGCTGCAGGCAGAGGGATCTCCAGATCAGTAATATCACAAAGTGCCTTTGGTGTCTATTGCAACAGATTTACTTAGCCACACAGTGCTTCCCTTCCTCTTTCCCCTACATTAAGACACTGTGCATAAGGTGGCTGCTCCCCCTGGATGTCCACCCACCCCCTATCCTGGCCCTGTACTCTACTATGGTATTGGCGTACTGGATCCACGCCCAGATGTGCACTACAGGTCACCATCACAAGCAAGAGCAAGGCAGTAAACAATCCATATCTGTACGTCTCATGAAAGTCTAAATAACCGAGAGGGGAGAGACTTGGGTAGACCTTGTGATATCAGCATGAGCCATAATAATAATTCCAGACACACCCCTCCTGCTACAGGCCAATCATAGAAACGTTGCTGAGACGGATCACCCTGAAGTTGTTTGGGCTGGGGACAACATTATTAAAGTTAGAAAGAAATCAAGGACACATTTTACCTCAAGGATGAAGTTGGGTACACTTTTTTTTTCCTTGGGGACAGCCTCTAAAATTGGGGACCGTTCCCAGAAACTGGGGATGTCTGGGGTCTCTACTTTATAGACCACTAAACATGGAAAAGGCTACCTTTTGAATAGCATGCTGAAAAAAATATGTTGCTGATAACATAAGGTTCCCCATTCTGTGCTAAGCATTGGTGTAGTATACCTGCCTGTAGATCTATGCTGTGTTGCCAGGCCTGACGACCCCAAACTGAGTGGGGAAAAAAATGGGGAAGTCAGTTGTACACAGAGCACCTTCACTTCTCAAAAATTTGCAATGAATCGTCAACACGATCAAACTGAGCTGATACTTTTCTTATCACCACCACACTAAAATAGCAAGCTCAAGACAGATCAGGATAAATCAAGCATACCAGGTAGGAATGTATAAACAATACTTAGTCAGGGGCTGTAAATCCTCAAAGGGCTTTTAAATAAGCCCAGTTGTAAAATCGCCATGTCATAAATCCTCTGCAGGACATCAACAGGCTCTAAAATATCCTGGTCATAATTGTCTGTCACTGTTGTAAAACCATTTAGAAGCAATACAAATTTAAAATGTGTAGTGCTTACTTGACCTGAAACTGCTCTTTTCATACATCTTTAGTTCTCAAACTCTACACATAATCCATAACCACAGGTACCGTATTTATCGGTGGAAAAAAAATTTTAGGAGGGAAGTTTAAGGAAAAGAAACTTACATTAAAATGCCAATCAATGCAGCCTCATCAGTGTTCATCTGCAGCCTTGTTAGTGTCATTGCAGCTTTTTCAGTGTCAGTGCAGCCTTGACCCAGTGTCCATTGCAGCCTTGTCAGTGCAGCTTTGCCCCAGTGCAGCCTTGTCAGTGCAGCTTTGCCCCAGTGCAGCCTTGTCAGTGCAGCTTTGCCCCAGTGCAGCCTTGTCAGTGCAGCTTTGCCCCAGTGCAGCCTTGTCAGTGCAGCTTTGCCCCAGTGCAGCCTTGTCAGTGCAGCTTTGCCCCAGTGCAGCCTTGTCAGTGCAGCTTTGCCCCAGTGCAGCCTTGTCAGTGCAGCTTTGCCCCAGTGCAGTCTTGTCAGTGCAGCTTTGCCCCAGTGCAGCCTTGTCAGTGCAGCTTTGCCCCAGTGCAGCCTTGTCAGTGCAGCTTTGCCCCAGTGCAGCCTTGTCAGTGCAGCCTTGTCCCCAGTGTCCATGCCTACCACCTGCCGCCGCCGCCGACATACACATGCATGTAGTTTTAAATATGGCGCCGCGGAGTTCGGAGGGACTCGGCGCCGGCGGAACTGAACTAACGCCGCCGAGATACACATAGTCGAGTGTATTCGGCTCTTTCCGGCGCCGCTCACAGTCCCGCCCAGTCCCGCCCTATGATGGACATAACACAGGTCCAACAGGCGGGACTGGGCGTGACTGTGAGCGGCGCCGGAAAGAGCCGAATACACTCGACTATGTGTATCTCGGCTCTGTGATTTCGGCGGCGCTCGTTCAGCTCCGCCGAGTCTCTCCGAACTCCGCGGCACCATATTTAAAATTACTCGCTATGTGAATGTCGGCGGCGATCGCCGCCGATAGCTCACAATTAGCGGGGATCGGCGTATAACACGCACCCACGATTTTCCCCTGATTTTAAGGGGAAAAAAGTGCGTGTTATACGCCGAAAGGCATTCCTAACTAGCATCTACCTGTATGTAAGAAAATCCATTAGAGACCAAACACCCCTTTATTATGAGGTTCAGAAAGCTGATGGGCCACATTCCCTTCTTCTGAAGAAGCCATACATACTGTAAGATCTGTGTAGTATTTCATGTCTATTACCGGAAGTCATAATTTTATTCTGTGCAGTAATGTGTTGGTTGTTGGACTCTAAAACATGATCATTTGGACATAATTGGAATGTATTATAGAATAAATAATATTTGGAAGAATTGGCAATAAAGAACTGTTAGGTGAAATATAATGAAATAATAGCAAGCAAAACTGATGTAGATTTTTAATAGAGGTGGCACAATTGTTGCAGCAAACATCTACATGCCACCAATGCTGCAACTTTACCTGTGTCATCTATGGTGGTATAGATGTCACTGTTCTAACAAATGGCTCATAGATTTCTGCATAGGTGATACATGGATATTGTTGCCATGTGTCAGCTGTTACATCAATCTATGGGGTTGATTTGCTATAACTGGAAGCTGATTGGTTTCTATGCAGAGCTGCACCAGATTTTGCACTCTTCAGTTTTAGTATATCAACCCCAATGTGTAACCTATGCACAATATGTGGCAGATAGAGTTGTGCAACATAGGTGCCATTGCACTGAATGCTTTAATATTGAAACACCTTGAGGTTTGTGGTTGTGTTGGTATGGTACTAAATTTTGTCCTCATACATATTTTGTCAGTGTGGTAGGATTGTGTTTTCAGACATTTTTTTGGTTGTGTCAAAACTGTACCAATTCTAGTTCTCTGGACATATTTGTGGTTATGTCAGTATGTTAATTATGTTGTTTTTAGGGACATGTTTCTGCTTGTAACTGTGTTAATTTGTTTATATTATTGCAAATGCTGGTAAATTTGATTTTGTGCTATATGCTGTGTTGAGAAGAGGGGAAAGGTTGCCAGCCTAGAGGATAAAGTATCCATCCACCCTAGTAGCCCATATATGGAGCCCAAACATGAAACGGAAGGAAGGAACTGTGTTGCCCCTTCTCCACCTTCCAAGTCTCAATCCCAGCCTCTTGTTGTGTTGAGGCTGGCAGGAGAAGTAACACTTGCCAAGGTACAGCTGTCAGGAATGCCCTTTTTTGCATTCCTGTCACCCGTACCACAGTGGATTAAGTGGTATAGTATATTGGTCCCAGCACTAATTGTGTATGGGACCAATATACTATACCACTTAATCCACTGCAGTCCTGTCAATAGCAAGCGCCATATCTGGTTGCAGTGCACTATGTGTGCCGCTGCTAGACCATCAGTCCTGTTTCAGCACGCCATGCAGAGTATGCCAGTATTACCTCCTACCCCCTATCCTGCTGCAGTCTTGGGCTCACCAACATTGAAAAGTTGCAAAGTATGTGTAAAATATTGATCTGATATAATATGCTGTTTTGCCTTGCTGTGTAATGTGTTATAGGATTATAATACCAGGGCTCAAAATTTCAAGTCCTGAGCTACTAGCCTGGCCTTAGAAGTTACTCTCCACCAGTTGCTCCACCGAACCCATACCCTGCCCCACCCCTAATTCCAACCCTTAATACGCCCTTGTAAATTACCATATTTTCTCTTTATTTTATTTATCACAGTAAGATCAATGCAATATGATTGCTGATTGCTGATATTGGTTATTTTTATTTGTTTTCTTATTCAGTGTAATAATTACAAATTATACTGAGGGCGGGGGTGGACAGGGCAGCCATCAGAAATTTTGGTGCCCCATACACAGCTTTAGGCCTGGACCCACAACACCCCCCTCCGTGCCTGACCACAAATATTCCCCAGGGCCAACACACTGGCCATCCCACCAAATCCACCCACTGGCCATCCCACAGCTCTACAGGCAGCCCCTACACCTGTACACATTCAGCCCCCCTCACATCTGTACACACTCAGCCCCCCTCACATCTGTACACACTCAGTCCCCCTCACACCTGTACACACTCTGCCCCCCCTCACACCTGTACACACTCAGCCCCCCCTCACATCTGTACACACTCAGCCCCCCTCACACCTGTACACACTCGGCCCCCTCACACCTGTACACACTCGGCCCCCCTCACACCTGTACACACTCGGCCCCCCTCACACCTGTACACACTCGGCCCCCCTCACACCTGTACACAGTCAGCCCCCCTCACACCTGTACACAGTCAGCCCCCCCACATCTGTACACACTCAGCCCCCCTCACATCTGTACACACTCAACCCCCCTCACACCTGTACACACTCGGCCCCCCTCACACCTGTACACACTCGGCCCCCCTCACACCTGTACACACTCGGCCCCCCTCACACCTGTACACACTCGGCCCCCCTCACACCTGTACACACTCGGCCCCCCTCACACCTGTACACACTCGGCCCCCCTCACACCTGTACACACTCGGCCCCCCTCACACCTGTACACACTTGGCCCCCCTCACACCTGTACAAACTCGGCCCTCCTCACACCTGTACACACTCGGCCCCCCTCACACCTGTACACACTCAGCACCCCCTCACATCTGTACACACTCGGCCCCCCTCACACCTGTACACACTCAGCACCCCCTCACACCTGTACACACTCAGCCCCCCCTCACACCTGTACACACTCGGCCCCCCCTCACACCTGTACACACTCGGCCCCCCCTCACACCTGTACACACTCTGCCCCCCCTCACACCTGTACACACTCAGCACTCCCTCACATCTGTACACACTCAGCCCCCTCACACCTTTACACACTCAGTCCTCCTGACACACATAGCACGCACACAACACACAACTCTGGCCCCCCTGTTCACAAACAGCCTGTCCTCACTTATACACACAAACCCTACTTGTAAAGAGGTCTTCCTAGTCCCAGTTCCTTTTCACAAAGCTGACACATGTCCCTGAGACTCAGAGAAGAGCTGCAGCCATCACAATCCAAAATACAGTACAAGCAGCACTCGCATGAGGAGTGCACATGCAGGAAGCAGCCTCAGGTGCCAGTAAAAAGCCAGATGTGAGCAAAATAGCAGAGAGCAGCAGCTGCTGACTCTTCTGTTGTGAATGAATGTATAGAGAAAGACAGGGCAGCCACGCCAATTGGAGGAGAAGAAGGGATAAGAAGCACCACCGCCATCTTTTCTCCTGGCAGGTGTGCTCCACTCGCCCTCAGCTTTTTTCTACTCATCAAATGCGAGTAGGCGAGCGGAAATTTTGAGGGATTATACTATAGTATTATACTATAAGGGCATTGTATATTATATCAGCCTGTCACCATCAAACAATGCCCCCCAAAACAGCAATATTTTCATGTCTACTTACAGTATTCCACAGCCACTATTTGCAGTGCAACATTACAGGCACTGCTATAAGGTGGGCTCCAAATCTCATTTCCTCTGGTGGACCCCGGTGTCCCAGTCTGACCCCGTACATTTATGTTATTCTTTATTTTCAGGGCAACCTGTGACCCACCTGGAACATCAGCATCGTACGTTGTTTTGTTCCCCATCTCTTATGTGTTATCAGCCATGGTGACCCTGGCTTCAGTCCACCATGTCAATAAGTACATTTTTTTTTATACACATCTTAACAATGGCTCCAGTGCAGGTGCTTGTGCTAGTAATTAAACACTGTTGACTATGAGCACCCAGCAAAATTATAGCCTCTGCTTTGTTTAGACTTCTGTAACACCTCTTATGAGGATATAGGGGCAAGATATCTTTGGACACTGTGTATTACAATGTACTGTATGTAGACCCTAACAACTTTTCTATTTGCTCCTTTTGGACTACTAACCACTTCAGTCCCGGAAGGATTTACCCCCTTTAATGACCAGGCCTTTTTTTGCGATACGGCACTGCGTTGCTTTACCTGACAATTGCGTGGTCATGCGATGTTGTACCCAAACAAAATTGATGTCCTTTTTTTTTTTCCCATGAATAGAGCTTCATTTTGTTGGATTTTTATCACCTCTTCGGTTTTTATTTTTTGTGCTACAAAGAAAAAAAAAAAAAGACTGACAATTTTGAAAAAAAAACAATATTTTTTACTTTCTGCTGTAATACATATCTAAAAAAAAATGTATTCATCAGTTTAAGTCAATATGTACATATTTTTGGGTAAAAAATCACAATAAGCATATATTGATTGGTTTGCGCAAAAGTTATAGCGTTTACAAAATAGGGAAAAGATTTAGGGACTTTATTTTATTGTTTTTACTAGTAATGGCGGGGATCAGCGTTTTTTTTTTTTTTTTTAGTGGGACTGCGACATTGCGATGGACAAATCTGACCCTAAGTGACACTTTTTGGTGACTAGTAACACCAATACAGTGATCAGTCCTGTAAAAATGCAGTGATCACTGTATAAATGGGACTGGCATGGAAAGGGTTAAGTGTTTCCTAGGGAGGTGTTTCTAACTGTGTGGGGGGCGGACTGACTGGCAGTAGAGAGAGATCGCTGTTTCTGATCACTAGGAACAGCTGATCTCTCTCTCCTCCCCTGTCAGAACTGGGATCCACCTTGTTTACATAGGCAGATCCCCGTTCTGCCTCTCTTCACCGAGATTGTGGGTGGCCAGTGGACCTTGAGTCCGCTAAACCCGTGCCCGCAGTACCACATGCACAGAAAGACGTACAGGTTTGCACAGCCGGGCCGCCTTGCCGCAGTATATATGCAGAAGGCAAGTGGTTAACCACTTCAGCCCGATAGGATTTGCCCCCTTAATGACCAGGCCATTTTTTGCAATACAGCACTGCGTTGCTTTAACTGACAGTTGCAGGGTCATGCAATGCTGTACCCAAACAAAATTAACTTCCTTTTTTCCCCACAAATAGAGCTTTCTTGTGGTGGTATTTGATCACCTCTGCGGTTTTTATTTTTTGCGCTATAAACAAAAAAAGAGCGTCAATTTTGAAAAAAAAAATATATATATTTTTTACTTTCTGCTATAATACATATCCAAAAAAAATATAAAAAAAAAATGTATTCATCAGTTTAAGCCAATATCTATTCTTCTACATATTTTTGGTAAAAAAGAATCGCAAATTGATTGGTTTGCGCAAAAGTTATAGCGTCTACAAAAAAGGGGATAGATTTATAGCATTTTTATTTATTTTCTGTTTACTAGTAATGGTGGCGATCTGCGATTTTTAGCGGGACTGCGACATTGCGACAGATCGGATACTTTTGACACTTTTTTGGGACCATTGACATTTATACAGCGATCGAAGCTAAAAATAGCCACTTATTACTGTATAAATGTCACTGGCAGGGAAGGGGTTAACACTAGGGGGCGATGAAGGGGTTAAGTGTGTCCTAGGGAGGTGTTTCTAACTGTGGGGACAGTGCACTGACTGGGAGTAGAGAGATATCTCTGTTTCTAATCACTCGAAACAGCAGATATCTTTCCTCTCCTTGACAGAATGGGGGATCTGTCTGTTTTCATTGACAGATCCCCCGTTATCACTCTCTCAGTAGCGATCGTGGGTGCCCGGAGGACATCGCAGCTGCCAGGCACATGCATCAGCTCCTACGTCACACGGCGTGTGTGCGCCTGCTAAGGCTAGTTAAAGGGCCGACGTACAGCTACGACTATTTGCCCAGGAGAGCCAACCTTTCGTAGTATAATGACGGCGGCAGGTCGGCTAGTGGTTAAATATGCCATCAAAAGCATTTGACAAAAACAAAAACCCCCACTGATCTGCTAGAGATTTAGTGAGCTGATGACTTTCTTTATACAGCTGTGGCCAAAAGTTTTGAGAATGACACAAATATTAATTTTCAAAAATCTGCTGCTTTAGTGTTTTTAGATCGTTTTGTCAGATGTTACTATGGTATACTGAAGTATAATTACAAGCATTTCATAGGTGTCAAAGGCTTTTATTGACAATTACATTAAAGTGGACCTGAATTTTTTTTTTTTTTTTAATGAAGACTTCTACCTGGTACAGTAGAGGATGTCAAGTCATCTGTGCCCAGTTTTGCCACGAAGAGTTAATCCAGCTCTAAGCAATCCTCTTGTCTTTTTGTAGTAAGATAAAAAAAGTCATAGATAAGTTTGTGTTGCCACATACCCCACTGCTGTGCCTGACATCTGATTTCTTAATCTCATAAACAGAGAGAGACCGAGAGAGAAAGAGAGTTCCAGCTTCACATCTCAGCATGATTGGGCATGCTGAAGTCATGTGGTGCCTTTCCTGTGTTTTGACTGGATGTTACTCAGGAATAGGAGAGGGTAGAGGTAGGCGGGGAGTCTTGTGACATCACGACTCAGTCCACGAGCTCCAGCAAAGAGACCCACCCACCAATTCCAGAGTTTTGCGGGGCTCTTACTGCTGAAGGGGGTGACATTTGCAAGGTAGGGATACATGCAGGAGGCTTGCATGCATATATACATTAATACTGTGCCATCAGTTTATACTGGGTGAGTGGTGGGTTTACATCCACTTTAAGTTTATGCAGAGTCAATATTTGCAGTGTTAACCCTTCTTTTTCAAGACCTCTGCAATTTGCCCTGCCATGCTGGCAATCATCTTCTAGGCCACATCCTGACTGATGGCAGCCCATTCTTGCATAATCAATGCTTGGAGTTTTTCAGAGTTTGTGGGGTTTTTGTTCAGTTGAGTAGGGATGAGCTGAGCACCCCCCGGTTCGGTTTGCACCAGAACATGCGAACAGACCAAAAATTTGTGCAAACACCGTTAAAGTCTATGGGACACGAACGTGAAAAATCAAAAGTGCTAATTTTAAAGGCTTATATGCATGTTATTGCCATAAAAAGTGTTTGGGGACCCGAGTCCTGCCCCAGGGGACATGTATCAATGCAAAAATTTCTTTTAAATCGGCCATTTTTTCAGAAGCAGTGATTTTAGGAATGCTTAAAGTGAAACAGTAAAAATGAAATATTCCTTTAAATATCGTGCCTGGGGGGTGTCCTTAGTATGCCTGCAAAGTAGCACATCTTTCCGCTGGGCTCAGCCCTTCCTTCTCTGAGCTGGCCGCTCACCTGTCGGCTAATTACCAGCTCCTATCTCTCCACAGTTACTCAGCTGTTGATGTTTTCCTGCTCGTCAGTCCTGCCTACTTAAGCCGTCCAGCCCAGAGGGTCACTGTCTTCGCCTTAGTCAACATCACAGAGACACTCTCCTGCAGTCCTGTTAAAAGACTTTCTTGGCTGACATCCCTTCTGGCTCCAGATCTGCAAGTTTTACTACGCTCATCTCCCTGGCTTCCTGACGTTTGGCTTGTATGACTATCTGTTCTGGTACTCTGGCTATGTTTTGACTAGGTTTTGTTCTATTTACTTTTATTATTAAACAAGTGTGATTTAACTGTACTTCTGTCTCGGTCTGATTTCATGGTTTCTGACACCATGTTTATAACAGTGCCACAGCAAAATTACATTTCTAAAGGAAAAAATGTCATTTAAAATTGCTCACGGTTGTAATGTATTGCCAGATCCCGGCAATATACATAAAATGGACGGGGGGGAACCCATGCCATTTTTTTTTTTTTTAATTCTCTCATAGAGCTCCCCTTAACCACTTCAATACACTATACGGTATTATATATTGTACACTGCACTATATACCCTGCACTGTGTTATATATACTACACTGCGTGCACTATATACTCTGAACTGCAGTATGTATACTATACGGACTGCACTATATACTCTGCTTAAAAATTGGGCCTTAGGTATTGGTGGTGGTAGAACACGGTAACCCCTCACAGTTACTCTTGTTGGGCGCAGGAACGGTCCCTGCTGTTAAATATTATTTCAGAAATTGTAATTACATGCCCCTGTTTAAACAGGGCAGAAACATTGGGCCTTAGGTGTTGGTGATGCCAGAACACTGTAACCCCTCACAGTTACTTTTGTTGGGTGCAGGAACGGTCCCTGATGTTAAATATTATTTCAGAGGCTGCTTGCCCTCTTTTAGTGGCCTGTGAGCGTCTGCCTCTCCTTGGAGGCCTTCCAGACATGATGGGTATTTGTTTATTTTTTATTTTTTTTAACACCGCAGTACACTGTATTATATATAATATATAAATCAAATACACTGCCACTAACCAGCCTGCCTAATCTAGCTCAATCTCTCTATCTTCGTCCGCTATAACACACTATATGGGCGCTGTGTAAACAGCCTTATATAGTGTGGGCATGGACTTAGTCCCCTTGAGCCATGATTGACTAAAGGCACCCTGCTTTTGGGCAATTATGGCTCTCACTGAGGAGCGTGCTTTGTTTGGCCAAAGCATGCAGGTCAGGTGTATGCTTTGGCCAATCATCATATAGCAATGCACTGTGTGGTCTTGCAGTGCATTATGGGGCACTCGAATTTGCCGCAAACTCCCCATAACATTTCCTGTTCGGCGTAGGGGTATACAGCTCAGCCTCATTTCAGATCAGGGCACACCGCTCCTGGTATACAGATCAAGGTATACAGCTTAGCACCCTATCACCAAAATCGTTCGTTCTGTTACCTTAGCTTCTGTTACGATCGCTCCAAAAGCGTATTTTTCATCTGATATTCTCATCATGTGTACGAGGCTTTAGGCTCCATTCACACTAATGCATTTTTTGATGCTTTTTGCATTTTGCAGAAAGGCAGGGAATTTTTTTAACATGGGTTCCTATGGAAGACATTCACATTAGTGCATTTTTGTGCCTCTGCGTTTTCCCACAAAATGCAGCGTTTTGCATGCAATAGACTTCAATGGACCAGCATCCAAAACGCAAGTACTGCGTCTTTACCGTGATTTTATGGCGATTTTAGGTGTTTTTTTACATTCACTGTATATAACTGGTTGCTAAGGAGCAGCCCGGGAAGCCGGCTGACGCGCCCTTAACAACCGATGAGTCATCAGCTGTAAGCGGGCTTGAATGTTAAAAAAAAAGGGCGTGGGGGTCCCCCACAAAGACCATACCAGACCCTTCGGTCTGGTATGGATTAAGAGGGGACACCACCCAAAATAAAAAAAAAATAATGGCGTGGGGTCCCCTGCAAAATCCATACCAGACCCTTATCAGAGCATATACAAAAGAAAGAGAGGAGGAGAGGACCTCCAAAAGACAGTCCGCTCGAGAACAAGCGAGTGTAAACCTAAATAACTTTATTAATGTCCCAATTAATACAGTACAACTATCCAAAAACCATACGTTAAAAATAGGACAAAGGTCCTATATTGCACAGGTGGCCACCAAAACCATTCCACATACATCTATCACTCATGCACTCGCACACATGTATAACATTATATGGGAGACCCGGGTCTAATCAAAATTTCGTAGAGTTCCTGAGTGAAGTTATAGATAATTTGATATTAAGCCTTCGGTCTTCACTAAATAAAGTGCAAGTGCTGGTGATTGATGAATATCCGTCCGGATATAAATGATGAAGGAAACGACTATAGATACAAATGCAAGAGCAAAGTAAGAAAACGGGATGTCCCAGTATTACCAGCTTATAGCGGCAAGCAGAGGGCAAGTTTACATCTTATGCAAGGAAACAGATGGTGGATAGCCGTGGACAGTGTACCTCCTGTATATTGGAGTACTACATAGCTCACCGTTTGACGTCTTCAATAGATGAATAACAAAGCCTAAGGAGGATGGTAGAAGCCGCGCTGATATGATGTAGGGGAGCGTTCATGCGGTGTGTTCATCTGTTGCAGGTATGAGCTGTCATTTCCGGATCTTCCCCGAGGGGATGTACGGTGTGTCACAGAGTTCAAAAGTTCCGTGCTTGATCTATCAGATAATTGGAAGAAGCGCTCAGCCTTAGTATCCACCGCAAGGCTCAACCCAGTGTCTCAGAGTCAGTCAGGATATTCCCATATAATCAAGGTAGTTCCTTCATCAATGTGTGGAGGTCCGTGTCCCACCTGAACATAGGTTAGACGCTTACGCGTTTCGCTTGTTACCAAGCTTCTTCAGAGCATGTGTAGTGCCCTCGGCTGAGTGTTTAAGTAGCCTGACGGCTAGTGTTCAGTATCCTTCAATTATAGCCAGCACCTGGGCACTAGAACCTAACCTTAATTTGCATTCACCCTTAGTGCAGTCACGCTCATGCATACAGCTGTGTTACAGATTCAGACAGAACACTGATAATAATGGGTTCATGAAAATTCTCCAATCTGATCGGGTTATGTATGGTCCCATTTGATTTCTGACACAGCATTAGGTCATTAAAATTATGGGAGAGGGCAATTTACCTATTCTTCTTCTCCTCCCATTTGATTTCTGACTCTGTACCATACATAAGCCGATCAGATTGGAGAATTTCCAGAAAAACCACAATTAGATCTGAAGGTTGTTAACCTATCTGAATTCTCCCTCAACCACCATCATATCTCTCTATTACAAAAGGGCCTATCTTTTTCTCCCACCACAACAATGAGTGAATTTGAGGTCTTTAAGGACATTAATTTGTTTTTGAGAAAATTAATTTTCAGATATTGGCACGCGAATAGGGATACCCAACGCACTGAAATGGATCAATTAGATAAACAAGAGCGGGACTCTCTTGAGGCCCTGATTGCCCTTCTTGACGAAAATCAAGAGTGTGATCTAGAAGGGGAAGCCACACAGATATCACCTAGTTGTCCCCGTCCATCTCAGTTAGTGATAAAATCCCTAAAAATGCCTCCTCTCTCTAAACACAGACATATCCAGTTCTTTCTAGAACAGGTTAAAAGGGATCTTACTGAGATCAATTGGGAATATAAAGGACATGATAATCTCAGCCAAGAAGAAAGGAGGGCCTTAAGGGAACTGGAGGATGCAAAAGACATAGTTATCAAAGCGAGTGACAAGGGAGGCAATACGGTTCTTATGTCTCACACTATGTACGAGGAACAAACTATGCGTCTTCTTCATGATGAGACCACGTACTTGAGGTTACATCAGAACCCCTTTCCCCAAATGGTGTCAGATCTGAATTTTAAGCTTGAGCTAGCCCAAGAAGCAGGCCTTATCATCAAAAAAGAATGTAAATATCTTAGTGTTAGTGACTTCAATAGTCCTACCCTGTACACTATCCCCAAATTACATAAGTCCATCACCGACCCTCCAGGGAGACCGATAGTATCGGCTGTCAAGGGTCCCCTTGAGAGGGTCGGTAAATACGTGGACTCACTGATTAAAGAACTAGTACATGAACTACCGTCATTTGTTCAGGATACACGGGATGTTCTGGGGAGACTGGAGGATATATCTCTACCAAGGGGGATGTTACTTGTTGGAGTCGATGTAGAGTCGCTATATACATCGATTCCGCACAGATGGGGTCTAAGAGCAACACAATTCTTTTTAGACAGCAAATTTCTATTACTGGCGGGGCAAAACGAATTCATCGTTGATCTACTGCAGTTCATGCTGGAAAACAACTATTTCCAGTTTCTTGGGATATATTACAAACAAATCAGAGGCACGTCGATGGGTGCCCCATGGGCCCCTTCATACGCCTGTTTACACCTTGGCCTCTGGGAACTTGAATGCGTGTACCCCTCGCCGATGTACCTCAGCCACTGTCGCCTGTGGCTGAGGTACATCGATGACGTGATCATGATTTGGGACGGCTCACCGGCTGAATTGATATGATTTATTGATGAGCTTAATGACAATGACCGTAACATCAAATTAACATATACGTATGATGCTAATAGTCTGTCATTTCTAGACCTCACTGTTTTTGTAAAAGATGACAAACTACATACTAAAACCTTCAGAAAAGATACAGCAGCCAATTCACTGTTATTGGCATCAAGTCATCATCCTATCCCCCTTAAACAAGGAATTCCAGTAGGTCAGTTCCTTCGTGCAAGAAGGAACTGCTCGGAGGAAGGTGACTTTCACAGGGAAATGCATGACCTTTACGGGAGATTTCGCGACCGGGGCTACTCACACACATGTATCAGACGTGCCAAAAAAAGAGCTCTACATACAAATAGATCATCCCTATTGATGAATTATACTAAAAGGGAAAAGGAGAAAACCCCAAATCACCCCCCCTTAAGGATCATCACCAAGTTTGGCGCACAGTGGGACCAAATCAGGGAGGTTTTGGGTCGTCATTGGCACATCTTGTCTGAGGCCCCCATCCTGGGAAATTTTGTTAGTAAAAAACCTTTGCTCACTGCTCGCAGAGCAACGAACCTGAGGGACCGTCTGGTACATTCAGAGTACAATCGCCCCAAAAAACGTAACTGGTTGACTGATCTCCCACCTCTTAAGGGCATGTACCATTGTGGTAGGTGTCATGTGTGTAGGTATGTGGATAGAACGGATGTGTTCGCCAGTTCTGACGGTAAAAGACAGTTTAAAATCAACAGTTTCATTAACTGTACAACCACACAGGTAATCTACATGCTGACTTGCCCGTGTGGTCTCATCTATGTTGGTAAGACCAAAAGAGAATTGAGAATTAGAACTGGCGAGCACATCTAGAGCATCCTTAACAAGGATGACGATCGGCCTCTGTCCCTGCATTTCCTCGAAAAACATGGGGGCAAACCAGACGGCCTTAAGTGTAAGGGCATCTATAAGCTTAACTTGCCCCATAGACGTGGAGATTTTGATAGGATATTGTATCAGAAGGAGAAGATGTGGATTTTTTATTTAAATAGTATGCAGCCCTCCGGATTGAACAATGAATTCAATCTGTCCCCCTTTTTGGAGCAATAAATTGACAGTAAAAATTCTAATTATGTTCATTCAAGGGATTAAAAAATCTCCTATTGAAAATCCACATCTTCTCCTGATTGAGACTGACACCATCTGTGGGCAACGGATTGCATACAACTTAATTCATTAACAGCACCTCCGTTCCCCAGACGGGTAACAGAATCTAACATATGAAATCTAACCAGATGAGATGATAATCTGTTCCCCCTTTTTTCATATGGTGTCTATCCCATGGTCATATATAAACCGATCAGATTGAGGCTGCAGCACTTTCTGACAATGGACTGCTGACCATGTATCAATAGCAATCTAATAATAAGCAATGTTCACTCTCCACAATGGTAACAGCATTAGGACATTAAAATTATGGGAGAGGGCAATTTACCTATTCTTCTTCTCCTCCCATTTGATTTCTGACTCTGTACCATACATAAGCCGATCAGATTGGAGAATTTTCATGAACCCATTATTATCAGTGTTCTGTCTGAATCTGTAACACAGCTGTATGCATGAGCGTGACTGCACTAAGGGTGAATGCAAATTAAGGTTAGGTTCTAGTGCCCAGGTGCTGGCTATAATTGAAGGATATTGAACACTAGCCGTCAGGCTACTTAAGCACTCAGCCGAGGGCACTACACATGCTCTGAAGAAGCTTGGTAACAAGCGAAACGCGTAAACGTCTAACCTATGTTCAGGTGGGACACGGACCTCCACACATTGATGAAGGAACTACCTTGATTATATGGGAATATCCTGACTGACTCTGAGACACTGGGTTGAGCCTTGCGGTGGATACTGAGGCTGAGCGCTTCTTCCAATTATCTGATAGATCAAGCGCGGAACTTTTGAACTCTGTGACACACCGTACATCCCCTCGGGGAAGATCCGGAAATGACAGCTCATACCTGCAACAGATGAACACACCGCATGAACGCTCCCCTACATCATATCAGCGCAGCTTCTACCATCCTCCTTAGGCTTTGTTATTCATCTATTGAAGACGTCAAACGGTGAGCTATGTAGTACTCCAATATACAGGAGGTACACTGTCTACGGCTATCCACCGTCTGTTTCCTTGCATAAGATGTAAACTTGCCCTCTGCTTGCCGCTATAAGCTGGTAATACTGGGACATCCCGTTTTCTTACTTTGCTCTTGCATTTGTATCTATAGTCATTTCCTTCATCATTTATATCCGGACTGATATTCATCAATCACCAGCACTTGCACTTTATTTAATGAAGACCGAAGGCTTAATATCAAATTATCTATAACCTCACTCAGGAACTCTATGAAATTTTGATTAGACCCGGGTCTCCCATATAATGTTATACATGTGTGCGAGTGCATGAGTGATAGATGTATGTGGAATGGTTTTGGTGGCCACCTGTGCAATATAGGACCTTTGTCCTATTTTTAACGTATGGTTTTTGGATAGTTGTACTGTATTAATTGGGACATTAATAAAGTTATTTAGGTTTACACTCGCTTGTTCTCGAGCGGACTGTCTTTTGGAGGTCCTCTCTTTCTTTTGTATATGCAATATGGTCCCGTGAACAAACCATTTGTTTGATTGCTGACTAAGCATAGCTGATCCAATCAACAAATGGTATTTGTGGTATTAAGGGTATAACAATCAAGGTGGGCAATTCTAGGCCGTTAACTTAACCTTGGCTATACCTCTAACCTAATCTGGATGTATTTAAGGTGTCCCCCTCCCCTTGTGCCCCTTATCAGAGCATGCAGCCCCCCACCCCAAAATACCTTTGCCCCCATGTTAATGGGGACAAGAGCCTCTCCCTGACAACCCTGGCCGGTGGTTGTCGGGGTCTGCGGGTAGGGGCTTATCGGAACCTGGAAGCCCCCTTTAACAAGGGGAGCCCCAGATCCTGCCCCCCCATGTGAATGGGTATCGGGTACATCGTACCCCTATCCATTCACCAAAAAAGCAGTGAAATGTTAAAAAAAAAACAAGAGCTGTTTTTTTTACAAGTCCTTTTTAAAAAAAAAACAGCTCCGAGCTGTCTTCTTCCACCGCCGTCTCTCCTGATGCCGTCTTCTCCCGTCTTCTTCCACCGCCGTCTCTCCCGATGCCGTCTTCTCCCGCCGATATGGGCCGATGTCTTCTTCCTCACCGCCGGTTAGCCGCTAAAAACAAAAAAGGCCGCTCTTGTCCTGAGGCTGTCTTCCTCCGTTGTGACGTCCCCCACTGTCTGACATCTCTTATATAGCAATGGGGCGTTGCATTCCAATGACGTCACCCGGAGAGCAGCTTATACATCATACCCTATAATCCAGGATATTATAGAGAATTCAACACTTTTCTAAGGGTTTCCTTAAAGTACAAATAAAGGCAAAACCTTTTTTTTTCCATTTTGGATTGAGTAATTTGTATTGTTATAACCCCTGTAAGATTTTTTTTTTTTTTTTTTTTTTTTGCCACATGTGTCCCATTGGTGAGATTTCCCTTCACTTCCTGTCCCATAGCCAAAACAGGAGGTGATCGGTAATCCCCCCAAAGTGAGGGAATCCCTGGCTGTCAGCAGGGCCACTAGAAATAGTTCCCCTATTGGAAGGTTTCCCCTCTATTACTGTTCTGGGGACAACCCAAAATGTAGGAATTTTCTTTTACAATCCCTTTTCGATGATAAAGGTAAACGGGACAAAAAAAAAAAAAAAGGATGAATCTGAACGGGCACAGACAGCAATACAAATGGACAGGCGCTCTAATCCCTCTACACTTTGTCTAAAACCCCAAAAAACATGTTTTTTCCTTTAGTTATACTTGAAACGGCATACACAAAGTTGTTAACATTTTATGATTTTTTTTTTCTGATCACCTGCCTGACAGAATCTTCTTAATTCCAAAAACATACTGCCCTGTTCGGTTTGCACCAGAACTTTCAAACACCGTGAAAGTTTGGACCCGAATACGAACCCAGTTAAAGTCAATGGGACCCGAATGTCAAAAATCAAAAGAGCCCATTTTGAAGGCTTATATGCAAGTTATTGGGCATTCAATGGTTATAGGGGTCCGGGTTCTGCCCTGGGGGACATGTATCAATAAAAAAAGTTTGTGAAAAATGTAATTTTTAAATGAGCAATGATTTTTTGATTTTTAAAGTGAAAGCATAAAAATGAAAAATTCCTTCCAATATAGTGCCTGGGGGTCCCCTTAGTCTACCTGTAAAGTGGCAGATCTGTACCATGTCTAGAATGTGCTGCAGCAATAATTGCATTTATAAAGCCAAAAAAAATGAAATTTTCCCTGCAAGCTGCCTTTATTTTGCTCAGCAACAGCTGGGGAGCCAGTGTGTATGATGAGGCCACAATGTAGTGCACTAGGAACAAGATTAGAGATTTTTTGGATACATTCTGGTGTCACTTTGACTTTGGATAAAACAACAGGTCCATAAAAATTGGTCTTTGGGTGTCGGTGGCGCCTTCCACCGTAACCCTATAGAGGTAATCTTAATGAAAGCAAGAATTGGCCTTGCTGTAAAAAATTGCACTATTGTGCACCTGTCAAAGAGGTGCAGAAAAATTGGTCTTTGGGTGTCAGTGGCACCTTCTCACCGTAACCTTATAGAGGTACTCTTGATGAAAGCAAGAATTGGCCTTGCCATAAAAAATTGCAATGATATGCACCTGTCAAACAGGTGCTGAAAATTTGGTCTTTGGGTGTTAATTGTGCCCATGAAACCTATACCAAAAACATTCTTCCAGAAATAATTGAACAGCCTCGAAGTCCTGCAGAGATTCCACATCGGTCTATTCTCATGACCCAGTAAGTCAGTGGATCAACCGCGGGAAAGCTCTCCATCTCTGTTTTGGCCCCGAGGTAATCATCCACCATGTGATGCAGACGCTGCCAATGGCATTTGGAAGCTGACAGCCCTGGGCGGCGAGGACTAAAAAAAGTCTGAAATGCCTCACTTAGGCGGATGCCTTCTCCAACCCTCCTCTCTTGACCAACAGAAGACTCAAAACTACGTTTTCATTGTAACCTACTGGAGTCAGGAAAAACATCCAATAAAAACCTCTTTAACCATTAGCATCCCGCCCACTGTCATATGACAGCGGGACGGTAAGGCTCTAGTTCTTGGCGGACGTCATATGACGTGAGCCCGTTTAAACAGGGCATGTGCGCGATCGTGTGTGCGCAGCCCTGTACTGTCGTGGCGGCGTGTGACCGAGACACCGCTCATCACCGACAGGGGTGAACAGCCACTGGGCATGGCTGTTTACAACTCCCCACATTACACGGTACATGCGCGCGATGGTGGGCGCACTGTGCGTGCACGTCAGTGGCGGCGTGTTCCCGGGAACACTGCTCGTCACCGACGATAGTAAACAGCCATTGGCCAGGGCTGCGTACCACATGATCGGATGTGATCCATTCACAGCCAATCACTAAATGTAAACATAGAGCTGTCGCTAGCTGTTATCAGCTCTTCTCTCCTCGCACACCGTTTCCAGTGTGAGGAGAGAAGAGCCAGGAACAGTGAGTTACAGATCTATGTTTAGTAGTGTCTGCACCAACATCACACCTGTCCCATTGCCCCCCCCCCCAATTGTCATATGTCACCCAACAGTCACCCCATAAAATTGCACCTGTCACATAAGAGACTGCCATCAGTGACCATCAGCGGTGCAACCGTCACCCATCAGTGACCGTGCCCTGTCACCCATCACCCATCAGTGACCTTGCCCTGTCACCCATCACCCATCAGTGACCGTCAGCGATGCACCCGTCACCCATCAGTGACCGTGGCCTGTCACCCGTCACCCATCTGTGACCATCACCCGTCACCATCCGTGGCCTGTCACCCATCAGTGACCATCACCCATCACACCATCATCACCTATCAGTGAACGTCACCTGCCAACCATTGCACAGCCCATCAGCGACCGTCACCTGCCACCCATCTTTCAACCGATCGAGAGTAGTAATGATTCGGATGAAGAATGGGTCCCTCCTAAAAGGGCACGACACTCTGGAAACCAGGCAGCCACCAGCAACCAGGATTATATTCCCAGGCCCAGTACCAGCGCTGCCACCCGCAATAGGCCCCAGAAACAAAGGCTCAGTACCAGCTTTGCCACCAGCAATAGGCCCCAGGAACAAAGGCCCAGTACCAGTGCTGCCGCCCCGTGAACAAATGCCCAGGCCCACTACCAGTGCTGCCACATCACACCTGAGTACCAGCACAGGAAATTCAACTCCCCCAACTACTGGAGTGTCACGTCCCCCAAGAGCCGGGGCCGCTACATACATGCCAGATGGTCTTGCCAACCCAAAATGTCTGGCTTCCAACTCGGGATCACCAAGTATTCCCCCTTTCACAGCACAGCCAGGTGTGCAGGCCAACACCCAAAATTTCACAGAGATCGATTGCGTTCATCTGTTTTTGCCCGACACTTTGCTGCAATTCATTGTGGACCAGACAAATTTGTATGCCCAGCAGTATATTGCCAACAACCCCCAATCATCTTATGCCCGTCCGTTTGAGTGGAGAGATCTGAATTTGGAGGAGTTCAAATTGTTTTTGGGCCTCACCCTAAACATGGTGCTTACAAAAAAAATGAAGGACATGGCTATTGGTCCACCAACCCCATCCACCATATGCCCATGTATTCTGCCGTAATGCCCAGGTTCCGATATGAGATGATTATGAGATTCTTTCATTTTTAACAACAAAACCCAGTGCCCTCCCCGCAATCATCCAAATTCCGATAAGCTATATAAAATTCGCTCACTGATAAATGTATTTTCCCAACGATTTGCAGAGCTCTATGTCCCCGAGAAGCATATATGTGTGGATGAGTCCCTGGTACCATTTTCAGGCCGGCTAGGAATAAAACAATATATTCCTAGCAAAAAGGCCAAATACGGAGTCAAATTTTACAAGCTCTATGAGAGAGCCACGGGATATCTTTATGCGTTCCGCATATATGAAGGAAGAGATTCCCAGCTCCAGCCCCCTGAGTGCCCGGCCTACATGGGCACAACTGGAAAAATCGTATGGGACCTTGCTTACCCACTTCTGTAAAAAGGATATCATATATACCTTGACAACTTTTATACCAGCCTGCCCCTTTTCAGACACCTATACATCAAAAAAACCCTGGCCTGTGGAACCTCAAGAAAAATTAGGAAGGGCTTCCCACAATCCATAGTAAACAAAAAGCTGCAAAGGGGGGTAAGAGCAACACTGAGATGCAATGAAGTGCTGGCCTTAAGGTGGAAGGATAACAGGAACGTGCACATGATGTCCACCATTCACGATGACACTACAGTTGTAGTTCAGCGAAGACGAGGTCCCATTGAAAAACCGACATGTGTCCAAGATTATAATCGCTACATGGGGGGGGGGGGGGGTGGATTTCAATGATCAAATAATTCAGCCCTATTTGTCAATAAGGAGGTCCTGATTCTGGTACAAGAAGGTAGCAATTTATCTCATCCATTTGGCCGTTTATAATTGCTACATAGTCTACATCAAATACACAGAAAGCCCTGCCCCCTTCCTAAAATTCATAGAAGAAGTAGTCACGTCCCTCATCTATCAACAAAGACCCCCCCCAGAAGACCTTCGCTCTGATGCTGTTAGCCGTTCTTCATGAACGCCACTTCCTGTACAACATTCCACCATCTGAAGCAGGCCGAAGACGGCAAAAAAGATGTCGCGTGTGCAGCAGAAGAGGATTTCTAAAAGATACCAGCTTCCATTGTCCCCAGTGTCCCTCCCAACCTGGCCTTTGCATTGGTGAATGCTTCGAACTTTATCATACATCCCTAAAATATTAGCCCAAATTTTCCCCATTTTCATCATCAGTGCTGACCATTTTCCATGCTCCCCCAAATAACCATGCCACTGCCTTCCAAGTGAACTGACCCTGGCCTGCTTTTTGACTATGCCTCTGCCTACCATTTGGACTGCTTCCACGTGAACTGACCCTGGCCTGTTTTGTGACTATGCCTCTGCCTACCGTTTGGACTGCTTCCATGTGAACTGACCCTGGCCTGTTTTGTGACTATGCTTCTGCCCGCCACTTGGACTGCTTGCACGTGAACTGACCCTGGCCTGTTTTATGGACTATGATTTGCCTACCGCTTGGACTGATCTGTTGCCCTGCTACTGTAGTACACAGGGTGTCTTACATATGTGAGGGGCTCCAGAATAGTTTTTCCAGATGGAGAAATTTTTTTTTTTTGTGTTCTCTGGGTTTTGTAATTTCCTGGCTAGGGTCTGGAGTCCGGAGGCTTCATAGAGATTTGGGTGGGTCGAAGCCTCTACCCCTGTGCCCCTGTGCACAGGTCTTACCCGATTGCGGCCCTCAGCCTGCTGCTGACTTACTGCCATCATGCCTTTGCCTGCCGCATGAATGGACCACACCTCTGCCTGCTACCTGGATTATGCAAATAATCAGCTGTAGCAACAGGCAGTATGTTTATGAAGGGCTGGAGAGCGGTACTTTAATGAGTGTCTGCAGGTAACAGTGTACCAGGACCAATATTATGGCTGTGCTGGCTGTCTCTGTCTGGACAATTTCTATGGACAAATGCTTTGGCTGTGCTGACAATATCCTTGTGCTGACTATAGACAATGTTCCTTCCTGCTGCCTGGATAATTACTATTGCTGTCGCTAAGCACATCCCTGACTGCTGCCTGGACCAGTGCTCTCTTCTGTGGACACTACTAAAAGCATAAATATTCCCTATTGTCTTCCTGCTTCTCCTCCTGGCCAATCAGGAAGCGGGTCTTCAATTGGCCGGAAGGAGAAGTGACCGTATTGGCCGCCAAGGAGGAGGAGATGCACGGGGAAGCCAAAGCTGCCTGTGACCTAGATAAGGTAAATGCAGGGCTTTTTAAAGGACAGGCGAGTGATGGGGGTGGCGTTTGGTTTACCGAACGACGGGGGGTGTGGGGGCTTTGACTGATGAACCGACCAAATGGGATGGCGGGTGGTTTGTTTGCTGCCCCCCCAAAAAATGGAGCACCAGCCGCCACCGCTCCACCCCCTCCTGTAGTTTTCTACAGGCAGCCTGTAGTGAGTGGAGCTTGTTAGGTTCCTCCCACAGTTCTGCTCTTTGCACAGATTTGATGATGTTATTACTACTTTTACAAGGTAATATTTGGGTTTTCAAAGGCATTTGGTGCACAAAAGTGGATGTATATCGTTTGTGGCTATTGAGGAATATATTTAAATGCATGGTTCACCTTTGCCTATGCAGATAAGGAACGTCTGTAGATAAAAACAAGCTGTGCAGCTTTGCCCAAGGCTGAATAATGCCCTTGCTATAGGTGTAGGCCATTTATGTGTTTCATGAAGCCTGACTAGAAAATCCCAGGATACTGCTAAGAGAGGCCTTGCTGTTACTGTTCACCTTCACCATCACAGGAGCGGGCTCTTACTTTGCTTCAACCCCTCACAGGCACTTATAATTAAGCCCTGGTGAGTGGGGCGAAACATGTCAGGGGCATGGCCTGAGCAAAGGCACTGACTGAGGCTTTCACATGTATAGATCCATACTAGGACTGGGGAGCGACGGTTTCAAGTTAAAATACGGTATTGCAATGGCATTATTCAACTTTGGTTCAAACCTGCACAGTTTGTTTTTTCAACAGGCACCCCTTATCTGTGTAGCGGGTGCCCTGCCTTTCCCGCGACCATACCAAGCTGACCGAGGCTCTCACTGAAGGCAGAGACACAGCCTGTCAGATCCTGTGGGGGAACTTCTCCCCTTGCTCTCCTTCTCTCACTGTGCTCTGGGTGAGAGGTCTATTCAGACACTCAGTACCCTCCCCTGTTTCTTCATTGGCAGAAGTAGCTGGTCAATCCCAGGGAGGACTGAAAAATTGCAAGGAACTCTGGGACGTGTAGTTCCCAGCACAGGTGGCCCCATTATAACCCCTGGGGGCAGAGACTACAAGTTCCAGCTTGCTCTGAGAGGAAGGAGAGAGGACCTAATCTTTTTTGCCTGGGACCAGGGCAGACCACCACGAGGTGAGGAAAGGGAGGCTGCTGTAATCCTTGGGGCCATCACCATTCCAGCCCAGATGGACCTGCTTTTCAGGGTAACGTTGGAATGACAGGTGCCAATCCAAACTGTTGGTTCCTTCAGACTGATCGAGTGTGTCCAGCATCTCTACATCGCTCCTGTGTGTGTCACAACCGTCTCCAGGATATGGTGAGCTTTGCGATCCAATTTGCTGCAAGCTTTCTCATTTCCAAGTATTTGTGGATAATGGCACCAACTCTCTCATGTGATATTCCCAGATATGTAGCAATACTTTTGGCTGATATTCGGCGGTCCTCCATGATCAAGTCATGGATGGCTTTCACATTTGCAGGCACAGAGACAGAAACAGGCCTTCCACTGGGTTTCTCACTTTCAACACCGAAATGGTCAGTTTTAAAATTGATAACCCAACCTTTAACTGTTGCATATGAAGGTCCACTGTCACCCAAAGTCTGTGAAATGTCATCATGCATCTGCTTCGCACCTTTCCCTTGGAGAAACAGGAACTTGATTATGGTCCTATGCTCTTCCACACTGAATTTTTCTGGAGGTGCTGCCATGTTCACTTTGGACCTGAAAAAGAAAGATAAGTTAAAATCATAGGTAGTTGATTTTTGCACCATTGAATATAGACAAATTGGCCAGTACACCCTGTAATTTACAGCTTCCTAGATCAGTTTTTTCTGGGTAAGGCTCAATACTTATCAGCACCCCCTCATATGCTGCTGTGATCCTTGGGGCCATCACCATCATCTCCAGGATTTTGTGAGTGGGCTCATGCCCAGATCGTCTCTATACTACCGAATCAAATAGCTTATGAACACTGCTAGCAGACATCACAATCCGGATTGCCAAGAGGACCTGTTATTTGGTCACACTAAACCAAACTTTGCTGATTACTGACCCTTGTCTGAGGGTCCCTTGTTCTTGTCTGGGCTCCAACACTGCCGGTGAAGATAAAACCAAGGCCTTACATCTAGACTAATACTCATTTGTCTTTAAGGGAAAATGTGACTGGTTTCTATACAGCTCAATCTCCTATTAGGATTAGAGTTACTGTAGGCTGGCCCTCCTTCTACAGTAGTAGTAGCATAATCAGCTGAAGTTCCTTTGAGTATCTCATTGCTAAATGTATGTTATTGCGCTGTTATCTTGAGTGCTACTGTTATTCATGTGTCATTGCTATTTGTACTTAACCAATTTTGTAAGAGTTGATTAAACGAAATCCTGGGTTGCTTTTTCCAGGATTTTGCTATACTTTTTCTTGTTCTGCTCAATTAATACAAGATACTGTTGAATTCAGATTGCATTGTGTCTGTGTGTCATTTACTAGGGCAGCGTTTCTCAACCTTTTTTTTCAGTCAAGGCACCCCTCCAAAATTATGGACAGTCTTGAGGCACCCCATTCTAAAATGTAAAGGCTATTCTATTAGTTTTACATAATGCACATCCACAAGTCCAAGTAGGACACTCAACGTTAGAGGTTCCAAAACAAACACACTTTTGCAAACTGGTACTGACTAGTATTCCTGTATTTCTTTACTCCCACCAGTTTTTCTCAATCACCTAGTTGATGTGACCCCAACACTTATCAAGAGGGGCAGGGTAAGGTCAAACAAGGATGAAATGCAGGCAACTGACATCCTCCTTATCAACTGATGATGCCTTTGGTTGTTAGAATGCCGGCAGCTAGAAAGTTGTAATGGTGCACAATGAAAACCTGTGGCTTTGTGTAACTTAAAGGCAGCCTTCATCCACACGACAGCTTGTATACAATTTTTGGGCAATTTTTAGGCATTTTGCTAAGGCACCCCTGAAGACACCTCAAGGCACCCTGGTTGAAAAAGGCTGCACTAGGGTATTACACTAATGCCCCGTACACACGGTCGGATTTTCCGACGGAAAATGTGTGATAGGACCTTGTTGTCGGAAATTCCGACCGTGTGTAGGCTCCATCACACATTTTCCATCGGATTTTCCGACCCACAAAGTTTGAGAGCAGGATATAAAATTTTCCGACAACAAAATACATTATCGGAAATTCCGATCGTGTGTACACAAATCCGACGGACAAAGTGCCACGCATGCTCAGAATAAATAAAGGGATGAAAGCTATTGGCCACTGCCCCGTTTATAGTCCCGATGTACGTGTTTTACGTCACCGCGTTTAGAACGATCGGATTTTCCGACAACTTTGTGTGACTGTGTGTATGCAAGACAAGTTTGAGCCAACATCCGTCGGAAAAAATCCTAGGATTTTGTTGTCGGAATGTCCGATCAATGTCCGACCGTGTGTACAGGGCATTACAGTATCTCTAGGTGTGCCAGAGGGGCTGAGACGGTTTTTGGGGGTTGAGAGGCAGAGTATTGAATCAAACATATTCTGCATAGACACCACATGATACCACAGTGCCCAGGGCAGCTGTGCCTCCTGCCCACCCCTTGTCTCAGCCCTGATTGGGTAATGCTAACAGTACTATAACAACATCTTATTCTGGAGAATGTCTGGTACAGATAAAATTGGAAAAGCTGTACCTAAAATGAAGTTATACTACATTTGTACTTTCATTTCTGGATCTAGTACAAACACCACCCTCCATACCGGTGAGCCTGAGAGACACCACAGGAATTGTATTACACACCCAAAGAGATTTGAAGTATTCAAACAACGGCGCCAGTGTGAATTAGTATACATTGTTTGCTTTATTAATAAATAAATATAACAATGTTTGACAGATGAACTAATTGTCTTAAGACAGTTTAGTAAACCCCGTCTTGTGAGAACACTACTTAAAAGCTTATCAGTTTTAATGAGAAGCATAACAGGGGCTTAGGGATTGATTCCATCGACTTATCCCAGAAAAACCTTTAAAAGTTCAATCTAATTTTACTATGGCTGTTGGGGATTCATGATATGCCGTGCATCACCTGGCTTTTATAGCTTTCGACAGAGATAAAAAAAAGAAATTCTTGGTATATGCTGAATTTTATAGAGGAAATCTGTCATCACGCCGCTGGATAATATCTACAGCCTCAGGTAGTGGATGTATTTGCTGTCACATATTTGCTTTAAATTATATCTTGCATTATATCTAAAGCCAAAACCTTTTTAAGTTGAGTATGGAATGGTTTAAAGCCTTGTCAGTTTTTTTTTTTTGCTGTCCCATTAGGTAGATTTCTCTTCACTTCCTGTAATGTGACATGGCAGGAAATGAGAAAAAAACACTGTTTGTCAGGAGAAAAGCTGTCCCCATCTGCAAATTCCCCCCTGTTTCCTGTTCATTTGGCAAACATCACATTTTGTGTTTTTCACTGCTGTCTCTCCTGGTGACAATGGTCACCAGGACAAAATGAGAGAGGTTCTCCTATTAGAATGCAGACTATTCTGTTTCTAATGCCACTTTATGCATTGGCATCCCTCTTTAGACCCAGTCTGTCTATACATTATGGTCACCTATTGACTAGACACCAGCCACAAGCAGCTTAACTCTTCAATAAGACACACAAGTTGAATCCAACACAACTTTACTTCATCTAATTGCAAAACAGAGGATGTTTTTCCAGCCTTTTGAAGTGTAAGAAGACAATGACTTACCAGAGCTCTCTGTCTGTGAATAACTAACACTGACTGAATGGCGAGAATCTAAGGCCGGCCATACACAATTCTTGGCAGGTTCAGCAGGAACCGCCGAGATTCAACCATTAATGGGCAGGCTGAATGTACCAAGTTGATCGATCAACTTGGGTATAACCAGCCTACAGCCTACAGGATTCTCTTGCGATTATTGCTAGCGGCTGCTATAGCCACTACGATAATCACTGTCTTCTACCAGCAGGGATGGCTTCCCCCACCCGCCCCCACCGGAAGAAGACAATTGCTCGGGAGGAGGAATTTCTGCACTGTCTATGTTGATGGGGGAATCGTGCAAATTTCTTTCCTGCAACCCTTGGTTGCAGGAAAGAAAATTGCACCATGTATGGCCAGTCTAAGAATAAACCAGTGGTCTCCAAAACATGGACCAAGGGAAGCATGTGGCCCTTTGCTTGTATTTTTTCCAGTTCTTGAGGCACAATTTTATTCACTGACACCCAGTAGTGTGTTTAGGTTTTGTGCTGCCCTAGGCCTGACTAAACTCGTGCAGCCCCTAATTTAAATATGACCCGCCCTTCCTGTCAAGGCCACACACCTTGCTGTTTAAGACCCGCCCTCAAATTTTTGAGTGGGGACACTAGTTCTGAGGGCCTGGGGGGGCGGCGGCAATTGATTCCATTAATTTGCATAGATTTCCTCTCACTTCCTGTTTGGCTATGGGGCAGGAATTGAAGGGAAATCTTTGCAATGGGACAGGGATGGTAAAATATAAACTGGCAGGGGCTATAACCCTCCCTTATTCTATCCAAAATGAAAAATAAAGTGTTGTCTATAGTTCTACTTTAAGCACAAATTTCTGATAATTTTATGGAGAGGACTAAGAAGATATAACCATGCCTATGGTGCAGCAGAAAACATATAGTACAGTGAGTAAGCTTTGTGGTCCAGGATGATAGGACAGTCAAAATTAGAAGCGGAGCCCCCCCCCCCCCCCCCCCCCACAGTTGCGGAATGCCGTCTGCCTGCATACCGGAAGCAGTGCGGACTGAATCCAGATAGCAATAAAAACCTGAAAATGGAAAATTGTATACTCACCGGGAGGGTGCAAGAAAAATGTTGTAATGGTCAGTAGCGCAAGTATACATAATGAATTTTCCAAATGTTAACGTCGTGAGCTGAACCGGGTTCACCTAATAAAGTGTAATGAAGGTGTCCTGGGAGTACTATATTGCTGACGTGCAAATAGCCTCAGAAGACACTCGCCACTGCTATGTCCACAATGCTGGCACTGCCCTGGTTGAATGTGCTCTTAAAGATGGCAGTCTCAGCAAGCTTTTGAGATGGCCGCTCCCCGCCCCTCGACAGCTCAGAGCTCCAATGAGCGTGGAGAAGCAGAGAGGAGAGACGCTGACTGACAGTCAGCAGCTCTCCTCTCGGGGAGCTATAAGAACCGAGCCATCGGCGATGTTCGGTGGCTCGGTTCGCAGTGCAGAGACGCCAGGGGACAGATACAGCATCGGTCTGATGCTGCATCCATCTAGGTAAGTATGGATCTAAAATAAAAAAAAAACAAAAAAACATACTACTCGTTTAAGTCCTCTGGAACAGGAAAGTCTTGTAAAGGAGTAGGCTCTTTTAATTGCCTTAACAATCTAGGAGGTGGCTGTAAGTGTTGATGCTGACTGACCCTGCCTTAACCCATGCTGGAACCAAGCACAGATTTTAGCTTTCCTGAATGAAAAGGTAGCTGCCAAGCAGGCAATCAGAGTTAGATCAAAATCCAGGGGATATGGTTCTCTCACTTCACTAAGAAAGACAGTAAATTTAATTTCTGGTTAAATTGGAAGGAGAAAGACAACTTATGGATAAAGCAGTCTGGGGTTTTAGGACTTTCTGGCCGGGTAGGTGAGGCTCCTTGAGTACAAAGCCTGCAGCTCTGACACCCTTTTCACAGAGCTTGTAGCAACCAAAAATTTGGTCTTCAGGGTTAGATTGAAGAGTGTAGCCAATTCTGTAGGATAGAAATGAGGCCTTGATAGAGCTGGGTACCATAAGCAAGTCCCACATACAGTGGCGTCACTAGAGTTGGTGTCACCTGGTAAAAACAGGGTGTCACTCGCCCCGGGAATGGATGGATATGGGATGGGGTGGTGGATGGAGCCGGAATGTGATGGGGGGTGGATGGAGCTGCAATAGGATGAGGGGGATGGATGCAGCCAGGATGGTATCAGGGGAATGCATGGAGCTGGGAGGGAATTAGGGGAATGGATGAGCTGGGATGGAATCTGGGGAATAGATGGAGACGTGGTGGAATCAGTGGAATGGATGGAGCTGGGATGGGGTGGTGGATGGAGCCAGGATGTGATTGGGGGGGTGGATGGAGCTGGAATAGGATCGGGGGGGGGGTGGAGCCAGGATGGGATCAGGGGAATGGATATAGCTGGGATGGGATCGGATGGTGGATGGAGCTGGGATGGGATTGAGGTTGTGAATGGAGCTGGGATAGGATGGGGGTGGTGGATGGAGACTGGATGAGATCTGGGTGATGGATGGCGCTGGGATGGGATGGGGGGTGGATGGAGCAGGGATGGGATTGGGGGGTGGATGGAGCAGGTATGGGATCGGGGGGGTGAATTGAGCTGGGATGGGATGTGGGAGGTGGATTGAGCAGGGATAGGATGGGGGGTGGATGGAGCAGGGATGGGATCGGGGGGGTGGATGGAGCAGGGATGGGATCGGGGGGGTGGATCAAGCAGGGATTGGATTGGGGGGATGGGTGGAGCTGGTATAGGGGGGATGGATGGGATGGGGGATGGATGGGATGGGGGGTGGATGGGGATGGGATGAGGGTGGATGGAGCAGGGATGGGCTTGGGGGGGTGGATGGAGCTGGGATGGGATCTTTGATTGTGGGGGTGGGGGTTAGAGGATATGTGCTAGGGGGTGCTTTGGTAGGGGAGAGGAATTGTGCTGTGGGGGGGTTAAATGTCATATCTGCCCCCTCTCCTTTTAGCACAAGTCATTTCTAACCCAAAACAAAGCACCCCCTGGTACATGCCCTCAACCCCACCCTCCATAAAATGACTCCTGGCAGCATAAAAGTCCTGTCCCCCTCCTCTGCAATACCTCGGCCCCGGACAGGTGCTGTGGCACACTGTCCCTCTTCCTCCTGGTCTGTGTACATGAAACATCAGACCCAAGGAGGATTCAACTATAGTCTGGTCTGCAGTGGGTTCAGCCGGCGGGGAGAGAGATGATTGCGGCGTGTGGGACAGTCAGTGTCAGACTCCAGGCACCTCTGACTCTGCTTCATTCTCTCCTCCCCCATTCTCCCTGCACATCGCATGCAGCTGAGATCTGGAAGGGAAGGAGGGAGCCGCGGCACTGGTGCCAGTCTCAGCCTGGTTGCACCCTCTGGTGGGTGTCACCCATGTGCGGACCGCCCCATCGCCCCCCCCCCCAGCGACGCTACTGCCTACATAGGTAACAATAGGTTCCTGGCAGGTCTATAACTTCATGCAAGCCTTTTAAGAATTGCATCACTAAAGGGTTAAGGGCCCCTTAAACCCCTGTAAGTGCAGACAAGACTGAACTTTGAAATTTAAACATATTTGAACCTAGGCCCCTGTTCAGCCCCAATTATAAGAACTGCAGAACCTTGGCTGGTTCAGGTGATAAAGGACTCCAGGCTTTTGCTGTGTGAGAGCTGCATAACTCACCCATAGTCTATGGTCTTATTCATGGAGACCTCTCTTGCTAAGGTAGCCACTACCTGCACTGAGCACCCTTGACTTGGTAGCCCCCTCCAGTCCTGATCAGGTGAAGAAAAAAAGGAGAATGCTGTGAGCCGTTTCTGTCTTTGATTTATAGTTAACCAGTCATATCAGGTTGTGGGGAGGAGTCACAACCATAGTATGCTGCCATGATGCACCAGGAAAGGAGTTTTAACACTTCCTCATCTAAAACAAATACAAAGTTTATATTTTGCTGTCCTTAAAGGGCTGACTTTTAATATTAAGACATATACCTGTCCAGTGTTCCCGTGATGTCGGCACCCCAGCCAGGGATAAACTTGGCTCCATCTCTACACCAATTATACAATCTTAACTTTCGCGACTTTGTCACCTAACAAATCCTGGTCGACTATGGAATCCTCGTCCATCTCATCTAATGGCCTGATAGACGCTCTCCTACTAACATCTGCTGGGCTTCCCTCAAACATAAAGACCACTTCCCCACCAATTTCAGCATCTCTGATGGCCTAGAAGAAATTTACCTTTGATGTGTCTCTACAGCACCCATCTCATACTCTATCGATTCCTCTCAAATCACTAAAGATACACTTGACAAATCTCAGTCTACAACAATGGTTAGCACATGGGATTAACAGCCTAAATGACCTTTATACCAATAACAACCTGAAGACCTTCCGAGAACTCCAGACTGAATACCACCTCCTAGACTCCGAAGCATAAACCTACATGAGGATATCTCATTTTCTAAAACATACTGAACTGAGATTAGAATACTTGCACCTCTACTCCAATTCTACACACAAGTTATAACCTAAACATGGTATCTCCTCAATATACGCAGCCCTCAGTGACAATCGACCCTGTATCCAAATCTCTACCCTATCAAAATGGACAGAGCAACTAAATGCCAATATAACTCAGGATATGTGGGAACGAATATTTAAAATGACCTACACAGCCTCCCACTGCTCCAATCATTGGGAACCTTATCAAAAAAACCTACGTAGATGGTATCTCACACCCTACCATCTATCAAAAATCTTCCAGGGTCATTCAGCTAATTGCTGGAGATTTTGTGAAAGTACTGGAACTATAGCACACGTCTTATGGTTTTGCACATCTATAACCTCCTACTGGAGACAAATATTCTCCTTGATCGCTACAATATCACATACCCCCTATACCCCCAACCCAACACTAGCTCTACTCCACATTGGAATAGAGAAGTTTCCTCCCAATCAAGAGTAGTAATACTACACCTACTACTTGCACCAAACTGAACATCACCAAGCTCTGGAAAAAAGCAGAACCCCCATCTATTTCCAGTACAATTACAAAACTAAACCTCCGATGTGAGATGAAGAAAATAGCGGCTAGGAAAAATTTATATATGAAAAAATTCCACTATTACTGGAAGTCTTGGCTATCACACCCACAATGCACTGTGACTTTATGAGCTGCAGACCCAACTTGTTTACTCTAAACTCTAAAGCTTGGTTATGCTTATGTTATATACAGTTCGAGGCATAATATTTTGGAATTTTTAGGGTGCATACTTACAACACGATAATTTTTAGAAAAATAGAAATTTATTAGGAAATTTTAAAAACAAAGACCCAAACATAAGTGATATTACAGTACTTTTACAAGTGCAAACTGATTTCATCCCTACACGTTTCGTCTTGGTTATTGGCTTCTTCAGGAGTATTTTTTTATATCAGGCACAGTAAACACTGAAAGTAGAAAGAGTTTTTTGAGAAAAGGTAACACGATAAACAATCAAAATACATCATAAATATATATCAAACACATACAAATTTAAACATTCATGAAATGGCAAAATGCATCGCGCCAAAGCTCCAATAGGTCATATAAGTTACCTGTATATTAAAAAAGCTATTTGTATGTATATTGAGGCTCCAGTGTCATAGGGGTATGGAAAATCGGATCATCAGGTATAACCATACAGGGTGATGCATCTTTAAATACAACCGTTTGTATGGTCCAACTGAAAGGGAGAGTGATGAAAAACAATTAGACCTGGCAATATGGAAAATCCTCAAATCATTATCATTAGAATCCCAAAGGGGGAAACTAGTCTATAGCTTTACCCCACAGACAGAATCCTTTAATGTGTTCCAAAACTTGAAATTGATTGATAGCTTCCAGCCAGGGGAAATAGATGAAGTTGCAAAAGATGGTGAGAGAAATAAGATAGATTGGTTTCTGAGATTTCATCAAGTCACAATATGACCCCTGAATCAGAAAAATAATATAAACATTCCAGTCGCTAGTTAGTCAGTTAAGAAATTAATCTTGTGAGGATAAATTAGTTACCGTAAACTTTCACAACAAATCTCTCCCCTTCCTATGCCGGAACACAAATGAAGACCAAAATCAGAATGTTTATATACCCCCCTCCACCCTCCCCTTAAGATCTGCTTAGGCGCCAAAACAGGAGGGTGAGGACGCTTTGTGAGCACCAAATAGAGAGCCGTGTTTACACCGGAAATGATGTCTGCATGGGAAGGGATGCACTGGAAGGTTCGCTATGATAATGGCGGCACACCGAAAGTGACGTAAGGGACGCCAGACCCGGAAGCGCCAACCACATCACAGACAACCACTGCTGGAAATGACGCTGAGATGTGATAAACATCAGGCATCAGTGTAGGCATCAACCTGCCAGACAGAACGCCAAATCGGCGTGTAGAGTAAAGAATTTGAATTGGGTGCTGCCTCATGTATTGAAGACAGCCAACCCGATGGGAAACTAGAATCAGCTAAAGATGAATGGCACCACCTAGTGAGGTCAAGAAAGACGACACTGAATGTGATGCCCTGGGCATCCCTATGGCTACCAAATCCAAAAAAGGTAAAACCCCTATAATAGTGAAGATATATGTAGATAATATATAATATTTAATAAAATAATATATTGTATTCATAGTAATTTTGTCTCCTAAAAAGGGACAAAAATGAAAAAGATACAAAAAGATCTGGAGCCTCCTCAAAAGGAACCACAAATGTATTGATTGAAAAAAGGAAATGACCCAAAATGAATATGGACACAATGCAGATTGCCAATCCAAGTTACAAATCAAGATAAACAACATTACCAATTCGAAAATTGGAAATTTTGCCAGACTTTAAAAAGTGTGGCAAAGATAAATTAGTATTTTTTATATTTGAAGAACGTGGCTAATTTTAAATCTAGAGGAACGGCTTGTAGCTGATTCATTCATACCTGGATAGACAGTGGCTGCCAGGGAATGAATCCATCTTGTCTCACGCTGAAGGAGAGCCTTGTTCACATCACCTCCTCTATTGTGAGTCGGTATATGTTCAAGTGCAAAAAATCTCATTTTTGACACCTGGAACGAATGGTAGAGTCCCATGTGTCGGCTGATAGGGGTTTCCATTCTTTTCTTTTGAACAAGGGAGACATGATCCCTTATTCTGTGAAAGAACGGTCTTATGGTCTTTCCTTCATAGAATGCTTGGCATTCACATACCATGTAGTAGACAACCCCAATTGACTGATAATTGGCAAAAAGTGTGGTTTATAAATGTTTCCATTGGGAAGGGCCAATTCAGCAGAGTTCATCAGAAATCTGCAGAATCCGCACCTCCTACATTTCTGCTGAACTCTGCTGAATTGGCCCTTCCCAATGGAAACATTTATAAACCAAACTTTTTTGCCAATTGTCAGTCAATTGGGGTTGTCTACTACATGGTATGTGAATGCCAAGCATTCTATGTAGGAAAGACAATAAGTCTATCCAGGTATAAATGAATCCATCAGCTACAAGCCATTGCTCTAGACTTAAAATTATTTTATTTTTGCCACACTTTTTATAGTCTGGCAAAATTTCCAATTTTCAAATTGGTAATGTTGTTTATCTTGATTTGTAATTTGGATTGGCAATATGCATTGTGTCCATATTCATTTTGGGTCATTTCCTTTTTTCAATCAATTAATTTGTTGTTCCTTTTGAGTAGGCACCAGATCTTTTTGTTTCTTTTTAATTTTTGTCCCTTTTTGGGGGACAAAATTACTATGAATATAATATTTTATTTTATGCAATATTATATATTATCTACATATATCTTCACTATTATAGGGCTTTCTTTTCGGATTTGGTAGCCATAGGGACACCCAGGGCATCACATTCAGTGTCGTCTTTCTTGACCTCACTAGATGGTGCCATTCGTCTTTAGCTGATTCCGGTTTCCTGTCGGGTCGGCTGCCTTCAATACATCAGGCAGCCTCCAATTGGGATTCTTTACTCTATGCGCCGATTTGGCGTTCTGTCTGACAGGTTGATGCCTTTTTTAATCCACGCTGATGCCTGATATTTATCACATCTCAGCGTCATTTCCAGCAGTGGTTGTCTGTGATGTGGTTGGCACTTCTGCGACTGGCGTCCCTTACATTACTTCTGTTGCGCCGCCATTATCATAGCGTCACTTCCGGTGCTTCCCTTCCCATGCGGATGTAATTTTCGTCATGGCCATGGCTCGCTATTTGGTGCTCACAAAGCATCCTCATCCTCTTTTTTTTGGCGCCAAAGTGGCTCTTAAACGGGAGGGTGGAGGGGGATATATAAACATTCCGGTTTTGGTCTTCATTTGTGGTCCGGCATAGGAAGGGGAGAGATTTGGTGTAAAACTTTGGGCTTAAGGCAACTTCATTTATCCTCACAAGATTACTTTCTTAACTGTTCTGAAGCTAATTAGTGACTGAAATGTTTATATTATTTTTCTGATTCAGGGGTCATATTGTGACTTGATGAAATCTCAGAAACCAATCTATCTTATCTCTCTCAGCTTCTTTTGCAACTTCATCTATTTCCCCTGCGCTGGAAGCTATCAATCAATTTGAAGTTCTGGAACACATTAAAGGATTCTGTCTGTGGGGTAAAGCTATAGACTAGTTTCCCCCTTTGGGATTCTAATGATAACGAATTGGGGATTTTCCATATTCCCAGGTTTAATTGTTTTTCATCATTCTCCCTTTCAGTTGGACCATACAAACGGTTGTATTTAAAGATACGTCCCCCTCTATGGTTATACCTGATGATCCGATTTTCCATACCCCTATGACTCTGGAGCCTCAATAAATATACAAATAGCTTTTTGAATATACAGGTAACTTATATGACCTATTGGAGCTTTGGCGCGATGCATTTTGTGTTTGATATATACTCATGATGTATTTTGATTGTTTCTCTTGTTACCTTTTCTCATGTTACCTTTTCTCAAAAAACTCTTTCTACTTCCAGTGTTTACTGTGCCTGATATCAAAAAATTCTCCTGAAGAAGCCAGGACTTTGCACTTGTAACAGTACTGTAATATCAAATACTTATGTTTGGGTGTTTGTTTTTAACATTTTTCTAATAAATGTCTATTTTTCTAAAAATTACCGTGTTGTAAATATGCACCCTAAAAATCTCAAAATATTATTCCTAGAACTGTATATTTATATATTAGGGGATGTGGCGCAGGATATATGCTACGTGATAAGCAAAAATCTCTTCTCCTATGCTTACGTAAAAAAAAAAAAAAAAAGAAAAGAAAAGAAGGGGGAGTTTTGAGGCTTTGAATGAGGCACATATGTGGTGTGCCTCCATCCCTGGTTCAGAAGATAAAGTGGGAAACTTGATACTTTAAACGAGGCCTATGGACAAGGTGGAGGTTGATGGAATAAAGGTACATATTTATTGGTCATACAGAACTGTATAAAGCATATCAGTAACAGAAACCACATGATAAAAAACATTGTGTCATTTCATGAATATTCACACACACATATGTATGTGCGCATGCAATATAAGCATCAAGAATACATCAAATATATATCAACTAGACGCCACATAATGGTCTCAACTGATTGGTTAATACATTCAATGAATACATATATATATATATATATATATATATATATATATATATATATATATATATATATATATATATATATTATATATACACACATCAGTGCAGCACTTGCAGTGGGAATAAAAAATTGTGTAAAACAACAAAACCATGATTGATGGAAAATGTTCTGAGTTGATGGTGTGATGTAGGTATGTGTCTGTCTGCATCACAGATTGTCCGACGCGTTTCGTGTAAACCACTCATCAGGGGCGGATGCTCAGACATATCTATAAATTGTAGTAAAATACAATTAATCTGACTGTAACTAATTGTAACAGGCAGGGCCGTCTTTAGCGCAGGGCAAACGGGGCACTTGCCCTGGGCCCAATCTTTGTTGGGGGGCCCGCGCTAGCCATGAATTGGGGCCCCGATGACAGCTTTGCAGAGCGCACAGAGGACACGGGAGGATGTATTCCTTGCTAGCCAGCTGAGAGGGGCAGGGCTGGGAGCTCCACTGACGCTCTGACCCCGCCCACATGCAGCCTGTGTACTCGGAAAAGAGCTTCTGTAGTGAAAGCCAGTGATCGGAGTGGGAGTGTCAGTGGAGCTTCCGGCCCCGCCCCCTCTATACTGGCTGGTGAATACAGAGGTCCGGGGGCGGGGCCGGGAGCTCCAATGACACTCCCACTCCGATTACTGGCTCTCACTACAGGCGCTCTATGCCCAGTACACAGGCTGCACGTGGGTGGGGTCAGAGCGTCAGTGGAGCTCCCGGCCCCGCCCCTCTCAGCTGGCTAGCGCGGAATACATCCTCCCATGTCCTCTGTGCGCTCTGCAAAGCTGTCATCGAGGCGACCATTCACGGGTGATGTAGGCCCCCCAACGAAGCATCAGTGGCGCTCCCAGCTGCTTTAGTGAGAGCAGAGAGTGGAAGCCCCGCCCACAGTCCTGAATGTATGTAGTGTTTGGCTGGCCAGGTATGGCCTTACAACCATAGAATGCCTGACTGTTTAAACCCTGAGCTGTGTTATTTAACTGTAAAGCTGTGCATTGCTGAAAGTTCTCTGACCATCCCCTGTATAATGTCCGCAGTCTCTGGTAATCTCCTGCAGTATGTCCGCAGTCTCTGATTGTCTCCTGCAGTATGTCCGCAGTCTCTGGGAATCTCCTGCAGTATGTCCGCAGTCTCTGGTAATCTCCTGCAGTATGTCCGCAGTTTCTGATTGTCTCCTGCAGTATGTACACAGTCTCTGATTGTCTCCTACAGTATGTCCGCAGTCTCTGGTAATCTCCTGCAGTATGTCCGCAGTCTCTGGTAATCTCCTGCAGTATGTCCGCAGTCTCTGATTGTCTCCTACAGTATGTCCGCAGTCTCTGATTGTCTCCTACAGTATGTCCGCAGTCTCTGATTGTCTCCTGCAGTATGTCCGCAGTCTCTGGTAATCTCCTGCAGTATGTCCGCAGTCTCTGATTGTCTCCTGCAGTATGTCCACAGTCTCTGAACCTCTCCTGTAGTATGTGTATTAATGTGCCCCTTTACTTGCTCAGCAAACAGTAGTGATCTGCTTTAATCTCTAGCAACCAATCAGTAAGTGCTAATGATGTGCTGTAACCCCTAGCAACCAATTAGTGAGCGCTAATAATGTACAGTAACCTCTAGCAACCAATCGGCAAGCAGAAATTATGTGTTGTAACCTCTAGAAACCAGCCATTGAGCAGTAATGATAGGCTGTAACCTCTGGCAAACAATTGCAATCGCTGCGTGATCTGCTGCAGTAAACTGATTTTGAGTCTACCTGCTATTTTTTGTATGTCTCAGAATGAAGGGGAGGCCCCAAGAAAATGTTTGCCCAGGGCCCAATCAAAATTAAAGACGGCCCTGGTAACAGGGAGAGGTAGGTAAGCCCACCCTGAGTACTTACATGGAATCAATGCAGGGGGGGTGTGGTAAGTATGGAGCCAAGGTCAGAATGGTGGTCTTTACTGGTAGCTGAGGTAATGGAGCCGCGCGTTGGTGGGGCGCATACACAAAACTCCCCCACACACACCAGAACCGGGTAGCTGGGTTTCGTGATAGGACAAGGTACTGTGCCAGTAATGACCGCCAAAAGGAGTCTAGTGTAAAGGGATTCATAATCAGTGTATCATAATATACTGATAAGGTAAGTGAAAGGTAATATGTATCTAATTGAGGGATAAAAATCAAGAGAGTCTGTGCAAAAGAATGAAATGAGATGAAAAAGATAAACCACATCCAAATTGCCATAGAATGTGGTATGGAAAAAGATCAAAAAAGAAGCAGAGACAGTCCCAATTCACCAAGACCAATTGGTGAGAAGAAATGACTGGCCGACATGGTAGTTTTAGCTTACATGTATCCCAGAAGAAATATCCAGTGCTGTGGTGAAGTATAACATCATCAGTTTGTGGCACCCAGACTATGTGAGGGGAGGCCAGATATACCCGCCTTGCACACGTGCATGCTGACTCCACACCAGCGTCATGCAGGCACGACATATGCAGGGAAGGGCTCTGACACGGATGATGAGTACCGCCCACGGAAGACGCCCATGTTGTTTTTCTTTCTTGCAAAATCAGTTGTTAGCCACTGGACCAGAACAACATTGTTAACATACCCTGTAAACCTTGATCCAGTCGAAACATCTGACCTGTTGTAACAAACATCTCTAATAAAGAAATATTGAGCAAAAAAAAAAATAATGTCTTAAATACTTTGTCATAGATTGCCACAGAATACCTAAGTTAAGTGATATTGGTGAAATTGATTTTGCAGCAAAACTTCAGATTTCACGATCAGCAAAACGGTTTTATTATACAGTGCCTAAAGGGTGACGGGGCAACTTCTCGTTGTGGGCGAGCCCTTGGTAGAGTCCTGTTTTTTACTTCAATGTTTGGGGGGGGCAAACAACTGAGCCCCCCCCCCCCCCCCCCCCGCGGCAACTCAAACTTCCTCGCTGTCTGCCGGTTGGTCCACTGGCACTTTCCCCTATCTAAGCAGCAGCGGGGATCGGGCATCCGTGGAGTGGCGGCGAGGGGATTGGGCATCCGTGGAGCGGTGGCGGGGATCGGGCATCCAGGCATCGGAGGCTCTTCTCCTCCTAGGCGTCCAATAAGATCGCCTGTCCTTTCAGCCAATTGGGTGATGGGTATCAGACCCGCTTCCTGATTAGCCAGGAGGTGGATCAGTGTTGCAACAGCGAATATTCATTCGCTGTTGCAACACACCTGGGTGGGCTGTGGTCGCACTCTCTGCGTCCCGAGCACACCCTATTTTGAAGCCTATTAGAGCCTCTGGCTTTTGAAATTTACAAATGCAGAAATTTAGAAATTGGATGAAAGGTTTAGCACTGGGAAACACTTTTTGAAAAAAAAAAAAGTGCATTTTATATACAACTATATAGATCAGACCAAAATGAGGGACAAATGAGGAGGAAGGAGGGACAGAGGGACATTGCTCCAATCAGGGACAGTCCCTCCAAATCAGGGACAGTTGGGAGCTATGGCAGAATTGTGGCAAATCTGATTCACAATGCCCAGGTGTGAATGCAGCCTAAGGGTGCCAGCGGCGGCTGGCTTCTACCAACCGATGCAAAAACAGACCGTTTCCATCTGTTTGGGTCCATTTTCGATTGTTAAATGGAACAAAAATAAAGACTTGTTCCGTTTAAAAAAAATGAACCTCAATTGATATGAAAATATAAGATAGAAAAAGAAAAGTAATGCAGCCATCACATGTAAGAATTGGTGCTGCTCTTTCTGGAAGTAGTGTGCTTTGTGTGTATTATATAGAGCAGAGTACAAGGCGGGGATAGCCCGCCCGGCCTCATACATATCACTTTATAGCCGTTGACAGCTGCGGCCGCAATGTGCTAGGAAGCTGCAGAGCCGAAGCATCACGCGTCGCCAGGGAAACGAGTCGGGACCGTTCCCGGTCTCTATTGGCAACGCCGGGCGGGGCTACAACAACCCTGGGAAGCGTGCTCTGTGATTGGTTTGGTCTCGCAGTGGACGACGGGATTGCTCTCCGGCGCCGCCATCTTGGACGTTGGCTGCTGTCGGTTCTGTGAAGTGAAAGCATCGTACTCTCGGTAATTAGCGGGTAGGCAGACACTTGTGTGGTCCGGGCCGGGCGGGGGTTGTGTGGTGTGCATGTTCATTATTGTCTGGAAGCTGTAGTTCTGCTTTGTGTACAATGCTAGGCCTGGCAAGTCTCTGCAGGTTTAGAGTGTTGTTATTATTAGTGTGTGGGGATGGAATATTCCAATGGTACAGTCCAGGCAGTGTGTTACTGTTCCTATATACTGTAGTAGAGAGAAGGCTGGTCATGTCCTGTGTCCTTGTCACATGCAGACACTCGGGCACCCAGGGTACAGGACAATGGACCCGCCAGGTAAGTCTGGACTGCTAACTTTACAACGAAAAGTAAAACTTTTTTCTCTAGCTTTGCATGGAGTGGAGAGGGATTAGAACACCTAATTATTTCCATTGCTGTCTGTGTCCCCTTTAGGGAGATTCACCCTATCTGTCCAGCTGACCCCCCCAATTCCCCTGGATTCCTTCACCTTGGGGGGGATTTCCTCTCACTTCCTGTTTGGCTATGAGACAGGAAGTGAAGGGAAATCTCCCCAATGGGACACAGATGACAAAAAAAGACCTCTGACAGATTCCCTTAAGCCTCGTACACACCATCAGATTTTTGGCAGGGAATTGTGTGATGACAGACTGCCTAAAATCCGACCGTTAGTACGCTCCTTCAGACAATTGTTGTCCAACTTTCCACCAACAAATGTTGGATAGCAGGCTAGTAAATTTTCGTTGGACAACGGTCTGTTGTCAGATTTTCCTATCGTGTGTACACAAGTCCGTCACACAAAAGTCCAAAGTACAGACACGCATGCTCAGAATCAGTGCTTACTAAACACGACATTAGCAGAAGGTGCCCAAAAGGGTGGCACTCAAGCTGAAATTCCACGTAGTATGTCACTACATTCGTGTTTGTTGGCCAACAATTGTGTACCGTTTGTATGCAAGACAAGTTCCTGGCACACGCCCTTCGGAGAAAAGTCTGGCGCTTTGTTGGCCAACAATCCGATCGTGTGTACGAGGCTTTAGGCTGGGTTCACACTCTCTTCACCTGCGGCTCACAGCGGGGGTCCGGTGCGTCCCCTTTCACCGTTTCAGATCTGATTTCAGCCTGAGTTTTTGGCTGAATTCGGACCTGAAACAGACCAAAAGACGTACAGGGCTCCTGTGCAAATTCGCGCCAGAGCCCCAGCGGAGAGGTGTAAACCGGATCCATAGAGAGCCCATCACAATCTCCTACCATGCGAATTGGCTGCGGAGAAACCCACATCCAATTCCCATAAGTGCCTCACTCTATCCAACATGAAAAAAAAAAGTTTGGCCTTTACTTCTGCTGGGCACTTTTACCCACTTCCTACCCAAGTCAGCTTTCAGCGCTGTCACACTTTGACAATTGCGCAGTCATGCAATGCTGTACCCAAATAATTTTTTTTGCATTTTTTTTAATGCAAATAGAGATTTATTTTGGTGGTATTTAATCACTGCTGGTTTTTATTTATTTATTTTTTTGCTAAAAATAAAAATGAAAAAAGGCCAAAAATTTTGAAGAAAAACACTTTCATCGCTGATGGGCACTGACTTTCATCACTGATCATCAGTGCCCTGATTACCTGTACAGGTCTCCCCTGTGAGGAAATGCCACTGATTGGCTCTCCTCTCCTCACACTCTGTCAGTGTGAGATGAGGAGCCGATAACCAGCATTTCCTTGTTTACATGTAATCAGCTGTGATTGGACAGAGCTGATCACATGGGTAATAAACTGAGTCATTGGCTCTTTACCAAGGACACAACGCGATCACCGCACCCCCAGAAGTGGTGAGACTGGGGTCGACGTCCTATGACATCGTCCAAGAACAAGAGAGCACCCCACCCACCGTCATTTGTCTATACGGCAGGCGGGAGATGGTTAAAGTGGTAGTAAACTCTGTTACACAACTTGTACCTACAGGTTGGCCTATAGTAAGGCTTTCCTGTAGGTACTGTGAATATCTCCTAAACTTGCACAGTTTAGGAGATATTCAGAGTGCATGATGCCGATGACCTCATCGGCGCATGCGCTCTGAAGGTCTGGCTTATGGTGCCGAACCTTCAGAGCCCGTGCCGGAAACGGCTTGCGCGCGGGAGTGACACCATTACAGCACTGGCCACTCACAGCGCCTGAGCCCGCGAACACGGCAGAAACGCCGGGGGGAGGTGTCAGCCGTCTCAGTGCTGAGCAGGCATATATTTCTCTTTTAAGGTAAAAAAAACCATTTAAACTTTAGCACCACTAGGTAGACGTGGCCCTCTGTAGACGCAATGCAACAGATTTATAGAAATTCATTTTCACTCTTGGGGTTTTGATATGCCTACGCTAGATAGTACCACCCTTGTGCATACTGTTTTTTTTTTTTTTTTTTTATATAATATATATTTATAATGTCTTCCTTTTCCCACTTTTTTTTTTTTTTTTTTTTTTTTCAGAGGCATGTCTTCGAGTAGCAGTGGTGCCCGATCTGCCGGGAGACGCCGTTCTCATTCCACCCCTCATAAACACTCCAAGACAGAATCCTTTACTGGGCGCTCAGAGAGCTGTGACATTGACAATACAGAAGATTCTCCTCATTCTTTTTCTCCCATCTACCATGACACTTTTGAAAGTGAAAACAAAGACAGTGAATCACAGTCAAGGATATTGGAGAATGAATCTGGATCAAAGTGCCCTAGGTATTGCTTCCAATTTAAAGTAGAATTTTGGCCACATGCAGATATTTACATACTTATAGGAAGCAGTTAAAAATCTTTAAACATGCTCTCAGTATGCTTTGTAGCTGCTCAAAACTGAGCTGCTGAAAGGGCAACTTGAACAGTTTTGGTGCTTCTGCTGTGAAATCTGAGAATGAATTGTGTCTACATCTGCTGGGGTCAGTAAGGGCTTGCTTTATATATTTGAATGTTCATAGCCTCAATTGTGACTTCATAGGCCACAATTCTACTTTAAGTATATGTAATCTATGCATTATTTTGGTAGTTCAGTGTAAAGTGTAATGTTGATATGTGACCTGGTGACCCTTTTTTTTTTTTTATTTACAGTGATCTGAACTTGGACAATGGAAAGGGCACCTCACTAATTGAACAATCTTTAGAAGAAATGCACCTCTCTCCTTGGGAGATGTGGTTGCTCAACAAAGAAAAACAATCTCGTATTGAGCTGCAGAAAAAACTGTCTGAGGTAAATATGGTGCATGGGGGGAGGGATTACGATTGTAAAGAAATATAAAAAAATATATAAAAATATATTGAAATTTATTAGTTGATAAACTTAGTAACACGGATAGAAACCGTAATGCATCATGATAGTAACTAGCACAGTGCAATTGGATAAGTACAGTTGATACTAAGAGATACAAAATTATATAAAACCAAAATCGTAAACAAAAAACACACAACTAAATGAGTTGACATTTTAAAGCTTATACATATTGTATTATCCCTACATGTGCATGGATGTGTGTCACACACACACACACACACATGTAGGGATAATACAATTATATAAAATATAGTTAATGAGAGATAGAGGGTTATTTACTAAAGACAAATCCACTTTGCACTTGGAGTGCACTTGGAAGTGCAGTCGCTGTAGATCTGAGGGGAACATGCAAGGAAAATTAAAAACAGCATTTTTGCTTGTACATGATTGGATGATAAAATCAGCAGAGCTTCCCCTTATTTCAGATCTACCCCTCAGATTTACAGCGACTGCACTTCCAAGTGCACTTGCAGTGCACTTGTAGTGCATAGTGGATTTGCCTTTCTTAAATAACCCCCGTAGTCTCCAAGTTAGCTCCACCACAGAACCTGCAGAGGGGCAAAACCCCATATTGAGTTGTACATGGAATCTAAAGCCATAGGATGTCTGATCAATATGGCTAATTGAATATAGGTGTAATGGTAAAAATGGAGTGTGGCTACTAGTGGCTCGACGCGTTTCGTGGCTCATCAGGAGCGGGCACGCGATCTGATATATAATGATATAAAATTGCCATAAGGACCATAAACCAACGAGGGAATATTAAAGAAATCGGATAATTCAAACTTTGATGAGTTACTTACAGTCAATAGAGCTGTTTGTAGAAGGTGCACTGCTGGGGGGGCGGGAATATCTTCCAAGGGTGCCAGATGCACAGACCACTCTCCTTTTTTTGGGTTCCCCTTAGCATGTGCGGTGCTAAGGGGACACCCGTGTGGGCATGCTTCTGAGTCTGGTTGTGCGTGTCCATAGACGACCACAGTGTTGGTAAGCCACACCCCCACTCCCTCCTCACAGGAGTTTGACAGCTGTAGGAGCCAATGACTCCCACCACCCTCAGTGTCTTCTGTGAGACCAGGAACAAAGAGGAGCAGTGGTGCAGTTGAAACACTGCTGGAGCGCAGAGAGGAGTCAGTTAAATATTTTGGGATGGGGAGGAGAACAAGTAGTGGGGAGTTTTTTTTACCTTAACCACTTCCCGCCCAGTCAATAGCAGATTGACGTCCGGGAAGTGGTTGCGTTATCCTGATTGGGCGTCATATGACATCCAGCAGGATAAGATGCTGGCGCGCGGCGATCGGGGACGGCGTGCGTCCCTCGGACACAGGGCTTCCCCGGTCACGGTAAATAGCCAATGTACCTCCATCGGTACCACCACCACCCGTACCGCCATCGATACCACCACCATCCATACCGCCATCTGTACCACTACACAGACCCGCCACTAATACCTACATCGGTACCACTACCACCAGCAGTACCATTACACAGGACTGCCAATAAGGACTGCCATAATGTCCCAAAGGGTTTACACACCTGTGGAATCATAGGATATTCTTGCCATGTCGGATGATGAGAGCAGCGGGGAGCTCCCATAATCCGATTCTGGTTCGGAAAACGAGCCAGTGGAGGATAGTGGATCAGAATCTGAGTCCGCGGAGGAAACCGTCCCTCCCAAAAGAATGAGATCAGGACCAAGATCAGGAGATCTGCCCACCACCAGCAGCGCCAGACCCCAGGAAGGGGAGCCCAGTACAAGTACTGGAAATGCACGCCCAACCCGAAGAATCCAGCCCCAGCCCCACCTTCCCGATGCCCTGGCAAACCCCTTATGGTTGCCTGCCAACTCAGGATCCGCTATCATCCCCCTTTTCACTGCACAGCCAGGTGTGCAGCCCAACACTACAAATTTTTCTCAATTTGATCATTTTTCTTTGTTTTTCCCACAAGATTTTCTGCAGAATATGGTGGATCAAACTAATTTGTATGCATCCCAATTTATTGCTGCCAACCCCAATTCTTCCTATGCCCGCATGTTCCAGTGGCGATGTGTCACACTGGATGAATTTTAAATTATTTTTGGGCCTTCCTTTCAATATGAGGCTTACAAAAAAGAACGAAGTCCATGCATATTGGTCCACCAACCCCATCCAACACATGCCCATATATTCCGCTGTCATGTCCAGGACAAGACACAAAATGATTATGCGTTTTCTCCACTTCAATGACAATCCACAGTGCCCTCCCCGAGATCATCCCAACCAGGACAAATTGTACAAGATACGCCCCCTAATCAATTCCTTTTCCCAGCGATTTAGAGAAGTTTTCATCCCAAACCAAAACATTTGTGTGGACGAGTCCTTCATACATTCCACTGGCCGACTGCAGTTCAAGCAGTATATACCAAACAAGAGAGCCAGGTATGGGCTAAAATTAAATAAATTATGTGATTGAGTTACTGGATACGTCTTCACATTCCGGATCTACGAAGGCAAAGACTCCCAGCTCCAGCCCTGTGACTGCCCCACATATATTGGAACCAGTGGGAAAATTGTCTGGGAGCTGGCATACCCCCTGTTTGAAAAAGGATACCATTTATATGTAGATAACTATTATACCAGCCCACCCCTTTTTCGTCATCTTTACAGTAAAAAAACCCAGCCTGCGGTACCTTCAAAAAACACCGCAAGGGATACCCACAAAATCTGTTGACAAAAAAATAGCAAAACGGAGAATCGGCATTCATGAGGAATGAGGAGGTGTTGGCCATGAAGTGGAGGGACAAGAAAGATGTCCACATCCTCTCTACCATCCACAATGACACTGGTGGTGGAGATCCAAAGAAGATGTGGCCCCATTTTAAAGCCTAAATGTGTCCAGGACTACAATATGTATATGGGGGGGGGGTGGATTTAAATGATCAGATGCTACAGCCCTATTTATCAACCAGAAAGTCCCGTTATTGGTACAAGAAAGTTGCGTTTTGCCTGTTTCACATGGCCCTTTTTGGTTAATTTGTCTGCTACCAAAAAGCAACTCAAAACCAACAAATCACCTACCTCAAGTATATTGAAGATATTGTCACTGCCCTCATTTACCAACAAGGTCCCACCCCAGGAAGCATTCACTTTGATAGTGTGAGTCGACTTCACTGGGCAACACTTTCTCTATAGCATTGCCCTCACAGAATCTGGAAGAAGACGCCAAAGGAAATGCCGTGTATGCAGCAGAGGAGGAGTAAGAAGAGATACCAGCTATTATTGTCCCCAATGTCCCTCCCAACCTGGTCTGTGAATCGGAGATTGCTTCAAAAATGATCATACACCCATCCAATATTAGTTCCCCTTATTAACAGACTGCCATTTCCCCATTTGCCTGCTACCATGTTAATTAACTGACCCTGGCCTGTTTACCGACGATGTGTTTGCTTGCCAATTTAAACCATGTTTCTGACTTCCACGTGCACCAACCTCAGCCTGTTTACCGACGATGCCTCTGCCTGCAGATTTAAACCACGTTTCTGACTTCCACATGCACCGACCTTGGCCTGTTGATCGACCATATTTTTGCCTGACACTTGGACTGATCTTTTGGCCATCTACTTTAGTACACAGGGGTCTCACATAAGTGAGAGGCTTCAGAATAGCGTTCTCAGTAGAGAAAACCAGTTTTTCGTTTTCTGTGCTCCCAGAACAGGGTCTGGTTGCCCAGAGGCTTCAAAGCGATTTGGGTGGAAGAAGCCTCTACCCCTGTCCCCCTGGCCCTAAGCTTGATGGTCCTTCCTGCTGCCGGGATCAATACTTTGGCTGTGCTGACCATATTGCTGCCTGTAATGACCCATGACATTATGGACCATGTTTCTTCCTGCTGTTTGGACCAATACTTTGGCTGTGTTGACCATATATCTGCCTGCTGCCTCTACTGACTTTGGACAGTATTTTTGCCGGGACACCTCTGCCTGCTACCTGGACCTGTGCTTTGGCTGTGCTGACAGTATCTTTGCCTGTACGAACTATGGACAGTATTCCTGCCTGCTGCCTGGATGATTGCTTTTGCTGTCGCTGACCTCATTCCTGCCTGCTGCCTGGACCGATGCTCTCCTCTGTGGACCACTGCACTTCTAAAATCACAGGTAATCTTTTGTTATTTGGTATGTACCTGCTTTGTGTTAGAAATATGAAGGGCCTTCAAAAATGTGATCGGTTGTCAGAAAATGATATGTGTAATTAATGCTGCTAGAATGCCTGGAGGTGTTACTTGGATGTTGGGCCTCCTGTATGTGGCCAGGCTGTGTAAAAGTCTCAAACATGTGGTATCACCATACTCAGGAGGAGTAGCAGAATGTATTTTGGGGTGTCATTTTTGCTATGTAAATGCTATGCGTTTATAAATATCTTATAAAGGGACAACTTTGTGTAAAAAAAAAAAAAAAAAAATGCATTTTTATTTTTTCCCCAAATTTTCCAAAAACTTCTGGAAAAAAATGAACCGTTCAAAAGACTCATCATGCCTCATAGATTATACGTTGGGGTGTTTTCTTTTCAAAATAGGTTCATTTTGTGGACAATTTCATTGTCCTGGTGCTCCAGGGCCTTCAAAAATGTAATAGGTGGTTGAGAAATGAGATGTGCAATTTATGCTTGTAGAACGCCTGAAAGTGCTACTTCAATGTTGGGCCTTTGTATGTGGCCAGGCTGTGTAAAAGTCTTACACATGTGGTATTGCCATACTCAGGAAGAGTAGAGGAATGCATTTTGGGGTGTCATTTTTGCTATGTACATGCTATGTGTTAGAAATACCTTATAAATGGACAACTTTGTGTCAAAAAAAAAAAAATGCATTTTCATTTTTTTTCCACATTTTACAAAACCTTCTGGAAAAAAATGAACTGTTCAAAAGACTCATTATGCCTCATAGATTATACGTTGGGGTGTGTGCTTTCCAAAATGGAGTCATTTTGTGAATAATTCCATTGTCCTGGTGTTCCAGGGCCTTCAAAAGTGTAATAGGTGGTTGAGAAAGGATATGTGCAATTTATGCTTGTAGAACGCCTGAAAGTGCTACTTCAATGTTGGGCCTCTCTATGTGGCCAGGCTATGTAAAAGTCTCTCACATGTGGTATCACCATACTCAGGAGTAGAGGAATGCATTTTGGGGTGTAGTTGCAATTATGTATTTGCTGTGTGTGAGAAATAACCTGTGAATATGACCAGTTTGTGTAAAAAAAAAAAAAAAAAAAATTCTTAGTTTTCCCAAGAATTGTGGGAAAAAATTACAACTTCAAAAAACTCGCCATGCCTCTTAATAAATACCTTGGACTGTCTACTTTCCTAAAATGGGTCATTTGGGGGATATTTGTACTTTCCTGGCTTGTTAGTGTCTCAAGAAATGAGATAGGCCTTCAGTACGTCAGGTGTGATCAGTTTTCAGTGATTGGCACCATAGTTTGTAGACTCTATACCTTTCACATAGATCAAATAATATACACTAATTTGGGTTATTTTTACCAAAGATATGTAGCAGTATAAATTTTGGCACAAATTTGACTTATTTTGCCAAATTTTACAATAGGAACTAAAAAAAAAAAAAAAAAAAAAAAAAAAGCGTGGGTTTTTTTTTTTTTTCAAAATTTTTGCTATTTTTTCGCTTATATCGCAAATAATAAAAAACCCAGTGGTGATTAAACACCACCAAAATAAAGCTCTATTTGTGAGAAGAAAATGATAAACATTTTGTTTGGATACAGTGTAGCATGACTGAGTAATTGTCATTCAAAGTGTGAGAGCGCTGAAAGCTGAAAATTGGTCTGGGCGGGAAGGTGCATAAGTGCCTGGTATTGAAGTGGTTAAAGTGGATGTAAACCCTCTCCTATACCCAATGGAGTGAACATACACAGAGGTGAAACCAATCTCACTAAATACGTTTTACTTGCATATCTGCTGTCTTCAGCTTAGAAGAAGGATGCCACCGCTTCAGGCAGGTCGGCCAAAGCTGAAAACCTCTCCTCCAGTTTTCAGGAGCCCCAGGTGCTGGCAATGCATATAACAGCAAGGAAGAGGAAAAAGTTCTGGACAGCCGCACTTCGAAAACCAATTTAGCCTTTTATTAAAAAATCAGGATCGCTTTGCTGTGGTCTGTATTTTTGTGATCCTGATTTTTTTAATAAAAGGCTAAATTGGTTTTTCGGAGTGCGGCTGTCCAGAACTTTTTCCTCTTCCTTGCTGCTGTCTTCAGCTTGTGATTAGTCTTTAGAATTCTAACATCATGTTAGAATTTTTACTTCCTCATTCAGCAGTAGGAGTGAATTTTTGGCATACGCTGTGTAACAGCTGATTGGAGGAAAGGCACACACCCCCACTCCACATAGCACCCACCCCGACACAAATTTTAGGCTGGTTTTATCTCCGTTGTTGGAGAACTTGTCAGTAGTTATCATGCTGATAACAGAGGAACGAAACAGCAGAAAGACACAGGACTTAGGGCTTTGGAGAGAGATAAGTAAACACCAAAGATGTATGTGCCCAGGTCAAATTTCATGAATTGGATTTACATCCACTTTAACGCAGAGAATGCATTAAGGTACCAAAAACATTTTGATTTTATTACCACCTAAAGGGGGGGTCCAACAGGGGCAGTTGTGGAGGAAAGTTAGTGATTGTTGCATCCAGATTATTTTTTGTAGATTGGTGCGGCCCACTACTAACATAGGGAGTTTACACCATGATCTATATATACTGAGACCTGAATCTGGAAATCGTAGGAATGAAGTTGAAAGGTCAGACTCACTTTAGTAAACAGCACCAATATATTTTATAGAAAAAAAGATGAAATTACTGCAGATCCTAGACGCGCACACACAGCTGGGATATCACATTATTATAATGTTGGCACAATGTTTCATTAAGATTGTATTGTACTTCATTTGTTTGTTATTTTATCTAATTTCTTCCTTTTTTGTATATTCAGCGTCTGCACTAAATATTTTGCCATATAACAAATGTCTCAATTTTAGGCCTCATTAATTACAATGTCTGCTATTTTTTCCCAGGAGATGAAACTGGAAGAGGAAAGGAGAAAAGCTCAAGAGAAAAAAGAACTGCAAAAACGTCTGGCAGAAGAACAACACAAGGACTGGGTGCGGAGAAAACAAGAGCAGGTAAAAACCAGGAACTGGCACCCACCGTTTTTCTATCAATGAGTCATCCCTGCTGTCAGCAAAAAAAAAAAAAAAATATGTGAGGTCCCCTGCTGTAGACACATCATAAGTCACGTCGTCCAGCGATGTAGGTCCACGTCAATCATTGTGAACAACAGTCCCGGACTAAAAGGAAAAACCCTGCCAAACCCAACCGGTCCCATTGCTTGCTGGCATCAGATGATATTGCCAGTTCTCCCCGCCGCTAAAGAAGACAAAGGGACTGGGACACCCAGTGACATCACCAAGTGACCCTGTCCATTTATGACGTTGCATATGGCCAATGACGTAATAAGGGGTGGGGCCACTTGGTGACCCCACCCATTGTTTACCGGCGGGGCCAAATGGCAGCTCTGCTTCTCCTGGCATAATGAGAGGGCTGGAAGGAAGAAAGGAAAGATCCCTGGTGCCACACATCCACGGAGTCCTATGGTGGTATGAGAGACAACCTCAGCCTGGGCTCCTGCCAGGCCACGCCCCCAATGTGTTTCACTCCTCCCCCCAGAGCTTAGTCCGTGATAATGAAAGGGCGTTGATGATCATCCGTTTACATCAGTTTGCCTGTTTTTTCATCTGTCAATGGATGAATGAAAAACAGACAGAGGGAACACCCGCGTGAAAGGACCCTTAAGCTGACCATACACCAGTAGGTTTTTTTCTTTTTTTGTTCAGCCTGCAGCCTGAATGAAAGAAAAATGAACAGATTTCTCTATCTTCGCTAATGAACGAATACCCCCCCCCCCCCCCCCCGCCGCAAGGCTTTTGTATTCTGACAGCCGGAATCTGTTCCACTGTCAGGCTCTTTTGACAAAGGCAGATTGAACAGTTGTTTTCTACTGAATACAGTGGTGCCGGCAGGGCTAAACGCTGCTTGAATTTTAGCTGAAATTTGAGCAGTGTTTGGCCAGCTTTTGAGATAACCTGAGATATGTGCCTGTTGTCTATTGTAACCAGTTACTATCCATCCAATAAGGTATACTTACCAGTCCTTGGTCCTTTGCTGCATCCATGTTCTGTTGGATCCTTTACTCTAATGCCGCGTACACACGAGCGGACTTTACGGCAGACTTTCTGAATGAACGGACTTGCCTACACACAATCAACCAAAGTCCGTCGAATTCGTACGTGATGACGTACGACCGGACTAAAATAAGGAAGTTCAAAGCCAGTAGCCAAAAGCTGCCCTAGCGTGGCTTTTTGTCCGTCGAACTAGCGTACAGACGAGCGGACTTTTCGACCGAACTCGAGTCCGTCGGATAGATTTGAAACACTGGTATAGAGAACATGTGACTTCCCCATGAATAGCCAATTACCAGACATAAACACTGTCACATGTGGGGGCAGTGATATCATTCACCTGGGTAAGCTCTGACACTGGGGCTTACCAAGAGTGGACTCTTTTCACAGGGTGTTAACTAAATAGAGGATTGGTGACTATACCTTGTTACGGGGCTATAAGGAGACACTGTCACAGTACCCAAAAAGGACGCTTTGAGTCTCTTTACCTTGCACTAGAAATATAAGAATGGACCACGGTTGCTATGGGAAACATAGGATTTTTTTTTTTGATAAATTTGGTTCTAGAAGACTGGATCTAATTCCAGTTAGATTTAGATGTTGGAATTTGTTATAATATATTTTGATGCTGTAGTAAAACAATTTAACTGAATCATTATTTTTTGTTTAATTAGGTTTAAGGCAGGGGTCTCCAAACTTTCTAAATAAAGGGCCAGTTTACTGTCCTTCAGACTTAAGGGGGCCAGGACTGTGGCCATTGGGAGTTGAAAAGGTCCTGACATTAGTGGGAATAAACAATACCCCATCGTTGGTGCCATTGGGAGTAATTGTGCCCCATCGTTGGTGCCATTGGGAGTAATTGTGCCCCATCGTTGGTGCCAGTGAGGGGAAGTATGTCCTATTTTGGTATCGGTGGATGAAGATGATGCCCCAAGGGCTAGATAAAAGCAAGCAAAGAGCCTCATCTGGCCACCACTGGTTTAAGGTATTTATAAAGGATAGTGATAACAGAAAACACTATAGGGATCTAAAGCCAAGGGGCTTGGGAAAGGGCCTTCACACACATCTGGCCATTTGCTGACTATGCCTGAAGTTCTCTAAAATTCCTTTACTGAATTAAATGCCTAGGCACATGGTCACATGACCAACCAGTACAAGCACCTGAAACATTTCCTGCGGCACATATAACTATTACTATTACATTTTTAAATGTTTTATATATATATAACTTTAGGGCAGGATGGCCAAGATTGTTTGTGTGCAGTTGGTTATTATTGGTCTACTGTAAAAAAAAACAAAAAGACAATTTACAACCGCATAACCTTAGATATTTTAACTGCCAGATTTTTTAAATGATTATATGAATAGCATTTATCTCCCACATTGTGAACTGTGCTGTGCGTGTTCAAACACAGTCCTGGTATGTAAAGGTGTGACCACTTTTGTAAGTCAGGCCCAACCTGTCATGTGTTTGTGGAAACAATAGTATTGATGTGTGTGCCAGATGTAGGCTCAAAATAGTAATTAAGTTATGCATTAACTCCAGCCATTGTTACATTTTACCATGTACATGATGAACAGTAAATCACCGGAATGATTTTATAATAATTCTTGCATCATAAACCGTTTGGGTTGTGCCATATTTTCTGATCATTCTTGGAAGGGAACATTATTGCTAAAATAGGAAGAAGAGCTTTATAACATATTTTGGAAGATGCCAAACCTTTATAGGCACGTATGAATCTACTGAGATCATCAGATAGCGGAAAGGGATGGGAAGTCAAATTAAGATATCATGGAATGTAAGAGGATTGGGGGATGGGGGGAAAAACAAGCAGTTTTTGAAACATTAGAGTTTTACTAACCAGGAATTGTATTTTTGCAGGAGACCCATTTGGAGCGAGAGGATTTAGCGCTTTTTGATACTAGAGCTAGATTTCCGTACCAATTTCACTCCACCTACTCTATATATGCACGGGGTGTGAGTGTCCTGGTTGCCCGCTCCATACGGTTCTCATGCAAACAGAGTTTAAGGCCCCTTTCACACGAGGCGGACTCTGTTTCCACGGAGCCCGCCTCGGTCCGCCGGCTCAGCGGGAGATCAGTCCGTTGATCTCTGCTGAGCCGGCGGATGACAGGTCCGTCTCTGCTCACTGAGCGGGGAGGGGCTTGTCAGGCGCCGCTGCCACCTATGGACGGATCGGACGAAAACGGACAGCATGTCCGTTTTCATCAGATCTCACCCGATCCGAGTCGCCAGCGACGGACCTGGACGTAGGGCCATCCGTCTGCTTTTAGCGGATCGGACGGGGTCGGATGTCAGCGTTCATGTCTCCGCTGACATCCGTCGCTCCATAGGCTAACATGGAGCGCCCATTCAGGTCCGCCGTCAAAACTGACAGGCGGATCTGAACGGTCCGATCATGTGAAAGGGGCCTTAAAGACCCTGAAGGTTGTTTTATTATGTTTATTATGTACATTTTAAAAGATAAAAATGTTATGTTGGTGAATGTTTATGTTCCCCTTCCTATAAGGAGGAAGTGTTGAATATGGCGCAATGGTCGGTCCTACCAATCTTATTGATGAGAGATTTTAATATTATTAAATGAGGAGGATGCATGCATCACACCAGTAAAACCCCTTGAAGCAATATTGGGTACGTTTGCGCTCGATACTTAAAAAAGTGAATATCGGCCGCCTATAATCGGCCCCACCTATAATCAGCCGATCCCTAGCCGCTAAAGCCTAATAAATGTCTTTTGAGTATGATAGATAAAACTAGGAACCCGGAAAACACCCTTAAATACCCCTATTTTTACATAGGGGTTGCCCACGGAAATTTGAGAAAGTGTGGAAGAGGTGGATGGTTATCCTGGTTTGAAGGATTGGTCAGGAGTAGATAGATAATGACAATAGGAGATTGTAGAGGGATGGAAGGTGGGGGGGGGTGTTTTTTTTTTTTTTTTTTTTGTTTTGTTTTCTTTTAGTTTTTTTTTTTTTTCTTTGCTTAATTTTGGAGTGAGTTTACTGTACGTGTGTATTGTATTGTTTGATTATAAAGTTAATAAAAAAGGATCTGATTTAAAAAAAAAAATAAATAAATAAAATAGGAAGAACATGTATTTGATTTATTGAGGGGACAGATCTCCATGTGATAGCCACTTGGTTTTATACAAAATGGGGATTAAAAATGTAGTTTTAGCTATATTTTGCTATTTCATATATCCATTTTTAAAGGCAGCACATGGTAAGCACAATGTAACAACAGAGCCAACCTGTCACCAGTCTGACTCACAACTTTGCTGTAATTGGCCTGTGTTGTGAATAAACCCAAATAGCATGTTATTAGATTGGCAGTTATTAGGGACATACTCCCATCACTCACTCTTAGAATCCTCTGAATTTTCTGCAGGAGCAGTCCATTTTTTACTAGAAGTTCCCAACTTGCTCTTTAAATGGAGTGTCCTGGAGATTCTATATTTATAACAAGACCCAAGGTTTAACCACTTCAGCCCCGGGCCTCTTTTTTACACTTGTTGTTTACAAGTTAAAATTATTGTTTTTTTCGCTAGAAAATTACTTAGAACCCCCAAACATAATATATTGTTTTCTAACACCCTAGAGAATAAAATAGCAATGCTTTCTGTCACATCGTGTTTGCGCAGCAGTCTTACAAGCGCACTTTTTTTGGGAAAAAATACCCTTTTTGAATTAAAAAAATAAGACAAAAGTAAAGTTGGCCCATTTTTTTTTTTTTTTTTATATTGTGAAAGATAATGTTACACAGAGTAAATTGATACTCAACATGTTACGCTTCAAAATTGCGCCCGCTCGTGGAATGGCAACAAACTTTGACCCTTAAAAATCTCCATAAGCGATGTTTAAAAATGTCTACAGGTTACCAGTTTTGAGTTAGAGGAGGTCTAGGGCTAGAATTATTGCTCTCCCTCTAATAATCGCGGCGATACCTCACATGTGTGGTTTGAACACAGTTTTCATATGCGGGCGCTACTCACGTATGCGTTCGCTTCTGCATGCAAGCTCATCGGGACAGGGTGCCTTAAAAAAAAAAAAAAATTTCCTTATTTAATTTACTTTTAGTTTTATATTTTGACACAGTTTAAAAAAAAAACATCCCTTGTAATAGAAAAAAAGCATGACAGGACCTCTTAAATATGAGATTTGGGGTCAAAAAGCCCTCAGATCTCATATTGACACTAAAATGCAATAAAAAAAAAAAAAATCTCCTTTTTTAAGAGTTAGACCCCGGTATTTAGCGTCAAAGAACCGACGTACGGGTACGGCAATTTGTGTGAGGTGGAGTTCACCTTTTCAGAAAAAAATAATTAAAAGGTGACCTAAAGCTGGCCATAGACGGATCGAAATTCATCTGGTTCAGCAGGAACTGGACAAACTTCAATCCATCTATGGGCAGGTAGTCGAGACTTTTTGTGCGATCGCTGCTGGCAGTGATCGTTGTGTTTTTCTGGCTTCCCGCTGACAGAACAAAATAGAACTGTGGGAGGAATTCCATGGGTGAAAAGAGAAAATTGCTTGATTCCCCCATCAACACAGTGTGAGTGTTGATAAGGGGGGGGGGGGTAAAGCTATTTTCTTTCCTTCCACCCATGGTGGAATGCATAATTATGCATAAATTGCATAATTTATGGGCTGCTTACCACCCTGGGCTGTGGTGTGGGGATTTAAAATCCCTGTACTTCTTGTGCATTCTGCATGGCTTCCAGGACAGCTCAGTATGCTTCTGATAGGTCAGCGCCAGCACATGCTTCCACCCAAAAACTAAAATTTGGTATATTGCTACTTACCAGTATTCAGATGTTTTTGCTGCATCAGTTTTCTTTTACTGTATAAGGTTTAATAATTTCTCTGCAAGTACAGAAAAGTACTTGTCAGAATTTGTAGTGTCTTTGTAGCCTGGTATGCACTGAACTAATCTATCAGTTTTCTCTACTTTCTTCTGTGAACTACAAAGTAGTACCTCCTGAGGTAATGAAGAGGTGGCACTTATGCCTTGCAGCAATGGGGTCCTTGTATTGAATCCCGGCCAGGACACTGTCTGCATTGAGTTTACATGCTCTCTATGCTTGCATGGGTTTCTTGCGAGTATTCTGGTTTACTCCAACACTCCAAAGACATATTGGTATGTTAAGTGGCCTTAGTATAAGTGATTTGGCTCAGTGATTTGCCCCCTATGGGGTGGCATCACAGGGGTGCCAGAAAAATGTACTGCTTTTCTTGTACTCGCTTCTTGGGCAAATTTGTTTGCTAGCCTAGAGCAATTTTTATACTGGCTGAATGGGCCAGCTTGTGTACAGCAATTGGCACGTTTTATTTATTTTAGGCACCTATTTATTGCATGCATGAGCACTCGCACTGCACATGTACATTTGTTTCCTTTATTCACAGAGACAGAGGATGCTTTTTTTTTAATTTATTTATTTTTTTATATTTATTTTTTTTTATTTTTTAGGGCTTGCCTTGATCTCGAGGAGATCACCTGTGGCTTTTGGGTCTTTTTTTCCTCCTCATTGGGTTTTTCTCTTCAGGAGAGCCCTCGCCAAAGACCTGGAGGACCAACTTCGCTCCTTAAGGAGTTTAGTCTCTTTTTTTCCCGCCTAGGTGGACTAGAGTACCTTGTGCCCTGGGGATTCAGGGATTGAGGCCCCTCCTCTTCGGAGGTTGATCCATTCTGTATCATTGTGTACATTTTCCCATGTGCTGTGTTTCCTTTGTACTTCCTAGAAATGCCTTTAATGTTTCTAGCGATCAGCTATTAGAGCCCTTTCACAATGGGGCGGTTTGCAGGAGCTATTGCGCTAATAATAGCGCCTGCAAACCGACCCGAAAGTGCCGCTACTTTCATTCCAGTGTGAAAGCCCCGAGGGCTTTCACACTGGAGCGATACGCTGGCAGGACGGTAAAAAAAGTCCTGCCAGCAGCATCTTCGGAGCAGTGAAGGAGCGGTGTGTATACCGCTCCTTTACTGCTCCTGCCCATTGAAATCAATCTATGCAGAGGCGCTTTGCGGTGGTATTTAACCCTTTCTCGGCCGCTAGCAAGGGGTAAAACCGCCCCGCTAGCGGCCGCATACCGACGGTAAAACGCCGCTAATAATAGCGGTGTTTTACCGCCGACGCCGCCCCCCGCCCCAGTGTGAAAGGGCTCTTAGTAAAATGTGAAAATCTAAAATTTTAAGTTTTATTTCTTGCCCTTATTGTGATGTAACTCTACGTTTATATATACACTCTGCAATTGCACTTCAAATTATGAGCTGCAAGCACAAACTTGCACGTGGTTAAAGTATTGTCAGAAGAAATAAAAAAGGCCATGTTCAATCCACATAATGTACACAATTCGACTCCTACAAGTATACATACATCATATGCGAACAATGAGCAATCACATCCAACAAACAGCACAAGCAAACACTAACCCGTCTATGTTTTACAAATGACCTGTCGGAAAGGAATTTCTGTCTGTTTTTTCCATGATTCAGCCATGCGGCTATTGAATCCAGCTTGTAAATATCTATCACTTGGCTAGATTTATGTGCTGTCACTTTCTCAGGAAAGTGTTGTAATTTCTGTTGACTGTTGCATGCAGTTGATTTGCTGTAAGTGATGGTTCGGCCAGTCTGTGTTAAGAATGTTTAAGACATTTCTGTAGACACATTATCCTTCAATAACAGACACACAAATGATATCATAGGGCTTTAATGATGTCTCCTACAAGGTTTATTGGTACATGTGGAGGGAAAAGTAAATGCAGGGTATGTGTGTTTTTTTTTTTTTTTTTTTTTTTTTTGTGTATACGATTTTGTATGCAAAATGTACAGTATATTCTACAATACAGGGATTAAAGCAGAGTGGAAAGTGTGTATATATGTATGTGTGTGTATATGCAGTGCTTTTTTTTTCAGCAGGAACTAGGGGGAACTCAGTTCCACCACCTCTGGCTCAGGTCTTCTGCTCCCTGCTCACCACTATCACTTGGTAACACTGAAGTCCAGCTTCTGCATTTAGAAGTGATATCTTATTTCCCAGTAGCTCCCACCACAGCTCATATCTCCTTCGCAGATTCCACAGAGTGATGGACAGGGACAAGGGAGATACAGATCAAATAACCAGGGTTCAGTGCAGTCATGGGCAGGAGAGGGTGCATGGTAGGCTGCACCCTCTGTGGACTCCATTTTTTCCCTGGTGACCAGTTGTTGATGCTCCTACTGCATGATCTCCCTTGGAAGTGACTGTAGTATAGTATAGTATGCTGGGAAGTACTACAGCCTGATAGGTGTTTTAGCTTAATATTGCAACAAAGGTAAGACATATGACAGATGGTGGAGCTTTTAAGGAGGGGGGAGAAGATGAGGGCAGAAGAGGGTGGGGTTGTATGCAGAGGGAAGAGCTACAATTTGATGCCATTTGGCAGGTATGTGTGTGTGGCGGGCATGGTTGAGTTCCTGCACCTATTCTCTGAGAAAAAAAGCCCTGTATGTATATGTGTGTGTGTATGTGTATGTATATGTGTGTGTGTGTGTGTGTGTATATATATATATATATATATATATATATATATATATATATATATATATATATATATATATATATATATATATATATATATATATATTACACATACACACACACACACACACACACACACACACACGGGACGGAAAGTATTCAGACCCCCTTAAATTTTTCACTCTTTGTTATATTGCAGCCATTTGCTTAAATCATTTAAGTTCATTTTTTCTCCTCCATTAATGTACACACAGCACCCCATATTGACAGAAAAACACAGAATTGTTGACATTTTTGCAGATTTATAAAAAAAAAAAAAAAAATGAAATATCACATGGTCCTAAGTATTCAGACCCTTTGCTCAGTATTTAGTAGACGCACCCTTTTTGATCTAATACAGCCATGAGTCTTTTTGGGAAAGATGCAACAAGTTTTTCACACCTGGATTTGGCATTCCTCCTTGCAGATCCTCTCCAGTTCTGTCAGGTTGGATGGTAAACGTTGGTGGACAGCCATTTTTAGATCTCTCCAGAGTTGCTCAATTGGGTTTAAGTCAGGGCTCTGGCTGGGCCATTCAAGAACAGTCACAGAGTTGTTGTGAAACCACTTCTTCGTTATTTTAGCTGTGTGCTTGGGGTCATTGTCTTGTTGGAAGGTAAACCTTCAGCCCAGTCTGAGGTCCTGAGCACTCTGGAGAAGGTTTTCGTCCAGGATATCCCTGTACTTGGACGCCTTCATCTTTCCCTCGATTGCAACCAGTAGTCCTGTCCCTGCAGCTGAAGAACACCCCCACAGCATGATGCTGCCACCACCATGCTTCACTGTTGGGACTGCATTGGACAGGTGATGAGCAGTGCCTGGTTTTCTCCACACATACCGCTTAGAATTAAGGCCAAAAAGTTCTATCTTCGTCTCATCAGACCAGAGAATCTTATTTCTCACCTTTCTCTTGGAGTCCTTCAGGTGTTTTTTTAGCAAACTCCATGCGGGGTTCATGTGTCTTACACTGAGGAGAGGCTTCCGTCGGGCCACTCTGCCATAAGGGGTGGAGGACTGCAGTGATGGTTGACTGTCTACAATTTTCTCCCATCTTCCGAATGCATCTCTGGAGCTCAGCCACAGTGATATTTGGGTTCTTCTTTACCTCTCTCACCAAGGCTCTTCTCCCCCGATAGCTCAGTTTGGCTGGACTGCCAGCTCTAGGAAGGGTTCTGGTCGTCCCAAACGTCTTCCATTTAAGGATTATGGAGGCCACTGTGCTATTTGGAACCTTAAGTGCAGCAGAATTTTTTTTGTAACCTTGGCCAGATCTGTGCCTTACCACAATTCTGTCTCTGAGCTCTTCAGGCAGTTCCTTTTGACCTTATGATTCTCATTTTCTCTGACATGCACTGTGAGCTGTAAGGTCTTATATAGACAGGTGTATGTCTTTCCTAATCAAGTCCAATCAGTATAATCAAACACAGCTGGACTCAAATGAACAAATGAAGGTGTAGAACCATCTCAAGGATGATCAGAAGAAATGGACAGCACCTGAGTTAAATATATGAGTGTCACAGCAAAGGGTCTGAATACTTAGGACCATGTGATATTTCAGTTTTTCTTTTTTAATAAATCTGCAAAAATGTCAACAATTCTGTGTTTTTCTGTCAATATGGGGTGCTGTGTGTACATTAATGAGGGGAAAAAACTGAACTTAAATGATTTTAGCAAATGGCTGCAATATAACAAAGAGTGAAAAATTTAAGGTATATATATATATATATATATATATATATATATATATATATATATAATCTGAGAGAGATCACAAAAGTGAGTACACCCCACACATATTTGTTAATATTTTATTATATCTTTTCATGTGACAACACAGGGGGTATGTCCTACGCCTACATACTTTTGCATATTGAATAGGCGTTCCTCATTCTCATCTTAAAATTTAGAAGGTATGAATTGGTATGTATTTTGTGTGTATATTTAGCTATTTGCCTGAAGTTCAACTCAAGTTTAGAAAGAATACTTATGCACCCAAAGAAGATATAATTATATATACAGACAGTCCCTGGGTTTACATACAGTATCTCACAAAAGTGAGTACACCCCTCACATTTTTGTAAATATTTTATTATTTCATTTCATGTGACAACACTGAAGAAATGACATTTTGCTACAATGTAAAGTAGTGAGTGTAAAGCTTGTATAACAGTGTAACTTTGCTGTGCCTTCAAAATAACTCAACACACAGCCATTAATGTCTAAACCGCTGGCAACAAAAGTGAGTACACCCCTAAGTGAACATGTCCAAATTGGGCCCAATTAGTCATTTTTGCCTCCCCGGTGTCATGTGACTCATTACTGTTACAAGGACTTATGTCTGAATGGGGAGCAGGTGTGTTACATTTGGTGTTATCGCTCTCACTCTCTCATACTGGTCACTGGAAGTTCAACATGGCACCTCATGGCAAAGAACTCTGAGGATCTGAAAAAAGAACTGCGGCTCCATGTGTGAATGGACACACAGAGCAGTGGCTCGATTTGGGTGCAGTCATAGCAAGCTGCTTGCTGTGGGGGCACCCGACAGGAGGGAGAAGCCAGGAGCGCCAGTGTGGGACCTGAGAAGAGGAGGATCCGGGCCAGTCTGTGCAAAACCACTGCACAGAGCAGGTAAGTATAACATGTTTATTTTAATAAAAAAAAAAAAATGAAAACTTTACAATCAATTTAAACTTCAGCTTTAAGCCAAAGACCATTACAGAAAGGATGTCCACCTCTGTATTAAGCTGGCCATAGATGGATTGAATTTTGATCACCTCCTGTGATGGTGGAGGTGAGCAGTAACGACTGGACCTCACTTAGAAATGTCCTAGCAACGTCTTTGGAGTATTCCAGTCAGGCTTCAGGAGATATGTAAATGGCCTACACCTATAGCAAGGGCATTATTCAATTTTAGGTCAGAGCTGCTGTCTTTTATCTACAGACACCCCTTACCTGCATAGGCAGTTTTTTTGTAAATGTGAACTAACCCTTTAAGTATGAGTTACATTTTTGAAATATTTTTCAGTTTAGAATAAAAACACAAATGGGGCATTTAATAAAGCAGCGTACCAAATAAAACCTGATCTGCCTTTAAAAAATAATTTTAGATAGGCAAATTCATTCTAGGGGCGTTGTCAAATTTTAGCTGAGGTATGCTGACGCTGCTGAATTTGGTCTGGGCTTCTAGGTTTTAGTGGCCTCTGGTGACGAAAGAGTTAAACACCAAAACATCCCTGTAGCTCAGCTTTTCTAAAACGTATTATCCCAGAGGAACCTTTTTAAAATAAGTTTCAGGTCTTGGAGAAACCTTGCTAGAACCAATTGGCCATTGGTGGGAAACCTTTCCCTTACATTGGAGGTTAGTGGAAAGAATACCTGGTGGTGTCATGCTGCTGGCTTTGCCAAGTGGAGTTGGTCCTGGAACTATGCAGGCACCATCAGATGACTCAAATGCTGCAACCCCCCCCCCCCCCCCCCAAAAAAAAACACCCCTCCTAGCACAAATCCTTTACCCTTAAATTTTGTTTCCTAGTACACATACTCCCCCCCCTCCCCACTTCCAATCCCTCCCAGCACAAACTTCCCCCCCCAAATCCCCCTTCCTAGCACAAATCTTCCGCCCCCCCTCCCCCCCAAAAAAAAAATACTCCTTGCCGAACCCCAAATTTCCCCTTCCAACACAAATCCTCCTGACCCCCAATCCCCTTGTGGCGCCCCCCCGGCATGATACTATAGTGCCCAGGACAGTGGACCCTCCTATCCATCCCTTGTCCCTGCCCTGCCAGGAGGTTTTACAAGGGATCAGGTCTAACTGCTGCACCATCAGGTTGGACTTCTTACCATGAAGCCTGAGTGTTCCTTTTATGTTGTATAGCATCATGGGAGCCATAGCTCACTGCCATTTGAAAATATTCACCTTTTTTTTTTTTTTGTCCTTGTGTTATAATCCTAAGACTCCAAACTTCAATATGCAGGATCCTTTACTAGAGCTGACTGTATGAGTAATGGTTGGGCATTGTTTTAAAAACCTGTTATTAAAGGATTATGACGATTTTAATATGGAAATCCATCTTGGGAGCTCTGTTGCCTATAATTTTTTTATTTTTTTTTTAAAGTATGTGAAAGATTGTTTTATATGTCTTTTAGATTGCATATAAAATGTGCCAGGTGTTCCCACATAGCTTGAGCTGAGGTATGAAGCAAGGAGAGTACAGTGTGACAATAAAAGGACTGCAATTATCTTGCCCTGGCAAGCAGCCAGTCTCCTATTGCAGCTATTAGTAAATGTGGCTCCAAGAAACTGGTGGGGCCATTTGCGAAGGGTATAATTAGCAAATCAGAAGCTTCAGTCTATGTCATGCATAGTTCTGGCTCGGCTGAAAATAAAGCAGAACAAATAAAATAGGAAGCAAGGGATTACACAGAGACATGCAATAGCTGCTACGGATTCAGGATAAAGAAGTCAAATTGAATGAGGCTGAATGAATTGCTTTTTTTTTATGTCATTTTGTATTTATTTTTCTTCACTTTTTCCGTCTGGGGGCAGAGGGGAAGTGTAAAATAGCGTGCAGGGCATCCAAAGACAATTATTTAAATATGCCCTTTGGAACATGGATTGCACAGAGGAAAACCTAATTTCCTTTTTGCTGTTTTGAAAGAAATTCTTGTGTTTTTTTTTTTTTTTTTTTTTTTTGCTGTTTGAATTTTCCTTTTTTTTTTTTTTTTGAAAAGCATCATCTAGCATTGAGTTAACAAGGTTTCACGCGTTTACTTTTTTTTTTCCGTAGTGCATTTTGTGCATTAACGTAAAAAAAAAAAAAAAAAAAATACTACCTGTCCTTGACCTCCCCCCCCTTTCCCTCAACACTTGGCTCCATATCACCATTCCAGCGATGTCACCAGCAACGCTTTCTGCTTTCACAGGAGAAATTGAGGGCAGTGGAACCATAGGTGCAAACAGGTGTAGTGGTGCTGCTACCTTCCTTCATTCCTCAGCTTCACCTGGTGCTCTGACCGATAAGGTGCCGATTCCTCTGTGTACTGTGAACCACTGGAGGGACAGCTGGCACTCAGGTAAACGTTAAATGGCAATATCCTTTATTGAAAGTACATGAAACAGCCAATGCGTTTCTGCCGTCAGGCCTTAGTCTTTGCCATGACGAAGGTATGAAGGCCAAAACGCGTTAGCCGACTGTCCCTCCAGTGGTTCACAGTGGAGCCATAGGCTCCTGCTGCAATCAGTCAACTTTCTGTGAGAAGAGCGCAGGGCAGTGGCTGACAGTTGCTGTGTGTAATCTATGGACACGCACAACATGGCCCGTGCTTCCCTAGCACCCAGCTTAGTAAAGGAGACACCAAAGGATGAAGGCTTGAACAGTGCTAGTCAGGACTGCCAGAAGAGGAGCTAAGGGACTTTCCTGTTTAATATCATAGAACAGAACAGGTAAGTATAACCACTTTTATTTATTTATTTTATAAATAACCTCGAGTATCACTATAAATGAGACCTTAGTTACATAGGTTGAAAACTGGACCATCTAGTCCAACTAAAAAAAAAAAAAAAAGAATAGAATTGTTGACAGACCCCAATACCCACAATTAATACAGAGAATGGCAACAAAAATCTGTTGGGGGGGAAAAAAAAACTGGTTTTGCATATACTTCAAAGCAAATTAGTGAATCTCATTTTTTGCATTGTCTGCCTGCATTCTCAAAGTGTGTCAGAAATTTAGAAGTATTATCTGTAATAACATATTTGCAAATATTAAAAGACAGTAGAGATAGTTTTCAGGTCCTGTGCTATGTTACTTGGGGCACCAATCAATGCATTATGACATGTCAAGAAAGTGTGAATGTTTGCCCTAAATCCAGACGTTTGTCGTTTAGGGGCTTATTCCAGTGTTTTCGGGAGTAGCGAAGGAAATGTAAAGTTTCATACCTCCCATCCTGTTCTCGGATAATCAACATCTGCACATTCTATGGTGAATGGATTAAAGTGCTTCTAAAGGCAGAAGGCTTTTTATCTTAATGCATTCTATGCATTAAGGTAAAAAAACCTTTTGGGTGCAGCCCCCCCCCCCATACTTATCTGAGTCCCATCTCGATCCAGCGAAGTGCATAAGAGCATTGGCTCTCCCGGGTCTCTCTCTCCTCATTGCCTCTCACAGGAGCGGGCGCCATTGGGTTCTGCTGCTGTTAATCACAGCCGGTGATCCAGTGAGGGGAGAGTGGGGGGCGGGGCCAAGTCGCACTCTGTGTGTGAATGGACAATGTCCATTCACAGCTGCGTAGCTTGGGAGCGAACCTGCTCAAGTGCCCCCATAGCAAGGTGCTTGTTATTTGGGGCACTCTGTAGGGAGAGAAGCCAGGATGGTCAACAGGAGACCTAAAAAGAAGAGGATTGAGGCTGCTCTGTGGAAAACCATTTCACAGAGCAGGTAAGTATATCATGTTTGTTATTAAAAAAAAAAAAAATTACAACCTTTACAGTCATATTAAGGTGTCATAGGCCTCATGCACCCTGAGCCTTCAGCCCTTGTGCATAAGGACCCTGGTTACCTCTCCCTATATGTGTCTTCCCCATGCTAGGACCCTGATGTTTAGGTGCAGGGCACAATGTTTAGGGCTTTTTTTCGCCCAAGGACATTCCAAGCATTAGTCCCTGGGTGTGCATACTGCCATAAACTTTAGTTCTGCTCCATGCACCTTCCATCCCGTCTAGCTGCAGCAGCTTATAGAGTCTTAGAGGATGGCATCAGGGCTGTTTAGTGTTCCCGTGCTTTCCTCCTGCACCTAAATGCCCATATCTTGTGCATCAGGGCTGAATGGCTATAAAGGCTAGGATATCTTCCTGACATTAATTGTAACTGACGAAGTGACTTGCATAAGCTATGAAACATCTTCAGCATTACAGAACACGTCCTTTTGAATATGATTAACTATTCGCTTTCCCATGATATGGATAAATGGGATCCTGTACAGATGTAAAGGTATGATATGGTATGGCATCAGAAGGTACTTGGCTATTGTCTGCACATTTTGCTATATTGCTTATTAAAAATATGTTACACGTTTACCTATGTTCACGCTAATCCCCACATTTTGTAACCATTTCCATGCAATTGTAATGCATTTGTAATGTGTTTCAGTGCATTCTTCTTGAAACTGGTTTACATGCGTTCCTGGTGGAAAAAAATGCTTACTGCTAAACACAGTTTGATTTTACTTTGCATGCATTTAGGATATGTTTTTCAAAAATGCACCTTAAGCATCTAGCGCAAACAAGTCCTTAAAGTTATTCTAAAGGTACATTTTTATTTTTTAAATATAACAAACATGTCCTACTTACTTGCTCTGTGCAATGATTTTGCAAAGAGAAGCCCCAACCCTCCTCTTCTGGGGTCCCCTAATGGCGCTCCTGGCCCCTCCCTCGTCGAGTGCCCCCATAGCAACCTGTTTGCTTTAGGGGTACTCGTGTGTGCTCACTCCCGAGCCGGCGATGTGTGTCCATTAACCTCCCTGGCGGTATGATTATTTCGGATTTTAGGTGCTGAAAGCGGTACAATTATTTTGCATGGAAATTTGGCGTTTTATATTGTAGGTCTGTAAATCTTAACAATAACACACTTAAATCTGTCCAAACCAGAGTCTAGTAGATATCCCGGGTATGATAAAGTTTGAAACACAAAAACATAAATTATAATATAATAAATAAAAATAAATAATTAAAAAAAAATAAAAAAAATAGTAATAAAATAAATTTCCCCACAATTCACTATCGCTCAATTCTGCAAGTGTTCTAATTTACTATCGCTGTTTTCTAGCTGGTCTAAAGCCACTTTTGACGTAAAGGGACACTTTTTGGTTGCTATGGACAATCTCCAGTTTCCAGGCAGAAAGAACAGTGTATATCATGTAAAACTGCATGCAGGGCATGGGCCAGAGCACTGGGGACAAAAGGGATGTGAAATCATTTCATACAGTACTGTAATCTGTAAGATTACAGTACTGTATGTGTTATGATTTTGACATTTTTTTGAATTTGCCGCCAGGCTCCGCCCCCGTGCGTCGCGCCGCTCGCAGGGAACGGAGCCTGGCACGGAGAGGCTTCGGAGGAGGACGGAGCCCTCGGACACTGCGGGGGACATCGCAGGATCCCGGGGACAAGGTAAGTAACGCTGCCCCAGGATCCTGCAATGCGATCCCGAGTGTGGCTCGGGGTTACCGCTAATGGTACTGAATTTTAACCCCGAGCCACACTCGGGAAAACCGCCAGGGAGGTTAAAAGCTGAGCCGGCTGTGAGTGTCTGGCTAGGCCCAGCCCGCCTCTCTCTCCTCACTGGCCATTGGCTCCCGCTGCTGCCTCTCTGTCCAGTGAGGAGAGAGAGAGACACTCGTTGTTCTTGTGCGCAGTGCTGAATTGAGATCAGGCTCATTTTTACCTTAACATGGTTCTAAAACCTAAATATTTTTTACTTTAATGCATTCCTTGCTTTAAAGTAAAAAATGTTTAGGCATCAGCATCCCCCCTCATCCCCCTTTTACTTACCTGAGCCCTCACTTGATCCAGCGCCATGCAGGTCTGCAGCTCTTCTCTCCCCTCACTTCTGGGTCTTGCTGACTTTCCTGGGGCACCAGGAGCTATTGGCTCCCAGTGCTGTCATTTAAAGCCAGTGACAAAGGAAGCAGGGTGGCGGGCCGAGCCCTGCTGTCTGTGTCAATGGACGCAGCAGCGGGGCTTTGGAGCGAGCACACACGAGTGCCCCAATGAGAAGCGGCTTCCCATGGAGGTACTGAACAGAGAGGAGGGGCCAGGAGCGCCGGCAGGGGACCCGAATAGAGGAGGTTAGCGGCTGCTGTGCAATTCCATTGCACAGAGCAGGAGTGTATAGACATGATTGTTATATATAAAACAAAAAGTATCTGTTGCGCTAAAAAATAATAATAATAAACAAAAGAAAAAGCAGCTGACACAATAATGAAACATATATAATAAAAAAAGTAGCGCTGAAATCATAAATAAACAATAAAGTCCATCTATCATAAGGACGATCTAATCCAAATCTTCATCCAAAGACCAAAAGACCAAAAAACGAGGCTTGTACACTCACATATTTTAAAATGACCACCAAGCATGTAGAAACATAATGGTGTTTACAACCGAAAAGATGGCCCAGGGTGGAGCTTAGGACGTGTGACGCTGATTGGAGATGCAGCAGCCATCTTTTCGGTTGGAAACTGTTATGTTTTTACATGCTTTTTTTCTATTTATACTTATACTTGGAAGCTGGAGCTGTCTGTGAAATTTAAAGTGGTTGTATAGTCTATTTGTATAATAATAATAATAAGGCTTACCTGTAGGTAAAAAAAAATATCTCCTAAACCTGTATGGTTTAGGAGATATTCCCCTTGCTATGAGCCGCTGACTGCAGCGGCGCATGCGCACAGGGCATTCTCGGCTGAAGGCCCGGCAGCTGCCGGACCTTGCCGGGGAAGAAATCTCCCGCGCGCATGCACGGGAGTGACGACATCGCGGTTTCAGCCACTCGCAGCGCTGGAGCCGCGATACCCGGAAGACACGCCGAGGCAACATGACAGCTCCCTTGGCGTGGACCAGGTAAGATACCGACGCCTCGTTCTAAGGTAAGTATTTTATAATGAGCTAGTATGCGGTACATACTAGCTCATTTATGCCTTTTGCCTTACAGGGGTAAAAAAAAAAAAATGTCAGCAGGTATACAACCGCTTTAAGGGAGTTAATGGAGTTAATGTTCATTGAGAGTAATGGGCTTAACTGCCATCTGAGGTGATCGATCGATGCAGAGGGATCGTTGGGGCCATTCATCAATGTTTATTTTGTGTGTACCCTACACACTGACGGTAAGGGTCAGTTGATTGGGTGTTGGTGGTGGCTATCCTTTCCATTCTACTTGCCTTTTGGATGAAGATTTGGATTCGATCGTCCTTATGATAGATGGACTTTATTGTTTATTTATGATTTTAGCGCTACTTTTTTTTAATATATATAAACGATCTCTATTGTCTAGGCGTGTCAGGAAGCTGACACTCCGCAGCGCTAATCACGGGTAGTGAGACATTTCCCAATCTGTGCAGCCGGGAAGTGTGTCACTGCCTGTGATTAGCGCTGCGGAGTGTCAGCTTCCTGGCGGACACGGGCATGTGGAGTTGCCAACACTCCTGAGCTCATCCTTAATGTTAACTTTACTATTGCTTTAATGTACTTTCAGCTTTTACAACTACTTTAAACATGGAAACTTGTTAGAAACCAGTTAAACTGCAGTGTGCCTCTTCTCGCGCTTTCATTGTCTATTTGGACTGCTGGTGTGGCTCACTCATTGACATCCAGTGTTTCGTAAATAGTTTTATATCTGAATAGACCGGATAGGTTTATTTAGACAACAAATCAAAGGTGGGCAGAATGGTGTCAGCAGTAGTAGGGTTCATATTTCTGGGTTTGGATTTTAGGAAATACTTTATGCCTTTATCATTTATGAGCTCTTTCAATGCTTTTTTTAACGTGGACAGTAACTCAAAATGAAGAGTTGCTGTGCAATAGGGAGCATCTAGAAATGTTATTTGTGCCTAGGCAGTCCCCTTACAACATTTACATTTTGTCATCAAAAATGAGCGTACGTTTCTTGACAAGGTCAGGTTGGTCAAGCTGAAGACTTTGAAGCATCAAGTGATTTTCATTGCATATTCTGTGTAGGAAAGAAAGGAGAAGGAGGAAAAACTTCTGAAGGAAAAGCAGAAGAACGAAGTGCAAGAGCAACGGAAAAGTTCTGTACAAGAGAGGAGTAAAGAAAAGTATCAAGAATGGTTGAGTAAAAAGAAAGAAGCTGAACAGGAAAGAAAACGAAAAGAAAAAGTATGTATTTACTTAGATCAAAGCCTAATTTCATCTTCTCCCCTCCGTGTGTGTGTATATATGTATGTATGTATGTGTATGTATGTATGTGTATGTGTGTGTATATATATATATGTATATATATATATATATATATATATATATATATATATATATATATATATATATATATATATATATATATATATAAATATACAGTTCATCCAGAAAGTATGCACAGCGCTTCATTTTTTCCACATTTTTGTTATGTTACAGCCTTATTCCAAAATGGATTAAATTCATTATTTTCCTCAAAATTCTACAAACAATACCCCATAATCACAACGTGAAAGAAGTTTGTTTGGGAAAAAAAATCACATTTACATTAGTATTCACAGCCTTTGCTCATTACTTTTTTTGAAGCACTCTTGGCACCAAATACAGCCTCAAGTCTTTTTGAGCATGATGCTACAAGCTTGGCACACCTATTTTTGGGCAGTTTCCCCCATTCTTCTTTACAGGACATCTCAAGCCCCATCAGGTTGGATGGGGAGCGTCGGTGCACAGCCATTTTCAGATCTCTCCAGAGATGTTCAATCTGGTTCAAGTTTGGGCTCTGGCTGAGCCACTCAAGGTCATTCACAGAGTTGTCCCATAGCCGCTCCTTTGTTATCTTGGCTGTGTGCTTAGGGTCTTTGTCCTGTTGGAAGATGAACCTTGGTCTGAGGTCCAGAAGGCTCTGGAGTGGGTTTTCATCAAGGATGTCTCTGTACATTGCTGCATTCATCTTTCCTGAAAAACGTCCCCACAGCATGATGCTGCCACCACCATGCTTCACTGTAGGCATGGTATTGGCCAGATGATAAGTGGTGCCTGGTTTCCTCCAGACATGATGCTTGCCATTCAGGCCAAAGAGTTCAATCTTTGATTCATCAGACCAGAGAATTTAGTTTCTCATGGTCCGAGAGTCCTTCAGGTGCCTTTTGGCAAACTCCAGGCGGGCTGTCATGTGCCTTTTTACTGAGGAGTGGCTTCTGTCTGGCCACTCTACCATACAGGCCTGATTGGAGTTTTGCAGAGATGGTTGTTCTTCTGGAAGGTTCTCCTCTCTTCACAGAGAAATGCTGAAGCTCTGTCAGAGCGACCATCGGATTCTTGGTCACCTCCCTGACTAAGGCCCTTCTCCCCCGATCCCTCAGTTTGGCCGGGCGGCCCACTCTAGGAAGAGTTCTGGTGGTTCCAAACTTCTTCCATTTGCAGATGATGGAGGCCACTGTGCTCATTGTTTCTGTACCCTTCCCCAGATCTGTGCCTCCATACAGTTCTGCCTAGGAGGTCTACAGACAATTCCTTTGACGTCATGGCTTGGTTTGTGTTCTGACATGCACTGTTAACTGTGGAACCTTATATAGACAGGTGTGTACCTTTCCAAATCATGTCCAATCAACTGAATTTACCACAGGTGGGCTCCAATCAAGTTGTAGAAACATCTTAAGGATGATCAGTGGAAACAGGGTGCACCGGAGCTCAATTTTGAGCAAAGGCTGTAAATACTTGAGTAACAGTAATAAGGAGAGCCGGCAAAACTGTAATTCTTGAACTGTCGTTTATTGATACATCAGAGTGACAATAAAACAATAGCTACAACTAAGGCTATTGCCGAAACGCGTCAGCTTTATTGTTTTATTGTCACTCTGATACCCCAATAAACCACACTTCAAGGACTACAGTTTTGCTGGCTCTCCTTATTACTGTTACATTGGAGTGTGTTGGCACACCTCAAGCCTCGGCACCTGTGAGTGGACCTGGTGTATGGATTGAGTTGTCCCTGCAGAGAGCGTTGTTACCCTTCTTCTTTTCCATGTAAATACTTTTCTACATGTGATTTTTTTTTTTTTTTTTTTTTTTTCATTTTTTATAAAATTGCAAAGATTTCAAACAAACTTCTTTCACGTTGTCATTAGGGGGTATTATTTGTAGAATTTTGAGGAGAATAATGAATTTAATCCATTTGGAATAAGGCTGTAACATAACAAAATGTGGAAAAAGTGAAGCGCTGTGAATACTTTCCGGATACACTGTATGTGTATATATGTTTGTGAGAGAATAAATATATAAATATTTTCTCTCTATATAGATAGAGAGAGATATAATCTCTCTCTATGTATTAGATAGATAGATAGATAGATAGAGCTATCTATCTATCGATCGATCGATCTATCGATCTATTCACACACACACTATAATTTATTTTTTTTTCGTGCATAATCAACCCCCATTGAGACAGTATTTCTTGGTAAACTTTTAACCGCTATTCTCTTTGAAGTTTCTGTCATTTATCTTTCTCTACATTTTCGTCTTTTTTTTTTTCCATGCACCTGAATTTATTTTTTCTATTTTAAGCCATATTTCTTCTTTCTAAATAAAATCGCTAACAGTGGTTAGAGCTGAAAATAGTTTCTTGCTAAGCAGGTAGTGCTGTTCCACGAATGAAAGCCCTTGAGCGCTAATTAAAATGTAATTTTCTTCTGCGGTGACTGAACGAACCCTTCTGGAAGACCCATACTATTTACACTTTAACCATTTTGTGGGCGAAGCACATTCTTGAAGCCCTGAATTACAATCCCTCCTGGAAAAGTAGAGGATATTAATAAGTTCCATAAATACATTTATGGAACATTTGCAAGATCGCAAATAACGAACCTTGCCCAGGGGAGACTGCAGAGCAGCCTATATTTTTTTTTTTTTTTAATGAACTGCGCCGTGATCGGACACAGGCCTGTCCTTGCAGTTTGCAGAGCACACTGCTTCCCGCATTAGGCGGCTATTACAAATATTACATGGCACGTTCAACTAGCATTTTGCATCATAGATGAAAGAGATGTAGGACCTCTCGGCATACCTTCTTTTTTTTGAAGGAGGCGTCTTGTATTCTGGTACCCGTTTCACAGTCTTTATGGAAAGGTGAAAGAGGGCAGAGGTAATGAGGAGGTAATTGGGTTCCTATGTCTTTCTTTTTTTTTTTTTTTTTTTCTTTTTTTGCAGGAAGAAGGTGAGATGCGTCTAGCTGAGCAGAGAGCTAAGAAAGAACAGGCAGAGCAAATATTCCAGGAGTGGCTAGAACAGGCTAAAAACAAGCCACGACCAACTTCAAACAGCTATGGCTATGTCAACGGGAAATTAACAGGTATGTTGCTAGGGAACGTTCAACTCCGGACTCTTTGCAGTGGGCCCCTTCCCAGCCAGTGTCATTAGTACAGTGACAGTGCATATTTTTGGTACTGATCACAGTATTGGTGTCATTGATCCCCAAAAAGTGTCAGTGTCCCGATTTTGTCCGCCGCAATATCGCAGTCCAGCTATAAGTCACTGATCGCTGCCATTACTAGTAAAAAATAAATTAAAAAATCTATTAATATATCCCATCATTTGTAGATGCTATAACTTTTGCGCAAATTAACTAATATATGCTTATTGGGGGTTTTTTTTAATCAAATATATGTAGCAGAATACATATTAACCTAAACTAATGAAGATTTTTTAATGAAGAAATTAGATTTTTTTTACAATTCTTCTTTATTGGGTATGTTTTATAGCAGAAAGTAAAAAAATGTTTTGTTTTGTTTTTTTTTTCAAAATTGTCTGCCTTTTTTTGTTTCTAGCACAAAAAAAAACACAGAGGTGATCAAATACCACCAAAAGAAAGCTCTATTTGTAGGAAAAGGACATCCGTTGTATTTGGGTACAGTGTCGCATTACCATACAATTGTCAGTTAAAGTGACCCAGTGCCGTATTGCAAATATCAGCACGAGTCCCTTCTGACAAGTTTTCCTGACACCAAGAGAAAAAAAGTGACAGGGGAGGGACCTCCAGCCCTCAGCCAGTAATTGACAGCCTCAGCTCTGTTTCTGTGTGAAGGGGGGGTGTCCCTTCTTTCCAATCAGCTTTCAGAGTTATCACTGAGCACTGCAGTGTATAATTTCAGCTCCCCGCCCCCTGTTTTCTGACAGCCCAGACAAGCTTGATAAATTTGAATGGCTGTAGAGAAGGGAAGACTGCAGATAAACAGGTGCAACTTATGTAGGAGAATTAGTTTCATCTCTGTTTATCATCTGAGGCTAGTCACTTCATTGTGTATATGAAACAACCACTTTAAGTCTAAGGAGTACAGTAAGAGGCTGCATTACTCGCCTGACTCCCTGCTTTGGCAGGCTTCAGCATTGTTACCTCCACAAAGCTTCAGTCTGTGGGCAGTCCCTCGGCATTACCACATACAATGTAGGATTATTAATCATGTATTGTGGGTGGTGGGACCAAGTATGTGATGGCGGCTGAGAGCAACTTAGAAAGTAGATTGCGGACCAGTTTCCCCGCTGGAGGAAGCCTGCTGGAGCGGGATGTTAGGGGTTACAGGAAGAGGCTGCATTGCTTGTCTGACTCCCTGATCTGGCACTGTCCTCGTCTCCCCGAAGCTCCTGTCTATACGTGGTCCCTCTGCATTATCCTTGAATCAAATCCCGGACAGTACATTTTCTGCATTATGTTTACATGTTTTCCCTGTGGTTGCATGGGTTTCCGTTGGGTGATCTGGTTTCCTCCCACACTCCAAGAACATGCTGGTAGGGTAATTGGCTAATGTCTAACTTGGCCCTAATGTGTATTAATGCATGCAAGACAGGCAACCTTAGATTGTAAGTTTCCGGAGGACAGAAATGAATGAGTATGTAAAGTGCTGCATAACTGTCAGAGCTATACAATGCTTGTAATAAATGAATAGAAAAAACTGGTGCTCCCCATACAGTGTTTCTCCTGAAGCAGGAAATATTTTGCACGTACAGCACCATCTGCAGGTAAAATCTAGTATTGCACTTTGTCCACTAAGATGTAATGGTGCTTTGTGGCACACAGGACAGGTCTCCAGAGAGTCTATTTGGTGTTAAAAGGTATTTCTTAAATAAATAAATACAAAAGACCACTCCACAGCTGATGTGCAGTTTAATTAAGCATTATTCCTGGGAATTAAGTGAGAGCAATCGGGGAGCTAGGTGTGCAAACGCAACTATGTTAAAGTAGCAAAATGTGCTCACCTTATCGTAATCTTCCTTGTGATCAACTACATCCACAAATCCAAATTGGTCCCTTAGACATCAGTAGGGAGGGCATTATGAGTCTACTGGAGTCCGTACATTGTAACTTCCACTCTCTATGACTCCTTCATCGCCAGTTATATTTACATTTTCAGGGCCAGTTTGATTTTCATTGGTCTCTGAGTGAAACATCCATCCAACACAGTGTGTGTTGCAGCATCACATATGGGTGTGTTCCAGGATCACCAAATTGCCTTCACAATTGCAGATTTTCTGTTTCACATTGTGAACAAGCTGGTGTTAGTCTTCTAGAAATATGAGCCCTGTGACATGCTTTTCTTGAAGGCAAATACAGCAATTCATATTTAATCACCACATGAGACATGCTGTACACCTTTCATTGGGGTGTATTGATTTATTGGCTCTATGTTAGCATAAGGCCTCATGCACTGGGTGTTTTCAATGCCGCTTCTAGAGGCATCTTGCGTTTTTTTTTTTTGCCTCTAAATGCCCCTCAATGTTAGCATTGTGTCCATGCACAATGTTCCACTTGACCCTCCCTTCTAGATTGTAACCTCTGACAAGCAGGGTTCTCTTATCCCTCCTGTATTGAATTGTATTGTAACTATACTGTCTGCCCCCTTGTTGTAAAGCGCAGCGCAAACTGTTGGCGTTATATAAATCCTGTATAATGCACACATAGACTTTTACAGGAGTTTGGAAGCACTGCCAGGCCGTTCAGGAGCAATAGCATTTTCGCAGAAAAATGTCTGACGTACCTAAACGCGCTCAAGCGCTTTGGCGTTCATTCATTTCTGTGGCCAGAACAAATACATTTTCTGGCCAATGAAGTTTAATAAATGCCCAAGCGCTTGACACACCTAAAGTGGTTTTAAAGCCTCAAGGTTTTTCACCTTCATGCATTCTGTGCATGAAGATGAAAAACCTTCTGTGCTGCAGCTCCCCCTCTAGACCCCCCCTTTTTTACCTGAGAGAAAAACTCACCCAAGCTCTAACACTATATAGTATAGTTGGTATGTAGAGTAGTCTGCACTCTGACTAATTAAGCTCTCAAAAGATTCATAGGAAGTACAGGCCAGCAACTCGACAACTTCTCCATAAAAAATATTTATTTAAGCATTACAGCAGTAACATCCAAATAACTGACGTGTTTCAGCTTTAGGCCTTCATCAAAAGCATGCTTTTGATGAAGGCCTAAGGCCGAAACACGTCAGCATTTTTGGATGATGTTACTACTGTAATGCTTCAATAAATATTTTCTATGGAAAAGTTGACGAGTCTTTTTTTTTTTTATTGGCTAGATAGCAGCAGGAGCTATTGGTTCACACTGCTGTCAATCAAATCCATTGACACGGGGCAGAGCCGAGTCCTGCTGTCTGTTTCAATGGACACAGCAGCAGCAGGACTCGGGAGGGAGCCCGCATGGGTGCCCCCAGGGAAATTGGCTTTCCGTGGGGGCACCCAATGAAGAGGAGGAGCCAGGAGAGCTAGCGTGGCACCCCAGAAAAAGAGGATCAGGGCTGCTCGGTGCAAAACATTGCACAGAGCTGGTAAGTATAGGCATGTTTGTTGTTTTTTTATTTATGTTTTTAACTAGGATTTTTTAACCCTCGTTTTAACTAAAAGCAACATTTTTTTGTTTTGTTTTAGATAGAGTGGAGAGGGATTAGAACCCCTGTCAGTTCTTATTGCTGTCTGTGTCCCAGGGAGATTCACCCTCTCTCTATTCTATTCTATCCTACTTACCATTATCATCAAAAGTGGTAGTAAAAGAAATTCCCAAATTTTGGGGGAATAGAGAGGGAAATCTTCCAATGAGGACACTAGTTCTGGTGACCCTGGTAACACTCCATGATTCGCTCAATTTGGAGGGATTTCCTCTCACTTCCTTTTTTGGCTGCAGGACAGGAAGTTAAGGGAAATCTCCGCAATGGGAAACAAATGGGAAAAGAAAAACAGAAGGGAGTTATAACTCTCCCTTACTCTATCCAAAATGGGAAAAAAATAAAGTTTTGCCTTTTTAGTGATGCAGCCTTTAGTGATACAGTGCATATATAGCCTAATGTAGAGTTCCTTGTACAACTCACATACAGCTACATCACAGTGTTCTAATCCATCTCCCCTCTATCCAAAAGCTAAAAAAAAAAAAAAAAAAAATGCCTTTTATGACACTTTAAACAATTATTGCACTTTCTCCATCAAGTATGCATTTGTATTTGTCCCAAAAGCCTATGAAAATGCCAATATGATGGTTTTCCTTTAATGAAGACAAGTCCTGGCTTAGCTTGCTGTCTTCCAAAGTTGTGTTTACATCCCACTTTGCTGTGATTAAAATGCTCTAGGCCACCACACAAGGGTTCTGTTTGGGGAAAGGAGACCAGCTCTACACTTGGCTCTGCAAAGCTTAAGTCCACCTTTTATTCCATGTAACATGTTACATTCATATTTAGGATTTACCATAGTGCCAAGCCTCCCACCCCCTACCTCTTACAGGAGCACAGGGTTCTTCTCCCCAACAGGTCCTCTCACATTTGAAAATTTATGTGGATTGATCCGGAAGAGATCTGTGAGTAAACTACAAGTCTCATCTTCCACCATGGCAGAGGGACTTGTAGTTCTTAATGGTATTAATTACCGCACTTGTAGTCCATCGACACTTGATTTGTAACCGAAAATCTATACCTCCAGTACAGACATGTAGCTGAAGGTAGAATCTTCAGGAGCCTGTGCGTTGCACCGGTGATCCACTGATCGCAAATGCAATGCTTTACAGGCTTGCAGCCGTGGCCAAAAGTTTTGAGATTGATATTAATATTAATTTTCACAAAGTCTGCTGCCTCATTTTTTTATGATGGCAATTTGCATATACTCCAGAATGTTATGAAGAGTGATCAGATGAATTGCAATTAATAGCAAAGTCCCTTTTTGACATGAAAATGAACTTAAAGAGGAGTTACACCCAAAAATGGAACTTCCGCTTTAAGGGAAGGTGACCCCCTGAGATGCCACATTTGGCATGTCATTTTTTTGGGGGGGGTGGATACACTCTTTTTAGAGGGTTCCAGCTCCCACTTCCTCCCAGCGCAAAGTGGCGCCGGAAGCAAGTTCACCTCTCCCCCTCCCTCTCGGCAATTATCTGGGACACAATCACAGGTCCCAGATGATTGCCTGGCCAGTCACGGCGCGGCTCGCGCATGCGCAGTGCGTGCCCAGCTGTGAAGCCACAGCCGGGCACCCACAGTGACAATGCTGGCGCCGCAGAGAGGAGCGGAGCTTCGTTACCCCGCATCGCTGGACCCTGGGACAGGTAAGTGTCCGATTTATTAAAAGTCAGTAGCTGCAGTATTTGTAGCTGCTGACTTTTTAATTTTTTTTTTTTTAATTTAAGCGGAACTCCGCTTTAATCCCATACAAAACATCTCTACTGCATTTGTGAAGAAGACTTCAGGGTGCCCAAGAAAGTACAGCAAGAGCCAGGAAAATTAATATTTGTGTCATTCTCAAAACTTTTGGCCATGGCTCTTCATGCAAAAAATAATCTCCTTTTTATTATTTTTTCTGCAAGTGTGGATGCATTTGTTTTAATTTTTAATATTTTTTTTGCAAAAGGTGAACGTAGCCTGAGCATGTCATCACAGCTTGGGAGGACTGCAGGCCTTGATACTTGAAGCATTTCTTTTGTAAAGTTATCCCAACTTATTGGCATTTTTTTGAGGAGCCATGGAAACGATTAATAAAGGGCTGATTTGCTTTATTCCCACCATTGGATCCCCTTGCTTGGATCTTCCAAGGGTGATCTGTAAGTAATATCTGGTTTAAGAAGACATTGTTGTGTTCCATAACATTTTAGTGAAGTGCTTTTTGTTTCTTTTTTGACAAACTAATACAACTTGACTGGTTATAAAAGTACATCAGATAAGTGTTAGTTTAATGCAAATTTTCCTTTAGATTTCTTCTCAGGAGCATGCAAGCCTTTTTAAGATTTTTTTTTTTTATAAGCATGAAAACAAATGTAATTTTTTTTCCCCTATTTAAAACTTTACAACCTATACAATAGTAGTGTTTTATGCATGGTAAATACATTTACTGCCTTTCTGGAGTGGAGACAGGCCAGGCATGCTTTTCATACCTTTGTTGGAAGCTCATAAAGTGCTGACAGTTTTCATTGCTGTCTGAAAACACCCCCCTCCCCTGTACATAACAAATGCCAGAGCTTGCTCTTAGGGCTGCTCTGAACTGTTTGGTGCTGTGTCCTCATGGCCGATACATACTGACATTGTGAGCTTCACACATTCCTGCTGTCAGCCAGTGTCTAGGCATCTGTGTCCAGGAACTGTGATAGTCAATCACGGGTCACTCACTCACAGTTCCTATATTCTTGAAGAGGCAAACTGGGGTACTTGCTATGGCATGTGTATTTGTCACACTCATCCACGTGATTGGCAGATAGATAACCTTCATGGTTCACTTAAAGGAGTAGAGATCGAGTGTAAATAAATCATTTCATTCCAAAGACCATGTGTAAATGAAGGACATTAATACGGAAAATGCAAATCTATACACGTTAACTACAGTGATTGCTTAACCATGTGCATATAGCCATAAAAATATGTACAATACGTACATCACAACATGTGATATCGCATATTTCAACATAGAGCGTTTTTTTTTTGTTTTGGTTTTTTTATATATGGTATTCGAATAAGAATATGCACACTCCAATCTCTTAAGCATGCATGGTTTTCCCTATGGAACATGGAGGGGAAGATATCTCTGGGGTCATTCCTTGCAGGTTTAGCTATGGACAAATATATTCATGTGCATACAAAACATAGGAAAACCAGAGGACACTGGCCTCGTGAAGTGTATTTACTGCTTATTGACGATGGGTAAAACATATTGAACTCAAACTGGATTACTGTATATCAGATTCATATCCATATAAAACCTCCGACCATCAATATCATGCAGCACAGTAAAGGCTGATGTGTTTCAGGGGTCAAATGACCCTTTCTTCAGAGCCTACCAATGGTGGATTACATACCATAAAAATATACAGTGGATATAAAAAGTCTACACACCCCTGTTAAATTGTCAGGTTTCTGTGATATTAAAAAATGAGACAAAGATAAATCATTTCAGAACTTATTCCACCTTTAGACCCCTTTCACACTGAGGCGTTTTTCAGGCTCTAAAGGGCTAAAAATAGCACCTGAAAAACGCCTCCCTTGCCACCCCAATGTAAAAAAAGCCGAGTGCTTTCACACTGGGTCTCTGCGCTACCAGGACGTTAAAAAAAAGTCCTGTAAGCAGCATCTTTGGGGCGCTAGAGAAGCGGTGTATACACCGCTCCCGCACCGCCCATTGAAACAAATGGGCAGCGCTGCCGAAGCGCCTGCAAAGCGGCCACTTGCCTCTTTTTTCAGGGGTCCCACTCCTCCTCTTCTACGATTGCTCCCTCAGCAAACTGTGTGCTGAAGGGGCACTCATGTGGGCATACTCGCGAGCTGGTCTGTGTGCATCCATAGACATGTACAGTAGAGCTGCACAATTAATCATTAAAAATCGTGATCTCGATTCAACCCCCTGACGATCTCTATTGCAGAGTTTGCCGATTCTTTCATATAACAAGTGGAGAGGCTTATCTGCTCACTCAGCTGTCAAAAGAACACATCTGGGCAGTCTGACAAGTTTTTAAAATGAAACATTGTAACTAACTCTTCCGATCAAAGGGCTAAACTTCTGTGTGAAAAATAAATCCAGGCAGCCTGACAAGTTTTAAATGCAGGAAGTTTAACCACTTAAAGTCTAAATCTTTTTCTGACAGTGGTTTCTTAAGTTAAAATCAATATTTTTTGCTAGAAAATTACTTGGAACCCCCAAACATTATATATATTTTAGCAGAGACCCTAGGGAATAAAATGGCAATTGCTGCAATATTTTATGTCACACTGTATTTGCCCTGTATTTGTCTTTCAAACACAATTTTTGGGGAAAAAATACACTTCAATGAATAAAAAAAAAAAAAACGAAACAGTAAAGTGAAAGATGATGTTACGCCGCGAGAATCGTGAGAGAATCGTGATCTATCTTCTAAGCAAAAAAATCGTGATTCTCATTTTAGCCAGAATCGTGCAGCTCTAATGTACAGCACAGCTCAGCTTGCCCTTCACTCCCTTCTCAATGAATTTGACTGACAGCAGCTGACTCTGCTCTGTGAGTCCTGTGAGGAGAAGAAGAGAGAGAAGCCCTGCTGCGCTATATTTAAGATGTTGGAAATACATTTACTTGTTTGATTGGAGTTTGGCTTTAAATGCAGGAAGTTCATATACTTTCTGCTGAGCAGACAGAACACCGATGTCCAAATGTCAAAGGGGTTAAGAGTTTTCTTGTGTTTCTCTGTAAAAGATATGTTTAAGTTTTGTATGTATTAGCCTTTACCTGTGTCCATGTAAGGCTTAGCACTTAATAAAATGGAAAGAATGGCAGAAATAGGCTTTTTTTTTTTTTTTTTTTTTACAAAACACATATGTTGAAATTAACTGCTATGTGGGTTAATATAACTATACATCGATAAGGTCATAATAAAACAGATGTGCTGTCTGCTTGACTCTCCCTCCCTTTTCCCCATTCACCCACTTGCATGTTTTAGTGTAAACCACACATCCTGCCATTTCCTCTCCTCAAATTGTGCATTTTTATTTGTTTAGGATATTATGATGGAAGTTCTTACCCTGCTCCAACTTTTTATAATCCAATACCATGGAAACCTATCCATGTACCTCCACCACCAAAGGAAACTGTCAAAAACCCAAATGGAAAGAAGAAGAAAAGAGCAGTTTCAAGCTTGTCATATCGACCTACTACAGTTTTGCCCTATAAGCCCAAGGACAATCTTCATGTTGGTGTAGGAATGATCAAGAGATAGCTTCCATCACATAGACAGCAGAAGTGAGGAGTAAAGGAGTAAAGAAGTGAGGGTTCGAATTTCAGCCAATTCCTGCTGAATCAGCTGAAATTCGAGCTGCAGGTGGCTCTGTTGGTCCCAGCTGACTCAACAAGACCAAACGGTGTGAAAAATGATTAGCCAAACATTGCCTGCATCTTGTCAGATGCAGGCACTATTCAATAGCACCACTATATTCAGGCAGCTGGGTGCTTTAAAAGAAGCCTTCACTAATCTCTGTAGCTGCAGCAATTTGGAGAAATTCATCCTCAAATTTTATAGCAGAAGCATGTAAAGCAGGGGTCGCAAACTGGTGGCCCTCTAGCTGTTGTGAAACTACAAGTCCCATCATGTCTCTGCCTGTGGGAGTCATGCTTGTAACTCAGCCTTGCAATGCCTCATGGGACTTGTAGTTTCGCAACAGCTGGAAGGCCGCCAGTTTGAGACCCCTGATGTAAAGTGTTACTAAACCCAGGAGCCTGCATTCACTATATTCGATCTCCCACAGTACACAGAACATGGAAATGCAATTATTTTAGTAAATATAAACTGCTAAATACCTTTTCTTATCAGCAGTTAAAACTTGTAGGAGGAGTTTTGATACTGCACTGACTGTCCTATCAGGATTCAGGACCCCTGACCCGCTGTTTGGACAGTGCTGGTTGGCCCCGTGCTGATCACATACACTCTCCCAAGAAAAAAAAAACTCTAGTCATACTCTCCAAACTGAGCATGTGCAGCCTGACTCCAGTAATCCGGACATGTTTTGGAGACAGTGCAAGAAGGAAAGGATCTGTGCATAAAGGATCAAACAGCCTTTTTACACAATGCAGAGGAATAACCCACTAGGTTCCACAGTAAGTACGACAAGCATGCTTCACTGCATATACAGACTGATTTTACTGTTGTGGGTTTAGTAACACTTCAAGTGGCTTTTCTCAGCCTTCCAGATTTCTAATCTCTAATGTAAACACAGAGTAGGAGCTCTGGGATGGGGAGGGGGGGCAGGGTGAGCAGAGATGGTGCTTGTGCTGTGTACTTTGAGGATGAATTGTTCCACATTGAGGGCTTGTTTTAAAGTACACTTACTGCTAGTTATGAATATGTAAATACTTGAATAAGCACGGTTTCACTTTAAAGTGAAACTATTGTGGTTTTTATGTCAATTATATTTCATTTTTTAAGTTTTTATACTTTTTTAGTTTTATGTTTTTTATATTGTGTTTTATTTATGTAAAATATTTTCTTTACAAATACACATTTGATAGAGAGTGCACACATGACACAAGATTCGTAGAGCATTATGTTTTCCTTTTAGACTCTTTGGGGGAGATTTCCTAAAATTGGAGAGTGCAGAATCTGGTGCAGCTCTGCATAGAAACCAATCAGCTTCCAGGTTTTATTGTCAATGCTTAATGGAACAAGCTGAAGTTAGAAGCTGATTGGCTACCATGTACAGTTTTAGTGAATCGCCTCCTTTCTGTTTAATTGAAACTTTGGGTGGAGCATGCTAAGTCAACTCCTTCACTTGTGTGTATAAATTTTAGCTTTAGCTACTGAGCTTTGTAAAACCTGCTTTTTCAGCAGAGTAAATAAAACCTAGACTATGTGAAAGAGAGCCTAAAGCTTAACCTACTATTTCATTTTTGAATCCCCACTTTAACAAACAGATAACAATATACATCCGTACCTGTTGTATATTCCCTTTTAAATGAAGCCTATAGACCTAGAAACATATAAGTTGACTTATTTTAGAAAATGCTATTCTTTTGGCTGTCTGTGGGTTTAATGATCTTGTTACTTTTGTACGAACTGAGTCACTGACCCGGAACAAGCATGCAGTTGGTTTCTATGACCAGCATGACCGCCAGGAAACTGACATTTCCATGAGGCAGGGTGTATATATATATATATATATATATATATATATATATATTTAAAACTGTATCTGTTTCTGTTAATGGATTAATAGAGAAGCAGTAAGCCTAAGACCCCATACACACTATTAGATTTTCTGCAGATTTTTGTCTTCAAATTTACCAAAACCATATAATATGAGGTCAAACATTAAGAGTTTCAATTTGTATGCAATCAGGCAGGCCCTTGCACTACATGGTTTTGGTAAATCTGAAGACAAAAAACTGCAGAAAATCTAATAGTGTGTATGGAGCTTTAGACCCCATTTACACGTGTGCAACTTGTCATGTGACTTTGGACATGAAAGTCGTATGACAAGTTGTACCACATGTTTTCTAATGATAACTGTTTATATATATGCAACTTAGTCACAGTGCCTTCAAAGTGGGTTTTGCCCTACTTTTTTCATGCAACTTGAGGGCCATAGACTTCAATGTTAAAGTGGTTGTTAAGCCACTAAGTAAATTACACGCAATCCCCTCTGTTAGAAAGAGTCCTATGCTGCAGTGTATGTGCCTTGTAAAAATATGCCCAATTTTACCTGAATTCACAACGGCGCTCATGTGACTCCTCTCTGCTCCCTCTCCTGATCTGACAGCTAGAGTGGGAGGGGACGAGAATCCCCCGCTGACATCAGTCAGGAGGAGAGTAGGAGAGATGGGACGTCAACTGGGGGGGAGGGAAGGAGAGAGTCGAGACGTCAGCCAGGGAGGACGGGAGCGGCGAGGAGTCACGTGAGTGGCGCTGTGAATTCAGGTAGAAATGGGCATATTTTTTACAAAGCAAAGACACTGCAGTATAGGACTCGGTAACAGGGGACTGAGTGTAATTTACACTATAATTTCAGCAGCAGGAGGGGGGCGGGCATGGTCACTAGCTGACAGGCAGGGAGGGGGAGAGGACAGAGGAAAGAGGACATAGCAGGCCTGCGGATGACGGAGGCACGTAAACTGACCACAGTGTCAGGGCTCAGCAGCCATGATAAACCGTGGTCAGTTTACCTGGGGGGAGGGCAGGATCAGCCAGGTATTTCAGGTATTACAGGGGGACCAAATTACATCGCACAAGCACTGTGCTGTTTAACATTTTTTAGGGTTACAAACGCTTTAACCCTCAAAAGTTGCATGAAAGTTCTACCTGAATGTTTTACATGCAACAGTGGGTCCGACTTTGCAGAGGGACAATAAGTCACATCCAAGTTGTACCCATTCAGATCTGCAAGTGTGACTGGAGCCTAAAAGGTAACAGCCATGGAGTATGCTGTTAAAATCCCACTCTTGGAGTCACCAAATTATATAAAACCCAGTGATGAATGTAGACTACCATAATCTCCACCTATAATTGGATAACACAATGTCACTAGATTTACTTGGGTGCTGGAAGCGTGTAAGCATCCACTACTCATGCAAAAGTCCATAGCCCTTGCAGGAACACAAGGTTTCTGTACATAAATGCAAGTCCTTGTACATTTGGGACTTGTGCACATGGGTGTTACTGTCAAAAGCTGCTAAAATGAATGCTGTCAAACACAGACCTGATTTTCATGCAATACAAATTCATATCGCATAGGATAGAAAGAAACATGACGCAAAGCAGGTCAATGCAGCCCCAGAACGGCCATTCCGATGACCTACGCTTGATGTATACCAACTCCTGAACACTTAGACCTGGTTACTCTTTGACCCTGTAAACACAAATCCAGTGAAAGAGCAGATGCTCAAAGTAATATTATTTATCCTATTTTTTAAAACCTACACATTTTAGATTACTAGATGGTAGATTAAAAGTAAATTTGCACCTTCTTTTTTGTTTTTGAAGTTTTTTTTAATTCTTCTTGGTTACTCCATCAAAATGTTAAGAAATGCAAAATCCATTTTGCCAACTGAAAAAAAAAAAAAAGGCTGTCAGTAGCAACATGGATTGTGCTTATATTTTCTAGCCAGTACTAAGGATAATCACAATGGTAATGCTTAGTTGTTGTAACAGGACCTCTTTTTGCCCCAGATTTGTTTTTGTCTTCACTTTGCAGGATAATTTTAATACAATTTTGTACAATAAAAAATGTGTAATGTTAAATTGAACTAAAATTGTTGGCATTGTTTTAAATGTGACGTGCCTTTTTTATATTTTTTTAATAAATTAAAACAGATTGTCAAACCCGTTTTAAGTTTGTGTTTTTTTATTTATTTTTTTTATTCACATCTATGCAGTTTATGCTTTGGCATAAGTCTTTATAAAAATAAACCAAATAATTAATAATTTATCATTGTTTAAAGAATGCAACTGCCCAGACTGGGTTTGGCTAACATGACACATATTGATCAGACTACTGCACTAAAATAACCTCAACTGTGAAAGCTGTGCTGAAAAAAAGGAAGGCAGAGGACAAAGCACTAGTTTAATGCCACGTACACATGATCAGACTTTCCGCCAACAAAACCGTGGATTTTTGTTCAAAGGTTGTTGGCTCAAACTTGTCTTGCATACACTTGGTCACACAAATGTTGGCCAACAATTACGAACGTGATGTACAAGACGTACGACGAGCCGAGAAAAAGGACGTTCAATAGCCAGTGCCGCTTCTTCTGCTTGATTCAGAGCATGCGTGAACTTTTGTGCGACGGACTTGTGTACACATGATCAGACTTTTTGAGAACCTGCTATCATTTGTTGGCGGAAAGTCCAACAGCAAATGTTTGATGGAGCATACACACAGTCGGACTTTCCGACAAGCTCGCATCCAATTTCCCATCGGAAAATCCGACCGTGTGTACGCGGCAAAAGTATTGCTTGTTTGGCTTCCCTATTACTGACTTACTATGTCTTGTTCCACACCACATCTCTATGTGGAGACAGCCATCTTAGTAGAGGAGCAGGGCTTTGCTTCTTAATATGAGAGCTGCCCTCACCTCCTTATTATTGCTGATCTTATGATGGGTGAATTTTCAAGATGCAGGAGAGGTTCAGATAGCTCCGATGTAAGGAATGGATGAAATGGAAGCTAGGTGAGGTACAGCTTCCACTCCAGCAAACAGGACAAGGAACAGCACAGTAGTGACATCACCACATTTTCTATATAAATCAAGTGATACTGGCAATCAAATGCAGCAGTGCCTTAGGGCCCTTTCTCACAGGCTTTCTGATAAGGTTTGCCTTTCCGTTTTTAAAGGCAGACCTGATCGGAGGCTCCATGTGGATCTACGGGAAGGTTGATGTAAACAGACTTTTGTCCGTTTTACACCTGCCTACCTCAGAGTCTGTTTGGATCTGGGAAAAAAAAAAAAAAAACAAGAGGACTGTGGCTTTTTCCGGACCTAAACGGATACATGTCTGTTTCAAAACGACTGCCCATAGAGCCACCACGGTTCTGTCTGCTGTGTGGATGCAGACACACACTTAATGGGCACGGATGTCGAGACCTCTGTGTGAAAAAAGCCTAAAATAATCTTACTCCAGACTAAGGCCTTGTTCACATTTGGGTATTTTAATCTATGCCCCGTGCAGAGCCGTGTTTACCGGCAGGAAGATACACAAGTGTGGATCCCTGTGTAAGTAAGCATGGCTCTGCACAGGGCAAGGATTAAAACGCCCTATGTGAACAAGGCCTTATAGCTATGAGGCTCAAGCTATTTTTTCAGGAGGAATTCAAGACAAAATGTAAAGTTTCTATGGTACTGCTTTAGACAAAAATAAAAAAGGCCAGTTCTTTTGGCAAAAAAACAACTTATATAGAGCGCTTTTGTACAGGCCTTTAGAAACATTTAGCGTTTTTTTTCTGCCAGAAAACTCCTCCTAAAAATGCAAACCAGAAGAGTTTTTTTTTCTGTCTCTAAATGTCCTAATGTGCATGGACACAGGATAACATTGAGCTGCTTCTACAGGCGAAACGCAAAACTCCTGTAGAAGTGTTTTGTAAGCCCAGTTTATAGTTACATAGTAGGTGAGGTTGAAAAAAGTTCAAGTCCATCAAGTCCAACCTATGTGTGTGATTATATGTCAGTATTACATTATATATCCCTGTATGTTGTGGTCGTTCAGGTGCTTATCTAATGGTTTTTTGAAACTATCATTGCCCCCCGCTGAAACCACTGCCTGTGGAAGAGAATTCCACATCCTTGCCATTCTTACAGTAAAGAACCCTCTACGTAGTTTAAGGTTAAAACTCTTTTCTTCTAATTTTAATGAGTGGCCACGTGTCTTTCTAAACTCCCTTTTGCGAAAAAGTTTTATCCCTATTGTGGGGTCACCAGTATGGTATTTGTAAATTGAAATAATTTTCCCTCTCAAGCGTCTCTTCTCCAGAGAGAATAAGTTCAGTGCTCACAACCTTTCTTCATAACTAATATCCTCCAGACCCTTTATTAGCTTTGTTGCTCTTCTTTGTACTCGCTCCATTTCCAGTACATCCTTCCTGAGGACTGGTGCCCAGAACTAAGCCCTGCTTAGCTTGGTGTCATCCGCAAATACAGAGATTGAACTGTTTACCCCATCCTCCAGGTCGTTTATGAACAAATTAAACAGGATTGGACCCCACTTCCCACACCTGACCATTCCGAGTATTCCCCATTAATCACCACCCTCTGAACTCGCCCTTGTAGCCAGTTTTCAATCTACTCACCCTATGGCCAACGGACCTTACTTTGTACAGTAAAAGTTTATGGGGAACTGTGTCAAATGCTTTTGCAAAATCCAGATACACCACGCCTTCCTTTTATCTAGATGGCAGCTCGCCTACTCAACACTGCAGTTTTGGTCACTGAAGCCCCTCTATTCCCTCGTAAAGACCAAGAAGAAGAATAAATTCAATACCTTCGCCATCTCCCCATCCTTTGTAACCAGATGTCCTTCCTCATTCTTGATGGTGCCAATATGGCCTGTCCACCCTTTTTTACTGTTTATATACTTAAATTGATTGGGATTTTTTTTGCTCTCCTCCGCTATGTGTCTTTCGTGTTCCATCTTGGCTGCCCTAATTGCACCCTTACATATCTTGTTGCATTCTTTGTAAAGTCTGAATGCTGATGATGATCCCTCAGCCTTGTTTTTTTTGGAAGGCCTTCGCCTTTGCTTTTGTGTTAATTTTTACATTAGAGTTGAGCCATCCAGGACTTTTGTTTGCTCTATGCCCTTATTTAATATGCTCCTAAAGCAAACCCATCACTCCTCCGTGTTCTTTTTTTTCTAAGATTTTATCCCAATTTATATCTTCTAGCAAGGTTTGTAGTTTAGGGAAGTTGGCTCTATGGGCCCTTATGCTTGCACTTTTTTTTCTTTTAAAATTTTGTATGCGTCCAAACCCTGCCCCATTGAATGTTGTGGAAATAGCCTGGGTTTTGCATGGGGTACATTCTAGACTGTTCTGGAACTGGAGCACTTTCCAAGTCCAGAGCCACTGACATTGCCCTGCCTCTGTAGACTCCCTTTGAGAGTAGGCCTAGCACCAGGAGTTACCTCATTTACTTGGGTAGCTGGGTGCCTTTACTTCTTGCTCTTTGCTCCTGCTGGTTTTGCCATGAAAAGAGTTAATGCTGTGGCTACTTAGTGCTGATGTCATCTTCTGGGTGATGTGTCATGCCATCAGCTGCAGAGACTCTATCTGATTCACATTTACTCCATTGATCTAACTCTTGAGGAGTCACAGTCTACTGGTATTACTCTCAAATTAAAGAAGTTTTATTGACACACTGCTCACCAGTCTGAAGCCAGAGTATCAGCCTATTGCTTCTACCAGTGCAGTCTCCAGTCTTGGGTTGTTTAAAAAACCTAAGGCTGAGACCTTTTTCATTAAACCCAGTTTTCGATCTATTTCTTTATGGATATTGAAAGTATCCTTAGAAGTTAGTGGATATAAAATGTCTACACACCCCTGTTAAAATGTCAGGTTTCTGTGATGTAAAAAATAAAAATGAGACAAAGATAAATAATTTCTGTACTTTTACTTTAATGTGACCTATAAACTGTACAACTCAGTTGAACAACAAACTGAAATCTTTTAGGTGGAGGGAAGTAAAAATAAAAAATAAAATAATATGGTTGCATAAGTGTGCACACTCTTAAACTAATACTTTGTTGAAGCACCTTTTGATTTTATTAAAGCACTCGGTCTTTTTGGATATGAGTCCATCAGCATGGCACATCTTGACTTGGCAATATTTGCCCACTCTCCTTTGCAAAAACACTCAGATTGCGAGGGCATCTCCTGTGCACAGCCCTTTTCAGATCACCCCACAAATTTTTTAATTGGATTCAAGTCTGAGCTCTGGCTGGGCCATTCAAAATTTAGAAGTGGATGTAAACACGAAAAAAAAAAAAAAATAATAATAATGAAGACATCTACCTGGTACAGCAGAGGATGTCAATTCAACTGTGCCCATTCTTGCCACAGAGTTAATCCAGCTCTGAGCAATCCTTTTGCCTTTTTTTACTAGGCTAAAAACTGACACACAGAGAAATCAGTGTCGCCACATCCCCCACTGCTGTGATTGACATCTGTTTTCTTTCTCTCATTCACGAGCAGAGGGAGTGTGTCTCTGATTCCATTTTCACATCCCCCCCCTTTCTTCTCAAGCTCTTAGCATTGGTGAGAGATCAAAGCTACTGGCCAGTAATCCTCCACTGGCGCGGAGTAGATGTGACGTGCTGCGCACATTGAATAGGGGCTGTGCGCGCTCTGCTTGTGCTTTGCACGCAGTAGGAGCTGATCTGTGCACTTTTCATTGTCCAGGCGCAAGCATTGGCCTTGCGGTGCTGCCTGGCGAGGGGGAGTGTAGAGGTGGGCGGGGGGTCATGTGATGTCACGACTCCACCCCCTGAGTGCCGGCAAGGAGACCCGCCCACCGATTCCCGAGTTTTGTGGGGCTCCTACAGCAAAAGGGGGCTAGATTTTAAAGGTGAGGATACATGCAGGATGTCTCTCTAGCTATACTGCCTCAATCTGTGCTTTTAGATTGATCTGGGTGATCAGTGGGTTTACATCCACTTTAATCTACTTCCGGTCAGCCATTCCTTTGTTGATTTGGATGTATGCTTTGGGTTGTTGTCATGCTGAAAGATGAAGCGCCTCTTCATGTTCAGATTTCTAGTAAAAGCCTGAAGGTTTTGTGCCAATATTGACTGGTATTTGGAACTGTTCATAATTCCCTCTACCTTGACTAAGGGCCCTGTTCCAGCTGAAGAAAAACAGCCCCAAAGCATGGTGCTGCCACCACCATGCTTCACTGTGGGTATGGTGTTCTTTTGGTGATGTGCAGTGTTGTTTTGCACCAAACATATCTGTTATAACTATGGCTAAAAAGTTCAACCTTGTTTCATCAGACCATAACACATTTTTCCGCATGCTTTTGGGAGACTTCTGATGTGTTTTTGCAAAATTTAGCCAGGCTTGGATGTTTTTCTTTGTAAGAAAAGGCTTCCGTCTTGCCACTCTACCCCATATCCCAGACATATGAAGAATACGGGAGATTGTTGTCACATGTACCACACAGCCAGTACTTGCCAGAAATTCCTGCAGCTTCTTTAATGTTGCTGTAGGACTCCTGGCAGCCTCCCTGACCAGTTTTCTTCTTGTCTTTTCATCAATTTTGGAGGGATGTCCGATTCTTGGTAATGTCACAGTTGTGACATATTTTCTCCACTTGATGATGACTGTCTTCATTGTGTTCCATGGTATATCTAATGCCTTGCAAATTCTTTTGAACCTTTCTCCTAACTGATACGTTTTAACAATGAGATCGCTCTGATGCTCTGGAAGCTCTCTGCGGACCATGACTTTTGCTGTAGGATGCGACTAAGAAAATGTCAGGAAAGACCTACTAGAACAGCTAAACTTTATTTGGGGTTAACCAGAGGCACTTTACAATGATGGCAGGTGTGTAATGACTCATATTTACCATGAGTTTGAATGTGATTGCTTAATTCTGAACACAGCTACATCCCCAGTTATAAGAGGGTGTACACACTTATGCAACCACATTATTTTATTTTAATTTTTACTTGGCCCCCTAAAAGATTTCAATTTGTTTTTCAACAAAACTTTGTACAGTTTATAGGTCACATTAAAGGTGGAAAAAGTTCTGAAATGATTTATCTTTGTCTCATTTTTAGAAACCTGACATTTTAACAGGGGTGTGTAGACTTTTTATATCCATTGTATCTGCTACCCCTAAGCACTTATTAAGCTCCTATTCATTTGGAGAGGATTTTGTGCATAAGTGGTCCATTCCCATTGTGGATCTAGCCAGGTGGCTAGAGCAGGTGGCTGTAGCATTAATCTGCAGTTATGATGGTTTGCTGGAATCTTCTCTTCTCATTTCCTGCATGTGTCTCATGTTGGCACATATATTTAGGGCACTTTGGCTAAAGTGCTGGACTACAGAATCTTTGTTCAATAAGTATTTAGTCTGCATGACCTTTTGAGGGACAACTGCTTTTGGACCGGCTCTTAATGATATTATCAAGGTTGCCACTGGTAGCAAGAGCACCTATCTTCCCGAGCAGAAGATACCCAAGGAACAGACTCCTGTCCAGCTACAAGATTTGGCACTCTAATGCCCCGTACACACGGTCGGACTTTGTTCGGACATTCCGACAACAAAATCCTAGGATTTTTTCCGACAGATGTTGGCTCAAACTTGTCTTGCATACACACGGTCACACAAAGTTGTCGGAAAATCCGATCGTTCTAAACGCGGTGACGTAAAACACATACGTCGGGACTATAAACTGGGCAGTGGCCAATAGCTTTCATCTCTTTATTTATTCTGAGCATGCGTGGCACTTTGTCCGTCGGATTTGTGTACACACGATCGGAATTTCTGACAACGGATTTTGTTGTCGGAAAATTTTATATCCTGCTCTCAAACTTTGTGTGTCGGAAAATCCGATGGAAAATGTGTGATGGAGCCCACACATGGTCGGAATTTCCGACAACAAGGTCCTATCACACATTTTCCGTCAGAAAAGCCGACCGTGTGTACGGGGCATAAGTCAACCAGATCCTCAGACAAGCCCTCCTCAGCATGAAGGTGTGTCTCCATTTTTCAGAGTGGAAGATTTTTAACCTTTCTTTATGGATGCATACATAGCTTGTGTCTCAGATGCTTGGGTGAGGGAGGTAATATCTCAGAGCTAAAATTGGGAATTTTGCTCACCATCCCTTCCCCTTTGGTTTTCTACCGCCATCCGTCCTGTGTCATTTCACAAATTAGACATTTTGCAGGTCTTCTGGATCAAGGACCCAGTTCTTGTGGCCAAACATTTTCAGGGGTTTTAATCAAATCTGTTTACTGTTCACAAACCCAAAGGGGGCAGCTATTCCATATCTGATGCAAAAATTTGCATAAAATCCACCAAATTTAGCATCGCCTTCTTTCAACAAGGATCATTTCTGGCTTCTATGGACATCAGCGATGCTAACTCTAATATCCACATATTTACAGCACATCAGCAATTCCTATGCTTTGCTTTGGGGCCACTACACTACCAATTTTTTGCCCTTCCCTTCAACTTCTTGCTTGCACCTCAGGTATTCACAAAGGTGGTAGCTCCAGTACCTGTCCCTGCTTTGCTTTTGTGGCACCCCTATTGTGGGATACTTTGAAAACCACTTATTAAGGGAACAGTCACTGCTCACTCTCCGAGAACACGTCTTTAACTGTTCAGACATTACAATGATTTGGACAGATTCTGAACCCTTTAGAATTTTTTTCCTGGAACAACCTCATCATTTGAAGTATCTAGGTCTAGTCCTAGACATAGCTCAGGCCAGAGTGCTCTTTCCAGAGGAAAAACTTCAGATTCCCCAGTTCAAACTCTTTAGTCCAGGATCATCGTAGTGCTGATGGTAGCCTCTGTCATTGGAGATATCAACCCTGACTCTGGACATAATGATATCTTCTTCTTTCTCTGAGGACCAGGTTGTCCCTGGCGTGGTGGCTCACCAATTGCTTCCTTCCCATTTTTTGGAGGATTCTCATGACAAATGCAAGGCTGTTGGGCAGGGAAGTAGTCCTGGACACCCTGTCAGTACAGCAGACTTGGCTGTCTTTCACGTCTTGTCTTCCAATCAATGTCCTGGAACTTTGGGGAATTTGGCTGTTTCTGCAGTATTAGACCATCCTACTTGGAGGGTCATTTGATCCAGATTCAGTCAAATAATTCCACAGTAGTGGTACATCAATCATCAAAAAGGAACCAGAAGATTTGCCCCAGCAAGAGAGTATTTTAAATACTGTCCTGGGCAGAACTTCACATTTCAGCCTTGTCCACTGTGTACATTAGACAACTGGCAGACAGATTTTCAAATTGCAGCACCCAGGGTATTTGACCCAACACCAGAAGTTTTCAAGGACCTGTGTCACTTAAGTGGTACTAGAGTATGCAGGGGCTGCTGCCATCACATCCCAGATATCTCAGGGCTTCGGGATATTTTACACAAAAGAGGCTTTTACAGGTAAATAACATTCCTCAAAATTGGTCAAATGCACATAAAATGGAATAGAAACATTTTTGTTGAAATAAATGGTCTAGCAACAGGGTCTCTTTAAAGTTCTGATGTAAAACAAAAAAAAAAAAGAAGGAAATTATTTGTATGCCTCGGGCATCAGTCTGAAATTTGTATATGTAACAGGGACAAGTCAAATATTTAAGTACCCGTGTAATGTGTTTTTAACTAGCAACAACTTCCTGTTCTGAGAGAAAAATAACTCTAATATCATTCTAGATAATAAAGTAGACGAAGCAGGACATATGACTTAACAATGAGTTTTTAAATGCTATTTGTTAATGAACATGTGAAAGGTTCTAGGAGCTGAACAGGAAATAAAGCTGTAACAGTTCCTTCAAGCCCTGATAAGTTTCTTTGTGCCTGCTAATCCCTTCTAATGAATATGCTATAATTTAAGGAAATGTCTCTTTTAAAAGCGCAGTATCAAGTAACCAAAGTAAAAGTGCTGAGGTAAGGTGGTTGATTGTGAAAAGCTTTTGTCTGTGGAGGAATGCTTTTAATTTGTCATTGTGACTGATAGAACTTTAATACTGATTGTGCAAATAATCACTGATATTGTCACAGTTCACAAAGCATCCTGTTTGGTCAGTGACAGACTGACAGTGTTTGTCCTCGGGCAATGTTTGCTGTAAATGTTGTCTCTTCAACCCTTAGTATAGGCTTGCAATCCATGAAATATTGTTTTTTTTTCTTCTTTCCTTTTAGAAGCACTGTATAATCTTTTTAATGCTAGATAAAATTATCTGTGTGTGTTATCTCTATAATGTGTGTTAAACCTTCCTTGTATGTATATTTATTAAAGCGGAGTTCCGCTCGTTTTTCTGTTTATTAGAAGTTAGCAGCTCCAAAAAGTAAACACATACTCACCTGTCCTTGGTTCTCTCCCCTACCTCTCTCCAGTATCACTAGTGTGGGCACCCCGCTGTGATAGCTTGCGGCTTCATACCCGGGTGCACACTGCGCATGCACGAGTCGCGCTGCGCTTCCTGAATGGCCGGGCAATCTTCTGGGACCTGTGACATGCCCCAGAAGATTGCAGGGAGAGAGGGGGAGAGGAAGAGTTGCCTAGGTGGCCCGGGCGGAAGTGGAAGCTGGGTACCTGTCAAAACTAGGTATCCACTCCCCCCCCCCCAAAAAATGACATGCCAAATGCAGCATGTCAGGTGGTTAGGAGTCCTTAAAGCAGAAGTTCCACTTTTGGGTGGAACTCCGCTTTAAACATACATTATATTACCAAAAGTATTGGGACTCCTGCCTTTACACACACGTGAACTGTACTGGCATCCCAGTCTTAAGCCTCGTACACACGATCGGATTTTCGGTAGGGAATTGTGTGATGACAGACTGTTTGCCTAAAATCCGACCATTAGTATGCTCCATCAGACAATTATTGTCCAACTTTCCGCCAACATATGTTGGATGGCAGGCTAGTAAATTTTCAGCGGACACCGGTCTGTTGTCAGATTTTCGTATCGTGTGTACACAAGTCCAAAGTACAAACACGCATGCTCGGAATCAATGCTCACCAAACATGACATTAGCAGAAGGTGCCCAAAGGGTGGCGCTCAAGAGCTGAAATTCCACGTGGTATGTCACTACGTTCTTGCGTGTTGGCCGACAATTGTGTACCATTTGTATGCAAGACAAGTTCCTGGTACACGCCCTTCTGACAAAAGTCTGACGCTTTGTTGGTCAACAATCCGATCGTGTGTACGAGGCTTTAGTTTGTAGGGTTCAATACTGAGCTGGACCACACTTTGCAGCTATAGCACCTTCAACTCTTATTATGGGAAGGCTGTCCACAAGGTTTAGGAGTGTGTCTATGGGAATGTTTGACCATTCTTCCAGAAGCACATTTGTGAGGTCAGGCACTGATGTGGACGAATAAAATAAAAGTGCGCTGTCAGTTAAAAGATATCAAACTCTATCGATAGTGACCACAGTGAGAGTCAAATCAACGTAGTAAAATATCTTGCTCAAACTAGCAAATTTGTAACAGTGAATAAAAACTAAAAAAGAAATTAAACAAACTTGTCAACCACATAAGATGTGTCACTTAGTGTCCATATTGCTAATTACTCAAAGTCTACTGTGCAAAATGTCTCAAAGACACCAATGTGATATATCAACATAAATGTCCAAAAACAAATAAAAAAAATTGTGTCCAAACAATTTTTCAAAAAAAGACAAACAGATGAGTAAAGGTGCACTGTTCCCAGTTTTCCTTAACCTCCCTGGCGGTTTTCCCGAGTGTGGCTCGGGGTTAAAATTCAGTACCATAAGCGGTAACCCCGAGCCACACTCGGGATTGCATTGCAGGATCCTGGGGCGGCGTTACTTACCTTGTCCCCGGGATCCTGCGATGTCACCCGCAGCGTCCGAGGGCTCCGTCCTCCTCCGAAGCCTCTCCGTGCCAGGCTCCGTTCCCTGCGAGCGGCGCGACGCACGGGGGCGGAGCCTGGCGGCAAATTAAAAAAAAAGTAAAAATCATAACACATACAGTACTGTAATCTTACAGATTACAGTACTGTATGAAATGATTTCACATCCCTTTTGTCCCCAGTGCTTTGGCCCATGCCCTGCATGCAGTTTTACATGCTATACACTGTTCTTTCTGCCTGGAAACTGGAGATTGTCCATAGCAACCAAAAAGTGTCCCTTTACGTCAAAAGTGGCTTTAGACCAGCTAGAAAACAGCGATAGTAAATTAGAACACTTGCAGAATTGTGCGATAGTGAATCGTGGGGAAATTTATTTTATTACTATTTTTTTTAATTTTTTTTAATTATTTATTTTTATTTATTATATTATAATTTATGTTTTTGTGTTTCAAACTTTATTATACCCGGGATATCTACTAGACTCTTGTTTGGACAGATTTAAGTGTGTTATTGTTAAGATTTACAGACCTACAATATAAAACGCCAAATTTCCATGCAAAATAATGGTACCGCTTTCAGCACCTAAAATCCGAAATAATCATACCGCCAGGGAGGTTAATAATGACATCCAATAAAGTGCTTCTAATGCCGCGTACACACGATCGGACTTTATGGCATACTTGGTCCGGCGTACCGGATTTCGTCGGACAATTCGATCGTGTGTGGGCTCCAGCGGACTTTGTTTTATCAAAAGTTTGACGGACTTAGATTTGAAACATATGTTCAACCATAGATGCCTCAATCTCCACACCAGATCTCGATGTGAGCCTCAAGCCAGCTATTCTTAGTGTTGGGCCATGTTGTATATATAAAAAGAAGGAAGACTCATCGTGCAGAACGTATAAAAAAATAAAAATATTTGTTTAATAAAATGTATGCATTTACAGCAATTAGATAATCCCAGATGTAGCCTTATATGGGGAAACGTGTCGGAAGGAAATAGGAGCAGCATTCAGTGCTTGCTGCAAAGCTGAAGTACTTCCTGTATGGGAGGGGTTATATAGGGGATCACTTCTTGTCTAAAGACCTTTGGTCTACCAGTGTCCATTCACCTGGAGATGAAGTATAACCCAGCAGGTAATGAATATTAGCCTAACTCTGTGTCCCATGATATACTCAAAGAAAAGGATTTTACAGGTAAATATGACGAAAAAAATCTTATTTTTACAAAAAAAGCCCACAGAAACAAAAACAATACTGGTATGATGCCTATAGCTGCAGGCATCATCCCAGTATACCACTTGAAAGCTGCTATGAAAATATACATATTGCTTATGGAAACCAGTTGCAGAACTTCTTCGTCCTGAACGTCAGTTAGCAGCACAGATTTTCACTCCAACTAAACTCACCATAGCAAGAGCCTGGAAAACCCCGAACCTTAGTTTTGAAGCAGTTAAAAATAGTGTGAATGATATCATGGTAAATGAGAAACTTACGGCCATATTGATGGACACTCATGATAAATTCCTCAGGATATGGCAACCCTGGGTGACTTACAATCGCCCATCAAGATTTGACCTAACACTCCTTTCCCTATAACAAGCCTCCGTTCCCCCCACCCCAGGGTCCTTCCCTCCTTTCTCTCCTTTCTACCCCCCTCCTTTCCCACTTTCAACTTCTCTCTCCTTCTCCTTATTCAGGCCTTCGGGCTTAATTCTACAAGGACCGGAAATTTAATATAATACACAAATTATTACATTCAGAGGTATTTTATCCTCTTTAAGGTTATTCAATTTAATCTGATTTTATTACTGGTTCTTTTTTGTTTTCTCTTTATTTTATATTTTTATTTTTTATTTTATTTATTTATTTTTTTTATTTCTTCATGTAACGTTATGTATTGCAACAACATCTCGTTTAGAATTTTTAGTTATTCATGTATGTTTGCAATCATATTAATATGTGCTGATACCATACCGCTACGCCAGAATACGCGGGATGAGAATAGGTCTTGGTATGTCGCCTGGCCTTGGCATTGTACCGCCTGAGTCCAGGCTTAAATCTTTGAACAATAGCTCCACCCGCCGGATACCGGCAGTCTTATACCTGTTAATTTATGATGTATCCATCACTGTTTTGTACTTATCTGTTGATGTATATTTTCAATAAAAACCTTTTGTACAAGAAAATATACATATTGCAGTCTTCAAATGGTTACAGCAGAAATTTAGGAGAAAAAAAAAACCCTAAATAGCGCATCTAAAATTTTAAAGTCGGCTTTTGCTGCTATGCCCACCTTTCATCTGGAGCAGCCCAACGCAGTGCTGCATTTCTGCCACTAGATGTTGTCAGTCTTCTTTTGAGTTCAGGTTGTCATGGGCCCAGCTCTTAGTCATCATCATACTGCCTATGCTCAGAATACCACTGCACTGAACGACAATTATATATCATTACCCGAGCACTGTTCAGTTCAGTAGACTGCTTCTCAGTACATAAATACACCACTCTGAGGACTGACATCTCTTAGTACGCCAACTTGGTCTTTCATAGTTGCCAACATTGTAAAAAAAAAATGTGGGACACTTTTGTGGCTGTAGGCGGAGCTGTCCAATAATTAGGGGGCGGGGCATTTGTCAGCAGGCGTGGCCTGGCAAAAACAGACAAGTGCGGCGCGCGAAAAATGGGCGTGGCTTAAATGGGCGTGGCTCTAGAGGGTGTGGTTAGATTCTGAAATGAATGAGGGATGGAGAGGGGGAGAGAGGGGGAGAGAGAGGGAAATGACGGGACAGCAGGCCCAGATCCTACACAATAGAAATATGTGTATTCTAGAAAGTTTAACAATCAGCAGATAAAGATACTCCAAACACCTGGTGTTAATGCTTCAATCATCCCGGCACCATGGTTGTTATGGTGTCAGGATGATTGAAGCGCATTATTTCTATTATTACATTGTAATATAAAATGAAATCATTCAACTCACCATAATGCAGAATCAGTGGGATCCCTGAGCGTGTCACCAGCCACGTCGCCTGCCACCAGCCGTCCGTCCTTGCTTCAGATGTCCGAGCAGAGTCCGTCCTTGCATCAGGTGCCCCCAGCGGAGCCCCCCTCACACCAGGAGTCCCCGGCGGAGCCCCCCTCACATCAGAAGTCCCCGGCGGAGCCCCCCTCACACCAGGAGTCCCCGGCGGAGCCCCCCCTCACATCAGGAGTCCCCGGCAGAGCCCCCCCTCACATCAGGAGTCCCCAGCGGAGCCCCCCCTCACATCAGGAGTCCCCGGCGGAGCCCCCCCTCACATCAGGAGTCCCCGGCGGAGCCCCCCCTCACATCAGGAGTCCCCGGCGGAGCCCCCCCTCACACCAGGAGTCCCCGGCAGAGCCCCCCCTCACATCAGGAGTCCCCGGTGGAGCTCCCCCTCACATCAGGTGTCCCCGGCGGAGCTCCCCCTCACACCAGGAGTCCCCGGCGGAGCCCCCCCTCACACCAGGAGTCCCCGGCGGAGCACCCCCTCACATCAGGTGTCCCCGGCGGAGCTCCCCCTCACATCAGGTGTCCCCGGCGGAGCCCCCCTCACATCAGGTGTCCCCGGCGGAGCCCCCCTCACATCAGGAGTCCCCAAGGGAGCCCCCCTCACACCAGGAGTCCCCGGCGGAGCCCCCCCTCACATCAGGTGTCCCCAGTGCCCCCCCCTCACATCAGGTGTCCCCAGTGCCCCCCCCTCACATCAGGTGTCCCCAGTGCCCCCCTCACATCAGGTGTCCCCAGTGCCCCCCCACTCACATCAGGTGTCCCCAGTGCCCCCCCCACTCACATCAGGTGTCCCCAGTGCCCCCCCACTCACATCAGGTGTCCCCAGTGCCCCCCCACTCACATCAGGTGTCCCCAGTGCCCCCCCACTCACATCAGGTGTCCCCAGTGCCCCCCCCACTCACATCAGGTGTCCCCAGTGCCCCCCCACTCACATCAGGTGTCCCCAGTGCCCCCCCACTCACATCAGGTGTCCTCAGTGCCCCCCCCACTCACATCAGGTGTCCCCAGTGCCCCCCCCCACTCACATCAGGTGTCCCCAGTGCCCCCCCACTCACATCAGGTGTCCCCAGTGCCCCCCCCACTCACATCAGGTGTCCCCAGTGCCCCCCCACTCACATCAGGTGTCCCCAGTGCCCCCCCCACTCACATCAGGTGTCCCCAGTGCCCCCCCCACTCACATCGTGTCCCACAGCGGTGCGCGCGCTCACCCCCCACCTAGAACACCCGCCCCTTTCCATATCAGACTGGCAGCGGGGCGGGGGGTAGGCGGGCCGAGGCGGAGCGGGGCGAGGCGGAGCGGGGCGGGCCGAGGCGGAGCGGGGCAGGGGGTGGGCGGCGACGCAGAAGCTTCGTCTAGCCTCCCCCCAGCCGTCTTCCTGAACTTCAACAAAATGGCGGCCGGCGGAGACAATGTCTCCGCCGGCCGCCGACCTCTAGCGGCAGCGGCGGCGGTTTCAAAAACCGGAACCGAATTTTTCGGGACATTTCCCGGGACACCACAAATCCGGGAATGAAGTCCAAGTCCCGGGAATGTCCCGGGAAATTCGGGACAGTTGGCAGCTATGGTCTTTATTATTGCCAGTTTCCCAATTTGCGAATCTATAGTAATTTGTATTGAATTTGCTATAGCCATAGCAACAGGTTGCAAAGGTTCTCTGGCTCAATCAAAAATGACCTGAATCTGTCGCATGCATCGGAAAGCTTATCTAAACTGTTGCAAGGCTTTCATGAAGAGGGTGCAGGCAGCGTTGAAGGGACCAGACTACCAGAAATGATTCTAAATGGTTTATTGAATGGCCTCCACAGTGTTGTCATGTTAAACAGGAAGGTAGGAGCACTTTATATTTTTGATACATTTAGTACATTTTCTGGTGTGCATGTATTGGTGTATTGCAGAGATGTACTAAATATGTTTTTTTTTTTTTACATACGTTTTAATTGTCACAAGAAGAGCAGAGATGTCTATGACTTCTATGATTGACAACCTGGCTTCACCAATGGAGTGATCCCCAATGGAGGAATAATATGTTCTTGGGGGAACAGCCTGGAGCAGACATTTTTAGTTAATGGATTATGCCCAGTGAGTTGTTTATAAGCTAAAAAAATCCATGTTTGGCATTGGTTTTCAGGAAGAGGAAGGGTTACTGATAATCAGCCCTAATCAACTAGGGTTCTGCCAGAGTTTGCTCTCTGAGCCTTGGCTGAGTGATCTTCTACTTGATGGTGCCTGCATAGTTCCAGGACCAATTCCACTTAGCAAAGCTAGCGGCAAGAAGCCAATAATCTTTTTAGCCGTCTTTAACCACTTAAGGACCGAAAGGTTTTACCCCCTTAATGACCAGGCCATTTTTTGCAATACGGCACTGCGTTGCTTCAACTGACAATTGCTTGGTTGTGTGACGCTGTACCCAAACAAAATTGATGACCTTTTTTTCCCACAAATAGAGCTTTCTTTTGGTGGTATTTCATCACCTCTGCGTTTTTTATTTTTTGCGCTATAACCAAAAAAGACACCATTTTGAAAAAAAAAAACAATATCTTTTACTTTTTGCTATAATAAATATCCCCCAAAAAAAGAAATTTCTTCATCAGTTTAGACCAGGGATATGCAATTAGCGGACCTCCAGCTGTTGCAAAACTACAAGTCCCATCATGCCTCTGCCTCTGGGTGTCATGCTTGTGGCTGTCAGAGTCTTGCTATGCCCCATGGGACTTGTAGTTCTGCAACAGCTGGAGGTACGCTAATTACATATCCCTGGTTTAGGCCAATATGTATTCTTCTACATATTTTTGGTGAAAAAAAATTCGCAAAAAGCATATATTGATTGGTTTGCGCAAAAGTTATAGCGTCTACAAAATGGGGGAAAGATTTATGGCATTTTTATTATTATTTAATTTCTTTTACTAGTAATGGTGGTGATCAGAGGTTTTTAGCAGGACTGCGACATTGCGGCGGACAGATCAGACACTTTTGACAATTTTTTGGGACCAGTGACATTATTACAGTGATCAGAGCTAAAAATAGCAACTGATCACTGTATAAATTACACTGGCAGGGAAGGGGTTGACACTAGGGGGCGATCAAGGGGTTAAGTGTGTCCTAGGGAGGTGTTTTTAACTGTGGGGGGAGTGGACTGAATGGGAGTACAAAGAGATCGCTTTTCCTAATCACTAGGAACAGATCCCCATTCTGCCTCTCTGAGGAGCGATCGCGGGTGACCGGCGGACATTGCGGCCGCCGGACCTGCGCATTGGCTCCCCCAGGTGTGCAGCGGGCGTGCGCCGCCCACAGTAACTCGTGCACAAAACGACGTACGAGTACGTTGTTTCACGCAATAGGGCCGCCCTGCCGCAGTATATATGTGGTGGGCGGTCCTAAGTGGTTAAAGTGGTTTTAAAGGCAGAAGGTTTTTTACTTTAATGTATAGAATGTATTAAGGTAAATAACCTTCTGGGTGCAGCTCCCCCACTAGCCTCTCTTTATACTTACCTGAGACCCATATCAATCCAGCGATGTGTATGAGAGCAGCAGCTCTCTCTCTCCTCATTGGCTCACACAGCAGTGGGAGCCATTGGCTTTTGCTGTTGTTAATCACAGCCAGTGAGCCAATGAGAAGAGAGCGGGGGGCAAGGGCCAGGACCTCCAGCGGGGCATCCAAAAAATAGAGGATTGCACAGAGCAGGTAAGTATAACATGTTTGTTACTAAAAAGAAAAATGACAACCTTTAGAATCACTTTATGGGTGGCATTCTGATCATCACTGTAACAGTTGCATTCTTTGTACTTACCACCCATGTAATGGGCACTTTTCCCCATTGACCCCTTGATGAACCACTTACCAACCACGCTATAGCCAAAATATGGCTACAGCATGGTCAGCTAGTTCAGGGAGGGTGTCCATAGATGTCCTCCCAGAACACCACCCCCTGCGCGCTCTGTGCCACTGTGTCCTTTGTACTAAGCTGATCACAGATCACATGGTAAAGGGCTGCTATGATTGGCCCTTTACCCTGATCAGCTGTGTCCAATCACAGCTGATCACAGGTAAACAGACTTGCCAGTTATTGGCAGTCCTTTCCTCACGCGCTGTATCTGCATGAGGAAAGGAGAGCTGATAACCGGCAAGGCCTTCGGTACATTGTTTACACTCATCATCAGTGCCCTGATTATCAGTGAAGCCCTATCAGTGCCAATCATTGTAGCTTATCAGTACTGCCTCATCAGCTCACATCAGTGAAGAAGAAAAAATTACTTACCGTATATACTCGAGTATAAGCCGAGTTTTTCAGCACATTTTTTTGTGCTGAAAATGCCCCCCTCGGCTTATGCTCGAGTCAAGCAATGCAGCAGAGAATGACATTTTCCGAACTGACTTTGGGGCCCCGTATCTCGGGGCCACTTAGTTCTAGTTCAAATTTGCTATACAACCCCAGTGGAACTAGCACTATAACATATCCAAAGCTGGGGTTCCTAGCACCAAGTGGCCCTGAGATACAGGGCCCAAAATTCAGTTCAGAAAATGTCATTCTCTGCTGCAGAAAAGTGCTTGACATTTTCCAAACTGACTTTGGGGCCCCATATCTCAGGGCCACTTGGTGCTAGGAACCCCAGCATGTTTTGTAGTGCTAGTTCCACTGGGTTTGCACACCAAACTTGGGGTTCCTAGCACCAAGTGGCCTCGAGATACGGGGCCCCAAAGTCGGTCAACTGTGTCCAACTGTAGCAATGTCATTTCTGGACCCTTTGGGTCCAGAGACCCCAAATTTTGGCTGCAGCTAGGGGGCATCTAACTACCGAGTTTGAAGTTCGGGAGACCTATGGCTGCAAATGGGCACAGTGAGGCTGCAAATGGGCATTGTTGACCCTCTTTTCCACTTCCAGTAGCTGCGCATTTCTCACCCTAGGCTTATACTCGAGTCAATAATTTCCCAGTTTTTTGTGGTAAAATTAGGTGCCTTGGCTTTTATTCGGGTCGGCTTATACTCGAGTATATACGATATTTGTAAAATGTTATAACAAAAAAAGAAAAACTTTCTTTTTTTGTTCTTTTTTCATTTTTTTTTAGCTAAAAATAAAAGAATAAAAACCCCAGTGGTGATTAAAAACCACCAAAAGAAAGCTCTATCTGTCTCCAAAAAAAAAGTGCCATTTGGGTACAGTGTTGCATGACTGAACAATTGTCATTCAAAGTGGGACAGCACTGAAAGCTGAAAATTGGCTTGAGCAGGAAGGGGGTGAAAGTGCCCAGTATTGAAGTGGTTAATTGGTTTAGTACGGGTTCCCTGAGTCCTGAAAACTATTTTAGTGGTTCCTCTGGTGTAAAAAGGTTGAAAAAGGCTGCGCTAAATTTTGGATGGGTTCTCAAAGAAGTGAGGGAAAATCTACCCAGTGGGGCCACAGACAGCAATAAACCCTAACAGAGGTCACACCTGCTCTTTTATTGCTAGCCGTGTCCCTATTGAGATTTCCCCTCACTTCCTATTGTGTCTGACACCTATCAAATAGACATGAGGCAAGGAAACTTTCCCCAAAGGTACACACACATCAATCTGAAAATGACAGAGGTTCGATGCCTTCAAGGCTTTATCCAAAACTAAAATAAAAATGTTGGCTGGGTGTGAAGTCTGTGGTTGACACCTGGCACTTTGTAAAATTTCCATAATACCATGAAAGAATAAAAGAAATGAAACTGTTAAAACTTTAAATCTTGACAAGCATGCCGTGAAATAATCCAGTGTGAGGGAAAGGGGTGGCGCACTATAAAAGGTTCAGTCTGAACATCCGTCATATGTCAGTTTTATAGGAGCACCCTGGAGACATGAGGATTTATGTTAAGCGGCAGTAATTTAAATTTAGATAAGTTGTGTTGATGCTAACATATTTGTTTTAAAATAGTTTATGCTGAAAACCAAGGTACTTGAAGGCGCATACAGCATGCTAATAAAAAGAGTGCAGTTGCTTTTGATGTTGCTCTATCCTGAAGGCCACCATACATGGCTTAATTTTCTCACATTCAGCCCTTGGGATGATGGAGAGAAAATCAGTTGATGCTACACACACTATATTGAATCTGTAGCACCCTCTAGTGTTTGCTACTAGTGTTGAGAGTAGGGGAAAGCATATTCTGACCAGGAATAACCTGAGTCATTAAATTGGGTCAGGGTTACTAGAGGCCAGGGCTGGATGACTCATCCTGGCAGCTCTCTGGTGTCTCCCCTGGTGTCTGGAAGGTTGGAAAACCTTCTAGAGCTAGAGGGCGTGGGTTAGGTGGAGCTTCCATGAATATTCCCCAGAGGTGGGCTGGCATGGGGCTGGGACAACCCCATAAATAGGCATTGGCCATTCCAGCAGGGGAGTTGGGTGGAAGATGGAGAAGCAGCCCTGAGGATAGGCTGACGGTGGCTCTGGAGGGACACCTTACCGGGGGGCTGCCTCGGGCTGGTGCTCAGGAAAGCTGGCCTGGAAGGATCCTAACACAGAAGGCAGTGGAAGGCTTTATGCCAGACAGGCAGCAGGAAGGAGCAAGGAGAGACAGTGAGTAGATCAGCATGGTGCAGGGACAGATAAGGGGAGAGACTGCCATCTGTAGCAGGCCTCTCTTGAAGACCGCGGTTTGCCAAGTCTTCATCTAACCTTGCCCTGGGAGGTTGAGGTCTCCATGTGTGTGCCAGTCAGTCAGGACTGGGGCAGAAAGTCAGGAGGACTGGGAGGAAGATCAGCCAGGCAGGCTAGCATTTTCTGCAAGCAAGTGGAGCTGGGATCAGTGGCCACAGAGAAGCAGCAGGAGGAATGTCATTCACTCACATTGGACTACTTTGTCAAGGGACTGAGAGTTCCTGCCTATAAATGGGCCTTTGCTGAGCTAGTAACATCCTGCTAGTTCCTACAGGTGTGAGCAGCAGGTGCTGTGCTGTGAAAACCAAGTTTGTGCAGGAGGAAGGAAGTAGAGAACTTTTTGTAATGAGGGAGTAATGCCCTGTACACACGACCGGTTTTGTCATCGGAATAAACTCCGAAGGTTTCTCCGACGGAACTCCGACGGAATTCTGCTCAAGCGGTCTTGCCTGCACATGGTCACACCAAAGTCCGACCGTCCAGAATGCGGTGACGTACAGCACGTACGACGGGACTAGAAAAAGGAAGTTCAATAGTCAATAGCCAATAGCTTCCATCTCTTACTTGCTTCAGAGCATGTGTCGTTTTTGGTCCGTAGGAACAGCATAAAGACGAGCGGTTTTCCCGATAGGGATTGGTTACCTTGGAAATATTTAGAACATGTTCCATTTCTAGGTCCGTCAGAATTTTCAAAAAAAAAAGTCCGATGAGGCATACACACGATCGGAATAGAGGATGAAAAGCTTCCATCTGACTTTTTCTGTCGGACATTCTGCTCACGTGTACAAAGTGTTCCTTTGTTCATAGTTCTGGACATTTTTCTAGTTGGGCATCCCATAATTCCCTACCCCATCCAAGGTATCAACCCCTAATAAACATCTAAAACAAGCCACTGTTTTCTGCGTTGGAATGTGTGAAGGAAATGCTATGTGACTGGCTGTGCAGCAGTAGGGACCCGGGACACTAGCGACTTCTTTAGGGGGGTAGTGCTACACATTCAAAAGTAAAAGGTCAATAAGAACACCAAACCCAAATCTTGAGTCTTTAATCATTCAACCGATACCCGCAAGAAAATCAGAGCACAACAAGTTTCAGGGCCATAAAATCCCCCTTCATCACGGTTGGGTGGAATAGAATATTGAATGGACTCACAAGTGTTCTGCAGTGAGATGATATTAACCCCTTCCCGACCAGCCGCTGCAGTTGTACTGCAGCAGGTTGGCTCCCTTGGGCAAAATGACGTTACCTTACGTCGCTTCGCCTTTTGGCCGATAGGGGGTGCGCGCGCGCCGCCAGAGCCGATGCAAGTGCCCGGAAGGCACGATGACCGCCGGGCAGCTAGCTGCCATAACCCCGGTATCCTCTTGTTCAGCTGGAGGTCCGCTTTCCACTAATAATGGTCTCTGCAGTAGATTCGCCGCAAGATCACTTTTATCGGTCGGCGGGAGAGGGGGCCCCCCCTCCCTCCGCTGCTTACTGGAGCCACCAGCAGCGGCGGAGGCGATCGGATCCTTTCTCCTCTGTGGCATAGAGACGAGTGAAGGGAAGATGGCCCCCACACTTCTCCATAGCGTTGCAGGGCGGAAGCGACGTCAAAATGTCACTTCCGCCCATAGCTCTTAAAAGGCCATTTTTTTAAATGCATTTTAGTGTAAATATGAGATCTGAGGTCTTTTTGACCCCAGATCTCATATTTAAGAGGTCCTGTCATGCTTTTTTTTCTATTACAAGGGATGTTTACATTCCTTGTAATAGGAATAAAAGTGACACATTTTTTTTTTTAAAGAACAGTGTAAAAATAAAAAATAAAAGGTAAAATAAATAAGGAAAAAAAAAAGATTTTAAACGCGCCCCGTCCTGCCGAGCTCGCGTGCAGAAGCGAACGCATACATGAGCAGCGCCCGCATGTGAAAACGGTGTTCAAACCACACATGTGAGGTATCGCCGCGATCGGTAGAGCGAGAGCAATAATTCTATCCCTAGACCTCCTCTGTAACTCAAAACATGCAACCTGTAAATTTTTTTAAACGTCGCCTATGAAGATTTGTAAGGGTAAAAGTTTGTCGCCATTCCACATGTGGGCGAATTTTTATAGCGTGACATGTTGGGTAACAATTTACTCGGTGTAACATTATCTTTCACAATGTAAAAAAAAAAATTGGGCTAACTTTACTGTTGTCTTATTTTTTAATTAAAAAAAGTGTATTTTTTCTTAAAAAAAAGTGCGCTTGAAAGACCGCTGCGCAAATACGGTTTGACAGAAAGTATTGCACCAACCGCCATTTTATTCTCTAGGGTGTTAGGGGAAAAAAACATATAATGTTTGGGGGTTTTAAGTAATTTTCTAGCAAAAATTACTGTTTTTAACTTGTAAACAACAAATCTCAAAAAGAGGCTCGGTCCTTAAGTGGTTAAAAATAGACATGTGCACAACCAAAAAAATTCGTTCATTTTCGTTTTCGTTTCATTAGTTTATTTTTTTTTTTCGTTTTTCAGGTCATTCGTTATGATCGCGATTCGTAAATTTGTTCATTCGTAAATATGTAAATGCGTTCATTCGTACATTCGTAAATTCGAACATTCGTTCATTCGTACATTCGTACATTTTTACATTTGTACATTCGTAAATTTGTACATTCGTAAATTCGTAAAATTGTACATTTGTAAATTAGAAAATCCGGAAATTTGTAAATTCGAAGCTTGAAAATCCAAAAACCCGAAAATTTAAAAATCTGAAATAGTAACTAACTATTACATTATAGGTATAGTAATTTCCTTTCAAATATGACTGTCAGTGAACGTAACAAATACGAATTCATCCGAAGTTACGAATTATCCAAAATGAATGCTGCATCTAAACAAATGGAACGGAACAAATTAATAATAAATAATAATAATAAAACGTTGTTATTATTATTATTATTATTTATTATTATTAATTCATTACGTTCCATTCCGTTTTTTCGGATCATTCATAACTTCGGATAAATTTGTATGTGTTACCTTCACTAACAGCCAAATTTGAAAGGAAATTACAATACCTATAATTTAAAAGTTACTAGTAATTACTAATAGTTAAGTTATTATTAGTTAACTATTATTTCAGATTTCCGAATTTACAAATTTGCAAATTTACAAATTCACTAATTTACTAATGTACGAATGCCCGAATGCCCTAATGTCCAATTTTATCGAATTTCTGAATATTCGGAAAAAATTTGTTAAACGGGTTTTCGTTAATTCAGATATTCCCGAATTAACGAATTTGTCGAAATTCGTTAAACAACTAATTCGGAACTAAACGAATTGCACATGCCTAGTTATAAGACTCTTGGATGTGCATCTTGGAGAACACAACATACAGGGATATGGAAAATGATTATCGACACTGACACACATACACCTACACAGGTTGAACTAGATTAGTTGTTCTCAACTCCTGTCCTCAGGACCCACTATCAGGCCAGATTTTAAGTATTACTTTGGGGATGCAGACTAGAATACTGCAATCACTGAGGAGCAAATGATATCACCTGTGATGTGTTTCAGTTATCTTGCAAACCTGGCCTGTTAGTGGGTCCTGAGGACAGGAGTTGAGAACCACTGAACTAGATGGACTATTGACTTTATTCAACCTTGCCAACTATGACACCTTTATCCCGGGTGTAGTTGTAGTTCTCTTCAAGCTTGCATTGCTATTTTTCATAGCTGTAACCACACGGAATACAAATGATGTTTTCTCTGCAGGCTAGAACTCGTCCCCCTATAGATTCTCACCTTTGTTTTCCCCGGAGCCTTCTTCCAGTGGTATGATTAGAATTCTATCATGCACAGTGTGTAAGTATCTGAGATGACTTCTGAGTGAAAGGTAAGGTAATTGTGCTGTAGGTTAGCAGATATTGCTGAACGAGTACACAATCTGTCAGACAAATTCACCTTTGAATAATCAAAAAAAAAAACAAGAATTCTTGATAAAGGTAGAGATACTTGGAATAAAATATGATATATTGTTTTGCCCTAAGCGACTTCGTCAGATGACTGGCAAGTAGAAGTTCATCCCTTCCACAAATTAATGATACCGTGTGTGATTTAATTTATTCACAATCTGATATCGACCCTCACAGCTCATGTTCCTTTAAAGCTGAATTCCAGGCATACAGCTAAATACAGCTCAAAATACATACAGTGCCTTGAAAAAGTATTCATACCCTTTGAAAATTTCCACATTTTGTTATGTTACAACCAAAAACGTAAATGTATTTTATGTGATAGACCAACACAAAGTGGCACATAATTGTGAAGTAAAAGGAAAATAATAAATGGTTTTCCAACTTTTTTTACAAATAAATATGTGAAAAGTGTGGTGAGCATTTGTAGTCAGCCCCCTTTACTCTGATGCCGCGTACACACGAGCGGACTTTTCGACCGGACTGGTCCGACGGACTATCCGACGGACTTTCCCAATGAACGGACTTGCCTACACACGATCACACAAGTCCGACGGATTGGTATGTGATGACGTAGGACCAGACTAAAATAAAGAAGTTGATAACCAGTAGCCAATAGCTGTCCTAGCGTTGGTTTTCGTCCGTCGGACTAGCATACAGATGAGCGGATTTTTCGATAGGAACTGGGTCCGGCGGAGTTCCGGCGTAAAGATTTGAAACATGTTCCAAATCTAAAGTCCGTCAGATTTTCGACTGAAAAAGTCTGTTGCAGGTCCGATGAAGCACACACACGGTCGAATTGTCCACCGGACTCGGTCCGTCGGACCAGTCCGGTCGAAAAGTCCGCTTGTGTGTACGCGGCATAAGGCCCCTTTCACACGAATGAACCGTTCAGGTCCGCCTGTCAGTTTTTTAGTCGGACCTGAACGGACGCTCCATGCAGGTCTATGGAGCGATGGATGTCAGCGGGTACCATGACTGACATCTGATCCGCTAAAATCAGACGTATGGCCCTACGTTTGCATCTGTCCTGGCGGATTGGATGAGATCTGATGAAAACGGCCATGCTGTCTGTTTTCATCCAATCCCTCCATAGGAATCAGCGGCGCTCCGACAGGCCCCTCCCCACTCAGTGAGCAGAGACGGACCTGTCATCCGCCGGCTCAGCGGAGATCAATGGAGAGATCTCCTGCTGAGCTGGCGGACAGAGCTGAGCGGATCCGCCTCATGGGAGTGAGGCCTGATACCCCTAACTAAAGTCTAATGGAACCAATTGCCTTCAGAAGTCACCTAATTAGTAAAATAGAGTCCACCTGTGTGTTATTTAATCTCAGTCTAAATACAGCTGTTCTGTGAAGCCCTCAGAGGTTTGTTAGAGAACCTTAGTGAACAAAGCATCATGAAGACCAAGGAACGCACCAGACAGGTCAGGGATAAAGTTGTGGAGAAGTTTAAAACTCAATTGTTCAAAGCTTGGGATATTTTTTTATAACCTAACCCTGTTTTAAACTTCTCCACAACTTTATCCCTGACCTGTCTGGTGCGTTCCTTGGCCTTCATGATGCTGTTTGTTCACTAAGGTTCTCTAACAAACCTTTGAGGGCTTCACAGAAAAGCTGTATTTAGACTGAGATTAAATAACACACAGATGGACTCTATTTTACTAATTAGGTGACTTCTGAAGGCAATTGGTTCCATTAGATTTTAGTTAGGGGTATCAGAGTAAAAGGGACTGAATACAAATGCACGCCATGCTTTTCACAGATTTATTTGTAAAAAAGAAAGAAGTAGAAAACCATTTATCACTTTCCTTCTACTTCACAATTATGTGCCACTTTGTGTTGGTCTATCACATAACATCCCAATAAAATACATTTACATTTTTGGTTGTAACATGACAAAATGTGGAAAATTTAAAGGGGTATCAATACTTTTTCAAGGCACTGGGAAGCTTAGTGTGCTGCTGCTTCTCCTCCCCCAGCTCTTATGCAGCATGGAACAGAGGGGATGTGATCACTTATAAAAAAGAGAATAAAGGTATTTATAATGTATTTTTATATCTATACAAAAATGTTTTGCTTTTCATTTCTATTTTAAACTGAATGGGTTGTTTTACAAGGTGATCGTTTACAAACACATTTTAAAGTGGTTGTCAAACCGTTAAAAAAAAAACAAAAAAAAACTGCAAGACAAAGGCATAATCAGCTAGTATGCATAGCATTACTTACCTGAGATCGAGGCCCCCGCAGTGGTCCTTGTTCACCGCCCTGGCGGCCGACATCTCCCTGGGGGGTTACTTTCGGGTATCGTGGCTCCGGCTCTGTGCTTGGCTGGAGCCGCGATGATGTCACTCCCACGCATGCGCGCGGGAACCGCCGGTAATGGCACAGTGCAACTAAAGCAATGGCACATACGTGCTGTTGCTTCAGTTTGCTTAAGTGCGCATGTGCCGATGACGTTGGCACATACAAATACAGGTGATATCTCCTAAACCGTGCAGTATAATGTGGTTGTAAAGGGTTTACAACCACTTTAAAGCTGAGCTCTTGGGTGGGAAAATATCCTCTAAATACAGTCATGTGTATTCTTCTTTGAATCTTGTGTGCTTTCTGTATTTGTTCCAGATCTGTGCAGTAATCCAGTGTAAAACATTGCCTCTGTGTAGGAACTTCCTGTAATAAAGACTGGTCACTGCTGCTCTCTCCTTGTTCAGGGTGACTGGTCTTGTCTCCGCCCCCTCCTGTAGTTTTCAGCAGCCAGCCTGTAGAAGATGGACCTGCTGGGTCCCTCCCACAACTCTGCTCTCTGCACAGGCTATGTAAAGCACAATATTGAAGTCCCTGCTCATTTTAAAAGGTAATACCTGATTTTGCAAATGCAACTTTGCAAAGGCGACTTCAGGTGCGACTTGGCAGAAATCTCTGCGATATCATGCACAGATGTCTATGCAAGTCGAACCTGAAATCGCCAAAAGTAATGCAGGAACTACTTTTTCAAATCAGTGTGGCACCACAAAGTCGGCATCCCACTGATTTAAGCAGTTCCATTGCCGACAATAGGGTGCGACATGTCACGCGATTTGGACCTGTCAAATCGCATGACAAGTTGCACCGGTGTAAATGGGGGCTTAATACAATTTAAAACTAGTTTAGACTTATAGTAAAGTTCCAGCTAAAGCCTAACTAGTCCTAAATATGCTCCCCTCCCTCCTATCACCAATACTAACTAACCTGTGTAAAAAAAAATGAATATACTTACCTATTTTCAACCCGCTCTGGTCCAAATACATGATCCAGCTCCCCTGTGTTGGTCAGCGATGGCTGCAGGGGAGAGGAAGGACCACCAACAATGACTTCACCATAGGAGCCCATGGGTGATGTCATTGCTACCGAATTTCCCAGCCCACTCTCCATTCCCCTGCAGCTGCTGCTGGCTGCCATAGGGGATCATATGACCGGACCGGTGCAGGCTGAAAATAGGTAAGTATATAACATTTTTTATACCAGTTATTTAGTATTGGTGTTAGGAGGGGGAAGGGAGCATATTTAGGACTAGTTGGGCTTTAGCTGGATCTTAACTATAAGTCTGGCAGATTACAGCGTTGCATCTGACATCTATGGAGCATCATCTTAAAGTCAAATGGGAAATGCTCAGATTTTATTTCTAGACTTATTCATGCTGGAGATATTTTCCCTAATTTCTGTTGAGTCTCTAGTGCAAATGAACAAAACAGATTACAGCGCACACATTCATTACAGCGCCCACTTACTGCGACAAAGTACCCCAAATTAGTGGGTCCTACTCTAATAATAGAATGGAAGAACCTGTGTCTCAACCATGGGAGATAAACTCCTCTATGTGGGAGAACTGAAGGGATTCCTCCTATGCACTGGTGGCCACTAATAAGAGATAATGAAGAGGGGAAGGTGTGCTCCAAGCCCAAGAGACCTGGTCAGGGTCCATACAATATACAAAAACATACTTGGGGGGCACACCCTAAAATGCTTTACATTCAAGATGGTGCTGCTATAAGACCAAAAATAGTACAAAACAGATTACAGCGCACACATAAAAAATGACATTTCCTGCAAGGCTAGTTAAAAACACCTGAACATATTCAAAAATACGGGGGGTTTGGTCACACCATATGGTCATATAGTGCTAAGGCCACTTACTGCGACAAAGTACCCTGAATTAGTGGGTCCTACCCTAGTAATAGAATTAATTTAATTCACCACACCCACTCTAGTATTTACAAATATGTTATTCATATAGACTTCCTGTCCCTGAGACACAATTTGGAGAGGGAAGATGTATCCACAAGTACACAGACAGCAATATATACCATACCTGTGGGATCCCTCTAGAACCTGGAAATCGCTGTAGTAGACACTGCTACTCCAGTAATCTCTGCTGGCTTCTGGGTCCTGTGCTGAGTGCCCTGCTGCATTGGGAACACAGGATTTCCATTGCTTGGAATGGGCACTCTGATGGGAGTCACTTTGAGTCGGGGGGGGGGGGGTGGCCTGTGGAACCCAGCTTACTTTAGATGTTGGGAAACCCTGGTCTCAGCTCCCCATGTCCATCTTATGTGTAAGTTACCCTGTGTCTATTAAGGGCACAGGATGACTGAGCAAATGAACAACTACTTAATGGACACTGAGAATGTGGTTTGGATTACTTCAAATGGGACAATAATATTTATCAACAATATCTCTCAAGAAATCTATGATAAATTAATTCCACTATATCAGAATGATGGAATATTGTAGGAGCTTTGCCTCATAGACCATTATAGGTAGGAGCCGGACAGTCTGTTACTGGGGTCTCCTGCTATTGTCTGTTTATTAAGGTGTTCTGTGTTTTTACTTAGGATAATGTGTAATGTACTTTGTTTTAGCCTTGTTCCTGGGCAGTCCAGTCACCCAGGCTGGTTTAAGTGCTGAGTTAATTAGCATGTTAATTATATCATTGTCAGCTAGTAGTTGCTGGAGAGGGAGTAGCATAGTTTTTGCTGGTTGCTGTTTAGTTATGTTAATTATATTTCTGTGTACAGTAATGTGATCATCCTCTCCCGATAGTGTAGTATATAAATTCTCTGTGAGCTTTCAAATAAAATGTTCCAGATCTCATACAAGCTATTTAATTGACTAGTCTTGTATGCTATGTGGCTATAATATCTGGTATCTATGTCCAGACTGGGGGAAGCGGTATACTGACGGAAGCACCAAAGCTGGTTACTGGGGCGGTTCCATCACAGGCACCATTCAGATAATTCTTTGCATCTTCTCAATGATCGCAAATTGTTCTATGATTGGTTGAGGTGAAGTGGTGGGGCAGTGATGTCACACTCTTCACCTCATCCAATCAGAGAACGCTTTGCACTCATTGAAAAAATGCAAAACGTTCTCTAAATGGTGCCAATGCCATGTTCAGAATGTAGAAGGGCTCAGCACGGGACTGGTAAGCATGTGGAGTGGAGATCTCTGGAGTAACTGTGTCAGCTTCTATAGGGATACCACAGATGTGGTAAATGCATAGTTAAATTGGTCCAAACTGGATGTAAAAAAATGCCATGTCTGGATATCTTCTTTAACCAGTCATTCCTCCAGCCTATGGAGGAATGACGCCAGGGCAGGCTTCTTCTTGATCCGGGTGGACGTCATAGGAAGCCCTCCCGGATTGTGCCCCATGATCTGTCACCGGCTGATGACTAATCACTGTACCAGCCCCCTACCAGTACTATGTGACCACTGTAACCAATCACAGCAGGTCACATGGCAGTTGTAAACGATGGATGGCTTCCTTTCAAGCCGTCCATTGTGCACAATTGTGTTGCTAGCTGTGATTGGGCCAATCACGGCCCATCTGTGCCATGGGATCAGCTGTAGCCAATCACAGCTAGTCACAACAAAACAAACTGAATGTATGGATTTCATTCAGTAAAATGCTTGCATGTATCAATGAAATTCAATGCTATAAGCAAACATAATGTGTAAAAAAAAATACTGATCACTTACCCAGAGTAGTAAAAAGTTACAATGGTCAAAGTGTGTTAAAAAAAAAAAAAGAAAATCATACTGTCACCAGTCAATATCCCTGATCACCATCACATCACCGCTGTACTGCACTGGTTACAGTATGTAAAAAAAAAAAATTCATTTTCATTTCCTAATTTTCCCAAAATTATGACAAAAAACTTCCAAATGCTTCTTACTAAATACCTTGGACTGTCTACATTCCTCAAATGGGTCATTTGGGGGTATTTGTACTGTCCTGACATTTTTGGGCCTCAAGAAATGAGAGGCCGTCAATACATAAGGATTGATCCATTTTCAGATACTGTATATACCATAGTTTGTGGACTCTATAACTTTCCTACAGACTAAATAATATACACAGATTTGGGTTATTTTCACCAAAGAAATGTAGCAGAATACATTATGGACTGAATTCATGAAAAAAGATTATTTATTTGCAATATTTTATAACAGAAGCAAAGAAAAACGTGTTTTTTTTTTCAAAATGTGGGGTCTTTTTTCATTTATTTAGCAAAAAATAAAAAACCCAGTGGTGATTAAATACCACCAAAAGAAAGCTCTATTTGTGTGAAAAAAATGATAAAAAATGTAGTTTGGGCACAGTGTTGCATGATTGCGCAATTGTCATTGAAATTGCGTTAGCGCTGAAAGCTAAAAATTGTCCCGGGGCAGGAAGGGGGTAAGTGCTCGGTATTGAAGTGATTAATGTATGTGGTCAAAGTAGTAAAATTCATCCTGGTACTTTAATATATTGCCAGGTGATTCTACTTGCTCCAGATCAGTTTCTTCTAAAAACAATGGCCCCCCCGCTGCCTTTTTCCAAGAACAAATACCAAGAATATCCCCTTGTTGAACAATGGATATTCCATTAGATGTCTATGTTTTCACAAGCAAAATAAAGGCAGCAGTCTCTTGACTTTTGCTGAAGGACAATAACTCTTTAATGGGGCTATTCTTCTATCACTAAACCCTCTGCTATGTAGAAGAACCCTTGGAAACAAATACTGGTGCTTTAGGAAATAACCGTTTCTTTTTTTTAGTGGTCAAAGTAAGTTGTTTTGAATGAATTCTTTCTTTCTAAAGGAATTAAGGTCTTGGCTTCTTTTAAAACCGTCCAAAGTCAACAAATTCATCTTGCAGCCCATTTCTTGCTATTATTTCAGGTGCTTGGGCGTGTTCTGCGTCTTATAGAACATTGATATACCTTCTTCAAGTCAGCTTCAAAGAGCGAACATCTTCAGGATTAAGATATTTAAAGAGATTAAGAAACCTATCATCCCTTTTCGCCCTTGTGCATATCAACCGTGATCCTTGCTGTCCTGCCTTGTGTTATGCATTCCTTGGCATACAACTTTCAAAGGAGCATGATAAAAAACTAGGTGTATGTAATCATATTTTCTGCTGCCTTTCAAATAAGGACTGATAAGTGCTGGTTTGTACAATCATATTACCAAGGTTTTAATCTTTCAATGGATGAATCCTCCAGTCAACATTGTAATCTAAAGTTCTACCTTGTATCACAAATAAAAGAACAGTCTCATTTTGTGTCTTTGCTTTTCTTGTTGACATGCTTAGAGCCTTTATTTTATGGATACAGAATGTAAACGAACTCAGATGAAAAATAAAACGCATCTAAAGCCAAAAACAAAAATGTAATATATTGAAGCGTTCCAACTGTAGATGTAAAGAAGGCATTCATTTTCTTTTTTCTAAGGTCCCTTTCAAAAAGACTTTCCAATCAAGACCATCTGTCAGTTTTTAAGGTGGACCTGATTGGAAGCTCTATGCAGCTCGGACTTGTGCCCTTTTACATCCACTTACCTCAGGCTCCATTCACACTTGTGCGATGCAACTTTGGACATCAAATTTGCATGACAAGTTATTCCCCATGATACACATTTATATATGTGCAACTTAAAGTTGCAGCAAATTTAAAGTAGTTTGATCAGTACTTTGGTCCAACTTTCATGATGCTTCAGGGCCATAGACATCATTGTTAACCCTCAGAAGTTGCATGAAAGTCGTACCTGAATGTTATACAATACAACAGTTGTGCAACAGTTGTCCATTATCACTGGTCAAAACCAGCGATAAAGTCGTATCCAAGTTGCACTCCAAAGTCGGCCCAATATTGGAGTCATCCAAGTGTGAATGGAGCCTTAAGCCACGTACACATGATCGGATTTTCTGGTGGCGAAATTTGTGATGACGGAAAATTCGACCGTTTATATGCTCCATCGGACAATTGTTGTCGTATTTTCTGAGGACAAATGTAGGATCCCAAGTTTTAAAATTTTCCGCGGACAAATGCCGTTGCATTATCCGAGCGTGTGTACACAAGTCCATCGGACAAAAGTTCAAAGTACAAACACGCATGCTTGTAAGCAAGGACGAGCCAGAAACTGTCGTCCTGTAAACTAGCGTTCGTAATGGAGAATTAACATTCGTGACGCGGCAAATTATTAAATCTCGAAATGCAGCGCACAATTCTCTTCTTCTTTAATGGGATAACAATGAAGCTGCTTTGTTGGTGATACTGACGAAGTTATTGCAAACACATTTTCAAAGGCTTTTTTTTCTAGTGATATCAAGAATATTATTATTATGCTTTTTTTTTTTTAATTCTGGCAAGTTACCACAACACCATTATCCCGTAGTTGTTAAGATCAAACATACAAGTATGTTGGTGTCCCTTGTCAATTTTACATTGTATTTTTTTTTAATGTAACTGCCTACTCCCAAACTGTCATTTGAAGTAAATCACATAGCCAAGTATTATTCTCCACAATTTTTTTTATTGTGCATTTAAAAAAAGAAAACAAATAAAATTAGACATGCTATCTGCCAATAGAACTTAACCAAAAAGTGCATTCTATGCATCCAAAAATATAGAAAATATACCAAATCAAATCATTATTTTTCAACCAAAAAATAATATAAAAGCCTCATGCATGTGTCCTGCTTCTTAATATAGGGGGTAAACAATGCCAAGAGTTGGTAAAAGCAGGGGTCCGTCATCTGGAGATAATTCCAAAAAACGTCCAGATTATTCTCCTGGAGCTCCCGCAGCAAAGGCATATGACATAATTGGTCACAATTAATAAAGCAACCAATTTTTGGTCCAAGAAATCCTCCTCCTCCTGTTCCTGGACTGGACTTGGATCAAAGCAATAACTCAGAGGCCAATAATAAATAAGATGTTATTTCCTCCGATTCCGCAACATGTCTGGTTGACGAACAGCTGCTCAGAAACGGACTGAAAAGCACGAAATGAAAAGCGCGAATCAACATTCACCAAATTTCTACAAAAATGAAATTAGCAGAAGGAGCCCAAACGGTGATGCTAAAGAGCTGAAAAGCCACGTAGTACGTCACTACATTCGTGTTTGTTGGCCGACAATTCCTCGCGTTTGTATGCAAGACAAAATCCAGGCACATGCCTTCGGACAAAAGTCGGAGGTTTTGTCTGCGGAAAATCTGATCGTGTGTACGAGGCTTGATTCTGTTCAGATCCAGGAAAAGAAATGGAAAATTACTTTTTCATTTTTCTGGACCTAAACGTGATGGATTGGAGATGGCCTAATGGCAAAAGGGCAGAAGCCCATTTACATTTAGTTCCCCATAGAGTCATCACAGGTCTGCCACTGTTTGCTGTCAAACTACAGGCACATACTGAACAGACACAAATGTAAATAAGAACAAAAAAACAAAAAAAACTGACATCTGTCCCGTTCAACTCCGATTCAGCAAGCGATCTGTTCATAGATCCCCAGCTAAACAAAACACAGCACCCAGTGTGAAAGGACCTGTTTTCTTTTTCCAATCATGAATCTCCCAGTAACACATTTCTAGTTGCAGAATGACTCACTCACTATTGTATTAAGACAACAGCATAGGTGTGTGTGGGTTGTGTGCCAGGTGTGCCTGGGCACACCCTAATCACTCTGTGCAATGCCGATTCCCCCTACTGCCCGGGCTTTTCCCCCATGTTGCACCCCCTACCACAGTGCTGTTGGCTGCCCTCCTTTCCACTCCCCCCCCCAGCTGCGGGGGATGTTTCAGGATGGAGAGTGGGAGAAGGGGTTAATTAATATGTAATTTACCAGTCCCTTCCTTTTCTAAATGAACACAGTGAACACACTCACTGTATAAAAATAAGAAGTGCAGTGCTAAAAATATACTTGCAATAAATAACATGTATATTTCTTCCTGCAAAACAGGGAGAAAAAACAGGCAGATGTGTAAGTAAGGGCTGAAGTGGTTAAACAATGCTCAATTGGTACTAAGGGGCCCAAAGTGTGCCAAGAAAATATCCCCCACACCATTACACCACCATCCTGAATCGTTGATACAAGGCAGGATGGATCCCTGCTTTCATGTTGTTTGCACCAAATTTTGACCCTCCATCTGAATGTCGCAGCTGAAATCGAGACTCATCAGACCAGGCAACATTTTTCAATCTTCTGTTGTCCAATTTGGTGAGTCTGTGTGAATTGTAGCCTCAGTTTCCTGTTCTTAGCTGATAGAAGTGCCATTCGGTGTGGTCTTCTGCTGCTGTAGCCCATCTGCTTCAACGTTTGATGTATTGTGCGTTCAGAGATGGTATCCTGCATACCTTGGTTGTAACGAGTGGTTATTTGAGGTACTGTTACCTTTCTAGTAATTCAAACCAGTCTGCCCATTCTCCTCTGACATCAACAAGGCATTTTCATCCACACAACTGCCGCTCACTGGATATTTTCTCTTTGTCGGACCATTCTCTGTAAACCCTAGAGATGGTTGTGCATGAAAATCCCAGTAGATCAGCAGTTTTTGAAATACTCAGACCAGCCCGTCTGACCCCAACAACCATGCCATGTTCAAAATCACTTAAATCCCCTTTCTTCCCCATTCTGATGCTCGGTTTGAACATCAGCAAGTCGCCTTCACCATGTCTAGATGCCTAAATGCATTGAGTTGTTGCCATGTGATTGGCTAATTTGCAATTTGTGCTACCAAGCAATTGAACAGGTGTACCTGATAGAGTGGCCGGACCGGACAGTGTATATCCCATAGTTTGTAGATACTATAATTTTCATGCAAACCAATTAATATAAACTTATTGGGATTTTTCTTTACTAAAGACATGTAGCAGAATACATTTTGGCCAAAATTTATAGGGAAAATGGAAATTGGGAAATTTTTTATGGGATATGTTTTATAACAGAAAGTAGAAAATATCGGGGGGTGGGGGTGGGTGGTTCAGTCTTTTTTCATTTATATAATAACAAACCCAGTGGTAATCAACTACCACCAAAAGAAAGCTCTATTTGTGTGATAAAAAATGATATATATTTAATTTGTGCATAGTGTTGCATGACCGAGCAATTGCCAGTTAAAATAGCACAGTGCCGAATAGCAAAAACTGCCATGGTCATGAAGGGGGTAAAACCTTCTGGAGGTCAAATGGTTAATTTCAGATAGAATGGGGAAAGTTCGATTTTTTTTGTTAGTTTTTTTTTTATAAAGTGAAGTGGGAGGAATCTTGTAGAAAGGTAAAAAGACAGCAATAAACACATAATAGTGGTTCCAACCCTTTCCCACTCTGAGTTCTCTTTACTTCCTTTTCTATTTACCATCCAGGACATCGAAAGAAATCTCTCCAGTGGGGTCACAGAAAGAAAAAAAATGTCTGACAGAGGTTCTATCTCTTCTCACTCCATCCAAATGTTTTGGTTGGAGTTTCAATTGAGCTAAAGTCTAGCTCCCGTCTTTGTCCCCATTGGGGGGGATTTGCCTTAACTTCCTGTCTCAGAGACTTGACAGAACACAAACCAGGAAATCTCAACTTTGAGGAGGTGTCAGTTCTCATTTGAACACATCCTTTCGGCGAGTTTACATAACTGTAAAAACATTCTATGCATTAAGATTAAAAAAAAACCTTCTGTGTGCAGCAGCCCCCCTAATACTTAACCACTTCCCGCCCGCCCTATAGCGGATTGACGTCCGGGAAGTGGTCCCGTTATCCTGACTGGGCGTCATATGACGTCCAGCAGGATAACATGCCGCCGCGCGCCTGACACACCACTCCACCGATCTTGGTGGAAAGCCTCCGGCGGAGGCTCTTTACCACGTGATCAGCCGTGTCCAATCATGGCTGATCACGCTGTCAATGGGAGGAGCCGTTGATCGGCTTTTCCTCACTCGCGTCTGACAAACGTGAGTAGAGGAGAGCCGATCGGCAGTTCTCCTGACAGGGGGGGGTCTGCGCTGATTGTTTATCAGCGCAGCCCCCCCTCAGATCACCACCCTGGACCACCAGGGATCGCCACTAGGACCAGCAGGGAAGGGGCAACATCTGGATGGCCAGGTATGTACCCCATGGCCATCCACATGTGCCCAATGTGCCCAATCTGTGCCAATCAGTGCCCACAAATGGGCACTGATTATCACCATTATGTTCCAGATCTGCCCAGCAATGCCCCCAATATGTTTTATCAGTGCCACCTGTCATTGCCCACCTATCAGTGCCCATCAGTGCCACACAACAGTGCCACCCATAAGTACCCATCAGTGCCACCCATATGTACCAATCAATGCCACCTACGAGTGCCCATCAGTGCAGCCTATGAGTGCCCATCGGTGCCACCTATGAGTGCCCATCAGTGCCACATACCAGTGTCACCTATCAGTGCCCATCAGTGCCACCTATCAGTGCCCATCAGTGCCGCCTATCAGTGCCCATCATCAGTGCCCGTCAGTGCCACCTCATTGGTGCCACCTCATCAGTGCCCATCAGTGCCGCCGTATCAGTGCCCGTCAGTGCAGCCATATCAGTGCCCATCATTGAAGGAGAAAACTTACTTATTTACAAAAAATTTTTAACAGAAACAAAGAAAAACTTGTTCTTTTCCGAAATTTTCGGTCTTTTTTTATTTGTTGCGCAAAAAATAAAAACCGCAGAGGTGATTAAATACCACCAAAAGAAAGCTCTATTTGTGGGAACAAAATGATAAAAAATTAGTTTGGGTACAGTGTTGTATGACCGCGCAATTGTCATTCAAATTGCAACAGCGCTGAAAATTGGCCTGGGCGGGAAGGTGTCTAAGTGCCTGGTATTGAAGTGGTTAAGCAAATCAAATAGTCAATCAAAGTCAATGAGCCAATGAGGAGACAGAGGGGGCGGGGCTGAGCCACAACTCCATGTCTGAATGGATATTTGCTGTGGGGGCACTTGGCAAAAGGGAGGGGCCAGGAGCGCCAGCAAGGGACCAGAGAAGAGGAGGATCTGGGCTGCTTTGTGCAAAACCACTGCACATTGCAGGTAAGTATAACATGTTTGCTATTTTTAAGCAAAAAACAAAGACTTTAGTATCACTTTAAGACTTAGAATACCTTTCTTTTTGATGCACCTGGAATTTATTTAGCTAATTTAAACTGAAGTTGAGCATTGAAGCCTGGTTTACACCTATGCATTTTTAGTGCATTTTCAGTTTTGCAGAAACACATTACAGTCCCTTTAACATGGTTTCCTATGGGTCACATTCACATCTGGACATTTTATGGAAAGGGCCAGGGACTTTTTTCTGGGTTTTCATTCCATAGACTTCAGTGGATCAAAAACATCTATTGAAAAACGCAAAACGCATTTGGAATATGCAAACTGCAACGTGCATAGGTGTGAACCAGGCCTAAGTAGTCCCGTGGCTCTGGTGAGTAGATTTCTTCTTGAGTTTTAAAATGATTTAATAAAGCTGAAGCATTAGGTGCCAACTGAATATAGTGCTACACTAAGCGTGACCTGTCATCGATGTACATATTTGTCGAGCACTATGGCACTTCCAGGTGGCAAGTCAAGTCAATGTTAAGCTGAAGGGCAAACTTTCGAATGACACAAGATGACAAATTTAGTAAATTTACCCCTTAATCTTTAGTCTTTGTAGTAGTGAAAGGTTAAGTAAACAGCATGGGAGAGAATCATCACAGATTAATACCAGGGTATTTCTCGTGTATAAACACAGCAGGACAGCCCGTTTTCTGAACTTGGCTGGAAAAACATCTGAACTCAGTGCTCTTCTTATTTTTTTTCAACAGAGATTTGCCATGATGTAGGGTACAACGTCTATAATCTTGTGGTTTGGAACTGAGTGATTCAGAAACATTTCTAGTTATAAGTATACTTTAAAGGGTATGCACAGTAGTTTTGTACATGTATATTTTCGATGGTCAGAATTTTAAAATAATCAATTCTGTAAAATATGCCTAATAGTTATATTTTTCAGGCCTATCCTATTATAAAGTTATGTGCAGGTAAAATAAAAAAAAATATTGCATATGACAATGATGTATTATTGTATTTCGACAAGTGGAGCTTTAGGCTAATTTTGACTTTTTTTGTGTATTTCACTTTCTCTCTCTTTCTGTAAAAATCCAGTTTACAGAGCTAAATAGCTCAAGCTGTAATTTACACATGAAAATAAATAAAAACAATAAACTTAAAACAAACATTTTAAACCAATACATTAATCAGAGCAGTAAGTCATTTACCTCTCTCCCTTGCCTCCAAATGTCTCTATCCTACATTTAAATGAGAAGCCAGAGGTCAGAGCACATTGGCCACATAAAGGATGATGAAGGGACGTTGGTTACAAATGACAAGTAAAAGGCAACTGTGCTAAATCAGTTTTTACACAGGAAAAGGAGAGGTATGACTGCATCATTAGTAACGCATCACAGAATGTACTCTTGTGGCTAACAGAAGCTGGTGTCCAAAAAAAGAATAGAACAGCTTAACACAAATAAATCACCAGTACCAGATGGCTTACACCCGAGAGTCCTCAAATAACTCAGTCTGGTTTATAGCCAGACCATTATTCCTAATTTTTATGGACAGCATACTGACAGGAATGATACCAGATGATTGTCGAAAAACCAAGTGGTACCAAAATTCAAAAAAGGGCAGTGATATATTTTTGGAAACTGCAGGCCAGTCAGTCTAACATCGCTAGTATGTAAACTATTGGAGGTAATAAGAGACTATATCTAAAAATTTGCTGATGAAAACAGTATCATTAGTAGTAATCAGCATGGGTTTACAAAAGGTTGTTCTTGCCAAACCAATCTGTTAACCTTCTATGAGGAAGTGAGCTGCCATCTAGATAAAGGTAGGCCTGTGGATGGGATGTATCTGGATTTTGCAAAAGCATTTGATACAGACCCACATAAATGCTTAATTTACAAACTTAGGTCTGTTGGAATGGACCATAGAGTTGGTTCTTGGATAGAAAACTGGTTACAGGGGTGTGTCCAAAGTGTGATGATAAATAATGTGTACTCAGACTGATTTGGAGTGGTAAGTTGGGTCCCCCAAGGCTCTGTCCTGGGACCAATTGTTGAATTTATTTATAAATGATATAGAGGTTGGTATAAATAGCTCAATCTCAGTTTTTGCTGGCGATACAACAATATTTAGGGCAATATCTTGAAAGCAGGATACAGGAACTTTATAAGAAGACCTGAATAAAATAATAGGATGGGCAACTACATGGCAAATTAGGTTTACTGTTGAAAAATGTAAAGTAATGCACTTGGGGCCTAAAAATATAAATGCAAGTTACTCTCTAGGGGGAGAACCTCTGGGGGAATCCAGGCTAAAGAGAGATCTGGAGGTCCTAGTTGAAGACAGACTAAGTAATAGCATGCAATGTCATGCCGCAGCAAGCAAAGCCAGCAAACTATTAGCATGCAAAAAAAGGGAATTTACCCAAGAGATAAAACTATAATCCTGCCACTTTATAAATCTCTGGTGTGACCACATCTGGAGTATTGTGTCCAGTTCTGGTCACCAATCCCCAGGAAGGATGTGCTGGAACTGGAGAGAGTCCAGTGAAGGGCAACAAAAATAATAAGGGGACTGGGGGACCTCAGTTCCGAGAAAAAAGAGTTGTGCCCTGAGTCTGACGCAACCACTGCGACAAGCCTCCAACTGGAATTGTACATACAAACAAAATTGCAATGGTCGTGGGACTTTGAATGAGGCATGTCACTTCAAAAATAATACATAGCATGCATATACTTTCACATTTATTGTCATAATTAAACATTCCATGATCGTAAAAGTATGATAACAATTTCCATTTGTGATAAAAACATATATTAAAAGGAGCTGACATAAAAAGGAATTCATATTTGATGAGATAAATTCATATTATGCTGATACATGATGGTATATACATAAAAAGATATATAATTGACACAGATGGTAGCAAACAAAATATCTTGGCATCCTAAGACTCTATGCGTTTCGTGGATCCCCATGCACTTCATCAGGAGTTTGATGAAGCTATAAGTCAGCTCAAAAAAAGAAGAAGAATCCAGCATCCAAGAGGGGAAAAGGTGCGTCAGACAAACGTCTAACCTGGGGCTGACGCAGGAGAGCCCATCCAGGCCAAGGGAACAGCCGAGGGACGGGCCAGGTTTCCAAGGTGCAGTCCATGGAATGTAGTGGATAATAAAGGCACATCTAGCCCACAGTGATGTGTATGGTTCCATGGTCTCAGTTACGAGGAACGACTACAAGCACTAAACTTATTCTCCCTGGAGAAGAGATGCTTGAGAGGAGATATGTTAGCAATAAGCAAATACCTCAATGGTGATCCCAATGTAGGAAGAAAACTATTCAGTTTCAGGGAGTGTAAGAAGAAACAGGGCCACTCAAGGAAGTTGGAGGAGAACTTTAAGCTGCCTAGGGTTTTTCACTGACAGGCTGGTAAGGATGTGGAACTCTCTTCCACAACTGGTGTTGTCAGCAGGAAGTATTGATAGTTTAAAAAAACTCTTGGACGTGCATCTTGGTGAACACAACATACAGGGATATGGGAAATTATTATCGACAATGCACACACACACACAGACCCACACCGGTTGAACTGGATTTACTAGTATTTTAAATTGTTTCATGTACAAAAAAATGGACATTAAGTCTTTGAAACATGGTTTTGTTGGTTTGTACATGCCTACAAAGTCCCCTTTTGTGTACTTTAACAATATGTCGATTCTAAGGGATGTTGGCATGATACGACACATTACCTGTACTACATCCCATGGAGTGATCTATACCAATAAAATCAAAAAGTGGATTTGAAAAGAAACTGAAGGAGAAATATATTACTGCTATTGAAACAGGAGTCGTAGTCTGCACTCATCTTTTCAAAACCCGTTAATAACTTTTTCAGTTAGTTAATTTTTATATTGAAGAATCTTTGGCAAATCATCATGCATCTGCCTTAGAAGGTTATGAAGGCGGGGTTTGCTTTTATTGATAGACAGTAATTATCCTGGGGACATCACTGAGTTCCTAAAGGGGGGAGGGGGTGGTTGGGAAATTATGCTGAGCAGACACTAGGCAGGAATTCCCATTATTTATCGATCATGCTTGGAGAATCAGAATGGGACTAAGGCCATACACAGTTCAAATCTTGGTCGGTTCAGCAGGAATCGCCCAAGATTCAGACCATGTATGGGCAGGCTGAGTGTACCAAGTTGATCGATCAACTACCATAGCCGCTAGCAATAATCACTGTCTTCAATGGCCCGGCAAGAGGGATTCCCGCATCAACACTGTCTGTGTTGATAGGGGAATCAAGCTAATTTCTTTCCTGCAACCCGTGGTTCCAGGACAGAAATCTGCTCTGTTTATGGCCATACTAAGATCATATGCAGTAGCTTCCAACCAGATTGTTTTTCCAGGGAATCCTAAAAATGCACTGAGCCAAATTTATGATGGTAAAAAAAAAAATAACTGTTTGGAATAAGTTATATTTGTATTTTTCCCATACAGTATATGTAAACCCAATCACGGAAATCTAATATAAGCTTTAACATGTTTACGTGATTTGAAAAGTCATGTTTGGTATTCATTAAATCTGGAGCTTTTATTAAAATAATACCAGGGGATATGTTGATGAAGGTCCTTCTTCAGGTAATAGAGACTACAAGTGTTTACTTCAATGTACATTATAAAAGTATGGTTCACTGTTGCCACCATCAGAAAACGTACTCTCAGAAATACCATGTAGCCATTGCTGGAGTGCATACAAGTACATAGTAATGCCCCGTACACACGATCGCACATTCTGACAACAAAATCCATGGATTTTTTTCTGACGGATGTTGGCTCAAACTTGTCTTGCATACACACGGTCACACAAATCTTGTCAAAAATTCCGAACGTCAAGAACGCGGTGACGTACAACACGTACGACGAGCCGAGAAAAATGAAGTTCAATAGCCAGTGCGGCTCTTCTGCTTGATTCCGAGCATGCGTGGAACTTTGTGCGTCAGAATTGTATACACACAATCGGAATTTACGACAAAGGATTTTGTTGTCGGAAAATTAGAGATCCAGATCTCAAATTCTGTGTGACGGAAATTCCAAAGGAAAATGGAGCCTACACACGGTCGGAATTTCCGCCAACAAGCTTCCATCGAACATTTTCCAACGGAAAATCCGACCGTGTGAACGGGGCATAGGAGGCTTCAGGAGATCAGCAGCACTGAGATGCAACAAAGGATGAACAAAAGTTTAAACAAGGTTTTTATTTAACAAAATAGACATGGTTTAACAGATGTTTTAAACGTGGGTTACTATCTGTCAAGTTAAATTGTTCAGGAGAGGTTGTAAAAACGTCCCGTGTACATTAAGCCTTAGATACACAGTGCTTTCTATCAAACTAAATGGCATGCAGTTAGGATTTACATACAACTACTAGCGGCATTGACCCCAAAACCCAAAAAATGTAATACATTGAAGCTTACCAATTATTAGATGTAGTGACTGCATTCGTTTTTTTTGGCCAGTAACACACCTCCTGTATTAGAGTGCCCCTACTCTGAATGAAGGAGCCCAGGGGGCACCATTGGACAGCAGCATTTATAATCTGAGGGGAGGGAAGTGTTAGATGTACTAGCAGATTTAGAAACACTAACAAATTAAAGCCAAACTATAGCTCACACTGGAGCTACAGCAATAATTTTTTTCTTTTGGGATAAAGGTTTTAAATTAAAAAAGCTGCTTATTTTAAGCACTCCTGTCAGCGTTAAATGGTTTGTCTCACTCTAACTGCTGCATTCCTGTGCAAGAGAGCTTGTTCTGCTGAAAAACATCAGAATTATCCTCCCCAACAAAAAAAACAATTAAAGGTGCAAAAAACATGGCATTTTACATTAAATAAATAAATACTTATCTGTTGGACCATCAATTTTCTAGAGGTTTTTTTTTTTTTACTTCAAAAAGCCTCAGTTGCTGCCTCAATGGCAGGCGGGGTGTTCAAAATCATACAAGAACATTCTTCTCCGCTGCTTTTACTTCTGCTGTGGAGGTGCTGCTGCAGCTGACGAGTTCTACAACACTAGCATTATTCGTCCTGCACAGACATAGCCATAATCATAGCATTATGGCTTATATTTTGCCGTCCTGTACACAATGGGAATACTGTATCTATTTTATGACTATATCACCTGTTAGACCACATAGCAGATAGAGGAAAAGAAAGAAAGGATCAGTTTTGCAAGAGCAACCAAGTACAAATTTATATCTATGCATTAACCAAAATGATAAAAATTACTGGTTGCTTGTTAACCAACAGCTAAATTAAGATATTGGTAAGATATTGATAAGATATTGGTAATGCCACTGAGCGGTGCTCTTTTGTCCTGACACATTGCCATAGCAATGGCGGCGTCGGCAGAAGTTCCCACCCTATTGCTATAGCAAGCTGTCAATCAGAGTCAATCGAATCACGCAAGATTTCGGTATTAGGCGATTCCCATGGACTCTTGGGATAGATGACGCCGATATCCCAGGAGTCCATGGGAATCACCTAGTTACGTCACCACCTAGGCAGCCGGAGCTGCTCCAGGAAATAAGGAAAAAAGGTATTTAGAAAAAAATAAAAATACATAATTGTCATTTTAAATAGAAATGAGGATGAGCATTGGCTTGATTACAAGTTAAACAATGGGTGGAACTCCACTTTAAGGATAATTACTTCAGTTAGTATTAGCATGCTGGAAGTTCTCTGTATCTTTTTACCTGCGCAAGAATCATTAAGATAGGTATCATTTTATCATAGTAGGAGATTGTCTAGATCTGCAAAACTATGTTTTGCCTAGCAAAGAAAGGAAGGGGGAAGGAATATGGAAAAATAAAAAAATAAATAAAAGAAAGATAAGTAAGAGTAAGGAGTATGGGAAAAGAGTTAGGATGGAGGATTGGATGGGAAGGAAACAGTTGAGAGGTTCCAGGGGAAGGGTGAATTGGGGAAATATTTCTCCTCTCCCCCATGACTATGACAATGAGGAATTGTATTTATAAAAACGCCATGTTTTGGAATTCCACAGAATTGCAAAATACAGGCCAAGCCATAAAATTGTCTAGGTCTATGATAGAGTCCATTTCCCACGTCCATTCTGTTAGGGTAGGAATCTGGGGGATCATCAATGGTGGTAGATGACAGCTCTGGCTTCTGTTAAAAAAATGGCAGAGGATATCTGAAGGAAACTATTTTAAGTAAAATTGCATAAACCGCACTCTGTAAAGCACACTGAATAAGTACTGTATGATTTAATGTAAGGATTTTCTTGTGAAACCTCTACTAAATCATTCACAGATAGGTAATCTCTGCTTCTGGCATAGTGATGGGGTATGACAAGGCTATCCTATGCTGTCTCTGCATGTGTGGTGTTGGGAGCCTCAACGGGAGAAGTCTGGGGTCAAGCTGTGGGATGGATTTGGCTCATGCCTGGGTGTTCTTTATCTGGCTGTGGCAGAGGTCATTGCTTGACTGTAGTGCTGACTATTCACAGGCTGTAGTGGTGATCACTCTCTTGTGTAAAGTCACGGTCACTAAGTCTTTTTCAACCAGGGTGCCCAGGCAGCCTGGAGAGCATTCAGGTTTCTTCAGGGTTGCCTTGGCAAAATGCTTAAAAACTGCCCAAAAATTGTATATAAGCCAGCAGGTGGATCAAGCCTGCATTTTATTTACACAAAGCCACAAGATTTCATTGTGCACCATTACAGCTAACAACCAATGACAGGAAAAAAGGTAGGGTACAGGACACTCCAGGCAGAGACCTTACATTAGCAAATGAATATTCTCTAATGTCTTCCTGCTTCTCCTCCCGGCTAATAATGAAGTGGGTCCTGAGACCCGATTGACCAGGAGGTGTTAGGACTCCCAGCCAATCGGGTCTCAGGACCCACTTCCTGTTCAGCCGGGAGGAGAAGCAACGGCCACTACTCTTCCCTCCGCAAGCTGTAGCAGGTGGAGGGGCAGCTTCCAGGAGCCCTACCCTAGGTCCAGCACCACCTCCTAAGGTAACTCCTACCCCAGATGACTGACTTCCCATCCGACCCATCCAGGTGGGGGTTGATAATGCCTTTGGTTGATTAGGAGGACGTTGGGTGCCTGCATATGATCCTTGTTTGCCCCTCTCCTGACCCTCTCTGTCAGCACTGGGGTCACATTAGCTGGGTGAGAGAAAGAAACTGAGGGAGAAGAGAAACAAGGTAATACTAGTCAGTACCAGTGTGCAAACGTGTATTTGCTTTGTAAGAATAAATCACCTCTAGCATTGGGTGTCCTCCGTGTGGATGTTTCTGCATTATGTAAAACTAGTTTAGTCTTTTACATTTTAGAAAAGGGTGCCTCAAGATTCAGCATAATTTAAAGTTTGCCTTGACTGAAAAAAAAGTTGAGAAACTCTGCCTCCCTGTCATCAGTCATACTTCTTCTCTTGCTGTGGTCTAATGCTGGTGTGGTGGTCATTTTGTAGATATAGTGGTGTCACTCTTGTGTCTAGCTATGCTCAATCTGTGCACCCAGTGATAATTATTTACTGAGTTTAGTGGGTGCCTTCCCTCTTGTACTTAGTGGATACTCATTCCCTTGTGCTCTGGTGACTTTCCTGAGCAATCACTCCCACCTGTCCTGTGCCACTTACTATTATTTTCCCACAAGATCTGGCTCCGAGGGCCGGTTCACACCACAATTTCCACGTTCTGGATGTGTATCTGCATGTGCATTTAGATGCGTTCCAGTGTGTTTTTGATGCATTCCAGTGCGTTTTTCCTCTTTTTTCTTCATCTCAATTGAGGACATGTGCGTTCCGGTGTTTTTTTTAATGCATTGTGCAGTGTTCCAGATGCATTCCATACAGAAAAAAATGCAACATGTAAACTAGGGTAATTGGAATCCATGTTAACCACTTGCCCACCGCCTAACTGTAAATATACATCATTACTTTGATGTTAAACCCCGGTATCTTTATTTATAGTCGACAGCCGGCTTTCTGATAAAAGTGGCCTCAGCGATGGATTCGTCAGTTTTATAGGCAGCGGGAGAGGTCTCCCCCCCACTTCTCAGTGTCTTCCGGGTTTACCGGTGCTGTTGGTACACCTGGAAGCAATCCGGGCAAGATGGGCCTCACTTGGCTCTATGACCTTGGAGGACCGAAGCGACCTCTGACATCACTTCCGGTTCTCTGCCATCAACTTTTTTTTTTCTTAAAGTCAAAACTACACGTTTTTTTTCTTTTGTAACTGAGAGACCTGGGGTATTTTTGACCCCAGATCTCTCAATAAAGAGGACATGTCATGCTTATTCATATTAGAAGGGATGTTTACATCCCTTCTAATAAGAATAAAAGTGATCAAAAAAATAAAGGGACAGTGTTCAAATAAAAAAAATTAATGTAAAATAAATAATAAAAGGAAATGTTTTTTTAAAGCGCCCCATACATAAGTCGCGCCCGCATATGTAAACGGTGTTCAAACCACACATGTGAGGTATTGCCACGATCGTTAGAGTGACAGCAATAATTCTAGTGCAAGACCTCCTCTGTAAGGGTCCTTTCACACTGGGGCGGGGGCGTTGTCGGCGGTAAAGTGCCGCTATTGTAAGCGGCGCTTTACCGTCGGTATGCGGCCGCTAGCGGGGATGTTTTACCCCCCTGCTAGCGGCCGAGAAAGGGTTAAAACCACAGCAAAGCGCCTCTGCAGAGGCGCTTTGCCAGTGGTATAGCCACGCCGTCCCCTTGATTTCAATGGGCAGGAGCGGTGAAGGAGCGGTATACATTCCGCTCCTTCACCGCTCCGAAGATGCTGCTGGCAGGACTTTTTTTCCCGTCCTGCCAGCGCATCGCTCCAGTGTGAAAGCCCTCGGGGCTTTCACACTGGATACAAAGCAGCGGCACTTTTGGGTCGGTTTGCAGGCGCTATTATTAGCGCAATAGCGCCTGCAAACAGCCACAGTGTGAAAGGACCCTTACTCTAAACAGGTAACCTGTAAAAATCTTTAAAGCGTCACTTATGGAGATTTTTAAATAATGTAGTTTGTCACCATGCCACGAGCACGACATGTTAGGTATCTTTACTCAGCGTAACATCATCTTTCACATTATACAAAAATATCGTGGAAAATGTTTTTTTAATCATTACAGTTAATTTTTTCCAAAAAAATTGCATTTGAAAGACCGCTACGCAAATACAATGTGACATAAAATATTGATATTGCAACGGCCGCCATTTTATCTTCTAGGGTCTCTGCTAAAAAAATAAATATATATATATATATAATATTTGGGGGTTCTAGGTAATTTTCTATCAAAAAATACGCATTTTTACTTGCAAACAACAAATGTCGGAAAAAGGCATGGTCTTAAAATGGTTAAACACTGTCCATGCATTTTGCAGAATAAAATTACGAAGCAGCCCTGATGCATCACAACATGATATATTTTCAGACAGTTCTCGAATTGATTAGTGTGTCATTAGATGCTGATGGAGGAGCAGGGTGGTGTAGAGCAGGAGGCAGATCTGGAACGAGTTGATAGATGAGCAACCACTAGGTCCAGGGAGTGGATATCTCGAGGCTGGGATCCAGGTTGGGTTTTGTACTCACTATGGTATCAGGGTGCCTGGTATTTGTAGTTTTATATGTTAAGATAACTCATACAATCAATACAGTTGCTCATTTTAAAAGGGGATAGTCACAGTTCTGCAAAAACAAATATGGAAAAATGTGTTTTGGACTCTATCCCGGACATGCCTGCCAACTGCTAAGCTACTGAGCTCATCTGCTCCTCATTTTGTGGAGTCTCCTTGAAAAGTACAGATTAACTGTTTTGTACAGTAGCTTAGCTAAGCAAAAAAAAGTGGAGGACTAAAGATAATAAACAAAATCATAATTTATTCAGTAACAATATTTTAGTCTTCATTCCATTAACAAATTAAATTTATAATGCAAAGCTTACCGATGGGGAAAAAAGACAGACGTTTCGCTCAGAACCCAATCTCTGAAAACAGGTCGTAAATCACAGGACAAACCTCGGCTGTGGTACTCCATCCAAAATTATAGGCCTTAAACCTTTAATGAAGTTGAATATGGATCTAATCCACACAAAATAAAATTACATATGGAAAAGAGTTTCTAGCAAACACATGCTTTAATATGTAACAAAAACATACACATGTTGTAGAAGAAATAAAAAAGGAGTGCCTTCAGGACACGTAAACCACAAAATCAGTCTCCTAAATACAAATGTCCTAACCAGGAATAAAAATAAACGTCCTGGATGTCCTGTTTTTACTCTATGTTGAAACGAACTAAATATTGCTGTGTATAACTTATCTTAAATGTTATTCTAATTCCAGGCTAACTTGTACAGTAATGGACTATAAAAGGTCCTTGTACAAAGTATTTGTTTAGGCTCTCCCTCCATCAATGTTCATTAAACTGTACGTGCCAAGGGCCGGTTCATCGGGTTATCACCTAGCCAGTGCAAGGACTCTGTTAACAGCTTACTAACTAAACAGTACAGTATATACTGATCGAACAAGCTGTTCTTAGATGTTCCTTTTCTACAACTGTCCAATCATGGCCAGGGGACTGATAGGTGACCAGCTGCTTAACCACGACAGCTCCAAAAGACGTTCTTTGATATGAGGTGCCATGTTGAACTTCCAGTGACCAGTATGAGAGAGTGAGAGCGATAACACCAAATTTAGCACACCTGCTCCCCATTCACACCTGAGACCTTGTAACACTAAAGAGTCACATGACACCGGGGAGGGAAAATGGCTATTTGGGCCCAGGTTGGACATTTTCACTTGGGGGTGTGCTCGCTTTTGTTGCCAGCGATTTGGACATTGGTGGCTGTGTGTTGAGTTGTTTTGAGGGGGCGGCGGGTTTGCACTGTTGACCACTTCAGCCCCGGAGGGATTTACCCCCTTGCTGACCAGAGCATTTTTTGCAATACGGCACTGCATCGCTTTAACCGACAATTGCGTAGTCATGCAACGTTGCACCCAAACAAAATTGACGTCCTTTTTCCCTCACAAATAGAGATTTCTTTCGATGGTATGTTATCATCTCTGAGGTTTTTATTTTTTGCGCTATAAACAAAAAAAGAGAGACAATTTGAAAATAAAGCTATATTTTTTACTTTTTGCTATAATAAATATCCCCCAAAAATATATATGTGTATGTATATTATAATATATATGTATATATATTATATACAAGCTGTACTCTCACTACTTTACTTTTGTAGCAAAGTGTAATTTTTTCAGTGTTGTCCCAGGAAAAGAGGTGGAAAAAGGGAAGAAAAAGAGTTTCTAGCAAACTCATGCTTTAATATGTAACAAAAACATACACATGTTGTAGAAGAAATAAAAAGGAGTGCCTTCAGGACACGTAAACCACATAATCAGTCTCCTAAATACAAATGTCCTAACCAGGAATAAAAATAAACGTCCTGGATGTCCTGTTTTTACTCTATGTTGAAACGAACTAAATATTGCTATGTATAACTTATCTTAAATGTTATACTAATTCCAGGCTAACTTGTACAGTAATGGACTATAAAAGGTCCTTGTACAAAGTATTTGTTTAGGCTCTCCCTCCATCAATGTTCATTAAACTGTACTTGCCAAGGGCCGGTTCATCGGGTTATCACCTAGCCAGTGCAAGGACTCTGTTAACAGCTTACTAACTAAACAGTACAGTATATACTAATCGAACAAGCTGTTCTTAGATGTTCCTTTTCTACAACTGTCCAATCAAGGCCAGGGGACTATATTTTTTACTTTCTGATATAGAACATATCCATTTAAAAGAAAATCAAATTTTTCAGTGATCAGCGACTTCTAATTGGACTGCAATAATGAGGCGGACAATCTGACACTAACTGACGCTGGGGGGTAACTGACTAACACTGACATCTCCACTAACACTAATACAGTGATAATAATATACACTGTCACTGTACTAATGACACTGGCCGGGAAGGGGTTAACATCTAGAGGCGACCAAAGGGTTAGCTGTGTGCCTTACAAGTGTTCATGTGTGTATACTGTGTGCTGTTTTCACTATGCAATGTGGCAGCTTTTACTCCCTACAGAGACTAAAAAAACGGCACATTGCTGCTGTCTGTAGAGAGCTCTGTGTTTACCAACACAGAGCTCTATTCTGTCATTCGCTCAGCTCATCAGCTGGTTCCGGCAATAAATCTATGGCCCGGGACCCGATGATTGGCTTGTGCTGTAGCAAATGACAGCACAGCCAAAGTGGTGAGCGCACGCGCCCCCTACTTGGAATTGCAAATCATGTATATTTATGTGATCCTGCACAGCCAAGCTGCCCTGTAGCAGTAAAGCTACAGGAGGCAATGGGCAAGTGGTTAAAGTGGAACTAGACCATAGGCGTGCGCACAGGGTGTGCCAGGTGTGCCTGGGCACACCCTAATCATGCTGTGCTGCACAGATTCCCCCTGCTGTTTGGCTGCAGAAGAAGGGACTGGGGAATCTCTGTCTTAAAAGTGAGATATCAGGGGTCTGTTTAGACCTCTGATATCAAACCAAAGCCCCCCAATGGAGCTCCTAAAAAATTGTATATATAAAAATAATAAAATTAATAATAATTAAAATATATTATTAAATAAAATTGTAAACAATAGAAAAATTGTTAAAAAAAGTTATGATAAAAAAATAATAAAAATAAACTACTGACATCAATCTCAACCCTACTGACACAGCCCACTTCTTTACTGATTATATATATATATATATATATATATATATATATATATATATATATATTATATATATATATATATATATATATATATATATATATATATATATATATATATTTATTACACACACACACGTGTGTGTTTGAGCTTTGGGTGTACACCCTAATGCCATGGTCTGCGCACACCTATGAACTAGACATTGAAAGTAAACAAAGTTTAAGAAGTAGGTGTTAATAGTAGAATAGACTCTGTGTGTCTGTTCTACCTTAAACTCTCTTTTCTTGCCTGCTAGCAGTTTTTTTTACAAATTGTACATTGACAGTCGTGCATACACAGCTTCATTGTACAATTGTGGGGAGGTTATGAGAAATGGCCCTGCCCAAACAGAGTATTGCGGTAAACCTGTAGGTAAATATGAGATCCAGAACTTTCACTAAGTGGAAGAGTGGGTTTGATAATAAAGTTGGCAATGCCTCCACCCAGGACAGGGCTTCTGTGAACAGAATGGGTTCCCTTTTTTTTTTTGATTACTATAAGTTAACAAAAGAACAAAAATGTAAAAAAAATATATAATAAATATGTTTTATATTTAAAATAATGTAATAATGTAATTGTATCATACAATTATAGTAATAAACAAACTGTTTTATTAGGCTGCATTAATATCTGCAGGCTAAAGACTAACTTTTTGCGAATGAAATTAGCCTGCAGGTGATCAATATGTTATAACTGACATTGCAGTCACATGATCAGGAACAACTCTAATGCCGCTTACACATGATCGGAAATTCGGCCAGCAAAAGACCGATGAGAGCTTTTGATCAGAAAATGCGACCATGTGTATGCTCCATCGGACTTTTGTTGGCCGAATTTCCGCCAGCAAAAGATTGAGAGCATGTTCTCAATTTTCCCAAAGGAAAAAGTTTCTATCGGAAATTCCGTTTGTGTGTATGCAATTCCGACGCGCAAAAAAACACGCATGCTCAAGTACGAGATGGAGCCGCTCAGTCAGGTAAAGTGACCGTTCGTAATGCAGATGGCACATTCGTCACGCTGCAAATTTTTAAATCCTTCTATGCAGTGCATTCTCTTCTTCTTTATAATGCTAGAATAATGAAATTGTTTTGCTGCCCATATTCACACAGAGTTCTCACAAACTGATTTCTTTATTATTTCTTGTGATCTCCTTTTATAGTATTTTTTTTTTCATCTAGATCTCCTGTTGTATTTTTTTTGTTTTTATTATTTTATAGTCATCTCCATATTTTCTTATCTCAAGGAGGTTGCTTGGTGTCCCTTGTTAATTTGACATTGTATTTTTGAAATGTACCTGCCCACTCACCAAAAAACTGTCCTATTTGAAGAAAAACACATCGGCAAGTCTTTTCATATAAAAAAAAATCTCCATTTATTCTGGCTCATAACAACAAAATAAAGAGGGAAGGCAACGCTGGAGAAAAAGCTGGAATTTGCGAAGCCTTTAGCCCCCAGGGCAGACATCAACTCTGTGGATAAAAAAATTGGTAGCTTGAGAAGTCCATATAATAGGGAGCACAATCTGGTCCAGGACTCCAGAGATCACGAACAGCAGCAGATGACATGTATGTCCCCAGGCTGTGGTACTACAACAGGCTGCGTCTTCTGTCAGACCAGACTGAACCCAGGTCATCACTTTCTTCTCTTCACTGCAGCCTTCCCTCCACGCTGCCCTGCAGCCTTCCCTGTAGCCTTCCCTGCAGGCTGTGGAGGTGGACTTGTGGCAGAAGGAGGAGGAGGAGGATGGGCAAGCGTACATAAGTGGACATCATCGGTCACTTGCCCTCTCAACCCCTTGTGAATGGCCTCAAAAAAAAAAAGCCTCCTTAATGAGGACAAGTGCTGCCTCCTCCACATTCCTCCCCTTCCTGGGCCTTTTGGTTGGAAGGCGGAGGGGAGGCACCTGGGATTGGGTGAGGCTGGGCCCCGCCACCTCCTAGCTGACACTAACCCCTGCCTCCTGACTGACACATTCCAGAGCCTCGTCCTGGCTAAGGTCTTCCTGTTTATGAAAAAGGGACATAGTTTTAGTTTTTGGTTCATCAATCACACACAATTTTCAGCTCTCGACTGTCGCAAATTGAATAAATAGAAAAGACTATAATTCTGACCCCAGCATTTTTCAATCTTGTCCCAATCATTTTTGTCCCCTACTGTCTATTGATATGTCAAACACTTTTTTGTTAAATCATTCATTTGTTATCAGTAATAACATCTAGTTAACAACAATTATTTTCCCACAAAAAATATGTTTCAATATACTATACCTGGCTCCATCTGGGCTCCTCAATTTCTTCCAGGATGGAAGGCCCAGGTTGGTTCTCGGAAGCCTCAGCTGGGGTTGAGGGAAGGGTTGAGGAAATGCTGGATGCAAGAGGGGCCGGAAGAGTCGAAAGTGATTCTCTGGCTTCAATCTGGTCTTCTAGAAAACGCATCCTGCTGTAGTACCACAGACTGGCTACATACACATCTTCTGCTGCTGCTCCTGACCTCATGGACTTATGGACCTTCTGAAGCTCCATCCTATGCGTGCCTCTCAAGCTACCAATTTTCTTATCCACAAACTCGAGTTCTGCGTTGGGGACCCGAGTCTTCACAAATTCCAGCAGTTTCTCCATCGATGCCTTCCTTGCTGATTTGTTGAGATATAACGGGTTTTTCACCTCCCACAAATTGCACATATCCCTGTATCTGTCTATGAATTTGCTGAGGAAGTCTGGGTCTTTAAATTGTTTCATTTTTGCTGCAAGACCAAACAAAAGTCAAAAACACTAATATCAGGCTAAACTCTCCTAATCTTATCCCAATATAGGCTTAAATCTAGAATCAGTATAGGCCACTCATGTCCCAAGTTAAAATGTTACCTTTGTTATTACGTTCATCTCTTCCGTTCCTCCTTCCTCCGCACACAAAACGTAGGTACGACACACGCATGTTAGCTTTATATACACTGCGCATGCGTGAAACTCTGCCCGCGTCGCCCGCCCCTGACGTTCTTTCTAGAATATTCCCCGCCCCGTGTCTTTCGTCGCAGTGGGAGATGAACATGGCAGAGACACACAGCAGGTGCATAATAGCAGTAACGAGTAGGAAAGCCCGGAACCCGAAATGTCATGATCCCGGAGGAGGAGATTTAAGGCCTCCAATATGACCTTTGTAGAGATGGTGGAGATGGTCGACATATTGAAGAGGGCCAATTATGATGGGAAGTATGGACCATACACCAACCTTAATGAAAGAAAGGCCAAGATCATGACTAAAGTTATGAAGAGTTGGGGTACGACGATCCAAGGAGCAATTAAGGAAATGATGGTCGGACCTTAAATTAAGGGAGCATGATCAGTACAGAAGGATCAAGAAAGTGCTTCTAAAAAGTAAGTAGTTGTCGTGTGTTACGATTATTATTATTACTTGCATGCTGCGCCATGTGCTTTTCTTTACTGTTGGACAGTTTAATATGGCTACTTTCATGTTCGGGGGCACAGTAATCGGTCATAGAAAACATTGTTCGTTTGCAAACATTTGGTCATGATAATTTGTATTCAAAGAAGTTTAGGATATGGTTGTCTAGATGTGTTTCAGACTAGAATGAATTACAAACTTGATTCAGTGTAATTTAAGGAGAGGAAACTCAGCAGCTGTTTACACATCTGGACTCTGGAGCACTAGCGTGGGACACAAGAACAAACTTTTTAGGGTGACCCACACAGGTGCTCCAGTGGATACTTGTGGTGTCTACATGTGTGAAACTTGTCCAAAAAAGGTAAGTATTCCAGCTTTGGTAAGGGAAAAAATAATGTCTTCAGCTTGGAACTCTGCCAAAACAGACAATTGTACCCCACTTCCAAGCAATGTTTCATATTCATATTTCTGGACTCAAATATCTGTGCGCTAAGTATACCTTTTGTTTCATTCTCATAGGGGAGCAAAGACTCGGAAAATAAGAGGACACCAAGGACCCCCTCACCTGAAGAAGGGGAGCAAAGGTCACAACCTGAGGATGTGGAGGAAGGAGATGTGGTGGAGATTGTCACCACAACAGGGCAGTGTCAGACACCACAGTTTCAGGTAATAGATGTATGCCTGCATATTTATAATGCATAGTGTGTATTTTTATTTTAGGTGATGTTCAGGTTTTGGTACCAAAATCCAGTGATTGTGCCCAACGCATGATCCAGGAAATCATGTTTTGTAGTCAGGATTTGGACATTATCAAAGAAAAAAACAAGGAGATTGAACAAAGACTGAAAAACATGATTGATGTACTAGGGAGAATTTAAATCCGAAAAAGATTCCTGGGATTTTTTTTTTTTTTTTAATATTTTATCTAAAGTTTTAATACAGTTTAAAAGCCAAATTTGGAAGATGCACACAGTGTGTCAATGTGTGCTATCTACCATCAGGGGATTTCAATGTACGCGTTTTGTGGGTGAAACCCCTTCCTCCCAACTCTAGTAGGTGAGAGGAAGTGGTTGCACCCCCAAAACACGTCCATTGATCCCCCATGATGGGAGATAGCACATGTTGACATTAGGTATGGGATCAGAAAGGAAATCCCCATTTTGACTCACAATTTGTGTGCATTTTATAAATTTGGCTTTTACAGGGGTGACTTCACCCCATCTGATGAAGGCAAGATCAAGACCTTTTTCAGACTATAAAATGTCTGCTATTGCCTTCTTTTTTTGCAATGTTGAACTTTGTAAGTTCCAGAGTTGTGTATGTTATGTTTGTAAACATGCCTGTTTCTGTATTTTTTCAGAAATGTCAAGGTAAAACGTTGAAAAAAAAAAATGTTGGCTTTTTTACCGCCAAATGTTTTATAAAATGCACATGTGAGGGTCCTCTGGGGGAATGGCCTCATCACGTGGTCACCCAGATCGAATGCCTCATCAGCGACAAAGACAAATGGCAGTCCTTCCACGTTCTCCTCCGGAGGTGGCAATCCCAAGCCACCACTCTCGAGACGTCGATAGAACTCGGTCAGGGCAAAGACTCCACCATCTGACATCCACCCATTCCTCCCCACGTCCACATATAAAAAAATCATATGTCGCCGACACCCCCGCCATCAACACAATACTATTAAACCCCTTGTAATTATAATAGTATGACCCCGAATGGGGTGGTGGGATGATGTGGACATGCTTCCCATCAATTGCCCCTCCGCAGTTAGGAAAGTTCCACCGCTGGGCAAACTGGGATGCCACAGTCTGCCATTCCTGTGGCGTTGAAGGAAACTGTGGATTCAAACAAGAACAAAAAAAATTGTAATTTTGCACATAAACATTGCAAGCAGATTAGACACAAACGTTCTTGGCCAACATCAGTATAACATAGATTTTAAGGAGTATTTAAGGGCTAAAATATAAGGGCCACTTATCAGATTCATCACCCCCTCTGATGGCCTATTGTAAACATTTTGGGGGGGGGGTATGTTTTGGACAGGTAACCCTCTCCACTTCATTGAGAGCTGCATGCATAAATAATGTGTTTTACTTTGGCCAGCCCCTCCTTACTTATACATTCTGCAATTACCTATCAAGATAATAATAGGATAACAAAACTTTAAACAGTACCATTTGAAAGTATTCTGGCAGGCCCTTTCACTACATACTTTGGTGAATTCATCTATAAATATGACCACAAAAGATGTAGGTATAGTGTGTATGGGTTTGGCAAAGTCAGCAGATAGAGGATTGATATCGGTTGATTTAGCAGTTGGGGGGAGGGAGGGTTCCAAATGATTTTGGGCCCCCAAAAAAAAGCCTCTGGTACTCTGCATGCATTTAAGCACACAAATAACATTTGGACACATTTTAGGGGGTTTTTAGGGTAAAGCACTACAATGAAGCTGACAAAATACATTGACTAGGCTAGGTGGATAGCATGCTGGAGAGGTTAGTGAATACAAATATGCATGTAGGCCAAAAAAAAAAATGTTTAAGCTTCCAGCATACATGAGGACAAAGGGGACATTCACAGCATATTACAATCATGGTATTTAGGGAATGATGGAAGAAATACAATACATTAGCATACATTAAATACATAGAATGTGATGTTAAAGGAGAAAACTTAGCCTAATATAGTCCTTCTGCAGGACCTGAATAATAGCAGAACAGGTCTCTGGGATAATGATCCCCAGAGCCTGGGGGAGATGCCTGTCGAGAACTTGAGGTCCTGCAGACTTCTCCCAGTCGCCAAGTACCGCAACGTGGCGACTAGTCTCTGCTCGAGAGTGATGGCTTGCCGCATGCAGGTGTCCTGCCTGCTGATATAAGGGGACAGCAAAGCCAACAAATGGTGAAAAATGGGGTCCGTCATTCTGAGATAATTCCTGAAATCATCAGGGTTATTCTCCTGGATCTCCCTCAACAAAGGCATATGAGAGAATTGGTCATGCTGGAGCAACCATTTCTTGGTCCATGAACTCCTCCTCACCCTGTTCATGGACTGGGCTTGGGTCAAAGTAAGAACCCCAACACCAAGCCCCCGCACAGCACGAACTCTATGACGAGTATGTACCCGCAATATGGCTTCAAAACGGTCGGCTGGTCAGAAGAGGGAGCTGAAAATCAGTAACAAGTGGACAAGAACGCACTGAAAAACAGATACAAACTGACTTCACACACTGAAAAGCAGATACAAACCCACAAACACAAACTGAACAGCAGTAAAATGATCTGAAAAAGCATGAGTCTAAAAAGCCTGAATCCTCTCTCACCAAACTCCTACTAACACAAGATAAACACGAGATTAGTAGAAGGAGCCCAAAGGGTGGCGCGCTGGTTATTGAACTTCCCTTTTCTAGTCCCGTCGTACGTGTTGTACATCACCGCGTTCTGGACGGTCGGACTTTGGTGTGACCGTTTGTACACAAGACAAGCTTGAGTGGAATTCCGTCAGAAAAACCATCATAGCTTTTTCCGATGAGAATTACGATCGTGTGTACGCGGCATTAATGGTTCCCAATCATTAGTGGGGACTGAAGCTCTCAGCTGTGTGCAGAGTTGGTTGCCAGCTGTCGAAGAGCAACATAGACTAAAGTTCCCTCTCCCTCAGCAGCAATTTGCTACGCTTGTTCTTATTCACAAGCTCGCCGTCCAAGCAATCGCTGAACATTCTGGATATACTCAATATGCCCTGATTTGGAATTATCAGAATTTTCCCAAACTGTCCAATTGGAGAAATTTGGGAGCTGAAAGCAGGCTGGCAATCTATCCAATAACTGATAAATGAAGAACGACATTTTACTTTCTTTCCAGTCTTTATTAGAACAATTTCAGTTACCTAAACAATAATTTTTCCAATATTTGCAGCTCCGTCATGCCTTACAGGTGCAATCTCGCACTGTTCCCTTGAAGTATAATCCATCCTGAGTGCTAACTATGGTTGCATCAGCAACACTGACAAAGAAAGGTCTCATTGGGAATCTTTATTCCGCACTTATGACTGCTAATAGTGCCAGAGTCCGATTGAGGTATGACGAGAGCTGGAAAAGAGATTTGGGCCCTTTGGATGAGGAGCGGTGGACAGAAGCTCTTGACGTTATACCCTTAGTTTATCCATTGCCAGTTTAATTTTAATTCAAATTTTTAAAAATCTAATTTTATGACAGTCTATTTGTGTTAATACATTTAGATGTGTTTCTGGAGCTTTTTTGTTTTTTTGTAATGCTATGATATATGACTTGATTTTGTGTACTGGCATATGGGGCTGAATTGACATACTTTGTTAATTATCTTGCATGTTTTAGTGAGATATGTATATGGCACGTATTGTTTTTTGTGTTTTTAGTTTTTCTTCCTTTTTCTTTTGTATTGTTTTGTATGTTAGACTAAAAAAAAAAATTAAAAAAAAAAAACAGTTCAAAGCACGAAAAAAAAAAATTCTCTCTGCACCAGCGTTAAATTATAAATTTTAATCTCTAAGGGATTGAGGGTGGAATACACTTGTGCTCAATGCAAAAATGAATCAAGTGGTGTGCCTCCTCACTAGAGAGATGAGCTCAGATATGTTTGGATCCTAGTCTGTACCCACCAAAGCGAGTCCGCCAGGAAGCTGTTGCCCATACTGGGCCAATCATATGCAGCCGAGCCATTCTCTTTCCCACCATCGCATGTGTAGACTGTGGACGTGTAGACATGCGGCTGTGGGATGGGAATGCCTCAGCCCATTGGCCCATTACAGTGACAGCTTCCAGGCCAGCTTGCTCAGATGAGTTCAGGCTAGGCTAGGGATAAACTCAGGCTGATCTAAACACGCCTGAGTTTATTCCTACTCCTTATCTATTTATGGTGATATAACTCAGAAAGTATTAAACATCCAGGCAAATCGGATTTTCATGAACATTTTACCCAGTGTAGCATTCATTGAATCATGTATATCAATCTGCCTCTGAAGAAATGTAAATTTTAACATTCCTACAGTCTTACCATATTTAGAGCTAATCTGGTTGAAAGCCAAAGAACCCACCTTTGTATGTATTCCTTATGCTGCGTTTTTCTGTCAGAATAAACTCTGACGGTTTTTATGACAGAGTTCCGACGGAGTTCCGCTGAAACAGACTTGCGTACACACGATCACACCAAAGTCCGATCGTTTAGAAGGCGGTGATGTACAACACATACGACGGGACTAGAAAAAGGAAGTTAAATAGCCAGTAGCCAATAGCTGCCCTTGCGTCGTTTTTGGTCCGTCGGAATAGCATACAGACGAACGGTTTTCCCGATAGGAATTGATTCCGTCGGAAAGATTTAAAACATGTTCAGGCTAGGATCCAAACATGCCTGAACTTATCCCTTTTCACCCAGGCAACTAGGATTTTCAGGGGCTCAAAATGTCATTTTCCCCAGTGTAGCATTCATTAAAACCTTCACATCAATCTGCCTCTAAAGAAACATAAATTTTAACATTCCTACAGTTGTATCATATTTAGAGCCATTCCGGTTGAAAGCCAATTGACCCACCTTTGTATGTATTTTTTAGTGCAGGAGATTGGATGCCAGCACACTCCATGCAACTAATACCCCTAGTGCAAATTGAACCAGGTATCCTGTCACTTAAAGATCACAGTGCTGGCTTGAATGTAGAAGTCTTAGATGTACATAGGACTATTGGCCTTGCCATCCACGGGATCAGCAACTAGGATGGTTGCAGAAGAGAGAATGACAATAGTATACATTTTTTGCATGTGACCAATAAGTTAATATAGTTATATAATCATCATGAGGATCACACAGGGTCAGTCCTTACGAGAGGTCCACAGTGATCACCTTTATACATGGGGTTTCTTGTATTTAGTATGGCACCTATAAAAGAACGCTGTTATGTGTTTTACTTAAAAACTGGAAATTTTTATAAGCTATTACATTCTCTAAGATAAAAAAACCTCAACAGTTATTAAGATCATAATATTTCATACTTAGCTCCTAAAACATTATGCACAGATGCCAACTACTTCCAAATTCCAAAACGGGGCAAAACCGTTTACACAGCACTCGGCTATAAACACCCATCCATGAATGTAATTCATCAGTTCCGCTGATCCATAGCTTGGATGCCATCACAATCCAATTTTTGTGCAGAGCTATGAAAGGAGCAGGTTGGTTTCGGGGCAGCCATGAAAATTCTGAGAATTGCAGAACTCCATTTACAGACTAGTCATTATAACCAGAACTGTGTCCTACACATAGTACTGACAGTCATGAATACTCCAACAGATGGAAAGGAATATCCTGTGCAATTTGTTACAGAGCAAATAATGTTTATATACTGAAGCACTAGAATGCTTAACAAAGATGTGCTTATAAATCAGCGGGCAAGAGAATACAGTGTCAAATACTCAGGAGTCAAAATATTGAAAAAAGCATGTGAGACGATATACATCCCTAATTTTTCGCCAGGAGCTAAGGAGTGGCTCTGTGGCTATGTGCAGTAATTGCACAGCATGGAAACAGAAAGACTTCCTATATACTTCAGTTTAGAGATAGTTCTCTCTTTGTCTGTTATAATAAAATAGACGCTGAGTAGAGAGCTAGCTAAATATATGTGCGTTAGTAAAAGACAGTCAGTGTTATGCTGGAAATACCCATACTGCTTTTATGCAGGACACTTTTGGTTACCTATATAGCTCAACGAGCTATGCCTGTATGACCAGGAATGATGGCAGTCACGTAAAGCCATACCAATGGATGGCTAAACCATGACACCATTAAGTAGAGTAAGTGAAACCTCAAAACTATGATGGGTTACAGTTACAAGTGGCATTTCTGTTCAAATTGTAAAGTCCTATTCAAGGCGAACATGTGCTTTGCCTATGCATATTCGCCTTTAGAATTAAGAGATGACCAATATTAGAATGGCTATTTCCCAACATTATCATAGATTAGTTCTATCATAGATAGAAGTGTTTGGCTTGGCTTAACATTCTACTTCTTGTGAATGAGGTGAAGAGGTGGCAGGAGGTAGAATTGGCAAATCCTGCAACTGAGTAAAGGTTATCCTTTAAAGAGACCCTTTCACCAACCTAAAAAACTACATGTAAAAGCACATAAAAATTGACTATATGCTTACTTGCAGTGTTTTCCTTTTCCATCTATATATATAATTATTTACTTGAAATGTGCCTTTAACCCTTGGTGCTGACCGCCTCCCAGTCCTTTAAAAGTACTAAAAGCTCTGAGGCAGAGGCGGGCATTCGGGTCATGTGACCACTGTGATTGGCTGTCACAGTGGTCACATGATCAGAAAGCTCCCGATCACAAGTATGCATCGGGAGCTTACCGATCCCAGCCGGCTACCGTGCTGGGAGCATGCAGGAAGCGTGCTCTCACCACAGTAAATTGTTTACACAGGGCCACATATATGCGTCCACTCGTCATTAAGACCCACCCGAGAGGCCACATATATGTGAACTGCCAGCGCCAAGAGCCTAAAATACCTGGAAAATTTGACATCTTCAAGACAGTCAATTCACTAGCACAGCACCCTCCCTTCTTCCCCATCATAGCCCCTTCCTCTTCTTGGAGTGTCTAATTACTGTTTGATCTCTACTCTCCCTTCTCCTACATAAGATTTTATGTAGCTTCCAGGGGAGGAGGTAAGGGGAATACGATAGTTCTGAGTCTTCTGAGGCTGCTGACATCACATACAATATGGTGGTGCCCAGCAGCAGTCTCAGGACTTTTGGAAGTTTACACAAGGGGACTTTTTAAAGGTAAAAACAGGCATACAATAATTTAAATGTACATTGCATGGTAAGATTTGTATTGAAGGTAATGATATGAGTAGATAATATAATTACAGTTCTGCAGAATTGTCCCTAGCGGGCAGGGAACATGATAATTGTTTTCAGACTTAATTTGCAACTTAAACCTGGACCATCTGCACTATTTAAACAGTAAACATTAAATCCTTTATTATTGCATGGAAACCTCTGACATGTGGTCACAACTTAAAGGAGCAGTAATCTAAATGTCTTCTGTTCTCCATAATGTTGCAGTTTCTCACTAGATGGCTAGAAGAACACAGCTTTAAAAATCATAGTTTTACATCAACAAAGCAAAAGTTAGGTAGCCTACCAAACTGGATTTTCAAGATGTCCTACTCAGCTCTAATAGAGATATTTAAATCAACTGAAAAAGCTGAAGGCAGAAAATGCAATGAATAACCAAAAAAAAGTCTTCTTCTGACAAGCAGCATTTAAAAGGTCACTTTTTAAGGAACAGGAGGGAATCCAACGACATTCTTACCCAGCAAACATCTGGCAGACTAATTTGGCACATTTTTCAGCCGTGAAGAAGTCTTCTAAGAAATGATCCTATAGAGTGTTTTGCAACTAGGATATCATTCTTGCAAAAAAGCAACAAGTACAAAGGACAGCAATTTGCAAGGGACTATAAAGCATGAGCAACAACTTGAGGCAGAAGGCCTTCTGGAGTGTGGACTCTAGGGAATCACTGCTACCACGAGTTTGCAGCAAATCCCTGATGTGATAATAGTGAGGTTTGCAGAACCCTAAACTATGTGGAGAGAAGGTGGGAAGGTGGGTGGGTGGGTGGGGTACTATATGATGCCACCCTCATTTGCTCCAAAATCCTCATGTTGGTAACAGAAAAAGATATCATGTCTGTTCTAGGCGTTTTAATGGAAGGGGACACATTTGGTAAACCACAGTCCAATCTAATGCGCCTTTGACCGAAAGCAGACAAGTTGGAAGGCCAGGGTCTTCAAAAGACTCTTGCTGAGGCCCTGTCATACATGGTCAGGGCCTAAACAGTCTACACTTTGAGAAATGCACATCTGTCAGACTGGAGGTAATGGCCTATATTGACCTAGAGGTGAAACTTTCATACATCTCAAACGCTCAACTTGCATTCACATTCCACAACTCCTACAGCAATGGAGTTATCCTCCCAAAAAGTGACAAGCTATTGTATAAGAAGAGAACAATCTGTTAAACACCAAACACTACATTAATTTACAAGGTCCAGATAAAACACTTTACTATCTAAGATAAATATACATTTGATCTATATCATATTTGGTATTGAACAGATAGTAGTTTCATTCTACTACAGTGCCTTGAAAAAGTATTCATACCCCTTGAAATTTTCCACATTTTGACATGTTACAGCCAAAAATGTAAATGTATTTTATTGTGATTTTATATGATAGACCAACACAAAATGGCACGTATTTGTGAAGTGTTATGCCCCATACACACGAGCGGATTTTCAGTTGGAAAAAACTTGGATGGTTTTTCAGACGGAATTCCACTCAAGCTTGCCTTGCATACACACGGTCACACAAAAGTTGGGTACCAAAGGTGTAGCGCTTAAATATGGAGCAAAATACAACAATGACATTTAAAACAGATGGGAAATAAACCCCAATGGTCACTAATAGAAGCAAAAAAGTCCAAGTGAGCAAAGTAAAAAATGAATAATGAAACAATGTTAGGGACACATATGTTCTAAATAACATAAACATGAGTCTGAAAACTTTGTGTAGAAATCATGACAATAAACTCGGTGTGAACTTGAAGTGAAGAGTGCCACCACCAAACTTAGGTAGGCTCCAACAGGAACTCGCAGCTGTCCTCAAGATGGGTGGTAGTGATGGTATTTCTCATAGAGTTGGTAACCAGGTAATCGTGGATATGACAGATAAATTCTGTTGATCATCTCCTGCTTGTCAGTCTGCTTGACTGCTTGAAATTTCAAGGGGTATGAATACTTTTTCAAGGCACTGTAAATACAATGATAATTTGCAGAATAGAAAACCTTGTCATGTGGAAATGCCGATTTGCCCAAGATAGTTGGCATTAACGGTGTGTCTGCTAGGTTTCACAGTATCAAACCACTCCAGCACACCTAACATACCCCACAGACCATGACTGGGGGGCAATTCGTTTTGTAATGCCCTCTACAGGGTTCAGTAAAAGCTGTTGTATTTTGCAGCTGAAGCTCTCATTTACCATTGAAACTACTGAAAGTCATGTTTCTGAGGGCCAGTGACTCTACCGCATCAGAATAGACATATTCTACAAGCAATACGAACTCTGCACTGAACCAAAGACCAGGTCCCTCTATTTTACTGTCGCTTTTTCTAACTACAGATTAAAGAGCTTCATCTTTTTGCTACGAGCATGTAAACTTTTATTTTCCTTTCTGGGCCTGGAAGCGAGTGATACAAACAGATAGGTCAAAATTACAGCAGCAGATCCTGTGAACAGTGTGTTTTTTTGTTTACACACGTGGTGTAGGCTACCTATTTGTGTATGTGTCTGTAAAGGGCTAACTTCTCAGTCAACCTGCCCCATTGATGATCACTCTAATGCCCCGTACACACGGTCGGACATTGATCGGACATTCCGACAACAAAATCCTAGGATTTTTTTCCGACGGATGTTGGCTCAAACTTGTCTTGCATACACACGGTCACACAAATCCGATCATTCTGAACGCGGTGACGTAAAACACGTTCGTCGGGACTATAAATGGGGCAGCAGCCAATAGCTTTCATCTCTTTATTTATTCTGAGCATGCGTGGCACTTTGTGCGTTGGATTTGTGTACAAACGATCGGAAATTCCGACAACGGATTTTGTTGTCGGAAAATTTTATAGCCTGCTCTCAAACTTTGTGTGTTGGAAAATCCGATGGAAAATGTGTGATGGAGCCCACACACGGTCGGAATTTCCAAGGTCCTATCACACATTTTCCGTCTGAAAATCCGACCGTGTGTACGGGGCATTAGTCCATTTGCACTTAGATTGTTGTCCTGAAAACTAGGAAATCTCTGGTGAGGCTGAGAGGCATAATGGTCACACCCAAGATTCACAATTTTTGGCCAAAATTGTCTATGTTCACTGCCATATATAGGGAACAACCTATAATGCAGTGCACAACCTTTGCTCCCTGGTCACAAGAACCAATAATGTGAAGTACTAGATAACCTAGCACTATTTCTATAAAAAAAAAACAAAAAAAACACAAGCTCACAGCAGCCATTCAATGTGTGTTGAAGCTGTTAGGAGCATCTGACAATTCTGTGTAGGGAGAACTACTTTTTGTTGGTATTGTTATTTGACATTGGTACATGTTCTGTATGGCAGGGCCTGGCTTCTCATACCATTTGTTTGACATTAGTTTGCCTATTACTCCTACAAATGGACAGGATTGAAAAACAAAAATGTTCCCCCTTAGATTCCAATGTAGTTTGCCAAAGTATGCAAACTTAACTTCAAGCAAGATATGCAAACCTGTTTCTGAACTGAACCCAGACATATTTACTCATCCACAGCTGACACCAAATCTAAAAAAAATGGTTAAACTACACCTACATGTCAGAAGACACATTGGAAAGAAGTACACATATGTCTTCTGTGAAGCATGGTGGTGGCTTATGGTCATGATCTGGTCAAGAATGATAGAACAATGAAAGACTAAATACAACCTTAGCTGGATTATCTCTTTGGAAAACCCATATTGCTTTTGGAAAATGTTTAGTTATTTACTAAAACTGGAGAGTGCAATATATGGTGCAGTACTGCATAGTAAGCTGATTGGCTACCATGCACAGCTGCACCAGATTCTGAGTGCTCCAGTTTTAGTAAATCTCCCCCTATGTGTCATAGTAGAACCCTGTATTAAATGTTTACATGTTAAATATTTGATATGAATAATAAAACAAAGTTTTTTTTTCTTTTTTTTACATCAGTATAAAACCTAAATAAATTTAAATTGAATACAAAGTATTATATAGTTTCACTGGAAAATAGATCTAAATCCAGTTAGGGTTGAGATCTACTTGAAGACCTGCATTTAGCAGACTTTTGCACCCAGAACAGTTATGGCAATGGCCCACTAGTAATCCTGGCAGCAACATTATATGGGGAAGAGAAATACTCATGGGTTTCAATGTGCCGCTCCCTCACTGGTGGAATGAGCTAGAAGAGCTAGAAGAGACGTTAGGGTCATGACACATTAATGATCACCATATGGGGAAGATAAATGCATACTGTTTCAATGAGTTGCTCCATCACTGATGACATTCTGCAGTGTTTCTGTCAGATGTGAAATGTTCACGTAGCCAGCAATGGAGTAATGCAAGGAAACAAGAATTTTCTCTTCACTGTTTAGCAATCCCATTGCTGGAGAGTCCATTCCAGCATCAAGATGGTCAGTGGGCCATTGGTCTAACAGTATAAGATTGACTATAGTTAAACTGGCATAAAACCCAACCATCAGGAAATTGCTAGATTTTATTTTATTCCCCTGAATATAGGCATGGTGATATTTCAAGTCTGCAAATTGTTGAGCTACCCACATAGGAACCGCTGCAATTAACAGTTTTTTTCCCAAGGTTAGTGCAGAGGCAACCAGGCACACAGTAAAAGTTCAATCAACTTGGCTCAGTAATCAGTCTAGGGCATGTCTTTTTAGGATTTTTATTCCTGATGAACTTGGATGAATAGGGTGATATGGGATACTCCAAATTCCCTGAATACTTACAGGAAGACACTTCATTTTGCTAAGTCTCTCTGAGCAACCTCTATGCAGGACACAAGTACATATGGCAGAACTAAGCTCCTTTTTAGAAGCTATCCTAGTCTGGAATACTACTAGCTTCTCCGCCCAAAGGATACAGCACCCATTCACTAGAACCCTGAGCTCAGGTCAGTACTCACAATGTCACAGGATCACCGGATGCCTCCTTTCAGTATCCACCAGACTCTTCAGTGAGTGAGAGGTGAATGCTCACAATGCCACAAGACAGCTAGATCCTTAACAACTTCCATCAGGCACTCTTCAGTGAGGTCAGATCAAAGTCCCAGGGTGAGGGTCTCCTTGATTAGCTTCAAAAATGGATCACTGGAAGTAGGCCCCCCAACTATGCCACAGCTGGGACCTCGAATAATCAGCTGGGATCAGGAAAGCTGCTGCAGATGGGGGTAGCCAACTCCACCCAAATGGAAAAAGAGCCATGCTGCTCTAAATCTCAGACTATTTACATGCCTCTCCAGTAACTTTCTGGGTACACCTCTCCAGGAATTGGCTGGAGCACAATAAATATTCAGGCTGCCCATTTGCCTTGCTCAACCCTCATTGTTCCAGAAACATCTGGAAGACAGTTGAGAGCAATAAAACCTGCAGGTTATGAAATCAGGAACAACCAAAAGCAATTAACAACTATTTGAGTAAAGAAAAGCCAAAAAGAACTAAATTTGCCTAGCAATCTAACTATGTAATGCTATGAATGCTATACAAATAATCAAACAAACAATTCACAAAACAAGATTGCCTGGTTTCCTGAATGTGCGGTTTCTCTGCAGATCAGGAAAATGTACATACAAACACTCTGGAGAAACAAAAAGTGATGTATCAGCATTTTTCCTAAATTGACGGTCCCTGCTGGTCACCTCAAAAACCTGACCTCAACATAACTGAAGCAGCATGGGACTACTTGTACAGGGAGAAGAACAAAAAGCAGCCAAAGAAAAAAAAACAAATTTATGTCAAGTCCTGCAAGAATGGGGGATTTACCACATTGTGAAAAAAATGACACAGCAGTGTCTCAAAAGACAGGCCACACAAAACATTGACTTATTTGAAAAACACAAACTACTGTTGTTTCCTTTTAAAGTGATTGTAAAGTCTCGTTTTTTTCCTATAAAAACAACAAACATGTTATACACCCAAGCCAAGTCACGGCTCCCTGTGTCCATACAGACACGAAGCCCCGACCCGGACCCGTCCCCTCTCTCTCCTGATTGGCTGACTGACTTTGATTGACAGCAGCCAATGGCGCCTCTGCCATGTCTCAGCCAAGCAGGAGGGAGAATCTCTAATATTGAAATGCTTATTTCAATATTAAATTGTGTTTCTATTTTCTTTTGGTATCCAAAATATATAAATTATTAAAGCAGATCTTCACTGCATATGAGTGGAGATATTAGTGGAGAAAACCCCTCCTCCTCTCCTCCCTTCCTTAAGACTCCTGGGATGTATGACTTCATTTGTCTAAGTAGTAAAGTAACTGAAGAAATGTAAAAAAAAAAAAAAAAAAAAAAAAAAAGTTTAAAACAAGTAAAAATGATATACTTTCCTATGTATTTACTAATGCCAGCAGCATGAGGATTAAAAATAATCAATGTTGATTGGGAGAATGATGTTCCACTTTAAATATGAGTATTATCCTTTAACCACTTGCCAACAGCATGCTGTCTTTTGATGGCGGCAGAATGGCTCCCCTGCGCAAATCTCTGTATCTGTACAGCGGCCGCTTTAAGTGACGCCGGTTGCGTAATTGAGGAGCTGATGCACGTCCCCGGTGGCCGCGATGTCCCCCAGGCACCCGCGATGTCCGCCGGGCACCTGCGATCGGTCCTGTAATAAAAGCAAAGAATTTCCAAGCTCAACTTACCAACCAGCCTGCGATCAACTGAATTAACCTGCCTAACAATATGCGTTAAAAACAGGGGTTTAGTTGCACACATTTGCAAATACATGCATAAGCTGCAGGCCACGGCAAGGCACCCTGTATCCTGCAGACGCTAACTCTAAAGAGTCTCCACAGTGGGAGCAAATGTATTCTAATGGATAGATGAGGGCAGATGACTGGAGGGAGCCCAACCCTCCTAAAAGGCGCAGGAGCCCACTGAACACCCAGCACATTGCACAATGGCAGCAAAGGTGTCAGTGCGTTGCCTGACCAATATGTCAACAATACAAAAAAAGGTCACTGCCCCCACCTATAACTGGTCTTCACAGCAAGGAGCACTGGAAGGACAAATGCACGGTCACATGTAAAATAAAACCAAAGAATTTCCAAGCTCAATTTACCAACCAGCCTGCGACCTACCGAATTAACCTGCCTAACAATATGCGTTAAAAACAGGGGTTTAGTTGCACACATTTGCAAATACATGCATAAGCTGCAGGCCACGGCAAGGCACCCTGTATCCTGCAGACCCTGACAGTCACACAAAGTTGTCGGAATTTCCAAACATCAAGAACACGGTGACGTACAACACGTACGACGAGCCGAGAAAAATGAAATTCATTAGCCAGTGCGGCTCTTCTGCTTGATTCCGAGTAGGGATGAGCCTCGACTCGAACATCGCCTGTTTGATTGTTTGTCGAATTGAGAACGTTATGGGCCGTTCTCGCCAAATTCGAGTGGTGTGTCACGGCCCATAATTCACTGCGGCATTGCAGTGCATTGCTGGCTGATGATTGGCCAAGCATGCACTATGACCCGCATGCTTGGCCAATCACAGTGACGTCTGTACAGAGAGTTGTAATTGCAATTATGGCTCAGGGGGTTTAGTACACGCCCCACACTATATAAGGCCGCCTGCGTGGTGGCTTTGTGTAGTGTGTTGCGGTAGCAGAGAGAGATAATCAGTATATATATATACATCCCAGCTTTGTGCAGCTACATCTCACTGCAGGCCATTAGTATGTCTGGAAGGCCAACAAGGAAAGGCAGTCAGTCACAAGCCAATAAAAGAGGGCAAGCAGGCTCTGTGTCTAGAGGCAACAGTGCTGGTCGTGGACACGGTGCATCCTCATCAGCACGTGGCCGTGGGACACGCTTGTCCTTTTTTTCGGCAGCTGGCCATGTTGAGCCGCAACATGCCGAAGACTTGGTAGAGTGGATGACCAAGCCATCCTCATCCTCCTCATCCTCTCTCACCCAGGCTCAAGGTACTTTGTCTGGCAAAGCAGCGGCCTCTTCCCTCGGCTCAATGGCATCAATCACTCCTTCCCTAGCCCCACCATGTCCTCCTGAGGAGTCCCCCGAACTGTTTGACCACAGTGTTGGGTACATGCTCCCAGATGATGCCCAGCGTTTTGAAGGCTCCGAAGATGGTACACAGCTAGAGGAAGGCAGTAACGTGAGCCTAGAGAGAGGGGGTGCCCAAGAAGGACAGCAATCTGGCAGTCATGTTCCCCCAGCTGCAGCATACTGCAAGGTTTGCTTAAGTGGTGAGGAGGAAGGGGATGATGAGGAAGTCACTGACTCCATGTGAGTGCCTGATAGGAGAGAGGAGGAGGAGGCTCATCTCCAATAAGGCAGGATGCCTCCCAGGGGCCAGCTTAAGGGCAGTACACCGACTGCATCACACCGCAGAGCTCCACATGTGCAGGGCGCTGCTGTCTCTGCGCATTATTTCAAAAGTTCTTTGGTGTGGGCCTTTTTTGAGACGAGTGCATCAGATCGCACTGCTGCTATTTGCAACATATGTCTCAAGCGTATCTCGCGTGGGCAAAACATCACCCATTTGGGCACCACATGCTTGACCAGACATATGTCGACCTGCCATGCAGTTCGTTGACAAGCGTACCTAAAAGACCCACACCAAAGTACAAAGCGGACCTCTCCTTGCTCCTCATCAGCTGGGATCTCCAACCCCACTATACCTTCAGTAGGGATGAGCCAAACACCCCCCTGTTCGGTTCGCACCAGAACATGCGAACAGGAAAAAAGTTCGCTCGAACACGCGAACACCGTTAAAGTCTATGGGACACGAACATGAATAATCAAAAGTGCTAATTTTAAAGGCTTATATGCAAGTTATTGTCATAAAAAGTGTTTGGGGACCCGGGTCCTGCCCCAGAGGACATGGATCAATGCAAAAAAAAGTTTTAAAAACGGCAGTTTTTTCAGGAGCAGTGATTTTAATAATGCTTAAAGTCAAACAATAAAAGTGTAATATCCCTTTAAATTTCGTACCTGGGGTGTGTCTATAGTATGCCTGTAAAGGGGCGCATGTTTCCCGTGTTTAGAACAGTCTGACAGCAAAATGACATTTGGAAGGAAAAAACCCATTTAAAACTACCCGCGGCTATTGCATTGCCGACAATACACATAGAAGTTCATTGATAAAAACGGCATGGGAATTCCCCACAGGGAAACCCCGAACCAAAATTAAAAAAAAAAATGATGTGGGAGTCCCCCTAAATTCCATACCAGGCCCTTCAGGTCTGGTATGGATATTAAGGGGAACCCCGGCCAAAATTAAAAAAAAAAAAAAATGACATGGGGTTCCCCCTAAATTCCATACCAGACTGAAGGGTCTGGTATGGATTTTAAGGGGAACCCCGCACCAAAAAAAAAAAACGGTGTGGGGTCCCCCCAAAAATCCATACCAGACCCTTATCCAAGCACTCAACCTGGCAGGCCGCAGGAAAAGAGGGGGGACGAGAGTGCGGCCCCCCCCTCCTGAACCGTACCAGGCCACATGCCCTCAACATTGGGAGGGTGCTTTGGGGTAGCCCCCCAAAACACCTTGTCCCCATGTTGATGAGGACAAGGGCCTCATCCCCACAACCCTGGCCGGTGGTTGTGGGGGTCTGCGGGCGGGGGGCTTATCGGAATCTGGAAGCCCCCTTTAACAAGGGGACCCCCAGATCCCGGCCCCCCCCCTGTGTGAAATGGTAAGGGGGTACTTACCCCTACCATTTCACTAAAAAACTGGCAAAAATGTTAAAAATGACAAGAGACAGTTTTTGACAATTCCTTTATTGAAATGCTTCTTCTTTCTTCTATCTTCCTTCATCTTCTTCTTCTTCTGGTTCTTCTGGCTCTTCTAAATTTAAATTTTGGTTCGGGGTTTCCCTATGGGGAATTCCCATGCCGTTTTTATCAATGAACTTCTATGTGTATTGTCGGCAATGCAATAGCCGCGGGTAGTTTTAAATGAGCTTTCTCCTTCCAAATGTCATTTTGCTGTCAGACTGTTCTAAACACGGGAAACATGCGCCCCTTTACAGGCATACTATAGACACCCCCCAGGTACGAAATTTAAAGGGATATTACACTTTTATTGTTTGACGTTAAGCATTATTAAAATCACTGCTCCTGAAAAAACGTCCATTTTTAAAACTTTTTTTTGCATTGATCCATGTCCCCTGGGGCAGGACCCGGGTCCCCAAACACTTTTTATGACAATAACTTGCATATAAGCCTTTATAATTAGCACTTTTGATTTCTCCCATAGACTTTTAAAGGGTGTTCTGCGGCATTTGAATTTGCTGCGAACACCCCAAATTGTTCGCTGTTCGGCGAACTTGCGAACAGCTAATGTTCGAGTCGAACATGAGTTCGACTCGAACTCGAAGCTCATCCCTAACCTTCAGTCCTCTCTGAAACCTGCACCAAAAGGGACGAAGGTGTAGAATTAGGTGTGTCACAGCCAAGTACTTGCGGGCAATCTGCGATCGGTACACCGACGTCAGATAGTACCAGGCAAATTTCCCTGCCCCAGCTGCTGCACCACTGAAAGAAGTTCGCTCTCAGGTCATCCACATGCCCAGCGGTTGAATGCTAGCGTGGCTAAATTGCTAGCACTTCAACTGCTGCCTTTTCAGTTGGTAGACTCTGCCCTCTTCCGTGAGTTTGTGGAATGTGCGGTTCCTCAGTGGCAGGTTCCCAAATGCCACTTTTTCTCACGTAAGGCGATTCCGACTCTCTACCGGCATGTGGAAGGCAATGTCTTGGCCTCACTGGACAGCGGTAAGGTGCATATTACTGCTGACTCATGTTCCAGCAGGCATGGACAGGGACTTTACCTAGCTTTCACGGCGCACTGGGTGACTCTTCTGGCAGCTGGGAAGGATGCAGGGCAGGGTGCAGTAGTGTTGGAGGTTGTTCTGCCACCATGCCTCCAAAATTCTACTAGTGGTGATTCTGCCACACCTCTCTCCTCCACCCCTCCTCTTCTTCTTCCTCCATGGCCTCTTCCTGCGCTGATTTGTCCTCGGAACCAGCGGTGCTCCGTAGGCTTTCAAGGGGCTACGCAAGCACGCAGGCAAAAAGATGCCATACAGTGTTTGAGCTGGTGTGCTTGGGGGACAGGAGCCACAATGGGGCAGAGATTCTGTCAGGTGCAGGTTCAGAGGTGGTTGACGCCACGCCAGCTTAAGTCAGGAATCGTGGTTTGCAACAATGGCACCAACCTCCTCTCCGCCCTCCGACAGGGACAACTGACTCACGTGCCCTGTTTGGCTCACTTCCTTAACTTGGTGGTGCAGCGGTTCTTGGGCAGGTATCCGGTCTTACAGGATGTCCTGAGGCAGGCCAGGAAAGTCTGTGTGCATTTCTGCAGGTCATATAATGCCAGTGCTCAGCTGGCTGACCTCCAAAAGGAATTTAACCTGCCCAAGAACCGCCTAATCTGTGACATGCCCACCAGGTGGAACTCAACGTTGGCCATGCTGCAGCAGCTGCACATGCAGCAGAGGGCCATCAATGAGTACCTATGCGACTATGGCACCAGGACAGGGTCAGGGGAGCTTGTTTTTTTCCCCCACACCAGTGGGCTATGATCAGGGATGCATGCACTGTCCTGTCACCATTTGAGGAGGCCACGAGGATGATGAGCAGTGACAGTGCATGCATCAGTGACACTGTCCTTCTTGTCCACCTGTTGGAGCACACACTGCATGGAATAATGGACAGGGCACTTGAAGCAGAACAGATGGAGGAAGAGGAGGACTTCCTTACCTCTCAAGGCCCCCTTTATCCAGACAGTGTTTCTGCGTGCCCGCCGATCACACAAGAAGAGGACGAGGAGGAGGAGGGGGGAGCAGGAGGATTGTGTCAGCATGGAGGTGGAGCCTGGCACTCAGCATCAGCATCAGTCTTCAAGGGATCATTTACAGTCCCAAGAAACCCATGGACTTGTACCTGGCTGAGAGGAGGTGGCTGCGGATCATGTTATCTTTAGTGACCCAGAGGACTCTGGACCGAATGCTTCAGCAAACCTACTCTGCATGGCCTCCCTGATCCTGCAAAGCCTGCGGAAGGATCCTCGTATTTGTGATATCAAGGGGAGGGATCATTACTGGCTCCAAGTTACAAGGGTAAGGTTGCGGACCTTATCTTGCCGTCGCAGAGGGAGCAGAGGATGAAACATCTTCGGGAGGCCTTGCAGAAAGGTTTGTGCAATGCGTTTCCAGAGCCTGGGAGGTTACAATTTCCTGGTCCTCCTGGACAACGTGTTGCTGAGGCTTCGGTCAGTCACAGAAGGAGCGGTGGAGAAAGTGGCCATCTGACCGATGCGTTCAGACAATTTTTTAGTCCGCAGCCCCAAGGTATGATTGGTTCCAGCAACCATCGCCAGAGTCTGTTTTACATGATGCAGGAATACCTAGGGGCAAGATCAGACTTGGACACCTTTCCCACCGAAAATCCTCTGGGTTATTGGGTCTTAAGGATGGATCACTGGCCAGAGCTTGCACAGTATGCAATTGAGCTACTGGCCTGTCCTGCATCCAGCGTTCTTTCGGAACGCACATTCCGTGCTGCTGGAGGCTTTGTAACCGATCACAGGGTGCGCCTGTCCACCGACTCGGTCAATCGACTGACCTTCATAAAAATGAATCAGGCTTGGATCACCACCAGCTACCAAACATCTGATGCAGATGTAACTGAATATTTTTTTTTTAAATGTCAGATCCCTTCAAGACTGCCTATGCTGATGCTGAGCGACTATCCTGTAATGCTGAGTGACTATCCTCTTCCTCCTCAATGATCATGCTGATAGCTTGTAAGAACATTTTTGGTTCTGGGCGCCGCCACCAGTGGCTAAGGCAAAATTTTTCTGCCCCTGTTCACTTACTACTGAACCCTGTCACTCTGCGTCCCTTTAAGCCACAGCCAGTATTCAGCGCAAGGAAAATCACACTCAACCTTTGCTGCGGCGCAGAAACTTTTTCTCAGCTGTGTGGGCCCAACTTATGATCCTGCACACAGGCCCACTGTTTTCTAAAAATACCCCTGACCTGAGCTCATCATTGCGCATCCATTCCAGATGCTTGTATGTGACATCACACACATCACATACATCATATACATCACATATATCACATACATCACATACATCATAAAGATCATATACAAGCACGTGGGCTGGACGAGAGAGGTGGATCAGCAGGATGAGTGTGCCAGGGCAGGTAGATGTGTCTCATCTCTGCTTCTTTTCACCACTCTGCATATCACACATATCATAGATGAGAAGAGGGTACAGCGGTGGAGCAGATGAGCAGGAGGGTACTTTGGTGGGGAAAATGAGCAGAAGGGGTTCAGAGGTGGGACAGAAGAGCAGGAGGTACAGCGAGCGGTGGGGCAGATGTGCAGGGAGGTACAGTGGTGGAAGAGATGAGAAGGGGCTTCAGCAGTGGGACAGTCGAGCAGAGGGGTACAGTGATTGGCAGATGAGCAGGGGGGTTCAGTGTTGGGCCAAATGAATAGGGGGTTACAGTGGTGGGACAGATGAGCAGGGGGGTTCAGTGTTGGGGCAGATGAGAAGGGGGTAGAGCAGTGGAGCAGATGTGAAAGGAGGTGTATTGGTGGGACAGATGAGCAGGGGGAACAGAGGTGGGGCAGAAGAGCAGGTGGTACAGAGGTGAGACAGATGTGCAGGAGGTACATTGGTGGGGCAGATGAGAAAGCGGGTTACAGTGATACGGCAGATGAGCAGATAGGTTCAGTGTTAGGACAGATGAGAAGGTGATTCAGTAGTGACACAGAAGAGCATGGGGATACGTCGGTGGAGCAGATGTGCAGGGAGGTACAGTGGTGTGGCAGATGAGAAAAGGGGTACATTGATGGGGCAGATGAGCAGCAGGGTTACAGTAGTGGGAGAGAAGAGCAAGGGGGTACAGTGGTGGGACAGATGTGCAGGAGGTACAGTAGTGGGAGGGATCAGAAGGGGGTTCAGCGGTGGGACAGAAAAGCAGGGGGGTACAGTCATGGAGCAGATGAGCAGGGGGGGTTCAGTGTTGGGGCAGATGAGAAGGGGGTTCAGCAGTGGAACAGTAGAACAGGGAGGTACAGTGGTGGGACAGATGAGCAGGGGGGTTCAGTGTTGGGGCAGATGAGAAGGGGGTTCAGTGGTGGGACAGAAAAACAGGGGGGTAGAGCAGTGGAGCATATGTGAAAGAAGGTGTATTGGTGGGACAGATGAGCAGGGGGTACAGAGGTGAGACAAATGTGCAAGAGGTACATTTATGGGCCAGATGAGAAAGCGGGTTATAGTGGTGGGGCAGATGAGCAGATGGGTTCAGTGTTAGGACAGATGAGAAGGTGATTCAGTAGTTAGACAGAAGAGCATGGGGATACGTCGGTGGAATAGATGTGCAGGGAGGTACAGTGGTGGGGCAGATGAGAAAAGGGGTACATCGATGTGAGCAGGAGGGTTAGTAGTGGGAAAAAAGAGCAAGGGGGTACAGTAGTGCGACAGATGTGGACAACGAACACAGTTGCATTTTATTGATGGCATTTTGAATGCACAGAGATACTGTGATGAGCTCCTGAGGCCCATTGTTGTGCCATTCATCCACGACCATCACCTCATGTTTGCAGCATGATAATGCACGGCCCCATGTTGCAAGGATCTGTACACTATTCCTGGAAGCTGAAAACGTTCCAGTTCTTGCATGGCCAGCATACTCACCAGACATGTCACCCACTGAGCATGTTTGGGATGCTCTGGATCGGCGTATACGACAGCATGTTCAAGTTCCTGCCAATATCCAGCAACTTCGCAAAGCCATTGAAGAGGAATGGACCAACATTCCACAGGCCACAATCAACAACCTGATCAACTCTATGCGAAGGAGATGTGCTGCACTGTGTGAGGCACCAGATACTGACTGGTTTTTGGACCCTCCCCCGACCCCCCCAATACAGTAAAACTGCACATTTCAGAGTGGCCTTTTATTGTGGCCAGCCTAAGGCACACCTGTGTAATAATCATGCTGTCTGATCAGCATCTTGATATGCCACACCTGTGAGGCCTTTTGTGTACATAGAAAAAGTTGTAGATCTTTGAGTTCAGCTCATGATAAATAGGGGCAAACACAAAAGTGTTGCGTTTATAATTTTGCTCAGTGTATGTGCCACTTTGTGTTGGTCTATTACATAAAATTCAAATAAAATCCCCATAAAATACATTTATGTTTTTGGTTGTAACAAGACAACATGTAGAAAATTTCAAGGGATATGAATACTTTTTCAAGGCACTGTATATGATGAAAGTATGCTGGACATTTGGACATTTTAAGTGTATGTGCTCTGTCCAGTTTACACCCCTGAAGAAAGAATATACTTTCCGAAAAGCGTTTGGTGATTCTGCTGTGACTAGCGATCATTGGATCATTGTTCATGTATACAAATACTGCATTACTTGATTCAATATAATATCAGCCATAATTTGCTCTATTGTTTAAATAAGATTTGTATATTTTAAATTTCAATTGTCATTGATGATTACTCAATTCATGCCCCTAAAGTCCCACATTAGGAGTTTACTTTCCTTTCTATGATTATGCTTGTTGTGGTGTCATTCTGGGACCTTGTCCCTGGACACTCCTGGTGACAGGTCCCCTTTAAAACACATACTGAGCTTCTGTTTAACAGCTTTTTTCCATTATTTGCACTGAGAAATGATATGTTGGTGGAAATGATTCCTTTCTGGCAAATTTAGTGTTTCTACAGCTGACGGGATACCTGCTGTGGCGGAATACAGAAACATGGCCCATAGCCTCATGCTGGCTCCAGTGGGGGGGATTGCTGATTTGGAGAAACGCCAGGCAAAATCTCTTAGCGGTCTCAAACAAGGGGCACTATACATCACTGCCTGCTCACCTAATCCAGCAGGATAAACACGAGCTAAAAGAAAACCATTAAGACGCTATGCCCCCTGGTTAACTCACTATTGCATCTCAGCACATCAAATGATGAAGTTTTACAGTCTGCTCGAAGTTTACTTTTCCCGATAGAGATAACAGCTAATAGAGACCTTATTTTCTCACGAACATACAGAGCTTTTCACATGAAGAACCCAAAAAGCCAGATTCATCATGTTTTATAGATTTTTGCAGTATTTCAAGATAAACTCAAGGCAAATAGCTAACTGTGCAGATGAACTACACAATGGAGCTGTTTTTCCTGCAAAAGGATTTGCATTCTTTTTTAAAGTTAAAGTATAGCTAAGAACACGTCTATTTTTTCAGTTTTGGACAGAGTATAGATGGATTAGAACACACATCAGTTTTTCTATCGCTGTCTGTTCCCCCGTTAGGGAGATTCACCCTCTCTATTTGTCCTGTTTACCATTATCATTGAAAGTGAAAGTAAAAGAAAATCCCAAATATAGGGTTGTCCCCAGAAAAGTAATAGAGGGAAAATCTTCCAATGAGGACACTAGTTCTAAAGACCTGGGGGTCCTCAAGGAATTCCCTTAATTTGCAGAGATTTCTTCCAACTTCCTGTTTGGCTATGGGACAGGAAGTGAAGGGAAATCTTTGCAATGAGACACAGATGGCGAAAAAAAAAATCTGAAAGGGGGTTATACCCCCCCCTTACTCTATCCAAAATGAAAAAGTTTTGCCTATTGTTCTACATTAAATTTTTTATTGTGTACTCAGAGGTGAAGCCTTTAACACCATACAATCAGAGCAAAATGGGTCACAGCATGCTGCAAGTAAAGAAACTATAAATGAGAACAAAGTTTGTCCAGCATGTAAGTGCATACTTATAAAAAAAAGAGAAAATGGGGCAAGATGTCACCAAAACATGCAAGAAAAACCATAGAAATAAAATGAAAATAAAAATAAAGTCCCAAATGTCCAAAATGTCCAAAAAGAGACCGTATGGGGCTACAATAGGGCGTATAAGTAGTAACAATACAAAGAGGGGCTCCGCTGGGGACACCAGATGTAAGAAGGGGCTCCGCTGGGGACACTGGATATAGGGAGGGGCTCCGCTGGGGATACCTGATGTAAGGAGGGGCTCAGCTGGGGACACTGGAAGTAAGGAGGGGCTTCGCTGGGGACACTGGAAGAAAGGAGGGGCTCCGCTGGGGACACTGGATGTAAGTAGGGACTCCGCTGGGGACACTAGATGTAAGGAGGGGCTCCGCTGGGGACACTGGATGTAAGGAGGGGCTCTGCTGGGGATGCCTAATGTGAGGAGGGGCTCCGCTGGGGACACCAGATGTGAGGAGGGGCTCCGCTGGGGACACCAGATGTAAGAAGGGGCTCCGCTGGGGACACCTGATGTAAGAAGGGGCTCCGCTGGGGACACCAAATGTGAGGAGGGGCTCCGCTGGGGACACCAGATGTGAGGAGGGGCTCCGCTGGGGACACCAGATGTAAGAAGGGGCTCCGCTGGGGACACCTGATGTAAGAAGGGGCTCCGCTGGGGACACTGGATGTAGGGAGGGGCTCCGCGGGGGACACTAGTTGTAAGGAGGGGCTCTGCTGGGGACACCTGATGTAAGGAGGGGCTCTGCTAGGGACACCTGATGTAAGGAGGGACTCTGCTGGGGACATTAGCTTGTAAGAAGGGGCTCTGCTGGGGGCTCCTGATCCAAGAACGGACTCTGCCTGGAGCACTTGATGGCATCTGGTGGCAGGTGACGTGGCAGGTGACACGCTCAGGGGTCCCACTGATTCTGGATTATGGTGAGTATCTTTATCTGCTGATTTGTTAAACTCTGGAATACACATTTCTGTTGTGGTGTAGGATCTGGGCCTGCTGTCCCTCCATCCCTCTTTCCTTCCTTCTATCTCCTTCCCTCCTTCTTTCTCTCTCCCTCCCGCTTTTCAAACGCATGCTCTGCCAAGGGTTGCCACATCATCCCTTTAATCCAGGACACACATTAATTACACAGGTTCTGTGGCTGATTAAGGTGGTAATTAAACTCACTTGGTGCCTTATCTGCATTAAATCAGCCTTAGAACCTGTGTAATTCATATGAGTCCTGGATTAAAGGGATGAGGTGGCAACCCTAGCTCTGCCCTCTAAATATAATAAGACTCCTCCTACAGCCAAAAAAGTGTCCCTATACATTTTTTTACAATGTTGTCAACTATGCACGTGTAGCAATCAAAAATATCAACCTATTGATGATGTATATGAAGTTAAAAAAAAAAAAAAGTTCAACAAATAACACAAGTCGGTAACACTACAATAGATTAGCGCTCAGAATATTGTCAACTGACACGTGTCCAACATTATATGAGTAAACATTTGTTAGTAGAAAGAACAGAATAGGATTTGCATTCTTGTTCATCTAGTGTTGAGATTACACAGCTCTGCCAGCACAGCCCTGTCTGGCAGGGCAAGAGACCTGATTTGTCTCCACTGTAGTTATAGAACTCCAGCCAAAATAACAAGATAAAAATGAATAGCCCATTGAAAAATACATTAAAAAAAAACACTGTATTTATTTACTGTATTTACTATAATACTCAGCTTGAAGGCTTATTCAAACCATGAAGTGCGTTCGAGAATGCAGGCTTTTTTTTTTTTTTTTGCACATTCCTGGGCATCATGTTTTTTTAAATGAATGAGCTGCCCTATGCAAGTGAAATGCACAAAAAAAGATGCAGACATCAAAAATCACACCATGCCATACTACATAAACTGCATGTGTTTGCTAGATGTGCTGGGAAAGTGAGTTTACTGACCTTATTTGATCCGGCACCTCATCCCTATTTAATAGATAAAAGTGGTGACGGGGGTATGGCGGTGCCCAATACACAAAATAATATTCAAATATACTAAAAATAGAAATTTTATTACATAGAAACAATACTAATAAAGTTCATAAAAATTGATAGCAGAGTATATTTATAGACTGTTGTACTGGTCATAGTATCCTTATACATATCCACATGGAAAAAAATGCCTCCAATAGTGTATTACCACAAAAGAACCACAGTTTATTAAAATAAGAAATGTGCTTACATCAAACAGATGGAGGATAAGCCAGAGACCAGAAACTGCGCTTTCCGCCACCTCATACGTCACTTCTGGTCCGCGGTAATAACTTCCGGTTCACGGTAAACGACTTCCGGTTATGTTTTTGCATCCTATGCGTTACGTCACACCCTCATGACTTCCTCAGGGGCATTTTGAAGGCATTTTTTCCATGTGGTTTCGGATACTGGGCTGGAGGTGACCATACTCTTTCCATCAAGTACCCATCCTCTATCCTGACTGAGTCTGGGCCCCCGACATCGAGGTGTTTGTCCTAGCAATGGACTAAGGCATTTATCTAAACCCTTGAGGTAAGAGCATTGAGAGCAAATTGAAGGAGTGTTGTTACCATTTAAATCACAGACAACATACTGTGATTTCTTCTATCTGATGGTGAAGAATCCTGAATTTTTTGCACAGTGGATTTTATTTTGAGCTTTGGTATCTTTTATTTTGAACTTTGGTATCTTATTTGATACATTTGCTGCAACTCGCATACTTTATTTGATATACCTGCTGCAACTCGCACACATTTTTTTGAACATTTTTTGAACACTTTTATATTTTCCATGTAATATTTTTGCACATTGTAGCACTCTGTTGTAATAGTTTGTTATCGTTGCGAAGTTCTTTATCAACCTGTTTTTGTTCTCATATACACGGGGTTTATTTAATTCTTTTTTCATCATTATTATTATTTGTTTTTTTTTTTTCTAGTTAGATATTGTCATTGTATAAGTTACTTTACCCTTTGAGGTTATGCGCAAGATCACATATAATTATTTATGTACACTTTATTGACACTAGGTGATTTGTGATCACCGTTGGATTTTGCAGCATTTCCACTTTCCTTTTTAATTTATTCACTTTAATAGCACAGAGGTCCTTTTTATATTATACAGGAAACAAAGTTAATGAGAAAAAAAAATGGGCAGACTCGATGGACTACTCGGTCTTTTTCTGTCTTCACTTTCTATGTTTCTATCAAAGTAACATGGCTGATTATCCAATGTGGGCATCTTTAACATGCTCCCAGGGCGGGATTAGGCCCTTACAAACACCATACATTAGGTAAATGATAGCACCGTGCCAGCCAACAATAGTGATCTCACAAAGCATATATAAATACATAAGCAGATGTGTAAAACACGTATAATATTAATGATCATATAAAACTCATATTTTATAAAAACCGTATAAAATATGTACAGTATGCCACCAGGACCACGTGACTCGGTCTTGCCCCCTTAATAATGATTATATACAATATCAGAAGTCACATATCTAAGGGACAGATAGGTTTGGAAACATGTGTTGCACTGGTAGATTTTCATCTACCGCTGATAGGTAAATTTAGTGGGTCGCTTATTATAGGAAGTTAGATTTGCCTCTGTTCCAGCTTGGCTGACGTTACATGCAGTTCCACATTGTGCCAGTGGGTGTTGTCACCATCGGCAGGTGTTGGAAAAGCAATGTGTTGAAGCGAATGAGTGCTCCTCTTTCCCGGAGATAACTCGGTGGAGGTGGTCCTCCGAGTTGCATTCTGGGAGAGGGTATTTATGGGACAGACGCCATGTTTTAGGGTTCGTTTTCAGCCACCTGCTGGCCCTCCTGGCCGACAGGTATGCACTAGGAATACCACCTCGTGGTCCTCCGTTCCGGAGGCTTGCGTCGCTGCAGCGTGTGGGTGGGCCCAAAAGCCTGTCTGGGGCCTACCACAGCAGCGGAGGAATGGTCCTGAGCTGTCTATCCTGAGTGAAGAAGCTGGACAACCGAGAAGATCCCAGGGGAAGACCCATCATGGAAGGATCATGCAGAGTGCTGGTCTGGAGAGGGGCCTGGTGACTCGGTTGGAGGACGCATTCCGAAGTAATCTTAAAGTATAGTACTGCCAGGTTGGCTTAAAGGTTCAAGTACTGTATCTGACTTTCATAATAAACCAATACATCCTGTGGCAGAGGATCGTACAGGTTCTATTCCAGATAAGTCTGTGGCGGAGACTTTTGTTCGTGCTACGTGCTGGCTGCTAGGCAAGTGAGAGATGTCTATCCAGGTGGGCAAAGATTAAATCCTACGAAAGGGGGACTATTCAATTGCAAGTGTTCAATTACAAAGAATTTTCTGAAGAAAATACAACAGAAAAGGTATTTGAGCTTCCCTGCAGCTTTCCTACTACTTCCCTTGTTCATTTTATTAAAGCATTGGAAAACCTACTCAAGTGTTTGGTGCTTATATCGTCCAGAGGTAAACTCAATGGAACCCTAGACCCGGTGCCGGTGAAACAGAGGTGTCGAGAGTGAAGGTAACAAGCCCGCTTAAACCAGCAGCTCCACCGAGAGTTATTGCTACACATGTGTGTGTAGCACTCTGGTTCTAAACAGGGCTGCTAATAAATCTAGTTGTGCTAGGTGGTAACTAGCCTGGCTAAATGGTAGTCTTTGATCCACTGATTTTTCTAAGTCTGAGTTCAATTTGTGGTCTCTCTCTTCTGTCCATAGGTGGCACTGTTGCTTTTGGCATTAGGATGATGGATTACAGCGAATTCAGGTGATGAGTAAATAAGTTGTCTCAGCCAATTAGTGGGTGTCTCTTTTGGCCACTTTGCATGCTGGGACAGGCTATTTATTCAGGAGGAGTCAGGTGATCGGGGTTCTTCCTGCCCAGGGCTGCGGCCTTTGTGGATGTGTGTCAAACAGCTCCTGGCTGCTAGGCCTGAAGCTTAAGGAGTCCTACTGGCTGCTAGGTCTACGTGAGGCCTATCCAGTAATTCAATGGTCCGCAAAGGAGGAGCAGCAGAGGTTAAGCCTGAGGCCTGGGGCAGAACCACATGTGTTAGAGGCTCAGCCTGAGGGGAGCCTGTTCGTTGCCCGAGGTATAGAAGAAGCAGTTGCCGGAGGGATGACCACCCCTGTTACCAGAGGTAAGTTTGGAAGGGATGAAGTTCTGAAGGAGTACCAGGGCAGACGCTTCACTACCTGGGGACGGTGAAGTAAGTAGGAAAGCTTCAGTGAAGACTCATCCAGGAATACAGCGGGTAGCTGTAAGTAAAGCTTGAAGATAAGTACAGCAGTTAGCTGTGGGTGAAGCTTGAGGGTTCCAGCAGATAACTGAGAGTCCAAGAAGTCTAGTAAGAGAAGGCGAGCTGAGCTCGAGGATCTATAGTGGGATGTAGTGAGTTAAACTGGAAGATCTACAGTGCGATTACTGTTAGAGAAGTTGTTGCTATAGGAGACAGCAGTTGCTACAAGATACAGATTGCTGCGTTCAGCTTAAAGGCCCTCTTTCTGTATTGCTGTCTGCCTAGTTCTATTTTTGTCTGCAGAGTTTGCCTAATTGCTATTGCATTTGCCTAAGGGTGTCCCGTGCCCTAACCTTCTCTCCCACTGTTCCTGTTAGGAGAAATAAAATCTATGTACATTTTTATAAAAAGTGACTGGCGCCCAATTTTTTCACCTTGCACCACACCCAGTATGCCTAGTAACCTGCACCCTGAGGAGGATTGTTAGTTCTCCCTGGTTCTGGGGGTCACCATCAGGCCTTTGGAAGTCGGGGAGACTGCTACACGTGGATGCACATATATGCATACAGGATCCACATTCTGGTGTGTATATTTAGTATGTTTCCCTTTAAGAAATGGCAAGTGCCTGCCTTGTACCCACACCACGCCTGGTGTGAACAAGCCCTAATCTAGAAATTTCTCCACAGTAGGTTTTTGCTGCTGCTACATTTACTTGTTCTCATGGCCAGTATTATTCAACCACCTCCCTTGAACCCAGGTCATCCTGGGCTCACCCCTGCCTGTGACTGAACAGTGAAAGGAGAAGCAGCACAGTGATGAGCTTATCTCTGTCCCTCTGCTGTCTCCTCCAATTAGAATACTTCTTGTCAACACGTAAGCTTCTTCCTCTCACACTCTTGCCCTGCTGTACAGGAATTGCAAGAGGCTTTGACCAGATCACATTCAGGTACTTATATTGCTTGCATTTTAAAACACATTAACCACTTCCCGCCCGCAAGTACTGTGGGCGAGCGGCCGGTGTAGGCAAACCAACTGTCACTGCCTACTTTTGGGTATAGGGCACCCTGCCTGGCACGCACTGTGATTGTACACAGCAGGAGCCTGTCAGCAAGTTCCAGGCCAATGATTCACATTTATCAACACAGAGCTCTGTACAGAGGGAGCAATCTGTCAGTTTCTCTGCAAAGCAGTGATGAGAAACTGAGAGATCTAGTAGTAAAAGCAGCACACTTTACACACATTACACATAGTTAGGCACACATTTAACCCCTTGATCGCCCTGCATGTTAACCCCTTCCCAGCCAGTACGATTAGTACAGTGACAGTGTATAGTATTATCACTGATCACTGTATTTTTGTCACTGGTGATGTCAGTGGCAGTTAGTCAATTCCCCGCAGCACCAGTTTGTGTCAGACTGCCTGCTGCACTTTGCAGCCATTTTGGTTCGCTGAGCACTGCCATTATTAATATAAAAAAAAATAAAAAATTCCAGTAGTCAGATGAATGGCAGCCTCAGCCCAGACTCCAGTTAGGCCACGCTCTGCCCCTTGCAGCTTAATCATGGGGATAGCTGTAACTCTTACACAAACCAGTCAATATACACTTATTGGGATTTTTTTTTTTTACCAAAGACATGTAACAGAATACATTTTGCCCAAAATGTATGAAGAAATTCGATTTTTTACATTTTTATTGGATGTGTTTTATAGCAGAAAGTAAAAAATATTAATTTTTTTCAAAATTTTTGGTATTTTTTCCTTTATATCACAAAACATAAAAAAAGTGGTGATCAAATACCGCCAAAAGAAATCTGTGGAAAGAATGAATTTGGCTTGGGTACAGCATTGCATGACCACACAATTACCAGTTAAAGTAGAGCAGTGCCGAATAGCAGAAAATAGCCTGGTCATGAATGGTGTAAAATCTTCCAGAGTTCAAGTGATTAATGACTACAGAGTTCTATTCATTCATGTCTCTACTATATGCCTGAAGTTCAGATTTAAAGTGTTTTTTAGCCCCAATAATTAACATATTTGTCTTATTTCTGCCATTTGGTATTAATTTAGTAGCAAATTTGGATACACACAATATATACATACATACATACATACTTATTTCTTTGTTTTTTAATTGAGAATACCTAGTAATTAATTTACAAAAACACATTTTTTCTGTACTTTTCCCCCAACACAATGTGGACATAATTACTGCACCCACATATATTTACTGCAAAATAACCAGCAAAGTCTGCTAATTAAAATGATATCACATTAGTGTGATTTTCATACAACGTTATGGAATAGTAAAGCTCAAAAAGAATATATTCAATTGACTTTAAAAAGTTTTATTACCCTTTTAATGCCACATGGCGATACACATGGGGAAGAGGAGTTAAGCCTAGTATGCACTAACAGTCTTTTTTCATTCAACCCAGTGGGCTGAATGAGAAAACAAACTAAAGAGCTTGGGAGGAGATCCTGTACTAACAATCCAATGTTAGTACAGTGACCTCCCCGCTGAACTATTGTGTTCTGACAGGGGCACAGCCCCTTGCTATATAACACGGATCAGCGCTCTCAGCCATTGGCTGGGAGCACTGATCGGACGCCAACCAGTAGACCTTACCCCTTCCACAGAAGCCGGACGTTTGGCAGGCTTCTGTCGGACAGGCTGTCTTATACACGGTCCAAATGTCTCTTGAACCGGTTAAGGGGGTGAATGAAAACAAACCAATTGCATCGGCCTCCACAGGAAACATACAGGTTTGCTTTAGTAAACTTGTTGGCTCAACTTTCAGTCTAAAGCCGACTATAGATGGTTTGAATTTTGGCCAGTTCACCTGAGATTCAATTCACATATGGGCAGGCTGGTTGTATCCAAGTCAATCCATTGATCGACTTGGGTAAAACCAGCATGTCTTAATTCTAGCATGCGATTATTGCCAGTGGCTATAGCTGCTAGCAATAGTCATTGTGTTCTCCCAGAAGGGATGGCTCCCTGCTCTTTGGGATATCTAGGGAGCTCTGTAATGCAGGCTTTAACCACTTCCCGCCCACCATATAACAAAATGTCAGCCACAAAGTGGTAAAGTTATCCTGACTGGATATGACATATGACATATGACATCCAGCAAGATAAGCTGCTAGCACAACGATCAGTGGTGTGGTGTGAGTCTGACACACCACATCTCCGATTCTGGTAAAGAGTCTCTGATGTACGCTTTTTTCCATGTGGTCAGCTGTGTCCAATCACAGCTGATCACAGTGTAATCAAAAAGTGCAGTTTATCAGCTTTTCCTCCACTCGCACTGACAGATGCGAGTAGAGGAGAGCTGATCACTCTGATGGGGGGGGGGGGGGGGATCTGCGCTGATAATCAGCACATTTATTATCAATGCAGACCCATCAAGGATACCACTGGAGACCACCAGGTGAGCCCACCAGGGATACCAAACAGTGCCCATTAGGATAGCACTCTGTGCCCATCAGTGATTGCCTGTCAAGCCGCACTGATCAAGAGGCACTATCAGTGCCATCTATCAGTACCGTCTATAAGTGCCTACCAGTGCCACCTATCAGTGCCACCTAGGAGTGCCCAGTGCTACCTATCAGTGCCTCCTATCAGTGCCAAGAAGTGCTGCTTATCAGTGCCACCTATCAGTGCCCATGAGTGCTGCATATAAGTGTCTCTTCATCAGTGCCTATCAGTGCTGCATATAAGTGTCTCATCATCAGTGCCTATCAGTGCCACCTCAACAGTGCCAATCAGTACTGCCTCATCAGTGCCCATCAGTGCAGCCTCATCAGTGAAGGAGAAAAACGTATTTATTTACAAAGTTTTGTAACAGAAATGAAGAAAATCTTTTTTATATGGAGCGCAAAAAATAGAAACCCCAGAGGTGATCAAATACCACCAAAAGAAAGCGCTATTTGTGGAAAAAAAAAAGGATAAAAAATTTGTTTGGGCACAGTGTTGTATGATCGCACAATTGTCATTCAAAATGCGACAGCGCTGAAAGCTGAAAATTGGACTGGGCAGGAAGGGGGTGAAAGTGCCCTGTATTGAAGTGGTTAACGTGTTACTATACCCAGGACCCTACATTCGCAATTATTTTAGTAAATATAGACGGCTAAATACCTTTTCTCATCAGCAGTATATATAGCAGTCTTGTGACTTCTATCAGTGTCTGGAAGAGCACTGGGTAAAGCTTGTAGGAGGAGTTTTCATTCTCTTCTGATTGTCCTATGAGGCTGCATGGACCCCAGACCCTCTGTCTGGACAGTGCCGATTGGCCCTGTGTCAATTACATGCACTCCTAAAAAAAAAAAAAGAAAAGAAAACACACCAGACTGAGCATGTGCAGAGTGCCTCCTAGATCTCTGTACTATCAGCAGATGGATTGGGGACTGTGGATGAAGGGGCAGTTCAGAAAAGACAGGATCAAACAGCCCTTTTACACATTACAGAGGATTAACCCCGTAGGTTCCACAGTGAGTATAACAACCATGCTTTACTGCATATACAGCCTAATTTTACTGATTTTTCTGGGTTTTTCAACTGCTATCTATGCTGATTACCAAGATTTTAACATGCAAGTGTACTATTTGTTTTTATGGAATAAATTACTTTATCATTCCAATGAGGATCTCGCGCTGCCATTTCTTTGTTGTTTTGAACCCTCTGATACTAGAAATCATCACTGATGCTACCCTAATCTGCTGCCAAGCAATCGGGGGAGAGTGATGTGCTCACAGACTGGATTGAGTTGTCGACCGGGAACAGAGAGAGGTCACCTGCTGTCATCATAAGCTAGCCAATCTTGCTCTGCACCTTGATAAAAATGGAACAGAGTTGTCTGCAAGAAACACCTTGTCAGTGCCTGCCTCAGTTCTTAAAAGGGACACTACCCTGAGTGCTCCGAAATAACGGTTGGGACCCAACGAGCTGGCCAGCAGGAAAAATAGAATAGCACATATTGACCTCTGAGCTGTTATAGTGGTAAATCTTCCCCTAGTTAGGATTGCCCCAGTTTAGGGTTTAGGAGGGATTGTCCTTTTTTACATTATCATTTTTATTAATTTTCTCATCAAACGAAACACAATCTTTCGCATAGTCTCTTAAGCTACAGATCACACATTGTATAATCATTATAAACCATTATTCAACTAACAATTAATACCTAGCAAAACAAATATTAACAATTTATAACTACTGTTCTTGCGGAATGCAAGATATTTGAGTCTCTATTATGTAGTCATGTACACCAAATATAGCTCACCAAAATAGTGTGATAATTGGACACGACCACCATAGACGAAGTAGCGGCCCTGGCACCTCCAGTATACATTGGACACCTAAGGAAATATCTGATGTATTGGTACCATCTAGATAATAACTTAGGGTTCCTTTCTTATATAATACTGGCAGTAGACATCTTGAGTTAACATAAATGCTTTAGTAGCATTCTTTCGAGATATTGTAAACTGCAGTTCCTTTTCCCACTCAGCCATGTATGGCAAATGTGGGGTTATGTGGGATAGCAGTATAATGTAAATTGTTGAAATCAGGCATTTCTGATCTTGCGTCCTTATACATAATTTCTGTAACAGGCCTGTGTAGGAGACCCACCTTTGAGAGATTTATATAAACATTTCTAAGCTGAAAAGATGCTAACCATTTTCCCTGTGTCTGATCAATATCCTTAAACAATTCCAAAAATGTTTTTATACTATCCATAGGAATTGTGTGTTATATAAATTATTACTCCTGAAATGTATTTCTTCCACTGTTCATCTATTTCTCAGTATATTTCTCCTACTCTTTACATTATTGCAGCACATTTCTTGGTTTTGCTAAACCATATGCTGTGTCAATATTGGTGTCAAGCCTTTGGGGTATATACAGTATCTCACAAAAGTGAGTACACCCCTCACATTTGTGTAAATATTTTATTACCGTATATCTTTTCACGTGACAAGACTTAAGAAATGAATGTCTAAACCGCCGGGAACAGAAGTGAGTACACCCCTAAGTGAAAATGTCCAAATTGGGCCCAAAGTGTCAATATTTTGTGTGGCCAACAATATTTTCCAGCACTGCCTTAACCCTCTTGGACATGGAGTTCACCAGAGCTTCACAGTTTGCCACTGGAGTCCTCTTCCACTCCTCCATGACGACATCACGGAGCTGGTGGATGTTAGAGACCTTGCGCTCCTCCACTTTCTGTTTGAGGATGGCCCACAGATGCCCAATAGGGTTTAGGTCTGGAGACCTAAACCTCTGGAGACCTAAACCTTGGCCAGTCCATCACCTTTACCCTCAGCTTCTTTAGCAAGGCAGTGGTCGTCTTGGAGGTGTGTTTGGGGTCGCTATGTTGGAATACTGCTCTGCGGCCCAGTCACCAAAGGGAGGGGATCATGCTCTGCTTTAGTGTGTCACAGTACATGTTGGCATTCATGGTTCCCTCAGTGAACTGTAGCTCCCCAGTGCCAGCGGCACTCATCCCAGACCATGACACTCCCACCACCATGCTTGACTGTAGGCAAGACGCTTGTCTTTGTACTCCTCACCTGTCTTTGTACTCCTCGCCACACACGATTGACACCTTCTGAACCAAATAAGTTAATCTTGGTCTCATCAGACCACAGGACATGGTTCCGGTAATCCATGTCCTTAGTTTGCTTGTCTTCAGCAAACTGTTTGCGGGCTTTCTTGTGCATCATCTTTAGAATAGGTTTCCTTCTGGGACGATAGCCATGTAGACCAATTTGATGCAGTGTGCCGCGTATGGCCTGAGCACTGACAGGCTTACCCCCCACCCCTTCCGCCTATTTCCCAAAGACAACCTCTGGATATGATGCTGAGCACGTGTGGTCAACTTCTTTGGTCGACCATGATGAGGCCTGTTCTGAATGGAACCTGTCCTGTTAAACCGCTGTATGGTCTTGGCCACCGTGCTGCAGCTCAGTTTCAGGGTCTTGGCAATCTTCTTATAGCCTAGGCCATCTTTATGTAGAGCAACATTTTTTTTTTCAGATCCTCAGAGTTCTTTACCATGAGGTGCTATATTGAACCTCCAGTGACCAGTATGAGAGAGTGAGACCGATAACACCAAATTTAACATACCTGCTCCCCATTCACACATGAGACCTTGTAACATGAACGAGTCACATGACACCGGGGAAGGAAAATGGCTAATTGGGCCCAATTTTGACATTTTCACTTAGGGGTGTACTCACTTTTGTTGCCAGCAGTTTAGACATTAATGGCTGTGTGTTGAGTTATTTTGAGGGGACAGCAAATTTACACTGTTATACAAGCTGTACACTCACTACTTTACATTGTAGCAAAGTGTCATTTCTTCAGTGTTGTTACATGAAAAGATATAATAAAATATTTACAAAAATGTGAGGGGTGTACTTACTTTTGTGAGATACTGTAAGTCTTGCATTTTATATACAAATAAATGGATATGTACAGCGCTGCGCTAGACCAAAGAGAACACTAGGATAGCAGCTAACACACCTGTAGACTCAAGGTAAAAAGTGACATACACACAATGAATACACCTAGAACAAACTAAATATGACCATAAAAATGGATTGCACAGTATAAATATGCAGTGTTGATCTGCAAAACAATTAGGTGAAGCAATGAAGAATAAACCTAATTGACAAAAATAAACAGTGGCTGGTAATAAAAAACAGTGACAGTTCCAAAAAAAACTAAATTAATTATAAAGAAGAACTTAAACATAACAGTCCATAATATAAACTTGTGAAAAAAATTGTGAAAAACCACCACCAAAAGTCTATGGAGGTTGTACATAACAAATGATGGAAATATAACTCTCAGGTTCACAGGTGAATAGATAATTATTTTCCAGGATCTGACAGGTAGGTCGATACTGAGGGAACCACAAGTGAACAGAAGGTCTAAATCGGTGCCGGGGCCATCACCAGGAACATCAAGAGGCTTACCGGAAATTAATGACTTGAAATGACGTACGTCATACAAGTCAAAAAAGGCTTGTTGACCACCCGGTCCGAACAATATAACTTGTCAGATGTCGTCAGCATACAGTGGGAAGGGAGGGTGACATCACAGCTTCCACATCCATAGGCAATCCGACATAGGCCAAACGAATAATTAATATGCCATGCGAGAAGTAAAAAACTCACATAGCGTGATAACGTTTAAAACACTGGTTTATTAAAATATTAAAAAACAAACTCACATATTGGAAGATCAAAAAACAGCTCGAACATCATATAGCGGCAATCGTGAGGGGTCCACCCGACATGTTTCAGCTAAGAAGCCATCATCTGGGGTGTAGAACCCCCCCTCCTCACCGCTCTATAAACAGATAATGACCCCCACTGGGAGTGTCCTAGGTTTCTAGGTGTATTCATTGTGTGTATGCACTTTGTTTTTTTGATTTATATGCTTGCTAGTTTATAGCGCTACACTTTTATATCTTTTTGCTTTTTATATACAACTATATAGATCAGACCAAAATGAAGGACAAATGAGGAGGAAAGAGGGACAGAGGGACTTTGCTCCAAATCAGGGACAGTCCCTCGGAATCAGGGACAGTTGGGAGATATAAGAATGTGTAAATATTGTAAAAGAGCTTCACTTTGGTTTAACCACTTGCTTACAGGGCACTTAAACCCCCCTCCTATCCAGACCAATTTTTAGCTTTCAGCGCTAACGCAATTTGAATGACAATTGCGCGGTCATACAACGCTGTACCCAAATGAAATTTTTATCATTTTTTTCCCACAAATAGAGCTTTCTTTTGGTGGTATTTGATCACCTCTGCGGTTTTTACTTTTTGTTAAAAAAATGTAAAAACCTGAATTTAAAAAAAAAAAAAAAAAAAATTTTTTTTTTATATTTTGTTATAAAAAATTTTTAACGGGTACTTTTTCTTCTCCATTGATGTACGTTGATGAGGCGGCAGTGATGGGCACTGATAGGTGGCAGTGATGGGCACTGATGGGTGGCAGTGATGGGCAGCACTGACAGGTGGCACTGATTGGCACTACAGGTGGGCATTGGTAGGTGGCACTTGTGGGCATTGATAGGTGGCACTTGTTGGCATTGATAGGTGGCACTGTGGGCACTGTTAGGTGGCACTGTGGGCACTGTTAGGTGGCACTGTGGGCACTGTTAGGTGGCACTTTTGGGTGGCACTGATGAGGAATGTGTTGTGCTTCCACTTCGGGACCGATGTCCCTGACATCTGAGCCGGTGATCGGCTTTTTTCTCTACTCGCGCTGTCAGCGCGAGTAAAAAAAAAAACGATTACCGATCTTCCTGTTTACATCATGTGATCAGCTGTCATTGGCTGACAGCTGATCACATGGTAAGGGGCCAGGACCGGCCCCTTACTCAGATCGGTGATCAGCCGAGTCTCAGTGACTCGTGATCACAGCGCGCCCGGCACGCGCCCTGCAGGGAGCGTGCACAGGGGAGGACGTCATATGACGTCCTCCCGGGAATGCAGGTCCGCGCTGTGGCCGTCATTCGGCCATAGCGCGGATGTCTAGTGGTTAAAAAAATAAAGTAAAAGCCCTCAGTGACAAATACTTTAGCTCTTTTTTACCACCATCTTTGATTTGTGAGACACCAGGAAGTATGAGCCTCGTTTTGCAGCCTCCTGAGATGTTTTAAGTGTCCCAAAAGGCTGTGGATAAGGAAGAAGGGGGCCCAAGCTGTTGTCATTCTCACCTAGGTAAGTATTAAAGTGGATGTAAACCCCCACATTTTTTTTAAATCATACTGTAGAGTATAAGATTTCCTATCATTTGAGCCCAGTCTTGCCACACAGAGTTAATCCATCTCTGAGCAATCCTCTTATTGTTCAGTGAGAAAAATCTTGACAAACTGAGAAAAACTTTGTCAAATCCTCCCCCTTGCTGTGAGTGACAGGTGATTTACATCTCGTGCATTAGCCTAAGACATGCATTATTTTTTAATTCCCTCCCCCACTCCTTTCTTTAGCAGATCTACAAGGATTGGCTGTTCCACACCTCACCATGATTTGGCATGCTGAAGTCATGTGGTGACTTTCCTGTCTTTTCACTGGATGTTAGAGATCATAGCAGAAGTTCAGTGTTAGAAATACACAGGAGAACATGCATATTGACAAGGAGTGTAGAGGTGGGCGGGGAACCTACTGACATCATGACTCACCGAGCTCCAGACAACAGACCCACCCACAGAATACGCAGTATTTCGGCTCTCATAACAGACAGAGGGGAGACATTTGACAGGTAAAGATACATGCAGGAGGCATGTATATCCTTATAGATAACCCCTATGGCAGTAGTTTAGAAAGGTTTAAATCCACTTTAAGGAAGTGGGAGGGGGTACCAGTCATAAAAAGGTTCTTGCTCCCTGAAAAGGTAAACCCTGTAAATATCTTAGAAGTGGGGGGGGGAATTGGATGATCAGTACTTTAATTTTTGAGTGAAGGTCCGCAGTCTGGACACAGGTACACTGCAAGTCTAGATTCACATCTATGCGTTCTGTGCTTGATGCATTTTTCAGGCACGTTTGGCATTGCTTTTGCTTTTTTAAACTCTTGTTTTTTTATGCGTTTTTGCATGCAGTCTTATTGCATTTTGCTTGTTTTCCTCTTTAACCACCTCAATACTGGGCACTTTTGCCCCTTTCTGCCCAGGCCAATTTTCATTTTGAATGACAAAGAGGTCATGCAAATCAATCTTTCTTTCTTTCTTTCTTTCTTTCTTTCTTTCTTTCTTTCTTTCTTTCTTTCTTTCTTTCTTTCTTTCTTTCTTTCTTTCTTTCTTTCTTTCTTTCTTTCTTTCTTTCTTTCTTTCTTTTTCTCCTTCACTGATGTGCACTGATGAGGCTGCACTGAAGGGCAATGATGAGGTGGCACTGATGAGGAGGCACTAATATGCAGCACTGATAGGTGGCAATAATGGGTAATGATAGGTGGCACTGATGGGTGGCAATGTTGGGCACTACTGATGGGCAGGCACTAATGGACACTGAAAGGCAGCACTGATTGGCATCACTGATGGGCACAGACTGGTGTCACTGATGGACACAGATTAGCATCACAGATGGGCATTGTTGGGGCTGCATTGCAATCAGGGCACTTATGATTAGTGCTCTGATTACCTATACAAGGCACCCCTGTGAGGAGATGCCACTGATCAGTGCTACTCTCCTCACACTCTGTCAGTTTTAAAAGATGGTGTGGGGTCCACCCAAAATCCATACCAGACCCTTATCTGACCATGCAGCCCAGCATATCAGAAAAGGGAGGGGACATGCTAGTGCCCCCCTTCTGAACCACCCCAGGCTGCATGCCTTCCTCAACATGGGGGGGGGGGGGAGTGCTCAGCATAGCACATCACAAGGGAGCGGGTTCTCCAGATGATGTCACCAGATGGCCACGCCCCATGGCTATATAAAAACTGGCAGACAACGGAGCTGACATATCAGAGGGAGCCAGCGTTGGAGGAGGAACATTTTTTTTTCAATCAATAGTTTTTATTGTTTTGGGAATATGTAAAAGACATACAATGTACACATTGCATCACGGTTTACATGTTATCATAAAATTAAGGATGTTGGGTACAGACTTGTTCTATAGTCTAACATAGAGATACCAGAAACAGTAAAACATGTAAGGAAACGCACTAATATGCTAACTTCTATAACACTATATTCTAATAGTGATCACCTCCCCCGAATACCCCAATGGGAACTCAACTGTATCCCAGGGGAGGGTGGAGTCGCGTTATTTGAGCTCAACATATTTCTGTAAAGTAAATTTTAATATGAATAGTGAGTAATATACTGCATAGCCCTAGATCACAGTAAGAATATATCAAGGCAACAGTCGTGGGTACTATAGGAAGTCAGCGGCTCCTGGAGGAGGAACATTTTTTATTTGTAGCGGATCAGCGGAGGCGGCGGTAGAAGAAACCACCGGAGGGAGAAGACAGCAAAGGGAGAAGAAATCACCGGAGGAAGAAGCCAGCAGAGGGAGAAGACCGGAGGAAGAAGACATTGGTGGAGGTACTGGAGAAAGAAGACACACTGGAGCTATAACGGAGGACATTCTTAATTTTTAATAAAGGACTTGTCAAAAACCATCTACTGTTTTTCTTTCTTTTTGACACTTTTTTGTGAATGAGCAGGGTTGTCGGGAAGAGGCCCTGGTTCCCATCAACATGGGGATAAGGTGCTTTAGGGCGGGGGGACAGAAACCCCACGTTGAGGACATTCGACCTGGTATGGTTCAGGATAGGGGGGCGCTTGCTCATCCCTCAACACTTGCGTTTCTGGTGCGGCTCCATTGAAGTCTATTACACGCAAAACGTGGGAAAAAAGTCCCCGACCCTTTCCAATAAGCACCGGCTACAAAATTCATAGATGTGAACGTACCATGTGATCTGAACCATAGGAGACCACGTTAAATGGACTGTAGTGCGTTTCTGCAAACTGCAAAATGCACTAAAAAACGCATAGGTTTGAACATAAGGTAAGTCTAGATTGTAATTTGCTGGCCATCAGTGTTTTTAGGTGTGAATATAGGCTGGATGCCACAGACAGGGTTGCAAATAGGTAAGTATACTGGGCAGACACATTATAGTTTTGCTATGAGGCATTTTAAATTGTAGTTGCTGCACCTACCCTATGACAAAAGTCCATTAAAAAACATCTGATTTCAGCAGCCTGCATTTTCCTGTACTGCAATGCATGTCAATGAAACCCAATGCAATTTGATAATGCTGGAAAGGAGAATTGTTTGCTATATTAACACAGGTAAGAGAGGTGTAGAATAGAGAACAAAGTTTTAAGTTTTAAGAGCAGAGTCATGGTTTGCATTAGAACGTCTGCTTTTAATATCTGTACTAAATAGATTAGAACTGCACATATTTGGGACTGCTCAGGTCTGACATGGTATGGTCTAGATCCAAAGTTGTAGTCACAACTGACAAAACAAACATATCTGCTATTATTGTAAAAATGCAATGTGTTTTATTTGGCCCCATGTGATGGCTAGCTATGTTTAGACATTTTCTTTGGTTTACAGTCATACAAGTAAAATTCCGTGTAATAATTCAAGTTAAACGCTATACAGAACCTTATTTAGCTCTTACATTCTGGAAAAATAACCAGGCTATTTTAGAATTAGGAAAAACATCTGCTGTTTCTGGGACAGGCTGCCTCTATATAACTCTTAAAATGGATGTCCACTCATATGTTCTATTCATTGACAATCACTTTGTTCATTTATATACTGCTTGAAAGCATTGTCTGTTTAACAACAACTGTCCAAAATGATTCACTTTAGAAGCTTACGATGACAATAACTTTAGTGCAAAAGATGGCAAATATTATATAGTCAGTAATGTGACCACCTGCACATCATCTATGGATTAGAGCACTGGATAAACAATATCCTTTACGATCTAATGCTAGAACCCACAGAAGATGTTGGGTGCTTACCTTCAAAGATCCATAGACCTAAAGATAAGGATGCTCTACAATGCCTTGAATCGTGTTGGCTGTAAGCACATATTTTCTTTGGATTCCTATTATCTGAAGGTCCTCTGGCTATTATTGCAAAGTTCATTGCCCACTAACTTTTGAGGTTTTTTCAGGAAGTACATGTTTTTTCTACTCTGACAGTCTTTTTATGACTTAAATCATCAAAGGAGATTCTTCCCGGAAATCAATCTCAACCTACTCTGTAACCCCTCCCTAGTAGAAGAGGTATAGAAGAGAGTGAAAGAACTTTTCTGTCTCTTCACTGCAAGTGTTGGAATACAGTGCATTCCAATTTAGGCAAAGGCTGTCACCCTGCCTTCATAAAAATAGGCCTCTTTCTTTAAAAGCTTGTTTAATCATACTTCTCATGTGGGTCACAGAAGTGCACTTACTTGAGTACTCCTATGACCCAGAATCAGTAGACAGCAGGCTTAACCCAGCTGTTGGCTGATGTCGTAGAGCTGCTCCAGACTCTGGAGGGATCCCTACAATAATGTCAGGATCCACCCAGATTCCTGACTAGAAGCTGGCTCAGCCTCTCAGTTGTGCCACCCCCTCTACTGCTCTGTGCTCCCGAGTGGACCCGAGAACTAAGTGATCAGCAGTCACATGATCGCTCAGTTCTCAGGCTTAGAAGCGGCGGGCCGCGGGGGGACAGCTACAGCATCGGACCAATGCTGCAGCCATAGAGGTGAGCATAGATGTTTATATTTTTGAGTACACCAAAACATCTCCTTTAAATAAAAGTATGTTATTAGGAGTGAAAAAACAGGATTTTTTTTCAGCACAGGGTCTAAGGCAACTGCCAACATCCATGGGACAGACAGTGGCGGGAAATCCAATATTTTACTGTTGACACCAGAGCAATGAGTGAAGGTAAATCTTCCAATGAAAGCACCTTCTCTGGTAACAATTGTCTAAAGCTGGCCATACATTGAGCGAACATTGGCTGGTTCCTAATAAACCAGCCACAAAAACCACTGAGGCCAACCACAAAAACACCCTGACAAGCTTTTAGGGGTTTCCCTACTTCTCAATCCAAGTTTAGACCAAGAAAAAAGGGGAAAACCTAAAAATTTGTTCTGAACATTTAAATGTTACTGCAAAAAAAAAAAAAAAAAACATATCACAGACAAATGCACTAATAAGGGTACAATCACCTCATAATGAACTGGTAAAAACTCACTATTCCATCCGACATCCTCTGACAAAATTAAAGAAGCCAGGTGGAATATGGTTGGCCAAACAGCACCTGCATTTGATCTGATGCAGACTGCCAGAATACAATAGCCCACAGTGGGAGATTCATCCATCCATACTTTTAGCTCAGGCTGAACGAAAGAAATTCATATCTGTATGGCCTGTTTTATAATAGTATTCACCTCCCTTATTAGAAATTTTCTCTTACTTCTTGTTGTATCTCCAAGACAGGAAGTAAAGTGAAAAATACCCAATTACACACAGACAGCAAAAAAAAAAAAAAAAAAACGACAGAGGGTTTAACCCTTCATTTTTCTTTCACTTTTTTTTATTGAAAAAAGGTTAACAAGGGAAAAGATACATTTGCACAGCTTGAGAAAGCACATATGAGAGCATTTGTACAAAGCTTCAACCCTCTGTACAAAGTAACATAGACAATATTATAACAGAACACAACCAGGATACAAATCTAACGGTACAGTGATCAACAAGTTGTGAAGAGTAGCTCCCATATATAAAGAGCTTGATTCATAAGAACTGGTTCCTTCCTGTGCTATAGCCAAAAGATGGCTACTCTCCAAATCTGGATGTTCTCCCATGTGTGCGCCTCCCACATGTGCTCTAGGATGGGCATCAGACGCACTCTGTGACCGCTGTGTTCTTTGGACACATCTGATCACGGATCGGGGTAAAGGGCCATCGGTGCAGCCCCATCAGTGCCAATCAGTGCCCACCAATGTAGCTTATCAGTGCCCATCAATGCAGCTTATCAGTGCCCATCAGTGCCGCCTATCAGTACCAATCAGTGCCGCCTCATCGGTGCAGCCTTGTCAGTGCAGCTTATCAGTGTTCGTCAGTGCTGCCCCATCAGTGTACCCTCATCAGTACACATCAGTGTAGTCCCATCAGTGCAGACTCATCAGTGCACATCAGTGAAGAAGAAAAAATGACCTATTTGCAAAACTTTATAGCTGAAATCTACAAAAATGTTTTTTTTTTTTTCAAAAAATCTCTGCCTCAAAAAATGATAAAAATGTAATTTGGGTACAGTGTTGCATGACCACTGTTGTGGAAAATGTTATATTAATGTGTTGTCATAAATCTCCCAGTGTCTGATCAACCACAGCCCGTTCTAAAGAACTGACTGGAGCAGTCCGACGCTGGCTGAGACCTGTTAGGTAATGGAAAACTTCCTGGTGTTTGGAGGGAGGTGTTTGCGGAGAGAGGACATGTCCGCCAGCAAAAGGGCCCCTGTGCAATGCACAGAACGATCGTCTGGTGGGGATGCGTTCGCTCTGCAAAGACATTATCGGTTTAGAGGTGTTTTGCTCTTGTCGCCCCTGGTATGCCTGATCAACATGTTTGGGGTGCCATGACCTACACCTGCAGATAATCTCTCATCCATGCACAAGGAACTTTAGTCATCGTCATTTAGTATATTGTATCATGTCCTGTAGTCATTGTTCATTGGTTGTTTTGTATTTTGTTGTTAAATCCTTATATGGTCACTTACATCCTGTGAGGTCACACCCTGTGAAGGAAACGATTGGCTGTTGGGGCCAGGGCTTCCTGTTTGTGATTGCTTTTGTGGTCTTTTGAATAAAGGAGGCAGACAGAGCTGTAAAGGCCAGTCTTGCTGAGATGAGAATGTAAGAACCATGTGTTTTGTCTTGTTGGATGGCTGGGGCACACACCAGAGGATGGATACGATCAAAAGGTGAGATGCATTGCATTTATTTCATTAGACGAAATTGCTATTATGTTTAGAAACAGGAGATTTGGCTGTGTGCTTTGCGTACAACCAAATTTCGCTAACACCACGCATTTGTCATTCAGTGCTGAAAGCTGAAAATTGGCATGGGCAAGAAGGGGGGGGGGGGGGGATTGGGGAAGTGTCGGTATTAAGGTGGTTAACTAACAAAGGATAACTAAACATAGGAACCATTAAAGCCATGTCACACAGAAATCTGTGGCCGTATAGCCAGTGTAGAGTAAAAAAATGCTCACTTTAGATGGGCCTGGCATGGTCATGTATAGAAAATGGAATGGGAAGGGATGAGGGCGAGGAAGATCAATGAGCTAGTGTAATGCCCCGTACACACGATCGGACTTTCTGCCAAAAAACCGTGGATTTATGTTTGAAGGTTGTTGGCTCAAACCAAACTGTCTTGTATACACACGGTCACACAAATGTTGGCCAACAATTAGGAACGTGGGAATGCGGTGACATAGAAGATTCCAAGCATGCGTGAACTTATGTGCGGTGGACTTGCGTACACATGATCGGACTTTCAGACAACAAAGTTTTGTTGGTGGAAAATTTGAGAACCTGCTAGCAAACATTTGTTGGCGGAAAGTCCGACAGCAAATGTTCGATGGAGCATACACACAGTCGGACTTTCCAACAACAAGCTCGCATCCAACATTTCCCGTCGTAAAGTCCGACCGTGTGTACGCGGCATAAGAAGGGAAGAGACAGACGGCGGCGAAGGTGGGCAGGCAGAACGAAGCGGGAACATATAAAAGGAGAGGGGGGGGTGAGAGAGAATGGGATAGAGGGTGGGGGAAGCTGGGTTCCCCAGAGGCCCCTGTCAACTGAATGTGAAACTGCTAAAGCTCAAGAAAGTGGGTGGTCATTTGTTATGAGGGAACATGATCAAGTCAGGGTTTCTGAATGTGTAAAAAGGTGTCATTAAGAATTGCTGTTAGTTTTTCATTAATAAGCATACCATGGATATAGCTCTTACCCAGACTTGCTAAGCTATTGCTAGACTTGCCAGGCTTCACAAGTTTGTTGCACAAATGCAGCAAGTCTGCATTATATGACTCCATTTCAAATTTCTTTGCAAACATTCTGCAAGTCTGCAGCAAGTTCTGGTTCAGTTGCAATAGTCATCCCACCACAGGGGTCACTGTGACTTGCAGAGCTCTTGCTGTAGACTCGTCATTGCAACTTTGTTCTGGCTAGAGTCTTGCCATGGAAATTTGCTACAGATTGGAAAAGTGTCAACTAGAACTTGTGCTTCAAGTGCTCTACAAGTGTACAACCTGCCAGTGAAAATGTGCAGCAAGTTAACGAGACTTACAATTCAACACTTATCCTTAATTTATCCTTGCTATCTGGGTAACCTCCTCAAAACTAATGCTAGGTGTTTTCCATGCCCTTGCAAGGGTTTGCTTTGTTGCCATGAAAATGTGTGTAATGAGAATAGGTTCCTGTTGAGTAGCGTTCATGATCGGTTTGTGAAGGAGTGCTTCCCATGCAGGGCCGGACTGTGAATAAAAACCAGCCCTGGAAAGAATTTCATACCAGTCCCATAGCATTATTATATCAGCCCAGCAGCTAAACCTCATTATTTTGTTGTTCATAAAAGGAAAAACCATGCATTTTAAAGCACATTTGAAGAGTGTATTATATATAGATAAGACAGGTAGAAAAGCACGTAGGGCTTTATATATAAGACAGGTAGAAAAGCACATAGCACATAGGGCTTTATATATATATATAAGAAAGTTCCAGTTAAAGATGGTAAAAGTGGAGCTTTTCACTGACCTCCTCTCAGGTGCACTGTGCAAGGCTCAGTCAGTCGGCTCCAGCTTGGTTGCTCTGGTTTTATCCTATAGTCTCCTCTCCACAGTCCACACATGTCTGACTTCTCCCATGACCCCCATCTCGGCAGCACTCTCACTCTTGACTCCTTTCCGGACTCCCCCTGAGAGACTACAGACATGATAAAAGACAAGAGATGGTCAGAGGTTGCGGACATGATACAAGAGATGGTTAAAGGCTGTGGACATGGTACAGGAGATGTCAGAGGCTGTGGACATGGTACAGAAGGAGATGTCAGAGGCTATGGACATGGTACAGAAGGAGATGTCAGAGGCTGTGGACATGGTACAGGAGATGTCAGAGGCTGTGGACATGGTACAGGAGGAGATGTCAGAGGCTGTGGACATGGTACAGGAGGAGATGTCAGAGGCTGTGGACATGGTACAGGAGGAGATGTCAGAGGCTGTGGACATGGTACAGGAGGAGATGTCAGAGGCTGTGGACATGGTACAGGAGGAGATGTCAGAGGCTGTGGACATGGTACAGGAGGAGATGTCAGAGGCTGTGGACATGGTACAGAAGGAGATGTCAGAGGCTGTGCACATGGTACAGGAGGAGATGTCAGAGGCTGTGGACATGGTACAGGAGGAGATGGTTAGAGGCTGTGGACATGGTACAGGAGATGTCAGAGGCTGCGGACATGGTACAGGAGGATATGTTAAAGGCTGCGAGAATGGTACAGGAGAGTAAGAACAGGATCTGGTCTTACCCGGCCATGATGAGAAGTGCATGCCACCACTGAGACGAGTGCCACTGCTGCCTTACATTTAAAAATGGTGCCACCCGGCTGAGCATGACGGGCTTTCCCGAACCTGGATCCTGGATAGCTTCCGAACGGCGGTGGCGGACATGTCAGCCATATTTTTTACTGGTGCGGCTGCCCTCATAGCTGCCCTAGAGCAGGCGGCCTTGCTGGCCTGTCGGGAAATTTCCTGCTATCCTGGTATGCCAGTCTGGGCCTGTTCCCTTGTGCAGGTTAACCGGGAGGACAATATTGACCAGATTGTATGTCCGTATCCAAAGTGCTTTGGGGCATGTCTACCAAACATGCTTCATATTGTCCAGGTCGAGCAGTCTCAGAAACTGGTTAATGGGTAAGTGGGTAAAGATTTTGATATTCTAGCCAGTGTGAAGTACCAACAGGACATAAGCTTAAAGTGGAGTTCCACCCCAAAAAAAAAAAGTTAGTAATGTGCATAAAAAAAATAAAAAAAAAAAAATTTGGAGAAAATTTTTTTTTTACTCACCTCTAAATGCCTGTTTGCTAGGGGGTCCCTCGTAGTCTGCCTCCTTCGGTGCCTTTGCTCCTGACGTCACTTCCCTCGGCACAGGAAGGGAGATCGTCTCTCCACCCTCCCTCTTGTCAATCATCTGGGACACGTGACCAGTCCCAGATGCCTGCGGGGCCAGTGACGGCGCGCAGCGCGGCTCGCGCATGCGCAGTGGGTGCCCGGCTGTGAAGCCACAGCCGGGCGCCCACAGTTAAAATGCCGGCGCCGCCAAGTGGAGGAGGGGACGAGCGGGGCTTCGATCCCCCTCATCGCTGGACCCTGGGAAAGGTAAGTGTCCGATTAAAAGTCAGCAGCTGCAGTATTTGTAGCTGCTGACTTTTTTTTTTTTAATGGGAACCCCACTTTAAAAGAGTTTAAGGATAATCACATTGCAGGAAGATTTAAATAAATCACTTTTCTATCTAAAACAAAAACAAAATGTTGGCTATACATGCACATTCATTCTTTCAAGATAGGTGTACTGCAAGTCATTCCCATTACATTGTCATGCTTCTTTCTCTACCATCACAGCAAAGTACCAAACAGAGGATAATTCAGAAGGGAGAAGCTCACTGGGAGTTTTCTGCAAAAGATTAACACCACCAGTTTATTATTTTATTTATTACATTGCCATTGTGATGAATGTGAAATGTTTCCCACAGAACATGTTAACACATTACTTACAACAGTAATAGAATGTAATATATTTGCATTGTTTAACCACATTCCACATACGCATTTTTGAGTGTGTTCCAGAGGAGCTGATGCACATTAATATCATGGCTGCACATCGAGCGCTGGGATAGGGAGCACAATGGAGCATTCTTCAGCTGCTCTCTGTCCCCTAAACCAGTGGAAATATGAAACAAATATATTGTGTCAGCAGTAAGTTATCACTCCTACCGAACAGGAAACAAATGGTTTCTTCAGTGGCTTTTTATTGTTGGGTTCATGTAGCCCGATCTTTTGGATGAGTGTCAACAAATTCACTTTGTGCTGACACCATTTAGAACGTAAGTAATTCACTGCCCTGTCCTTTGCCACTATGTGAGACAATGTACACATTGTGTGCTGGAGGTAATGGGAATCTTCCCACAAGCGGATGTGTCTTTCAGCTGTGAGTCCAACAGAAAAATACAGTTTGTGAACCTAATCATTAAAAGCTGCTTTAGTATGTTAAAGTAGAACTATAAGCAAACCTTTTTTTTCCATTTTAGTTATGCCCCGTACACACGAGCGGAATTTCCGTCAAAAAAAGTGTGATGGGAGATTTTGTTCGGATATTCCGACCATGTGTATGCTCCATCCAACTTTTTCTGTCTGAATTTCCGCTAGCAAAAGATTGAGAGCTGGTTCTCTATTTTTCCGACGGAAAAAGTTCTTGACGGAAATTCTGTTCGTCTGTATGCAATTCCGATGCGCAAAAATCCACGCATGCTTGGAAACATTTTGACGCATGATCGGAAGCATTGAACTTCATTTTCTCAGCTCGTCATAGTGTTGTACGTCACTGCGTTCTTGACGGTCGAAAGTTCAGAAAACTTGTGTGACCGTGTGTATGGAAGCCAAGCTTGAGCGGAATTCCGTCGGCAAAAACATCCAAGATTTTTCCAATGGAAATTCCGCTCGTGTGTACGGGGCATAAAGAAGGGTTGTAACCCCTGTCAGTTTTTTTTTTTAATGGCCATCTATGTCCCATTGGGGGGATTTACCTTCACTTTCTGACCCATAGCCAAACACAAAGGGAGTGGAAAGCTCTGGCAATGAAGGGAATCCCTTGGGCCCACCTAGGTCACCAGAAGCTGTGTCCCCATTGGAAGATTACCCCTGTATTACATTTCTGGGGACAAACCAGAAAAATTTTATTTTGCTTTTATTTTCCATGCTAATGGTAAACAGGACAAATAGAGAGGGTAAACGGGGGCTCAGACAGCAAAAAAAAAACTAATAGAAGTTCTAATCCCTCGTCCAAAGTGAAAAAAAAGGTTTTCCATTTAGCTGATTTATTCCAGAAGGCCTTAGAGCATTATAGAACATATGCACATGCACTGGGCACATCATCGGGGGGCTGGCTGCAAGAACATGGAAGAGATAGCCAGACCCCTGATGAGGTACAAGAAGAAAATAGTGGCACAGAATGGGACTTGTAGGAGAATAGGACAACACTGGCAAATTGTCTGTATTTTTCTTGAGGGTGAACTTCCTCTTTAGAGGTGTGATACCCAGAATAAAAAACCCCCAACAATTCCCCCCTTTATGAAATCCATGCATACATATTTTGAATTGGGTCACAAACATAAAAATAACCCCAAAAGGTACCCTACCTTCCGAATGAATGGATAATAGAGAACAGAATGGAACATTTTTGTCTGGATAGCATGTGGAGAGGGTGGAACATCTGTTGGCTTTTTTTGCTCTCTGTGCCCTCATGTTGGGGAGATTTCCCATTACTTGCTCCTACAAAGACACAACAAAAAATGAAGGGGAAGTTCCCCAGAATAAAAAGGACACCCCAGCATTAACAGGTTTCTCCAGAACATATGTCCCTTTTGAGATATGCCTAATTTTATGTCATCACAGGGATAAGAAACCAGAGTGAAATTTTACAACAGGGCTGGACACAAACCATTTAGGTGAATAGGTCCACGCTGCAACCGTGTGCTACATATGCTGCTAGGGTACAGTGGGTTGGAATGTTTAGGGTTAAAACAGGTGGTGAGGAAGCAAAATATAACCAACTCACCACCTTTTTTTTTAAGGGGCCTTACACTGGGCATTAGTGGGAACAATAGAATCGTTGCAGACAGTTAGAAGATCTTTGGTATCATGCCAATGTGGCGCTGGACCTGGAACTATGCAGACACCACCAGGTGGAAGGTTAGCCACTGCTCAAAGAACCCCTAGTAACCTCTGGAGGAACCCTAGGGTTCAACGGAACCCTGTAGAAAATTAGTGTTCTAAATAATATACAACACTAAGAGACTGTGCATATTATAAAGTCAATGGGGTTGATTTACTAAAATTTTAGAGTGCAAAATTTGGCAAAAAAAGAAACTGGAAGCTGGTTTCTTTGCAGAGCTACACCAGGTTTTGCACTCTCCAGTTTTAGTAAATCAACGCTAATCTATCCATGTTTATACCCAAGATTCACACAGTTTTCACCCAAAGATCACACATTATTTGTTAAATTTCATTGAAAAATGTGCAAATCTTTGGTGAAAGCCCTGTGACTTGACTCTTGGGTGAAACATTGATAAATAGACCCCTAAGAGTTTACAGTGAAATTGCTATGAAAAGAATTGCTTATTGCTCCCTCAGGCACACAAACACACGCACACACACATAGTTGTTAAAACGTATCTATCACAGATATAACAATATACAGTAAAACCTTGGTTTGCAAGCATAATTCGTTCCAGAAACATGCTTGTAATCCAAAGCACTCGTATATCAAAGTGAATTTCCCCTTAAGAAATAATAGAAACTCAGATGATTCGTTCCACAAATGGAAGCCTCCACAAGGGGATTAGAAGCAAAATCTAGCAGGAGCTACAGAGTATAAAAGAGAAGAGAGGCACCTCTAAGTGTAGCAATATGGTTACATTTAATGAAGGTACAACATTTAGCAACTCACATAGTTGATTAAAAGAGGATCCAAGTATGCAGCCATCCGGGGTAAAGCTGTCCACATAGACCATCCCTGTAGTAGAGCGATCTGAAAGTGAGGTTTGAAGCACTCGTTGAACACAGCATGGAAGGGGTGACGACAATACCGATGTGGAGGACTACATTTGATGTGGAGGACGGTCTATGTGGACAGCTTTACCCCGGATGCCTGCATACTTAGATGTGCCTCTTTTAATCATCAACCCTGTGAGTTGCTAAATGTTGTACCTTCATTAAATGTAATCATATTGCTACACTTAAAAGGCACCTCTCTTCTCTTTTATACTCAGTTGTGACATGACACTACTTGTATATCAAGACATCGCTCGTTTATCGTTCAGTCAAAATTTATAAAAAAAAATTTTGCTCATCTTGCAAAACATTCTCAGACCAAGTTACTCTCAAAAGAAGGTTTTACTGTATATAGAAGCAAAGTCAATCATTTGAATAGGGTAATTCAGATAATTCAATTTTCCCTCATTTTAATTCCACCCTTATACCACCACTTGCCTTATTAAAGTATAGAGATTATAACTGAGATTTTGCAAAAAATTGGAAGATTTTATGATGTTACTCTGGTGGAAGAAGAGGACCAGTTTCTATACCCTACTTCCTCAGGAGACAGGGAAAGATATAGCAATGTGCACAATAAACAAGACCTACTAAAACAGAACCCGGCTCTGCACTTCACACCAAGGAAAGAGGCCACCTGGAAATATTATCAAGAGCCCAGGGTCCCGGAGTGTTATTAAAAGATGCAAATGAATGTGTTTGTAAGTATCTCTGTGTGTTCCAGTGTTGATTTTTGATATGAATGTGGATTGGCACATTTTTTCATATATAACACTTTTGAATTACTTTGATGTAATTTGTTTGTGTATTATTTTGTATAAGTTTCTTTTGCACTTTGTTGTCATATATTTTGCCATTCATTGTTTTGTAGCTCTGCACTTTTATTATTTATTTGTATACTATAGTACATCTATTGGAGTGTAGAAGGATATATGCAGGGCTGGGGCAAGGGGTGGACACTGTGGTATCATGTGAGGTGGGGGAGGCACCACAAGGAGGTCGGGGGGAGGGGATGTATGTTGCGAGGGGGAATTTGAGGGGTCGCAGGGGATAAGAATTGTTCTAGGAAGTGAAATTTGGGGAGGTGTGCTAGGAGTGGTGATTTGAGGGGATTTGTGTCGGAAGAGGGGATGGGGGATTTGTGCTTAGGGCATATTGAAAGTGGAAGAATTTGAGCTGGCGGGGTTGGGGGGGGGGGGGGCAAAGATTCGTGCTGGGAAGGGGATTTCAGCAGGGAGCGGATTTGTAGTGGGAGGAGGGGGAATTTATGCTTCGGGGGTAAGCATGCAGATCAGTGCGAGATTATTATTTATTATTATTATTATTATTATTATATTAATACATTAAAGTGGATGTAAACCCTCTCCTATACTCAGTGAAGTGAACAGCCTCAGATGATACACGGAGATTAAACAAATCTCCCTACATAAGTTTTATATTTGCTGTCTTCAGCTTGCTATATAGAAAGTGAACATCATGTTAGAATTTTTACTTCCTCTTTCAGCATTGGGAGGGGATTCTTGACATACACTGTGTGAGAGCTGATTGGAGGAAAGGCACCCCCCCCCCCTCCACATAGCAGAGGAAGAAAGAAACTTGCAGAGAATTGCTGTGAATAGACAAGCTGTCTGCTAATTTATTTATAGCAACCTCCCACAACACAAATTTTCCTCTGCTTTTATCTCCCGTGTCAGAGAACTTGTCAGAAGTTATCGTGCTGATAACAGAGGAACTAAGCAGCAGAAAGGCATGGGACTTTGGAGAAAGATAAGTAAACACTACAGATATATGTGCCCAAGTCAAATTTCATGAATTGGGTTTACATCCACTTTAATATTTGAGCATACCTGGGCTTAGAAATGGAAATGGACTACTGCAATTCTACAGGAAATAACACATGAATACATGTTCTGTAATTCAAATTGTACCTTCTAAAACAAAATATGTTACAACATGCTAAGTTATCATTTTATATTATTTGAAAGTTTATAAATTGTATTTTTTGTGGAGCTGTATGCTGTACTAAACCCTATCTATATTCCTGGCCCTAAATCAGACCTTAAAAAATTTAACTTAACCCCATATCCTTCCTCCCTCCAGCCTGTAACTAAAGCTAGCCATAGACTGCCCGAAATTTGGCAGGTTCAGCAAGGACCGACCAAATTTCGATCAGTGGGTAGCTGTTCTTGTAAAGCAGAAGTCGATCAGTTATTCGACTGACAAATAGACATGCTGGAAAACTTTTGTGGATCAGCGGCTGATCAGTGTATTCTGATAGTGGTAGGTGCAGCTGTCAGAATACAATGCCTTGGAGGGAGGATTCCTCCATCTACCTCACTCAGAGGGGGCAGAGGAAGTACCTTTTATGTGTTATCTGCTCTTACTTCATTTTTGCCTAGACGAGGATGATGTTGCCTTGATCCTTCATCCTCATCCCCGAAAGCCTCCTGGGATAATGTCAGACATCCCAAATGGCTGCAGGACAGATCTCAAGGCACACAGGAGGTTGACCGTTAATCATCAGGAAGTCACAGCCAGCTACCAGGGATGAGCTCAGGCGTATTCAGACACACGTCCAAACCCACCTGAGCTATCCCCTCAGGAAGCTGTCATACCTGACAGCCAATCATATGAGGCGGGGGAATTACCTGCCCTGCTGCTGAGTGCATACATGCCCCTTGTATAAGTGTGGCTGCAGGGCGGGAGATGCCTCCACCACCTATGATTGGCTGTTGGCTTTGACAGCTTTCTGGTGGGATAGTCTAGATGGGTTTGAAATAGGGTTGTACTGATATCAATGCCGGTAATGGTGCCAACACTAGGCATTTGCACGAGTATCGGTACTCGTGCAAATACTCCAATACCTGAAACCGATACGGGAAGTGACATCAGCTTGGGGGCAGACCGTGGCATCACTAAGGGGGTGTAGGCCACACTGTGAAGGGGAGGAGCTGGAGAGGAGACCCCCTCGTTGTGTGTTGGGATAGGTGTCACTGCAGATGCAGACACTACGAACAGCTGAAAAAGTGTGTGCTGCTTTGTCAGTTCACCACGATTTTGTCACATTACGTAAAGATAACTGTGATAGGAGGATACTTTGGTCACTGTGTCTCTCTCTTACAATGTGAGTGAGACTGAACAGAGGATAACAGAAGGTAAAGTGAAGGCATCAGAGATCAGACGGTGCCTTCACTTTACCTTCTGTCATCCTCTGTTCAGTTTCACTCACATTGTAAGAGAGAGACAGTTCTTGGACCCAACAAGGTGTTCTGCATTTAACCACTTCACGTCCGCCGCACGTCCTCGGATGGGAAGGGTAATATCTCGGTCATCGCTGCAGCAATGATTGAGATATCATTCCTTAGCCTCAGTGATTCTGCACTAGATAAAAGTAATCCAGGGAGCTAACAAGCCACTGGATTACTTTTACAAGTTTTTACCGGAACTTTAATAGACCCCAGATAAAGAGGACCTGTCACAGCCCATGCTATTACAAGGGATGTTGTTCATACTGTGTAATAGTGTAGCACCCTCTAGTTAATGAGTGCTAGAAGCGAGGATTTTTTGACAGGGTAGGAAAATTTGGGCAGGCCTAGGTGGCTAGGCCTGTTTGTTTTCATTTTGGGCAGGGAGTGGCTCAGGGAGAGTTGGGTGACTGACAGGTGGCATGATCATCACCTCCCCCTTCCTTGGTGGCTGGCAGGGCCTGAAGAGAGCGATCTGGAAGTGGTAGCTGAGCAGAGGACAGCTATCACCTGAACTATTCTACACCACAGAGGCCCGTGGTTCCTGCCTGCAAAAGGCAGTTCATTGAGGCCTGGCTGGAGCTATGTCAGGCCTACCCACGCTAGCTAGTCTGGAGGAGTGACAGTCTGCAGCAAGGGAAGTGCTGGTGGAGGAAAAGTCTGCAGCAAGGACGTACTGGAGAGAAGATCGAGGTGTATGTACAGGGAGTGTACACAGTAGTCGCAACTGATTGTTCTACAATTCACAATTGTTTGTTCTAAAATTCTGGGCTTCCCATAATTCCCTAATACCCATCCAAGTTTAATCCCCACAAAAAAACAAAACAAGACAAACTATGGACTGGACTGTGTGACTGTAAGATGGACGTCGGGCTGGGCAAGGTGATGGGTGAACCACAACTTTCAGCAACCCCTATGTGGGCATGACTACAGTAGCAATAAAGTTGATAAAAAAAGTTAAAAAAAAAAAAAAAGGTACAGTGTTAAAAAAAAAATAATAAAATAACAAAAAACTAATATTTTAAAAATAGGTATCAGTATAGGGTATCGGCGAATGCTTGAGGAAAAATCCATACTCAGCTTTAAAATCTGGTACGGTGCATCCCTAGTTTGCACTTGTGTGTCTGAATATATCAGAGCTCTACCCTCTACCAAAGCCAAAGTGGTGGTGTGGGAGATGAGAAAGCCCAAGAAGAATCGGCTGTGTGGGATACAACACTACACTCTATGGGCTGTTTCTTTTTCTGTTTCTTAAAAGTCAGCAGCTATAGTATTTGTAGCTGAATGTAATATTCATATGCCCAAGTGAAATTCCTCTGTAAAAAAAAAAATACCTACAGAGACAGATAATTATTATAAAAAGTCCATTGTTAGAAGTAGTCTTTCAATGATCGAGTAGTATTGCCCCTTTAACAAAAGCTGTCTGTGCATTTAATCTGGCGAAAGTCATAGGTTTAATTTCTAGCTGGCTTTTTATTTTTACATAATGCCAGTGCAGTGGGCAGCCACACTATTTTAATGAATGGGGATCCACTACATGCAACCATTTAATGTAAAGTCTAAGCTCCGAAACATATAATTGTAAAATAAATATAAATCTGTTTGTGGACTTATAGCTCATTTCAAGACAGGACGATAAATCATTTTATGCTGGGTTGACATTAAAACAAAAACAGCAAAAAAATAAAAAATAAAATAAAATCATGTTAGTTATATTCATATGTTTTTCTTGAAAACAAGGAGATGTTAAACTGCTGGACAACTATTTGGTATGAACATAGTAACAGGTAGAATCCTAAAGAGAACTAGTCATGAATTTGAATATTCAGTCATAAATTAGTGCAATTGTGCAGTTCTATCATGCACATGGAGAGTGAAATGATGAAAAGATGCTGGGCATAAAATTCTAGGCGTTTTCCCACACTTGAGCCGCAGGTGCTGTGTACAGCCTACCATACCAGTGAATGGCTGTACATGGCAAAACTCAAGAAAATGCTGATGCAGAGAAGCCTCACCCTTTACCCGTGCATGGCTTACATTGTATTTGCCAAACACGGAAGCCTCTCTCCTGGGAAATACATCAAATGCACATGTATGGGTAAACGCTGACATTTACAAGAGTACGATCACATGCAACCATGCGATTGTATGGCTGGCTGTACATGGCAACTACTGCTCCCCAGGCGTAGGAAAATGCCCAGGAGTTTACGCCCAGCATATTTAAAGCATTTCACCTGCCATGTGCTCAAGGCCTAAATCTGACTTATCAATGTGTGTCAGGGGGCATGGGTCATCTGAAGTCTGAAAGTTGCTTCATTGTTAAAGTGGTTATAAATGCTTTTTTTTCAATAACACACAGAGCGTCCCGGGGCCTATTCTTGGGTTCCCCGCCGGTGCTCCTCCCCTCTGGCAAGTGCCCCCATAGAAAGCTGCTCTCTATGCCAATGAGGGCTCGCTCCTGAGCCTCTCTGTCTGTGTCCATTGACACAGACAGTGGGACTCGGCCCTGCCCCCTTTTCACTGGCCTTGATTGACAGCAGCAGGAGCCAGTGGCTCCTGATGCCTCAGCATAACCTGTGGTACCAGGAAGTGAGGGGAGAGAAGAGCTGCAGATATGCACAGTGCTGGATCAAATGAGAGCTCGGGTAAGTAAAAAGGGGGCACAGGTAAGTAAAGCTGGTTCAAAACGAACTATTTCCTTCACTATGTGCTGCACTGGCTCTAAGCACTATATGAACTGTATGTAGCTTCAGCTACATACAGTACACCTTGCTGGGTTCTGGCTGTGAGACAGAGAATTTCCGTCTTAACACCTGGAAGAAAATAGAGTTGGTCTGAGTGGTGCTTAGCCATTCATAGACAGCTTTGTATTCTGTGAATGCATACAAAGCTTCCTCTGATTGGCTGAGATGGAAAGGCCAGGTGATGATGTCACACGGTCCTACTTGGCCAGCTCCTTCGAAAAAAAAGTAGTTTGAAATATGTACTTTTCTTGATTCGGTGGGAACCTGACCAAATTCAATCAGGGTATGACCAACGTTACTCCTTACCCTGTATCCCAGCCTCTGAATGGACAGTGTTTTAGGTCAGACAGTTGAACCTGCAGCAACTATCAGACTTCAGGTGGCTTACTATCTTCTAAAACAAACTTAAAGTAAATCTCAACCCTAATCAGGTGACATTTAGGGCCCCATTTAAATTGAGGAGCACTGCTACATACAACAATGTTGGTCCACACTCTGGGCTCCCTTTTTTTAGTTCACTCAAAAAAACAAAGGTCACAATGTGGAGCGTGTGGTGTCCCACAGAATCTTCTTTGCTTAAGGTCGCATTCACATCTGTGCAACACAACCTATTTTTAAAGGTGTTTGTTGTCGCGTTTGTTATGCAACAGCATTCACTTGAATTCACAAATGCTCCAAAGTAGCTAATTTGTTTTGTCACCAAGCGTTTTTTTGCACGTTTTCATGCGTTAAACCACAGGACTGTTACCCGCGTTTGGGGTGTCCCGCGAAAGATGGCTACAGCATGGGCTCACATTGCTGGGAAAGTGTCTATGGACGTCCTCTCGTGATCGTGCTTCCCGCGCACCCCTTGCGGCGCACATTGGCAGGGATCTGTGATTACTGTGTCCTTGGGACACAGCTGATCACCAATTGGGGTAAATAGCCAATCACAGTGGCTCTTTACCATGTGACCAGCTGTGTCCAATCACAGCTGATCACAGTGTAAAAAGTATTTGCCAATTATCGGCAGTCCTCTCCTCATGCTGACAGCACGTGAGGAACGGAGAGCCAAAAACCGTCAATTCCACACAGGTGACATCTACACTGATTATCAATGCAGCCCAAAGAGTGATCACAATCTGTGCCCATCAGTGCTGCCAACAGTGCCCACCAGCCTTTCAGTGCCCATCAGTGATGCCTATTGGTGCCCATAAATGATGCCCATCAGTGCCGCCTATCATGTCACATATCAGTGCAGCCTCTTTAGTGCCTTCTCATCAGTGCCCATCAGTGCAGCCTCATCGCTGCACATCAGTGAGGGAGAAAAATTACTTATTTAGAAAATGTTATAACAGAAACTAAGAAAAACTTTTTTTCCCAAAATGTTTGGCCTTTTTTTGTATGTTTAGCAAAAAATTAAAACCCCAGCAGTGGTTAAAATACTACCAAAAGAAAGCGGTCTCAAAAAATGATAAAAATTTTGTTTGAATGATAATTGCGAGGTCATGCAACACTGTACCCAAAGTGTAACAGCGCTGAAATCTGAAAATTGGTCTGGCCAGGAAGGGTGTGAAAGTGCCCAGTAGGCAAGTGGTTAAAATGTACCATATATACCCGAGTATAGGTCGAGATTTTCAGCCCTTTTTTTTGGGCTGAAAGTGCCCCCCTTGACTTATACTCGAGTCACCTCCGTCTGCCTACATGATCAGCGTGACGGCGGCCAGCGTGTGCTATTACTATTCGGCGGCCAATTACTGTTCAAAAGCCGTGCCTCTTCCTCGTCTGTGATAGGCAGAAAACTCCATTTTCCAGCAGTCAGTGTACAGCCTATCACGGACATTCTCTCATCCTCGTCCGTGGTATGAGGATGAGAGAATGTCCGTGATAGACTGACCGCTGACTGCTGGAAATTGAGTTTTCTGCCTATCACGGACGAGGAGGAGGCGCGGCTTTTGAACAGTGAATGGCCGCTGAATAATAATAGCACACGCTGATCGGTGCAGAGCGGCACACGGAGGCATGCACAGGACACAGGTAGGATGCACACATACACAAGACACAGGTACAGGACACATGCACATATACACATGACACATGCACATATACACAGGACACAGGACACATACACAGGACACATGCACATATACACAGGACACATGCACATATACACAGGACACATGACACATGCACATAGACACAGGACACATGCACATATACACATGACACATGCACATATACACAAGACACATGACACATGCACATATACACAGGACACATGCACATATTCACAGGCCACATCCACATATACACAGGACACATGACACATGCACATATTCACAGGACACATCCACATATACACAGGACACATGACACATGCACATATTCACAGGACACATGCACATATACACAGGACACATGCACATATACACAGGACACATGCACATATGCAATAGCTGCTGCATTTCTCACCCTCGTCTTATACTCGTGTCAATAAGTTTTTCCCATTTTTTTGTGGTAAATTAGGGCCTCGACTTATACTCAGGACGACTTATACTCGAGTATATACGGTATCTATGGTCAAAATGTAAGATTATTTTTTAATTTCCACATTGTATTTCAATTATTTCTAGCCTACTCCTATTAGCCTGAATTATCTTGATGTTTGTAAACTTACTTTGTGAAGATCACACACACATTTACTTCCTTGAATTTTGTGATACGTATTTACTAGGACCTGTGGATAGGCACTGCTGTCACACACTTCTCACATAAGAAAAAAGGGAAAGGGCAAAGCCTTCCAAAGGGGTCGCGATTATTGAACACTACGGTTGAGTTGATTAAATTTTATTCGGAAAAACACACCATAATATAAATGAATAAAATAAAGAAAAGAAAAAAAGAGGGGAGTAGAGGGAACATTAAATGGAGAACATTTAAAATGGTTAGAAATGTTGATATAGAATATTAAAGCTTCCCTATAGCATTTTGGGGATGGACCAAGTTCCAAAGTTTTTCTTCTCTCTTTCGACATTGGATAATTGTTATATAAATGTATGTGATTGTAGCTATTACCAAATATGACAGTAACAACTGGGTGTTAGCAACAGTCATGTGACTATTTTCTTTGTATATGTGACATACAACCCTCTCTACAGTTCTAATATTGGGCAGTCATCATATGTGGTCATGGATCAATTTTTTTTTTTGGTCAGTTTTCTTTTTGTGCCATAATCAAGTTCAAAGAGCATTGCGTGAATATCATATAGATATACTGGGACTGGTGAGACTCATAGTGATTGGCAAATAGCAGGGAGTATAGTACAATTGTACTTAAGAGTAATTTAGTTTGATTGTTCCTGAAGCCACTAGTGACTGATGACATCACACTTATCCGTATTCTGAAATCAAGTTATTTTTGTCTGCGTAGGCAACACTGCCTAATCTGCACAGAAAACTCTTAAGGTGATGACCTCTTCCGTAGCCTGCTAAAGGCAGGACTCATACAGTAGCTACACATGGTAGCCAAAGGTTTGGCACCAGCCAAGGTTGAATGGAACACAGTTCCAGTAAAAGGAGTTAGTGGTGAGTTGCGATGGCAACTAAACTCCCCGGAACACGTGAAGGGTCATACACGCACACGCAACGTGGTATTCCACAGAAGGTGGGGCAGAGGTACTTGCAGGCATATGACAATGGAGGAAGAAAGATGGGGGGATGAAAATCAGACACCTGGCTGAAGGGCATAACCATTCAAATTGTTACACATGTCACTGGGAAAGGGGTCTCATTAGTATGTCGCAGTATATCTATGACAATTCTAATCAAAGGTCCTTACGGCTCAGACTTACCAGACAAGCATTCAGTTGAATGCATATGTTTTAAATGTACTTGTGTTTTTCTTTCTCTACCTTTGTCCACATTAATAAAGTATAATCTTAGAAAGCCAGGAAAAGCTGGTCCCCAGGCTATTATTGTATGCTGTATCCAATTGGAATCACCAGTGAAGGCCGTCCCAGAAGCAAGGGCAACAGGACCAGATTCGCCGTATGGACTTTCGTACTGTTATTATCGGACTATTGTTATTATTGGACTGTTGAGAACAAGGATCCTCATGTTGTTGTTTTTTTTTTTTTTTTTTACTTATTGTTTTGGTGCTGTTTCTCATGATTTCTATTTTGGACTTATGACATCCAGAACAAGTGATGACTACCAATACTGGGATCCAGAAGTGTGAACTGTAGAGATGGAGAGTTTAAAAGTTTTTTTTCTTCTCAAAGAGTTTTATTTCATTTCAGAGGGTAAAGCCGAAAGTGCCAAATATTAAAGGAGATTGCACATAAACCATTATTCTAGGTGTGGCCGAGTCTCATATTCTCAACTGGCCACAAGGGGCCATCTGTTGCCTTATAAGTTTGTGTGAAATCTCCATTAATAACTGTAAAATATTGTAATAATGAATATATTTCAAAAAGGGTTTCATTTAAGTTTTTGCTAAGAGCTGACAATGTGGGCCAAGGCTTGTATATGCAAACAAGGGAGAGCCAATTCCATTGTTCTATACCTACTCCTTTGAAAGGGTGCCATGCTGGGATATACAATGGACCTAACTTCCTGGGGAAATACAATTGACACACTTGGCCAACATAGTCACAAGGATTTGCATGAAAGGGGGCCGACTTATGGAGTAAGCCCTCCAATCATGATCCAAGCTAGGCCAACCAATGAGACATCAGCTTGGTTTGATATAGTCAGAGCCAAGGGGGAGCTAGGCTCTCTCTCTCTGATGACCAGCAAGCTGAAAGGAGCTTTGGTAAGGATGGGTAATTATGGGAAAGGAATGCCCTTTTACTTGTAACTAAATATGTGTGTAGATTACTGTATTGAGGAATATACCCTGTATTCCTTAATGTAAATACTTTATTTCAACCTAATATTTTCTTCCTTGGTGTAAGGCGATAGACAGATGATTGTGTATTAGCTAGACTTCCAACTGCTTCCTAATAAATGTTGTTATATTTTAAGCTTTCACTCTTCGTCAAAAAGAACTCTTATTTAACCCACCTCATATCTATGAGATATGAAAAATCTTAAATATAGATTTTTCAGGGTAACAATATCAAACAAGAGAAAATACCAAAAATAGCGGTCTGAGCATAACCGTCCAGGAATTAAAAAAAGACAACGTTGTCATTTAAAAAGAGGGATCGCAGCTGCACACACATCCACACAATCGGACATACACACAGCTCAAAGGATGAGAATTGATTGAAGTATTATTGATCAATATATTGCATATAATATCATCCTCCTTCCTAATTAAGCAGTAGATTTTAATCATCCCGAACAGGATATGTAGCTTATGAACTGGTTGAGATGTGGATGCACATAGTCAAACAGGTAGGTATATCATGGGCCATCCTAGGTCATAAGTAAAAGTTGGCAGTCCAGAGTTCATCCGTGGCACTTAGGATTAGGGGCTGTCATTTATCTACTAGAGGCACAGGTGGCTTAATAGTACAAGCTGCAGTATCCAATAAGCAAGGCTGCGGGGGTAAAACTTCTTAAGTATAATACTTTTTTGAAAGTTCACTAATCCAGCACATGTAGGTTGGGGAGGGAGGAACACAGCAGGAGGAGTTAGCGTTAACAGTCTACAGCTAATCAGCAAGTTCAACTGAATGATAGCAATATAAGGCACTCTCACCTGAATCTGTGTCTCCTCAGACCTCCACCCATCCTTTCTGAGCCAAGCTCCACGCCTGAAGTCACCGGAATATCCCCTTTGGAAGTTTAGTCCCGGTGTTGAATACAACGTCATCCCCTCCCGCAGCAAGCTCTCAGCTGTTCCATTGCCACTGCCTCAGTACACTGTTTGATCTGGTGCTACGACCCCTCCGTCGCCACGAACATGCTGACGTCACGCCTTCTGAGTCAGTATAGGAATCACTGCTTGCAGTTAGCAAGGCACCATGGGATATGTAGTCCACAGAAATTGAAAGTAAACAGCAGAGGAGAAGCTGCAAATAATGCAGAGAATCCAGGAAGTTGAGGAATGAAAAGGCCAGCAGGCAGGCAGAACTCACAACATGAAAGGAGATTTTTCAAGAAGGCTTATATTGGATTGTCAGTTGTAACTATTGTTTGCATGGTTATTATAATGCTGATGTTATAAAATAAAAGTGTAATCTGTGATCATAGAACTCCTTTAGGGTCAACTTAAAAATGTATGTCCAGCAAAATGTTTTTTTTTTTTTTAATACAGTGGGTTAGAACCTCTGTCACCTTTTACTGCTGTCTTTGGTTGAAAAGCATTTCCACTACTATTTTTCCTGTGTTTTTACTTGCAGTTTTTTTTTTCAATAGGTGACAGGGTTTTTTTAATTATGATGCGTATATGGCCAGCCACTCTGTCACTTAGGCCATGTCTCTATTTCAATAAATGAAATATACACACTTTGTACGCAAAGCACACCTAGACATGAGGATCCTCTTGTACAGACTTCTCGTTTAAAAATATTTTATTTATTTATCTAGAGATATTTCACATTCCAAGGTGTTGAAAGAAATATTGGACCATTTTATATGACATCACCCAAAGCTTTTATGTCATTTGTTTTGATGTATTTGTTAGGCGCCTTCTGCTTCAACTACGTGTGAGACTCTGGTAAGCCTTGAATGTCCCTGCTCAATTTTGCTTTTATAGGAGGCTTATGAACAAAAATAGAAATCTAGTCTGTTCCCTGTCTGTAACAGATGAGTGAAATAGAATCATGTCCTCTGTACTGTTTCAAGCAACAAATAAGCACAGAATGACATGCAGCCTTCAAGAAAGTCGATATGGGCCCCCTTCCATTCTCCTAGAGCAGCCTTTCTCAACCTTTCTTAACACAGAGGTACCCTTGAAAAATGTCTTGAGCAAGCTCAAAGCAAGCTGCAAAATTATTACAGTGCCCTGAAAAAGTATTCATACCCCTTGAAATTTAACACATTTTGTCATGTTACAACAAAAACGTAAATGTATTTTATTGGGCTTTTATGTAATAGACCAACACAAAGTGGCACATAATTGTGAAGTGGAAGGAAAATGATTTTCAAAATTTCTTACAAATAAATATGTGAAAAGTGTGGTGTGCATTTGTATTTAGCCCCCCTGAGTCATCACTTTGTAGAACCACCTTTTGCTGCAATTACAGCTGCAAAGCTTTTTGGCTATGTCACTACCAACTTTGCACATCTAGAGAGTGACTTTTTGCCCATTCTACTTTGTAAAATAGCTCAAGCTCTGTCAGATTGGATGGAGAGCATCTGTGAACAGCAATTTTCAAGTCTTGTCACAGATTCCAAATTGGATTTAGGTCTGGACTTTGACTGGGCCATTCTAACACATGAATATGCTTTGATCTAAACCATTCCATTGTAGCTCTGGCTGTATGTTTAGGTTTGTTGTCCTACTGGAAGGTGAACCTCCGCCCCAGTCTCAAGTCTTTTACAGGTTTTCTTCTAAGATTTCCCTGTATTTAGCTCTATCTTCCCATCAACTCTGACCAGCTTCCCTGTCCCTGCTGAAGAAAAGCATCCCCACAACATGATGCTGCCACCACCATGTTTCACAGTGTGATGGTGTGTTCAAGGTGATGTGCAGGGTTAATTTTCCGCCCAACATAGCATTTTGCTTTTAGGCCAAAGCGTAAAATTTTTGTCTCATCTGACCAGATCACCTTCTTCCACATGTTTGCTGTGTCACCCACACAGCTTCTCTCAAACTGCAAACAGGACTTCTTATGGCTTTCTTCTTGCCGCTCTTCCATAAAGGCCAGATTTGTGGAGTGCACGACTAATAGTTGTCCTGTGGACAGATTCTCTCACCTGAACTGTGGATCTCTGCAGCTCCTTCAGAGTTACCATGGGTGTCTTGGCTGCTTCTCTGATCAATGCTCTTCTTGCCTGGCCTGTCAGTTTAGGTGGATGGGCATGTCTTGGTAGGTTTGCAGTTGTGCCATACTCTTTCAATGTTCGGACGATGGATTGAACGGTGCTCCGTCAAATGTTCAAACCTTGGGATATTTATTTATAATCTAACCCTGCTTTGAACGTCTCCACAACTTTATCCCTGACCTGTCTGGTGTGTTCCTTGGTCTTAATGATGCTGTTTGTTCACTAAGGTTCCTTAACAAACCTCTGACCTTTACAGAACAGCTGTATTTATACTGAGAATAAATTAAACACTGGTGGACTCTATTTACTAATTAAGTGACTTCTGAAGGCAATTGGTTCAACTAGATTTTACTTAGAGGGTATTCGAGTAAAGGAGGCTGAATACAAATGCACGCATCCTGATATTTAATGCCCCTTTAAGACCCTTCTACTGTTTGTGAAATACCCACTATTTGATGTGATTTGGAGGGTGTGTGTGGGGGGAGGGGTGGAGGGGGGTCGTGGTTGAGTTCCAGCACCTATTGTTTGAGAAAAAAAGCCCTGAGAGTAAGAATCATTAACCTCTACTCTCTGAACTCTGTTTTAGCCACTTTTCTATCCATTTACAAATGAATCTTTCAAAGTATGTGGACTGTACCCTGCACATGAGCCGCGTGTAGGGAATTGTGTTAAACGCTTTTGCAAAATCCAAGTATATCCCAGCCATTCCTCTGTCCAAGGTTTTACTTACTTCTTCATAAAAAGAAATCAGGTTTGTTTGACAACTTCTGTCTTTCATAAATTCATGCTGTCTGTTGCTTAAAATATTGTTTTACAGCAAGAACTCGTCTATGTGGTCTTTTATTAAACTCTCCAGTATCTTCCCGACTATAGAAGTTGAACTAACAGGTTTATAGTTACTTGGTAAAGACTTTGATCCCTTTTTAAATATAGGCACCACCTGCGCCAATCCAGTGGTATCATTCCAGTCATTAACAAGTCCCTAAATATTAGAAACAATGGCCCTGAAGTGACAGAGCTCAATTATTTTAGGATCCGTGGGTGGATGCCATCTGGTCCAGGTGCTTTATCCACCTTTATTCTGTCTAAATATTTCTGGACTATATCACTTTTGAGCCGTTGTGGATCATTTGGGGCTGTGTCACTACCATCCCCATTATGGACATGAGCTCCCCCATGCTCCTTTGTATACACAGAGCTGAAGAACGTATTTCATACATTTCCCTTCCCTTTGTCCCCAGTCACCCACTCTAGATTATTTTGTAAAGGGCCTACATGCTCAGACGTGACCTTTTTACTATTACAATATCTGAGGAATTTTTTGGGGTTTGTCTTGTTTATGTTTTGCAACCTGTCTTTTGAATTTTTGCGTCCTTGGTTTCCTTTTTACATATTCTGTTATATTCTTTGTAACATTTAAAAGAGGATAGCATTCCTTCATTTTTATATATTTTAAAAGCTCTTTTTTATTATTTATAGCCATTTTAACTTTGACCATAAGCCACACAGGTTTTATTTTTAGCCTTTTTTTTTTTTTTTTCAAATAACAATTTTTATTAGACATAAAAATGTATGCATACATAGAACTGTAGTGTCGCATATAACTAAGTGCAGCTGGAGGACATTCAATCCGACATTCAGTGAGCTTCTGATTGTAATCATCCACACACAGTAGTGGTATAACACATTCCGTATCATCTAGGACTGTCAGCCAGCAAATAACATCATTGAACTGAATATATTTTAGCTTTATATAGAAGGAAAGTAAGAAAAAGAGGAAGGAAGAAAAGAGGGATAAGAGGGGGAAGAGGGGAAGGGGGGGGCTTGGCCGCTGGCCTAGGGCGGGTCCTCTCGCCTATGCCATTCCTCCCAGACCTTATCATGTGCCTCCAGTCTATTTTGTATCCTGGCTGTCATTTTCTCCATTAGCTCTATGTCTTTTATTCTGGTATAGAGGTCTGATTGAGAGGGTGGAATCTGTTTCTTTCAGAACAAGGCTACCAGACATCTCGCTGCTGTAAGGACATGTCCCAGCAGTTTCCTGGAGTGTCGGGATATACGTAATCCAGACACTCCAAGAAGAAATAATTTCGGGGTTCTGGGAACCTGCATGCCCAACAGACGATTCAGCAATAATTGCGTTTCCGTCCAGAAAGGGGCTATTTTGGGACATGACCAGTAGATGTGATATAAAGTCCCTCCGTCCTTCATGCACCGCCAACATTTATCCGAGCTAGAAGGGTAAATGGCATGGAGGACATCAGGTGTCATATACCAGAAAAAAAGAATTTTATAGGCATTCTCCTTGTACAGTGTGCATAGTGAGCTCTTAGCTGCCTGGGACCAAACTGTCTTCCAGGTGGATTCTGGAATCTCCTCACCCAAGAGCCTCTCCCAGCGGGTCATGTATGCGTGTTTACCATGTTCTATGAAGTTGTAAGAATTTAGTATCCGGTAAATGTCAGATATTAGCCCGCGTCTAGCCGAACCTTCCAATATCAGTCCCTCAAAGGGCGATGGGGTCGAGAATTGTAAGTTCGGGGCGATTGATTGAGCATAGTGCCTAATTTGCAAGTATCCGTAGAACACTTGCCTCGGTAAATCAAATTTTTTCTGGAGTTCTGTGAAGGACAGCAATCTGCGCGTGCACGGGTGCACCAAGTGACCAAAATGGAACAAGTTTCTCGTCGCCCACGGAGAAGACATCTGGTGTGTAAGACCTGCAGGCAGTCTGGGGTTGTAGAGGAATGATGTGAGGAGTGAGCTTTCTGAGCATAGCTTATAGAGCCGTGATAGCTTACGCCAAAGTGTACTAAGGTGGAGCATAGGACCCAAAAGCTGAGTGGACCCCACCTTCACCTCTGCATTCCATAGCATACTATTAGGGTGGACTGGAGCCATCCATAATTTTTCAATTTCTGTCCACCTATTATAAGAACGTTGGGTGAACCAAGAGGCCAGGGCTCGCAATTGGGTGGCTTGATAGTATTTAGTTAAGTCAGGGAATGACAATCCGCCGTCTGAGCGCGCTGCCATCATGACTGAACGTGTTATTCTATGTCTTTTGTAATTCCAGACAAATCGTAGCAGATCTGCCTGGAGTTTCTTCAGCTCCGTCTGTGGTATTGGGATGGGAAGAGTTTGGAATAGATAAAGCAGCTTTGGCAGAACAGCCATCTTAACAGAAGCTATCCTCCCTAGCAGAGAGATATGATGAGCCTTCCATTTTAGTAGGAGATCCCTTATGGTTTTAAAAAGAGGGGGATAATTGGCTCGGTATAGAGTGGAATAGGAGGGAGTTATCTGTACTCCTAGATATTTCAGTGATGATGTCTTCCAGTGGTAGGGGAAACAGTGTTGTAGTTGTTGGGTCTCCTGTGTTGGGATGTTGATTGGTAGGGCTTCTGATTTAGCTGCGTTTATTTTGTACCCCGATAGAGATCTATATAAGTCGAGTTCAGCGTGCAAGTTAGGAAGTGAAATTCTGGGCTGGGTCAGGGTGAGAATAATATCGTCAGCAAATAGGGCTAACTTAAATTCCCTATCTCTCAGCGGGATGCCGTGAATATTCGGATTTTTCCGAATGGACGCCGCCAGAGGCTCAACACACAGCGCAAATAGCAACGGAGAGAGTGGACACCCCTGGCGGGTTCCATTCGCGATCGGGAAAGCCTGTGAAAGGGCAAAGGGGGTTTTTACCTGGGATGAGGGGTCAGTGTACAAATGTCTGATAGCTTGCATAAATGGACCCTGAAATCCCATGCAGTTCAATGTGGCGAAGAGGAAGGACCACCCAAGGCGGTCAAAAGCTTTTTCTGCGTCTAAGCCAAGGACTAACGCCTCCAGCTTATTCCTGTTCGCCACGTCTATCAGGTCAATAATTCGTCTCGTGTTATCTCCCGCCTGACGTAGGGGGACAAAACCCACCTGATCCTTGTGTATTAGCGAGGGAAGTATCTGGTTCAATCGCATTGAAAGGAGTTTAGTGAAGATTTTCAAATCAGAGTTTAGGAGTGCGATTGGCCTGTAACTGGCACATATGGAAGGATCTTTGTCAGGTTTGGGGATCAACGTGAGGAATGACCTCTGCATATCTGCGGGAATGGTGGTTTTCTGAAAGAAGGCGTTAAATAGCCTACACATATAGGGCAGGAGGATCGGGAGAAATGTCTTATAATACTCATAAGGGAAACTGTCTGGTCCAGGGGATTTGTGGGAGGGCAAGGTTTTAATAGTGGCCGTTAACTCTTCCTCTGTGATTGGAGCATTGAGTGACATTAGGTCTGTCTTCTGAAGTTTGGGGAGTCCGCTATCCTCCAGATATTGTCTCATACGATCTTTTATATCAGGAGGAAGCGGATCTTGGGGAATTTCAGGGTTGTTATATAGGGTTGTGTAAAATTCTCCAAAGGCCTGAGCTATGTCCTGGGGGTGTGACAGGAGTGCCCCCTGTTTGTCTTTAATTTGGTGGGGTGTGGACATGTGGGAGCGCTCGGATAATTTACGTGCCAGAATGGTATGGGCCTTATTACCTTTATCGTAGTATGTCTGCTTTAGTCGGGTAAGTGCCTTCTCCACATGTCCTAACGCCAAGTCTCGGAGGGTATTTCTAAGGCAGACCACTTTTTTAAGAAGGGGTAGGGATGGCGATACCTGCAGGCGGAGTTCTAGAGCCTTGAGGCCTCTTTCGGCTTGGGTTTTAGATGCCATCGCATTTTTCTTCATAGCCGAAGAGATCGCTATACACCGTCCCCTGAGGACTGCCTTGTGAGCCTCCCACAAGATAGGGAGGGAGACTTCAGGGGTGTTGTTTTCTAAGAAGTAGTTCTGCAGAGTTGTCTCTAATTCTGATCTGGACGGGGTGTGTTGTAGAAGAAAGTTGTTTAGCTGCCAATTACTGGGTTTACGGGTAGGGATGCCTATTTCTAGTGATATGAGAACTGGAGCGTGGTCGGACCAAGATATGGGAAGGATCCGGGCGGTTTTGGTGCCACGCAATGTGTTATTGTTGACAAAAAAATAGTCTAAGCGGGAATGCATACGGTGAGGGGCAGAATAGAATGTGTATTGCCTATCTCCCGGGTGTATAGCCCTCCATGCATCGAATAAGGCATAGCGCCTGGTTAGTTGACGAAAGAGCTTGGAATCTCGGGCGACCCGGGTCTGCGGGGTTGTGGAGTTAATCGCATGGCGGTCTAGACCTACCGAGTGCACTAGGTTAAAATCTCCGCCAATGATCAGATAATCACTAGGCAGCCTGAATAGGCGTGCAAGGACCCTAGACAGGAAATGTATTTGATGGGTGTTGGGTGCGTAGATATTACAGAAAGTTACCACTTGTGTTTGCCACTGACCCCTCAAAATTATATAATGTCCCCTCGGGTCAATGAAGGATTCGGAGCATTTAAATGCAGAGCCTCTCTTAAATAGGATGGCCACACCCGCACGTTTACGAGAGCTAAAAGCCTGATAGATCTGGGGGTATTGTTTGGATGCAAAGGTGAAGGCGCCCCCCTTATTAAAATGTGTCTCCTGCAGCATTGCTACGTCTGCCCCAATTTGCCTGAGCTCCCTCAGTGCCAGATGCCTTTTTTTGTTTGAGTTCAAACCATGGACATTAAATGACAAGATCTTAGCCATGGTCGTCAGTGTGTGCGTGCGCCAGATTACTTAGCTTATCCAGCCGTGAGCCTTCTAGGACATCCGGGAAGCGAGGGGGTCCAATCTTGAGATGCAGCCAGGTGCCCGCCCCTAACCCACGGCAAGCCAGGAGGAGGGGAGAGGTGGGGGGGAGAGGGAGAGAGGAGAATAAGAAAAGAAGAGAAGGAGAGAAGAGAATAATGGTTAATAACATTTCAATTAGAAGTAAACATTTTGTTGTCAACCCGGGTGGTATGTACCTCCCGGATTCCATTAGGTTCCGGTAGGTCCCCCCGATCGGAGCCCCCAACAGGGGCCCAGTCCGGGGGGGCATAGTAGACAACTCAAGGCAAAATGAACTGTGTTTAAGTTCTCAAAACAAAGTGACGGTGGGGAACTATAGTAGGGTTAACCTCTAGGGGGGACTAGTGACCAGAAGAACCACTACTGACACGTCTCCATAAAAAAGTGCCCAATATTGCTAACTAAGTGATAGGCGGGGGAGGCCTAAGGGGAGATACTTGTAACTGTGATGGGAGGGGCAGGAGTAGGGAGTAAGTCAGTTATCCTTTTTTAGGCTTTGTTTTGGTAGACCCTCTGGGGGATTCCCGGTCTCTAGGGCGCTTAGTTGGTGGGATCTTCTGCCATACCACAGGAGGTGGCGTGGGCGAGTCCACTAAGTCCCATTCAGGCAAACGAGGGACGGGGATCTCCAAGGTGTCACAAAAATTTTCCAGGTCTTCCGGGAAGCGTAGAACTGCTGATTTTCCCTGCCGGCGGGCAGTAAGGCTGAAGGGGAATCCCCAGCGGTATGTTATGTCATTTTCTTGGAGCAGAATAAGTAGGGGTTGGAGCAGTCTGCGTTTCTGTAGAGTGATCCAAGAAAGGTCTGGAAATAGCTGGACTTGTGTGTTTTCAAAAAGTACCTTCTTTGTGGTGCGAGCTTTGCGCATAATGTCCTCTTTCAAGGGGAAGGAGTGGACCCTACATATGACATCTCGGGGTCTGGAGGCGGGCCCTTTAGGGCGGAGGGCACGGTGGGCTCGGTCCATTTCAACGGGTTTGTTTGGGGGGTCCCCTAGAAGATCGTTAAACAAGAGTTGCAAGGTTTCATGAAGATCTTCGGGACCCTCTGACTCAGGTAGACCCCTGACTCGGATGTTATTTCTGTGTCCCCGGTTATCCAGATCCTCGATATGACGCTGCATGTTCCGGAGCATTATATGATGGTCGGCCCCCTGTACTTGGGTGCGGTGTACCGCCAGTTTGGTCTCTTGAATTTCCTCCTCCGCCATCTCCACCCTGTCAGATAGATGTTTAAGGTTGGCATGTATCACTTGAATTTCTGCTCGACAGGTGGATTTGACTTCTTCAATAAGGAGCCTAAAGTCCTCCTTGGTAGGAATAGCTTGGAGGCAATCCTGCCACGAGGTGGGCTGCTGAAAATGTTGGGCATGTTCCATGCGGCGTTGTGGACTGTGTGGTGGGGAGGATTCCCTTGATAATGTGGGGGGTGCCGAATTCCGGGAGTCCCAGAGTAGTGGTTGAGGATCTTTTATTTCCCCCCATTGGGGCCTCTGTGAATAAGAGGGGGGGCCTCCTTCCAGGACCTCCATTGGGATCAGGGTCGGCGAATACGCCGCCTGGGCATACGATCTTGTCTGGCTTGTTCCCTGTGCTGTGGGCCTGGAGGCATTATAGCGGGCTTGTCTCTGCGGTTGAGGGGAGACGGGGGGGGCCGAACACTGATTGGGGGGTACTTCCTCCACACCGCACTTCTGGTGCATGTCCAATGTCCCCCATGCCCTCTGGGCCTGGCAGTGGGGGGGGAAATCACTGAGTTGCAGTGAGGGTGTGGGGGACGCCGTCCCTCCCAGGGATAGGGATGGATCGGACACGGAACGCAGCAGCTGCGGGAAGGCCTGTGAGCACTGCGTGTAGGAGGTGGCAGTGAGGCCTATTAGAGTGACCTGAGGAGCGCAGGGATGCTGCCCTTGTGCTGGGAGAGGAGGGGGTGGACTCACCGCTGCTGGTCCCCTGCTCCTCCGTTCCTCTATCTCCCGGTCCAGGTCCGCTGTGCTCTGGATTGGTGGGGGGGGATATCGAGCTCCGCTGCGGTGGCTGCCTCATGGAGGGGGTAGGAGCCGTCGGCGCCATCTTGTCTCGCTCGTCCTCGGACATGGAGGAAGTTTTAAAATACCCGTGGAGGGTTGCTGTGGAGCCGGACGGCGGTTGAGACGATCCCCTGGGCTTAGAGGATCTGGTTCTCCTGCTGCCTCCCATAAAGTGTGGCTAAAAGTCCCCCTTTTTGGCCTTAACGCTGTGGGCTGGTGGAGAGCAAAAGGTTCAGGCGTCCATGCAGGGCAACTTCCGGTCCCGCCCCCAGCCTTTTTTTTTAAGGCCCTGTTCACCCCTGAGCGATTTTCTGCTTGAAGCTTGTAGTTCAAATATGCTCAACAAACAAAATCCCATTCATTTCAATGGCCCCCATTGATACCAATATTCCCTCCCAGACAAAGTCCTGGAGAGCAGCCCTCATCCTTGGAAAATTTACTTTCTTAACCACTTCAGCCCCGGACCATTTGGCTGCCAAATGACCAGGCCACTTTCGGCACTGCGTTGCTTTAACTGAAAATTGCGCGGTTGTGCGGCGTGGCTCACAAACAAAATTGACATCCTTTCTTTCCCACAAATAGAGCTTTCTTTTGGTGGTATTTGATTACCTCTGCGGTTTTTATTTTTTGCGCTTTAAACAAAAATAGAGCTACAATTTTGAAAAAAAAGCAATATTTTTTACTTTTTGCTATAATAAATATCCCCCAAAAATATATAAAAAAAACCTATTTTTTCCTCAGTTTAGGCCGATACGTATTCTTCTACATATTTTTGTTAAAAAAAATCACAATAAGCGTTTATTGATTTGCGCAAAAGTTATAGCATCTACAAAATAGGGGACAGTTTTATGGCATTTTTATTAATAATTTTTTTTTTCTAGTAATGTCGGCAATCAGCGATTTTTATCATGACTGCGACATTATGGCAGACACATTGGACAATTTTGACACATTTTTGGGATCATTGGCATTAATACAGCGATCAATGCTATAAAATTGCATTGATTACTGTAAAAATGTCACTGGCAGTAAAGGGGTTAACCACTAGGGAGCGGGGAAGGGGTTAAGTGTGTCCTAGGGAGTGATTTTAACTGTCTGGGGGATGGGCTAGCAGTGACATGACACTGATCGCTGCTCCCGATGAGAGGGAGCAGACGATCAGTGTCCTGTCACTAGGCAGAACAGGGAGATGCTGTGTTTACACTGGCATCTCCCCGTTCTTCAGCTACGTGACACGATCGCGGGCACCTGTCAGACATCGAGTCCGCGGGTCCCGTGGGCATGGTCATGGAGCTCACGCACAGCGGGAAATTCAAAGTGACGTATAGGTACGTTAGTTTGCCCAGCCGTTCCATTCTGCCGACGTATAGCTACAGGAGGTGGTCGGCAAGCAGTTAAAGCATTGTGTTTATCTTACCCGTATGTGTTTGTTGCTTAAAGGTAACATTAAATAAAATCATGTTATGGTCATTGCTATCCAGATGCTTTTTTTTTATGAATATTGGTAGTAAGCTCTGCATGGTTTGAGATTACCAGGTCCAGCACACCGTCATTCCTAGTCGGGGCCTCATTAAACTGGACAAAAATTTTTTATTGTAATAGTTTATAAATTCTTGCCCTTTAACTGTCCTAGCAGTGCCATTACTCCAGTCAATTTCCAGATAGTTAAAATCCCCCATTATTATCAGTGTCCCAGCCCTTGCAGCCCTTTCCATCTGTGCAAGGAGCTGAGTCTTCACCTCCTTATTAACACTGGGTGGCCTATAACAAACTCCAGTCACAACCTTTGTAGTACGCACACCCATGCACAGTTCCACCCATAATGCTTCAGACTCATCACACTCTCCAGCAACTAGGTCCTCTTTCACACTCGCTTTGAGATCGCTTCTCACATAGAGACAGACACCACCACCCCTCCGTTTTACCCTGTCTTTCCGAAAGAGAGCATAGCCAGCAATATTAATAGTCGTGAGAAGAATGAAGCCAAGATTCAGCAATACCAATTAGGTCATAGGTGAGCTTCCTACTCACCTATTTTGCTTGGAAGACTTCTGGCATTGGTGAACAAACACTTTAATTCATTGTCATATTTTGCAAACGTATGTTGCACATTTTTTATTTTAGTACAAATAGTACCATTTCCAATGGTTGTTTGCAACATAGGAACCTTCATATCATCTGCAATATGTGTGCAATAGTTTGCAATATGTGTGCAATAGTTTCCTTGTCTTTCACTGGGCGAATGTAACATTCACTAATGTTTGGTTCTATGAAAAAAAGAGCTATAAGAACATCTGACCATGGGAGTTGACATTCACTAATAGGGAACATAGCAACATTTGACCAGCATGAGAATAATGCCGTGTACACACGAGCGGACTTTTGGACCGGACTGGTCCGACGGACCGAGTCCGGCAGACAATTCGACCGTGTGTGGGCTTCATCGGACCTGCAGCGGACTTTTTCGGTCGAAAATCTGACCGACTTTAGATTTGGAACATGTTTCAAATCTTTACGTCGGAACTCCGCCAGATCCAGTTCCTATCGAAAAGTCCGCTCGTCTGTATGCTAGTCCGACAGACGAAAACGAACGCTAGGGCAGCTATTGGCTACTGGCTATCAACTTCCTTATTTTAGTCCGGTCGTACGTCATCAGGTACGAATCCGTCGGACTTTGGTGTGATCGTGTGTAGGCAAGTCCGTTTGTTCGGAAAATCCGTCAGAAGTCCGCCGAAAGTCCGTCGGATAGACCGTCGGACCAGTCTGGTCGAAAAGTCAGGTCGAAAAGTGTAAGGGAGACTTCTGCACAGCGTGCAGTCTATGGAGAATCCTGTGCCAATGGGCGACCAAATGGGTGTTCAGCAGAATGAACATCTAGCTGCAGAGTGAAGCAAAACATTTGGCAGTGGTATTATTACATATTATTAAATATGATAGCTTCCTGTTAGTTGTTAGGGAGCCGGCATCCTAACAACCAGTAATTCATCACAGCCTGGTACATTCAGTAGTAAGCCAAGATTCCTGACTTAAAGGTAAATGTAAGCCAACTACAGGGATAGTGTAAACAATCTGATATGGATTTTGAGGGGGTCCCCATAAAAAAAGACATGGGTCCCCAAGTTCAATACCGGACCCTGGTATGGATTTTAAGGCGGAACCTCATGCAAAAAAGAAAAAGGAAAAAAAAGCACGAGGTCCTCCTCAAAATCTATAACAGACGATGTCTCCACTCGCCACTTGGGGAACACATTCATCCAGCCCTCCTGGAAGTGCCAAATGCTAAAGACACTGATGTAGGTTGCAGTGCTAGAACAGAGGTAAGGTAGGAGACATAGGCTGTTGGAGAGGTGACTATAATAACCTCATCTATTACAAGATCTTGCCATTAGGGATTATTGAAAGGTGGTCACCTGGTGTAATGAAACCCAAGTTTAACATGTTATTGGTTACCTACTATTCTACTCTAACATTAGTTTATGCATGTTTTCATAGCGACAGGTTCACTTCCATTTCTTACATATACTTTATATACTGTGTGTATGTATACAGTGAGGGAAAAAGGTATTTGATCCCCTGCTAATTTTGTACGTTTGTCCACTGACAAAGAAATGATCAGTCTATAATTTTAATGGTAGGTTTATTTTAACAGTGAGAGACAGAATAACAACAAACAAATCCAGAAAAACACATTTCAAAAAAGCTATAAATTGATTTACATTTTAATGAGTGAGATAAGTATTTGATCCCCTATCAATCAGCAAAATTTCTGGCTCCCAGGTGTCTTCTATACAGGTAATGAGCTGAGATTAGGAGCACTCTCTTAAAGGGAGTGCTCCTAATCTCAGCTTGTTACCTGTATAAAAGACACCTGTCCACAGAAGCAATCAATCAATCAATCAATCAGATTCCAATCACCATGGCCAAGACCAAAGAGATGTCCAAGGATGTCAGGGACACGATTGTAGACCTACACAAGGCTGGAATGGGCTACAAGACCATTGCCAAGCAGCTTGGTGAGAGGGTGACAACAGTTGGTGCAATTATTCGCAAATGGAAGAAACACAAAATAACTGTTAATGTCCCTCGGCCTGGGGCTCCATATAAGATCTCACCTCGTGGAGTTTCAATGATCATGAGAACGGTGAGGAATCAGCCCACAACTACACGGGAGAATCTTTTCAATTAACACAAGGGAACTGGGACCATAGTCACCAAGAAAACAATTGGTAACACACTACACCGTGAAGGACTGAAATCCTGCAGCGCCGGCAAGGTCCCCCTGCTTAAGAAAGCACATGTACAGGCACGTCTGAAGTTTGCTAATGAACATCTGAATGATTCAGAGGAGAACTGGATGAAAGTGTTGTGGTCAGATGAGACCAAAATCAAGCTCTTTGGCATTAACTCAACTCGTCGTATTTGGAGGAGGAATGCTGCCTATGATGCCAAGAACACCCTCCCCACCGTCAAACATATAGGTAGAAACATTATGCTTTGGGGGTGTTTTTCTGCTAAGGGGACAGGACAACTTCACCACATCAAAGGGACTATGGACGGGGCCATGTACTGTCAAATCTTGGTGAGAACCTCCTTCCCTTAACTAGAGCATTGAAAATGGGCTGTGGACGGGTATTCCATCATGAAAATGACCCATAACACATTGCCAAGGCAACAAAGGGATGGCTCAAGAAGAAGCACATTAAGGTCCTGGAGTGACCTAGCCAGTCTCCAAACCCTAATCCCATAGAAAGTATGTGGGGGGAGCTGAAGGTTCGAGTAACCAAACGTCAGCCACGAAACCTTAAAGCAGAGGTCCGCCCACCGCTGCAAAAATTAAAAGCCAGCAGCTGCACATACTGCATCTGCTGACTTTTAATAATTGGACACTTACCTGTCCTGGAGTCCACCGATGTCGGCACCGCAGCTGATGTTTCCATCAGCTGTCGGGTGCATGCTGCCTCCATTGCGAGTAAGGGAACCCGGCAGTGAAGCCTTTCTGGCTTCATGCCAGGAACCCTATTGTGCATGCGCTCCACTCCTCTCTCCTACTGGCCCGGTGGCTGGGGAAGGAGGAGGAAGGAGGAGGGAGCCCGGGTGATGACGTCAATACCGCAGCTGAGGCTGAAGTGGGAATAGGATACATGTATTAGACAGGCATCCTGTCTCCCCTGAAAAGTGCCAAATGTGGCACTGGAGGGGGGGGGGGGAGTACAACGGGCAGAAGTTCCACTTTTGGCTGGAACTCCGCTTTAATGACTTTGAGAGGATCTGCAAAGAGGAGTGGGACAAAATCCCTTCTGAGATGTGTGCAAACCTGGTGGCCAACTACAAGAAACACCTGACCTCTGTGATTGCCAACAAGGGTTTTGCCACCAAGTACTAAGTCATGTTTTACTAAGGGGTTAAATACTTATTTCACTCATTAGAATGCAAATCAATTTATAACTTTTTTTAACCAATTAAGGACCAGGCCTCTATTTTAGATGTGTTGTTTACAAGTTAAAAACATTTTTTTTTTGCTAGAAAATTACTTAGAACCCCACAAACATTATACATTTTTTTTCTAACACCCAGATAATAAAATGGCGGTTGTTGCAGTACTTTCTGTCACACCATATTTGCGCAGCGGTCTTACAACGCACTTTTTTTTGTGGAAAAAATACACTTTTTTGAATTAAAAAAAAGACAACAGTAAAGTTAGCCCAATTTTTTTTCAATTGTGAAAGATAATGTTACGCTGAGTAAATTGATACCCAACATGTCACGTTTCAAAATTGCGCCCACTCGTGGAATGGCGCAAACTTCAAACCCTTAAAAAAGGTGTTGTTTCAAAAATTCTACCGGTTGCATGTTTTGCGTTACAGAGGAGGTCTAGAATTATTGCTCTCACTCTACCAATCGCGGCCATACCTCACATGCGTGGTTTGAACACCGTTTTCATATGCGGGCACTACTCACTTATGCGTTCGCTTGTGCACGCGAGCTCGGCGGGATGGGGCACGTTTAAAAATTTTTTTTTTCTTACTTATTTTACCTTTTATTTTTTATTTTTACACTGTTTTTTTTTTTTTTTTTAAATTGTGTCACTTTTATTCCTATTACAAGGAATGTAAACATCCCTTGTAATAGAAAAAAAGCATGACAGGACCTCTTAAATATGAGATCTGGGGTCAAAAAGACCTCAGATCTCATATTTACACTAAAATCCAAAAAAAAAAAAATTGTCATTTAAAAAAAATATTCACTTCCGCCCTGCAGTATCATGGAGATGGTTGCGGGCCATCTTCCCCTCACTCGTTTCCATGCACAGCCAGTGAGAGGACCGGATCGCCTTAGCTGACGGCTCTGGTAAGCGTCAGAGGACACCGGAGTGAGGGGGGGGGCCCCCTCTCCCGCCACCGATAAAAGTGATCTCGCCGCGAATCCGCCGCACAGACAACTTTTATCTTGTAGTCGACCGCCGGCCAAACACGGAGATACCGGGGGTATTTATGGCAGCAAGCTGCTATCATAACAACGATATCCACCCTCAAAGTGAGGACGTATATTGGCGTTCGGCGGTCGGCAAGTGGTTAAATGCGTTTTTTGGGATATTTTTGTAGTTATCCTGTCTCTCACTGTTAAAATTAACCTACCACTAAAATTATAGACTGATCATTTCTTTGTCAGTGGGCAAATGTACAACATCAGCAGGGGATCAAATACTTTTTTTCCCTCATTGTACATGTACAAGTCAATTGCATTGTCAGAGCTACCTAAACTCAGGTCAGTTCCTGACTACCAGTACCAGGTTGTCCCTAATGGGTTCCCCAACACAAACAAGCAGCAGTTGTACCTTTCTAGTGTTCTGTTAACACACAACCTTTTCACTCAGCAGCAGGCTTCCACAACAGACAGCAAAGTAAGGGAGCCCAGAGCATCAATCAGCTCACATATATAAAGGCCAGTGAACAGCTGAGACTAATAAGGTATATCATTCAGGTAAACTGTGGACCTAGGAATAAGGCCTTTATCCTACTTAAAACTCTACAATATCGTGGGGCTCCAGTACCCAGACCAAAAATATTAAGATTTTTAGAAAATAAAAACATAAACATTGAAGACCCTGTCCATGTATACACGAGAAACCTAGATGACAAGATGACATGTACACACCATCCACAATCCTGTCAGCCAGTATCACACTAGCACAGTATAAATATGGTATATATCAACAATTTAAAGATTAAAAATGAAAGATTAAAAAAAACAAAAAAAAAAAAAGCAAAAGAAAAAGCAAAACTGACCCAAAGCCTCTATAATTTTCATTCAAACATCCATCTAGATACTGTATAAGGATCCAAGGCACTAAAGTTCGATAAATCTGGTGTCAATTTAAAAACCAGGAATCCTCAAACTTTTTAAACACTATCCTCCGGACTCTATGTAAGCTGGATAGTGGCCAGAGGGAGTAAAAAAATGTCCCTATGTCAGAGGTCTGTGGGAGTAATTATTTTCCCTGTACCAATGGTCAGTGGTAGTAAAAAATGACTACATCAGTGGATAATAGGTGTAATAACTTCCTCCAAATCAGTGGTCAGTAGATGTAAACACTGCTCCTGTGTCAAAGGTCTGTAGGAGAAAAAATGCCCATGTGTCAATGGTCAGTGGAAGAAACAAAAGTTCCGGTGTCTGCAAGAGTACTGAATTCCCCTGTGTCAGTGAGAGCAAAACATGCCTTTGTGTCAATGGTAAGTAGGAGTAATAAATGCCCCTAAGTCAGTAGTTAGTTGGTATGAAAACATGCCTTGGAGTCAGTGGTCAGTTGGTATAAAAATTGCCCTGGCATCAGTGGCCAGTAGGAGTAAAAACTGCCTCAGGATCAGTAGGAGTAAAAAAAAATGCCCTGGTGTTAGTGGAAGTAAAAGTGCCCCAACCTCAGTGGGGGCAATAAATGCCCCCGTTTCAGTGGTCAGAGACAGGCACGTGCCCCATAATTGGTGTCCAGTGGGAGAAAATGTTTCCCAGCATTGGTGTTCAGTGCAATTTTGATAGTCCCTCCATCACTAGTTTTCAGTTCACTTGCCTTACTTGTCCTCTGCTGTTCCTCCAAATGATGTCATGCCTGGGACTATAAGGTATCATCAGTCAAGAGATCACTTTGTCACAAGGTGGAGATTGTGACAGGGCAGCACAGTGGTGTAGTGGGTAGCACTCTTGCCTCGCAGCAATAGGGTCGCTGGTTCGAACCCCAACCATAACACTACCTGCCTGGAGTTTGCATGTTCTCCCTGTGCCTGCGTGGGATTCCTCCGGGTACTCTGGTTTCCTCCCACACTACAAAGACATGCTGGTAGGTTTATTGGCTTTTGTCCAAAAATTGGCCCTGGTGTATGGGTGTGAGTTGGGGACCTTGGATTGCAGACCCCTTGGGGGTGGGGACCAGTGTGGGTGTGTGTGGAGCACTGCGTAGATTGATGGCGCTACATGGTTACCTTAAATATATATTAAAAAAATATATATTTATACGTATATAGTGGATGGGCATCTTGATAGGCTGCGGGGATGGGGGACAATTGTGGGTGCTCACTCAGGTTGAACTTGATGGACTGGTGTCTTTATTCAACCTTACTAACTATGTAACTATGTAACATCACCGCTCCTCCTCTCCACCATGACCAATCAGAGGAAGTCTTGTTTTCATTTAAAAAATGGCTTTCTGTGAATGGTGGCACCACTAAGCGGGCGATCCCCTGTGGTCAGCCGCTTGGCACAGGGCCTGCAAGATTGCGTCGGTCACTGTGGTAGTGACAACTACCACAATGATTGTCAGCTTCCACAATAGTCAATCAGGTATGATAGATGCATAGTTACATTGTTCCAAACTGGACTAAAGCATGCAATTAAGATCAATCCTAAAATTCAGCTTTAAGTCAATGTTAGCTTCTTATGATTTATCTCATGGACAGTTTCTCAGGGAACATGCTCAGTTCTCCAAAACGGCAAATTACTATTCGCGATTGGGCCTGTTAAGTAAAACTACAAATCCCATAACCCTTTGCTAAATATCAGATGTTCAGGTTGATGTGGGCTGTAGTTCAGCAACAGCTGGACAGGCTTTCTAAATTCTAAGCTTTTTTTTTTTTGCATCTGTGCAGCAGCTGCTGGCCCACAGTTCCCAGGGGCTTAGAGCTAATTTGTAGAACTACGGGGGGGCTGTGCCTGGCAATAGGAAAAGTCTATTAGTGCTGCTTATGTTGAAAAATTGCAAGTTTGATATCTTCCACATGCCGATGTTCCACATTGTATGTGTTCTGCAGATCTTTGGTTAACCCTTTTCTGAAAGTTGTGTATAGCAGCAAAATCAAAGGAACGGGCCCAGGTCATGTTATACTAAAGTAATACGGCTACAATCAAATCAAGTAAAGTGGAAGCTGAAAGACCAACGTACTTCTTAGCAGAAGATTAGGTAGCCTTGCGGTACACCCTGGAAGATCTAACTCTCATCAGCTGACTTAGTCACACATATTTGTACATGTCAGGAAATTTAAAAGGTATATCAATTACATTTTCACTGTATGTTTTTTTTTTTTTTTTTTATTTGTCAAAGAATAAGAAGAATTAATAAAAAAATCTGGTGTCTTAATTATTTGTGGGTTGGAAATGTCTCCTGAGATAGTTTGCTATATTTTTTCTATGTGCACCTTTTAAGGAAGTAAACATGATTGTTTAGGAATGAACTGCTGCGCTGGCTAATATTCTTTATATTCTAGTATTGATTGTCAGAGTTACAGCACATAAATAGATCTGAATCTATTTTATTTTTTGTGCATTTATATTTTAGCAGTAAAACCATTTATTGTCATTTACTGAAGGGCTTGAAATACTTCATATGCTCTAGAAGTAGCTAGTATCTATAAATAATATAAATATCTAATCTCTAAATCTATAAATAATCTATAAATTATAAATAAAAAAATCTATAAATAATATATATTTATAAATAAGTATCTACGTAGTTATTACAAAACAGGTATGCTGTACAGTAAAGTCGTTTGCTAAGTTGTGAAATTTTTTGCTAGTAGTGTTAATTTTGATGTCAAATTTCAATTTAGTTTTAGTCATAGTCTTTTAACTAAAATGCCATTTTAGTTTTAGTCGTATTTTAATTATCTGAATTATTTTACTTTTAGTCGTATTATAGTCAACTAAAATCTTCAGTACATTTTAGTCGACTAAAATCTAATGGGTTTAGTTAAATTGTAATGCATTATTTAACCACTTAAGCCCTAGACCATTTCGCTGGCCAAAGACCAGAGCACTTTATGCGATTTGGCACTGCATCGCTTTAACTGACAATTGCGCGGTCGTGCGACGTGGCTCCCAAACAAAATTGACGTCCTTTTTTTCCCACAAATAGAGCTTTCTTTTGGTGGTATTTGATCACCTCTGCGGTTTTTATTTTTTGCGCTATAAACAAAAAAATAGCGTAAATTTTGAAAAAAAACGAATTTTTTAAAAACTTTTTGCTATAATAAATATCCCCCAAAAATATATAAAAAAAACATTTTTTTCCCTCAGTTAAGGCCGGTGCATATTCTTCTACATATGTTTGGTAAAAAAAATAGCAATAAGCGTTTATTAATTGGTTTGCGCAAAAGTTATCGCGTCTACAAAATAGGGGATAGTTTTATGGCATTTTTATTAATAAGTTTTTTTTACTAGTAATAGCGGCGATCTGTGATTTTTTATCATGACTGCGACATTATGGCGGACACGTCGAACAATTTTGACACATTTTTGGGACCATTGTCATTTTTACAGCGATCAGTGCTATAAAATTGCACTGATTACTGTAACAATGACACTGGCAGTGAAGGGGTTAACCACTAGGAGGCTAAGAAAGGGTTAACTGTGTCCTAGGAAGTGATTCTAACTGTTAGGGGGCATGGCTACGAGTGATACGTCACTGATCACCGCTCCCGATCACAGGGAGCTGTGATCAGTGACTGTCACTAGGCAGAATGGGGAGATGCTTGTTTACATTCGCACCTCCCCGTTCTTCCTCACCATGAGATGTTCGTGGGTATCCCCGCGGACATGGAGTCCGCGGGACCCGCAATCCGTCTCACGGAGCTCCCGCCTCTCAAAGGGCCACGTATAGGTATGTGATTCTGCCTGTACGTGCCCTTCTGGCGCAGTATATCTGCGTGAGGTGGTCGGGAAGCGACACATTTGGCACCTTTCGGGGGGGGGGGCAGGATACCTGTTTTTGACAGGTACCTGTCACCCGCTTCCAGAAAACTCCACCGCAGCAAACTCAGCCCCCTTCCTTCCGTCACCTGGGCCAGTTAGAAAGCTGAGCACGCTTTGCGCATGCGCAGCAGGGAACCGGCTGTGAAGCTGAAAGACTTCACTACCTGTTTCCCTCACCACGAATGGCGGCGGCAGCACCTGAGAACCGATTGGAAAATCGGCTGGGGTGCTGACATCGCAGGATCAGTGGACAGGTAAGTGTCCTAATATTAAAAGTTAGCAGCTACAGTATTTGTAGCTACTGACTTTAAATTTTTTGGTGGTGGTGGTGGGGGGGGGGGGGGGGGGCACAACTCCTCTTTCAGAAAAAAGATAAGAAAAGCCTTTTTCTTCATTTTTTTTCTTTCAGCAGCTTAGTAGATGCTGTAATCCAAAAGGACAATACTCCGTGGTGAAACTAAATAATCCGTGTATCAATCCTGTCTGCTTCCCAACCGTCAACTTGTATAGTTCCCCTGGTCTGTGTATCTGAGAAACCACTCTGTTTTTTGGAATCGATTTTGGCTCTGCTTCGGTGGATAAAGAGGGGACGTCCCAGCCTTGTAGAGGCTCTACCCTTGCCTCCAACACTTCACCACTTTGCCCAGGGTGGCATCAAGCTCCATTGATTCTATGCTCATGGCAGTAGAATCCAACCTCTCTGGTAAGCGTATTCCATCTATTCGCTAAAGTTGATGACATACAAGTTGACGATTGGGAAGCAGACAGGATTGATACACGGATTATTTACTTTCACCACGGACTATTGTCCTTTTGGATTACAATTACTTTTTGGGACATTACGTTTACATGCACTTAGAACTTTTTATTCACCATTAGTATATGTGTGTTTTTAGCGCTACAATTTATTCTACATTTGTTTTCTTTCTTGTCACATGGTTTGTAACAGTTGGTTTTGTTTTTTCTGGGTAGCGCATTAATCATCCCCTTTTCACAGCTTAGTAGATGCCCCTTGCTTATCCTTATGTGGTAGTGCAGTGTTAATTTTGATGGCAAATTTCGATTTAGTCATAGTCTTTTGACTAAAATGCGATTTTAGTCAAGAAAATTAACACTGCATAGTAGTAATGGATACAATATAAGGTGTACACATTTCCAGAACTACCTTGGCACATTATCCAAATCGGTTTTATTCTTTTACCAAGCCTCCGGCATCTTACTACAAACCTATGAAAGAAACCAATTTTCCCCTTCACTCCTTGAAACCTAAGCCACTCTTTTGAATCTCAGTTACTCTTTAAAGTGATACTAAAGCTAAAAATGTTTTTTTTTTACCTTGATACATTCCTTGCACTAAGGTAAAAAAAATATATATTTTGCTAACCCCCCGTTCCCTATGTGAAAGGGAAGGAGAGAAGGGAGAAGAAATACAGTTCTGTACACAGCTGCATCCAGTGGCAGTTTTTGGGGGCGCAAACAAACTAAAAAAATGTGGAAAAATACTGAAAAGAAAACATCAATTGCAGCCTCACTGTGCCCATCAAATGCAGCCATTGTGCCATCAAATGAAGACACTGTGCCATCAAATGCAGCCACTGTGCCATCAAATGCAGCCACTGTGCCTTCAAATGCAGCCACTGTGCCATCAAATACAGACAGTGTGCCCATCAAATGCAGCCACTGTGCCATCAAATGCAGCCACTGTGCCATCAAATACAGACAGTGTGCCCATCAAATACAGGCACTGTGCCCATCAAATGCAGCCAATGTGACCCCCTGCCTGCCCACTCACTGTCTGACCGGCACTTACCCCATCTTGGTGGCAGATCAGGCAGTGGGTGATGGCGGCGAGCTGTGGGATGGGCAGCGAGTCAGGCAGCGGCAAACTGTGTCCTCCAAGCGTCTCTTCTTTCTTCCTGCTAGGAGTCCAATTGGAGCGCCTATCCTTTCAACAGGTGATGGGTATTAGATCTGTGCTTCCTGATTGGCAGAGAGGCGTTTCAGTTTTAGAAAAGCGAATATTCATTTGCTTTTATAACACATCTGGGTGGGCTCCGAGGACAATGCTCTGCGCTACGAGTCCACCCTATTTTTAAGCCTATTAGAGCCTATGGCTCTAATCAGGTGCTTAAAAAACACCACCGCCAATGTAATTCATCCACCTGGTGACCTAAAAGGGGCCGAACGTCTGAACAGGGGGTGGCTGCGGCGGCCATGGATAGATTCATGCTATGCATGAATCTATCCATGATACATATAGGGGGGTGGAGTGATAGAGGGGGCGGCGCTCGTGCGCCCTTAATGGACGGGCCGCCACTGGCTGCATCTCTTCTCCCCACTCTTCCTCTTCACATAAGGACTCAAACAGCAGTAGCCATAGGCTGTAAATCAAATGCAGTGAGGAAGTGTGGCTAAGCCCCGCTGTCTGTGGCCCTGGAGTGAGGCTCCATAGATACAAAGCTCAGGAGTGAGCAGACACCATGTGCCCTCATAGCAAATGGCTTGCTATGGGGAGACACAAAGAAGAGGAGGAGCCAATATCGCTGTCAGGGGACCCGATAAGAGGAGGATCAGGGTCGCTCTGTGCAATACCATTGCACAGAGCAGGTGAGTATAACATATTTGTTGTTTTAATTAAAAAAAACCTTTAGTAACACTTTAATCCTCTTTCTCAATGCCCTTATGATGGAGGATATGGTTTCGGAGAAAAGCCAGTGCAATAGGTTAGACATCAAACATTTATTTAACTGCAAGCTTAAGATTTCTAAATGGAATGGCAGAGAAATGGGAAGTGGTTTCCCAATGAAAATCCTTCATTGTCTACATTGATTAGATCCAGATCCCCAGTTTAAGCAGAAAATCACTTCTAATAGTGATCTAATGCTGACTGCAATCAGCCTGCAATAGATTACTATAGCAATTATCTACTGCTGCAGGGAGATGGTAGACAGCGCTAAAACCGTTCTGTCCCAGCCTCAATACTAAGAGGAAGTGTTGTTACATCACACATGACATCTCTACACTCCTGATGTAAATCCAGCAAGGAAGTGTTATGTTTACATTCACTTCTACAGCGCGTTTCCATGGAGTGATCCGCCAAACTGCAGATGCTCATCATTTATCCTTGTAACGCCTCTAAATATTGGTTACTTGTCAGTCATATTTCTGACTATTTCTCACACCTGTAAAAGAAGCATGGATATACTTACCTTTTTTGTTGGTCCATGTATTGTAAAAGCTGCTGCTTCTCTGCTCCCCAGCCACTGCAAGTATTTTATGTATTATTAAAGGCACTTATATAGCACTGATAATTTACACAGCCCTTTACATATACAGTGGGCAAAATAATCATTTGATCCCCTGCAGATTTTTTTTAAAGTTTGCCCACTTACAAAGAAATGCAGAGTTTATAAATTTTTTATCATAGGTGCATTCTAAATGATAGAGACAGAATATTAACCAAAAATCCAGAAAAAAAAACATAAAACAAATGCTATAAATCAAGTTGCAGTTCAGTGAGTAAAATAAGTATTTGATCCCAAAACAAAACATGACTTAGTACTTGGTGGAGAAACCCTTGTTGGCAAGCAAAGTCGTTTCTTGTAGTTGGTGACCAGGTTTGCACACATCTCAGGAGCGATTTTGGTGCACTCTTTTTTACAGATCTTCTCTAAATCCTTAAGGTTTCTTGGCTGTCACTTGGCAACTCGAAGTTTCAGCTCCCTCCATAAATTTTCTATATGATTAAGGTCTGGAGACTGGCTAGGACACTCCATGACCTTAATGTGCTTCTTCTTGAGCCACTCCTTTGTTGCCTTGGCGGTATGTTTTGGGTCATTGTCATGACCCATCTGTCACGGAACGCCCCACACTCCGCTTGAGTGCTTCCGTCATATACCGCTTCCTAAGTTCTGGAACACGAGTCCAATGGATCTGGCTATAGGAACCCCAAGAACTAGACAACACCAGTCTTGGAGTACATCAGAACTACCTTTATTTTGAGATCTCACAGACCTTTATACAGCAGGGATGACTCAAAGCTAACCTAATTAACATGACCTAATTTACTACAAAATGTACCCAGACCAGATGACAGTCTTGTGGGCACCGAGCTTCACACATTAATACAATTAACAATACAAACAACAATCTCCCCCTTCCTCAGCCTAGACCATTCGTCTATTAGCCAGTGCTGGTGGCTAATGTGATCAGCTCTCTCAATTAACATAAACACATGTTGATAACACCAGCATCTCCTCACAGGATGTGTCCCAGCAGAATGAATCAGTCTTATCAGCAGGGGGCTGCTGGAGGAATCCCCCCTCCCTCTTCAGGGACACAAATATACAGTAAGGAGTCCCCATACAATATATACATGACTGAGTCCGATTAATACAGTTCAGACTGGATTTCTCATTCACCTCAAATGCTAGGGCCCATAATCGGTGGGCAACAGGCTTGCACACAGTCCTCTCCAACAGCCTCCGCTCTGGCCATGCCCGTGACATTTCTCCCCTTTCGGCAGGAGACTAACACAGGAGGAGACCCCAGACGGGTTGACTCCGAAGTTAGTCCACAGCTCCAGTCCTCTACTGCCTGTACCCACACAGTACCCCAAACAAATCATCCCAAACAGTGCATTACTCACCCAGCCATCCTCTGCCTCTCTCAGAGAACATATCTGCCGCTGGGGAGAGGCCCGGACTGGCTCTTCTCCCTGGAATCCTTTCTGCCGCTGGAGAGAAGACAGGGGGACTGGGCTCACTCCATCCTGCTGTTGGGGATCTGGGCCGACTGCCCAGCATCCCTGGGGTATACAGGTGGGGACTGAAGCCCCATCAACCGACACCAGATCAAGCTGCAGTTGTGAGGTGATGACTGCATTCTCTCCTTGGATCCTGATCTGCAGCTCGCGATAGACTGCAACCTCCTCACCTTGGGCCTCCACAATTGCTGCAGGTGTGGGGCAGAGGTCTTGGACCCTCTGTCCGGTTGCCAGCACTTCTGCTGGGGGTTTGCCAGGTGGTTCCTCCTCTACAGAAACGTCTATTAAATCCCCAGTCTCTGGAATTGGTAAAAGTGTGGGACAGAGGTCTTGGACCCTCTGTTCAGTTACCAGATCTTCAGCTGGAGAAGTTTGTTTTAACTCCATAGATGCTGCTGGCAGAAAATCACATGTCCCTGTCAGTGTTGTGGGAGAAAGGCCGACTACCTCTTCTCTCAGGAAGGCCGAAGCCACTGTTGGTGCTGGGCAGAACACAGTGAACTTTGGCCCCGATAGCAGCTCTTCTGCTGGAGGCTCATCAGGTTGTTCTTCCTCAGCAGAAAAGTCTATCAAATCCCATGTCTCTGCAACTGATGTCGGGGAATAGGGGTTCACCATCTCCTGTCCATGGAACCCAGAAGATGTTATCATTTCTGGACAGAGGTTAGCAGAGCTCTGCCCTGTTGTCAGCACTTCAGGTTTGGGGACGGCAATCTCCGGATTTTCCACTGCCGATTCTCTGGCATGCTGCTGAACTTGTTCTAGCAGTTTCCTGTATGCCCTTTCCAGATGCTGTTCCTTCCTTAGCAAATGGTCCAGATCAGGTTTGAGCTCTGAGACCCCTGCAAGACCGAGCATAGACTCTCTATAGTCTCTCATGTCCTCAAGGTCAGGTTCCCCTTCATCGCCAAACATAAAAAGATCTGTAAGGTTCTCCCACAGCAATCCAGGGCCGCCAAAGTCATATCCCTCCGGAGAGCATTCTGTTGTCTCCCCTAAATATCCCTCCTCTGCGTGCCATTGCAGAGCCCGATATCGATTGTCCAGCTCTATCTCCTGCTGGACCAACCTGTCCAACTCAGTCACCCATTGCTCCTGGGGCTGCTCTCCCAGGAATGCCATCCGCAATGCCCGTTGGTCACTGGCCCGTTGCTCTTGGGTTGGAAAGCACTTGCCCTGTTTTATACCAGCGAGACGGAGGGCTGCAATCCAGAGCTCCACCCGAATCAGCTGCCTGAGCTCCAGGTATTCATCCTCAGACACAGTCCTGGTGTACGTTGAAAGGATGATCCGGGAATTCTGATGCCAGGTCCATATCTCCGCTGGGGTGACTGAAGTCTGCTATGCTGATCTTGGATCCAGTTGGAGGTTTGGATGTCCCAGACTTCAGACTTCAGGAAGCTTTCCCGCTGCTTGCCACCAATGTCACGGAACGCCCCACACTCCGCTTGAGTGCTTCCGTCATATACCGCTTCCTAAGTTCTGGAACACGAGTCCAATGGATCTGGCTATAGGAACCCCAAGAACTAGACAACACCAGTCTTGGAGTACATCAGAACTACCTTTATTTTGAGATCTCACAGACCTTTATACAGCAGGGATGACTCAAAGCTAACCTTATTAACATGACCTAATTTACTACAAAATGTACCCAGACCAGATGACAGTCTTGTGGGCACCGAGCTTCACACATTAATACAATTAACAATACAAACAACAATCTCCCCCTTCCTCAGCCTAGACCATTCGTCTATTAGCCAGTGCTGGTGGCTAATGTGATCAGCTCTCTCAATTAACATAAACACATGTTGATAACACCAGCATCTCCTCACAGGATGTGTCCCAGCAGAATGAATCAGTCTTATCAGCAGGGGGCTGCTGGAGGAATCCCCCCTCCCTCTTCAGGGACACAAATATACAGTAAGGAGTCCCCATACAATATATACATGACTGAGTCCGAATAATACAGTTCAGACTGGATTTCTCATTCACCTCAAATGCTAGGGCCCATAATCAGTGGGCAACAGGCTTGCACACAGTCCTCTCCAACAGCCTCCGCTCTGGCCATGCCCGTGACACCATCCATGACCCATCTTCAGTGAGGGAAGAAGGTTCTCATTCAAGATTTTACAATGCATGGCCCTGTCCATTGGCCCCTCAATGCGGCAAAGTCGGTCTGTACCTTTAGCAGAGAAACAGCCCTGAAGCATAATGTTTCCACCTCCGTGCTTGACTGTAGGGATGATGTTCCCCTACTCAAAAAGGCACATGTACAGTCATGTCAATGAACATCTAAATAATTCAGAGAAGGATTGGGAGAAAGTGCTGTGGTCAGATGAGACCAAGATTGAGCTCTTTGGCATTACCTCGACTTGACGTTTTTGGAGGAAGAAAAATGCTGACTATGACCCTCAGAACACCATCCCTACGATCAAGCAGGGAGGTGGAAAACGGTGGCGTCTCCAGCTTTTATATTTAGTGGGGGCACATGGGGGGACAGGGAAAAAAGTAGGGGGAACTATAAAATGCAATTATATATATATCCTGGGGCCCTTTACTACGATCCCACAATGGGCCCTTTCACATGTTCTGCAGTGAGCTTCCTTCCTACTGTATTGGGGCCCCCCAGGGTGGCAGAAAACAAGAGATATATGTCACCAGCATACCAAGAAAATATAAGGGTCCAAAGCAGTGGGAGAACGATCAGGGTTGCAAAGGTTCTCTTGCCACCGGGCCCTGGTGTTCTGCCATTGTGGGGTTCCCCAGCCTCCTCTTGCTGTCCTGCCCCTGCTATTGACAGCGCTGGTCTGGTATCTCTTGGCATGTACAGGCTGGTTCTCCTGTCCTAAGGATGGGAGAAATCAGTCTGTTTTTTCAGATTGAGAGTCCTGGTGGACTCCTTCATGTAATTCGCTCTTCTCCCTGCCAATGAGGATGCAGGGGAAGGAGCAGATCGGGCGGCCGTGGTTGTGTGAGCGCTCACATTAAGCAGTGTCAGCGAGCAGAGGGAGGGGAGAGGAATCACCTGCAGGAGCTGACTGGGGACGCTCTCCCTCTCAATAGAGACTGTGTTACTCCAGCGGCGGCCCGAGTAAGATGCGGCGCATCCACTACGAATGCAAACAAAAAGACATTGCCTTTTTGTAAAAAAAAAAAAAAAAAAAAAAAATGTTTTTTAATGGGGGGCACATGATGGGGCACAGCATAATGTTGGGGGGTCAGGGCTCCCTCTGCCCCCCCCCCCCCCAGGGACACCATTGTAGAAACATAATGCTTTCGGCTGTTTCTCTGCTAAAGGTACAGAGGTGGAGTATTAGTGGGTGATTTAGAATAATGCAGTCTGCTTAGCAGATTGAAGAGTTCAAGGCAGAGGGTGTGTCCTGCAGTGGATAGAGAGGAGGGGGGATCATGTCACCACTCAGTCAGAGCTCATCACAGCATCAGACAGTTTTCTTTGTTTCTGGACTTCACCTTTAGGAAGAACAAAAGGTGGGTGACTTGGACAACATGCTGGGGCTGGGGCTGTGGCCAGAGGCCCTGGGTGGCTACAAGACAAACTATCAGACTTATTGCAGGAGCCCAGGCTGGTTTTTCCTGAGCTCTCTTCTAGTCGCTCACATGCTAGGAGGTCTAGGCCTTCTGAGCGCTTCATTCCTGAAGAGACATCTTAGGTTCATTCCTGCCATTCTGGGAGCCCCTTTAAGGGACCCTCTGACCCCACCAGCCAAAGGCACGCCTGCTTCCTCTGGTGTGCAAGTCGGGAGGAATCCCTGTCTACAGTGAACCCAGGGCAGGAGTTTTTTCATCTGGCACCCACTCCCCTGCCCTCACACCTTGCAGTGTGGATGGTGCGGCTGGCTATACAGGCTCCCTGCCTGTGCCTAGTGTGGCCCAGCATGGGAGCAACAGAGCGGGGGGTGTCCAGGTTCAGAGAGCAGCCGGGGCCCCTGATGACAGAAGACGTGGGTGGCAGCTTTCCCCTGTGTCCTGGCATTGCAGAGCATGCGCTGCGGATGGAAGGAGGTCTTAGGGAGGTGCTGGCGCGTTGTGAAGCTGGGATGATGTCTAGGGCTTCTTCCTCTCTGGTAGCTGCATGGTCCAAGCACAAGCTGCCACCTCCAGTGTCAGTGGTCAGGCGAGCAGGGTCCCATCTGAGGAGTGTGGATGGTGCGGCTGGCTATACAGGCTCCCTGCCTGTGCCTAGTGTGGCCCAGCATGGGAGTAGCAGAGCGGGGGGGTGTCGGCTAGGTTCAGAGAGCAGCCGGGGCCCCCGATGACAGAAGACGTGGGTGGCAGCTTTCCCCTGTGTCCTGGCATTGCAGAGCATGCGCCGCGGATGGAAGGAGAGGCTTCTGCCATCCCTCACAGAGACTAGTGTGGTAGTAGGAGAAGGAGCGCCCAGGGTTCCGGTGTGGCGGTGGCTGCTGACATCATCAGCGGGTGCCGCCGGGCTCTGGGGCTGGCAACTGCACCCTGAAGCCTGCAGAGGGGAGAGAGCAACAGCGTGGCTTGGTGAACAGAGCCAGTCTGAAGGGGTGATCTAAAGATGGTGAACTCCCACATGCTGCACGGGGATCCGAATCTGCAGCTGGATGTCCTGAGGGACAGAGGCAGCCAGGTGAGCCTTTTGTTTCATGTCCTCTTTCTTCCTCTTCTTCTTCTCTCTCTGTGCAAGGGGGCTCTGGGGGGGCTTAGTTGACAGCTCAGCATGGATAGGGGCAATGGTGGGGTGGAGTGTTGGGGGGCAGTGCTGGGTCCTCAGTCCCTTCTTTGGTGGGGGGCCCCCTGGCGCGTATGGTTTTGTACACACCCTGTTAGCAGGTCTTAGGGAGGTGCTGGCGCGTTGTGAAGCTGGGATGACGTCCAGGGCTTCTTCCTCTCTGGTAGCTGCATGGTCCAAACACAAGCTGCCACCTCCAGTGTCAGTGGTCAGGCGAGCAGGGTCCCATCTGAGGACTCAGCTCGCACTTTTGGTGTGGGTGCGGGACCTCTGGTTAACGGCTGGTGGCGTCTGCGGTAACTACAGCCGGTTAGACTTCGGACGTCAAAGCGGCTGACAAAGGAGTCGCCAGGGTTAATGGGGTACGTCTGGCAAATGCTGCAAAAATGCGATGTGTATCTGTGATTTGAAGTGCCTTTGGTTGCGCATCTAAATCCGGAAGTGAAGGAGCGTACATGGAAGGGTGAGTAAGTGGAAATTTTTTCTTTGTTGCCATTGGAGAAATTTAACTTTAAAGCTAGACCAGATGAAAGTAAGAAGGAGGAAGAAAACGGTGGTATCGGTTGATTCCCCGTGCACTCTCAAACTGGTTGCAGGCGTATGCAATTTTAGCCAGTGTCATTGGGGCAAAGGCCCCTGAGAATTGTTCCCCCCTTTTTTATTCTGTTATCTGGACTCTATCGGCGAAGCCCAGCGAGTCTATGGTGGGGTTGCTTGGTTTCGCTATGATGAGCAATTTCGTCAGCGCAAGGGAGTCCGGCCCTCTTTACAATGGGACCACAAAAACATCATTCTCTGGATGAAACTGATGTCGTCTCCACAGAGTTCAGTTCCTCCCTTTCAGGGTGGGGCAAAGGGTGTGGCAGCCTCTTCACAACCAGCCGCAAATCGCCGGGGGTTATGTTGACAATTCAATACCGGATCTTGCAAGTTTGGCACCGTGTGCTGTTTCCATCAAGACTGTTCAAGGTGTGGAGGGTCTCATGCACTGTCCAGATGCTTCAAGCAAGAAAAAGGAGGTGATGCTGGAAGAGGGTAGACGCCAGTGAAGGTAGAAAGGATGGGGCCTTTCCTAAAGCGTTATTCTAACAGGGAGGCAGCTCGTGTGTTGCAGCTGGGTTTCTCGTGGTTGTTCCTCCTATTGCAGATAGCTTGCAGTCATCTCGTGGTTGTTTTCAGGAAAATATTTCAAAGTCGTTGCTTTGGGTCACATGGTTGCTCTTTTGATTCACCGCCAGTATTTCACCTTTGGGTATTATCCCAAAAAAAGAACAGAGTAAGTTACGCCTCATTCATCACTTGTCGCATCCTAAAGAGGGTTCAGTGAATGATGCCATTAATCCGGAGCGTTGCATGGTGTCCTATTCTTCTTTTGATATGGCAGTGTCATGGGTTCCTAGGTATGGTAAAGGTACGTTGTTGACCAAGACTGGTATTGAGGCGGCCTTTTGTTTGTTGCCAGTACATCCTAGTTGTTGCCATCTGCTGGGGTGCAAATGGCTAGGGCAGAATTTTGTTGATAGATGTTTACCAATGGGCTGTGCCTTTTCTTGTTCGTTGTTTGAAATGAATAGTTCCTTTTTGGAATGGGCGGTTCGGGATGCTTCCAGGCTTAATTCAGTCATCCATGACTTAGATGATTTCTTGTGCATAGGGCCTGCTAGAAGTACTATCTATGCCTCACTTTTGGTCACGGTCCAACATGTTTTTCAGTTTTTTTGGTGTGCCATTGGCCCCTGACAAGACGGAGGGCCCGGCCACTGAGTTGTGGTTTCTGGGTATTATCATCAACACCGTGGTGATGGAATGTCATTGCCTTTGGAAAAACTTGAAGATCTGAAGGGGACGGTTTCTGCCACCAGGCAAAGCAAAAAAATTCAACTTCCTGCTTTGGGCAAGTTGAATTTTGCTTGGTGCAGTATGCCCATGGGCCACATTTTTTGTAGATGTCTGGTGGCTGCTACAGCTGTCATTAAGGTGCCACGTTCTTATATTCGGCTGGGGCAGGATCAGCGTGAGGATTTGCAAGTGTGGGATTCATTTCTGGTTTCTTACAATGGTCTCTCTCTTTGGCTGGAGCAGGTGATTTCCAATTTTGATCTAGAAATGTTCACTGACACGGCGGGCTTTGTTGGTTATGGAACCTACTGTCATGGGCATTGAAGTGCTGAGAGTTGGTTGGCCAGTGGAATGGAGGGAGGTTGGGTTAGTGCATAATTTGGCTTTTCGGGAACTGCTTTCCCATTGTACTGTCCATGGAATTGTGCACGTTCCAGGAGTTGATAACTCAGTGGCTGATGCTTTGTGTCATTTCCAGTGAGACAGATTTCATCAGTTGGCACTGGAAGCGTAGCAGCGTGGAATTCCATGCTCCAAGTATCTGTGGAGCATTGCATTGCCGCTTCCAAGTTCTCAATTCATCATTCAGTATGTGCGTCAACTTGGTCATCATACTGCAGAGTGTGGCAGGAATGGAGCGATCTGGTAAATTAAGTTGGTGGGTGTTCTCGTGAGGATGATGATGTGCACGTGTTGCTTTATTTTATTGGCAGAAATTTTGAACGAGGTGTGTCGGTCTTTGCTATGTCTCAGCAGTTGGCCAGTCTGGCTTTCATGTTTAAGTTGTCAGGTCAAAGAGATGTTACAAAAGGTTTTTCTGGCCATGCAGGCTATGCAGGATTATGGGAAGGGTCGCTCTGTGGCAGACGCTCGATGCCCAGTTTCATTTGAGGTTCTTGGGGCTGTAGTGGGTCACTTGGATAGGGCTTGTTCTTCTGCCTATGAGGTTGCCTTGTTCTGGACCATCTTTGTGCTAGCCTTTTTTGGGGGTTTTGGGTGGGGGAATTGGTAACCCGGAACAAACGTGGTGAGGGTGGTTTGAGCGTACAGGATGTGTGGTTACAGGAGACTACATTGGGTATCCTGTTAAGAAAATCTAACACTGATCAGTTGGGGAGGGGTTCTTGGATTGAGTTGTGCGTGGTTCCCTCTTCTCCAATTTGCCCTGTCCAGGCTGTATGTTTTTTTTCACGGTTTCAGACAAATCTTCCAGGAGTTTTCTATGCATGCGGATGGGACATGCCTGTTTTCCGCTGGTTGGAGTGCAGACAACTATTCTTCACATTACTTTCGGATTGGGGCGGCAATGCAAACGGTCCGATGGGGATTTAATGACCAGGTCGTTCAGTGCTTTGAGAATCATTTTGATTTTGGTAATATGTGCACCCTCATTTATTGTAACTTACAAGGTTTGCTATCTGTTGGGTCAGGCTACGTTGTGTGGTCCGATATAGTTGCCAGGTCTGAGTGACATATGGCTCACTCTGTTGAAAAGATAAACAAAGCCAGGATAAAGGTGAACTAGGAGGTAGCAAGTTTTTTTGTATGAAATGGGTACTTGGCAATACGTCATAGAGAGCTGGAGGATGAGACCTGGTGATATTTGAGAAGAGATGGTGTGCATCTGATTGCCAACGGCATTGATTTATGACATTTGGGATTGCAGGAGGGTATTCAGTGGCCCTTCCGGTTTGGGGGGCAACACATGTCTAAGATGTCACACTCGTGTGCTGTGGCAGGGGGTCTATTGGGTCTTTGAAGGCGGTGTTGGTTAAATAATTGTGGAAAATCGTGGGTTGGGCCCATCTGAGGTATGGGTGTCCACTCTTAACAATATGGTGGTAACATCGGGGTATTAATTAGGTTGTATCTGGTAGTACGTAAGTGGTGAATTGTCCCTGACCCAGTGTAGTTGCGGTTGGGGGCCTTTGATAAGGTGACAGATAAAACCGGTTATTCATGAGTATAGATCCCTTCAAAGACCTTAGACCTTAATAAAAGGCTGCTATGGCCATTTGACTCCAAATAAAATGTGTCGTCTGGTCATTTTGGAAGGGGGGATTGGTCAAGTGTTTAATGCTTTATAGATAATCTGAGCCTCGGCATTCTGCAGGTCCCTCAGTCAAGTATATGGCCTGGAGCTAAGTGAAACTAGGAGGAGGTCCAGCATGACTGGGGTCTGCAGAAGAGGCGGAGTATTAGTGGGTGATTTAGAATGATGCAGACTTCTTAGCAGATTGAAGAGCTCAAGGCAGAGGGTGTGTCCTGTAGTGGGTAGAGAGGAGGGGGGATCGTGTCACAGCTTAGTCAGAGTTTATCACAGCATCCCTCCCTTGTTTATTTTGGTTTGGGGGATCCTCCTACTTTCTCAAGGTGCTGGGGTATTTGTAGTGGGTTTTTGTGTTTTATGTTGTTAGCTTGCAATTCAATTTCTTGGTCCTTTTATTTACTTGTCATAGCAGCAGGCAGGGGGTCTATTGGGTCTTTGAAGGCAGTGCTGGTTAAATAATTCTGGAAAATTGTGGGTTGGGCCCATTTGAGGTATGGGTGTCCCTTCCTAGCAATACAGTGGTAACAGCGGAATATTAATTAGGTTTTATCTGGTAGTACAAATGTGGTTAATTATCCCTGAGCCGGTGTAGTTGTGGCTGGGGGCCTTTGATTGGGTGGGAGATACAATTGGTTAATCGTGAGTATATAGTCTTTCAAAGACCTTAGACCTTATTTTCCTGTCATAGCAGCAGGCAGGGGGTCTATTGAGTCTTTTAAGACGGTGCTGGTTAAATAATTGTGGAAAATTGTGGGTTGGGCCCATCTGTGGTATGGGTGTCCCTCCCTAACAATACGGTGGTAACATTGGGGTATTAGGTTGTATCTGGTAGTACGTAAGTGGTTAATTGTCAATGAGCCAGTGTAGTTGCGGCTGGGGGTCTTTGATTGGGTGGCAGATGCAACCGGTTAATCGTGAGTGTATAGGCTTTCAAAGACCTCAGACCGGGCATAAGCTGAGGTTGCTTTATTTGTTATGCAGTGACTGTACTATATGCATTAAACTTGTTTTCTTGTGAATGTTGTATTTATTGGTTTGTAATAAAAGGCTGCTATGGCCATTCGACTCTAAATAAAATGTGTCATCTGGTCATTTTGGAAGGGGGGGTTGTCAAGTGTTTAATGTTTTATAGATAATCGGAGCCTCTGCATTCTGCAGGTCCCTCAGTCATGCAGTGGCTGGGAAGCGGAGAGTTGGTGGCTTTTCAATACGCAGGTCGTTGGAAAGGTAAGCATGTCCATGCATCTTTTGCAGGTGAGCTATTGGGAAAATGTTGCTTGAACTATCATCTTTCACTACTTTGTATGAGATGGTCTAATGAATATTTACAGAAATCCAGTTCTGAGTGAAAATTGTCAGGGCCAAAAATGAAGTGTTTATTAAAAAGAAAAAAAAAAACACAAGCAGGATAGCCTTAAAAGGGTGTGTCAATAAATATCCAATGTATACAATGCTATAATTGTATTGTGGTCATTAAAGAGACCATGATTCCAGATGCAGACATGTCTATATAAAGGGGAATAAAGCTAGAGAATAAATATAGGGGTGTGTAAGAGATACAGCTGTAACAAGGCCCTTGTAGTCAGATTACATTTACATTAATGAAAATGTACTTGCCAGTTGTAAAAACTGTCACCAAATTTTGTATAAAATAGAGGGAAAAATGTATTTCCTGCAGATGTGCAGTTATTTTTTAGTTCTTGCAAAGTGCTGCAGAATGTGTGCTTTATACATTAATGCAATCATTAACCTGCTGAAAATGAGCATCAGATGTTCATTTGTGCAATCTGAATGATCTGTGGCAGAGCTCAGTGTATGATGATCTTGTGATACATTTTTGATGGATAAAGGTTCATTAGGATCAGATAAAATATCAGATATCTGTGGAGGATTAGGGTTAATCAAAATTGTTTCTAATTTCACCTTAAGGCTGGGTTCACATCTAAGCATGTGAGCATGCGGCTCACAGCAGGAGTCCGGTGCGTCTCCATTCACCGTTTCAGATCCGTTTTCAGCCAGCTTTTTGGGCTGCATTCGGACCAAAAACGGATCAAAAACGCACAGGGCTCCTGTGCAATTCGAGGTCGAGCCGTGGAGATGTGTGACCCATAGAGAGCCGGTCACAATCTCCTGACATGCGAATTGGATGCAGTAATTCACATAGGTGTGAACCCAGCCTTAAAAAACAAAACAAACACTTGAAGCTGCTCATGAAAAAAAACCCCACTCTCCTATCTTTTTTTTTTTTTTGGAAGGGGGGGGGCACCTTATTTAACCCTTTATTTGCATGTGAGGAGCTTGTAATTTTTTCCCTCTTCCCAGTAAAAGCTCACAGAAAATCTACCAACCTTGCTAAAGTTTGCGTGATTTTTGTTTATTGTTAAAAAATCTTGGTCTCCATCTTGTTCTTATTTACGTGTAAAAAATTGGGATTATTATTCATTTGGAAAACTCAGGATGGAGCGGGACGTTCTGTATATTTTTACCTGTGCTAGTAGATCTTTAATCTTTTGAAAACTTTAACTAGATGTTAAGAGCAGAGCTCAATTAATATAAAGTGCTGCTAAACATGTTCATCCATTTAAATAAAAAGAGTTAAGACTAATTCCATTTTCTATTTATTTTGTTTTGGATGATCTCAGAGTTTTAAATGTATATAAAATATAAGAAAAACGAAAAAAACCCCTAAGCGGAGCTTTAATGCAGCCAATAATATATAATTAAAAAAGAGTGATGAAATTGTTAAATTTGATTTTGTTGGTACAAAGATTATAAAAAATTGATGACTTCTGACAGTAAAAGTCAAGACATGAGCTGTAGTACAAAAAATTGTTAAAAATCCGGCAACAATATACAGTACAATATATCCAAAGCAACAGGATCAAGTTTACTATTGATGTACTGACGCGTTTTGACCCTAAAGGGTCTTCTTCAGAGGACAGATGATTGACAACTGCGAAAATGTAAATGTATATCACAATCTTTTAGAGGAATACAGATCGATATAAAAAAAAAAAAATAATAATAATAATAAATACATTGCATTTATGTATATACATAAGCATCTCTGTGTATTATATAGTTACCAGTCAAGTTGCTTCTGATAGTTGGCTGTGATGTGGGGGAGTTATCCCCTCCCCTTTCTCCTCTGTTTTCCAGACGGTAAACCAGCCCCCCAGAGATCAAGCATCGAGTCAACTCGTCTTACAAGGGATCACGCAGAAACCGCCCCTAAACAAGTGCCTACACTGCGTCTGTAGTCAAGTAACAATAATACTGAATTGGAAGCAAGAATGTAGTGGAATTTACTTATACCCGAAGTAATAAAGAAAAAGTAAAAGGGATTATGTTGACAATGAATGAAACATAGGAATGGGTACATAACTGTGCAGGGGGTGGGGGGAAAAAAAAACACACAAGAGGAGGAAAAGTGGGAAGGAAGTTGAGGAACATGGGAAAGGGTAAAGGAGGAAAAAAGCGATGAAAGGGATAGGGAAAGAAGGGGAAGGAGTTGGGAGGGGGTGAGAGGATGAAAAAGTGAGGGAGGAAAATACATACATAAATGCAATGTATTTATTATTATATATATATATATTTTTTTATATATATCGATCTGTATTCCGCTAAAAGATTGTGATATACGTTTACATTTTCTCAGTTGTCAATCATCTGTCCTCTGAAGAAGACCCTTTAGGGTCGAAACGCGTCAGTACATCAATAGTGAACTTGATCCTGTTGCTTTGGATATATTGTACTGTATATTGTTGCCGGCTTTTTAACAATTTTTTGTACTACAGCTCATGTCTTGACTTTTAATGTCAGAAGTCATCAATTTTTTATAATCTTTGTACCAATAAAATCAAATTTGACAATTTCATCACTCTTTTTGAATTATATATTATTGGCTGCATTAAAGCCCCGCTTAGGGTTTTTTTTTCGTTTTTCTTATGCATAATATGGGGTGCGCAGCCCTCTTACTTCCATTTCTCTGAGTGTCCCCTTTTTTTCTTCATGTATATAAAATATTTTGTTCTAGTTTTAGATAGAGTGAGGAAGTGTTAATACCCCTGTTAGAATTTAAAAGCCACCTGTGTCCCCACTGGGGAGATTTATTCATATATACTGTGTATATTTCTATCTATCTATCTATCTATCTATCTATCTATCTATCTATCTATCTATCTTATAATATATAATATATACTGGCTCGCAGTCTCTGCTCTAATTCATCCCAAAGGTGTTCCGTCAGGTCAGGACTCTGTGCAGGACAGTCAAGTTCCTCCACCCCAAATTCTCTCATCCATGTCTTTATGGACCTTGCTTTGTGCACTGGTCTAAATCATTTGGTGGAGGGGTGATTATGGCGTGGGGTTGTTTATCGGGAGCTGGACTTGGCCCCTTAGTTCCAGTAAAGGGAAGTCTTAAGGCATCGGCATATCAATACATTTTGGACAATTTCATGCTCCCAACTTTGTGGGAACAGTTTGGGGATGGCCCTTTCCTGTTTCCAACATCCCCCCTCCACTAAATGCTTTAGACCAGTGCACAAAGCAAGGCCCATAAAGACATGGAAAAGTAAGTTTGGGGTGAAGGAACTTGACTAGCCTGCACAGAGTCCTGACCTCAACCTGATAGAAACACCTTTGGGAGGAATTAGAGTGGAAACTGCAAGCCAGGCCTTCTCCTCCAACATCAGTGCCTTACCTCACAAATGCGCTTTGGAAGAATGGTCAAACATTGTTTATGGAATGATTGTATGATATATACGTTATTTCTCACATTTCATCCATGAGATAAAAAAAATATATACTTTTTCGAATTTTTTGGGATATGACTACCAAATGTTAAAGTGATTGTAAAAGTTAGTTTTTTCTTTTAAATAACAAACATGTCATACTTACCTGCTCTGTGCAAGGGTTTTGCACAAAGCAGCCCCGAATCTCCTTTTCTGGGGTCCCCCGGCGGCGCTCCTGGCTCCTCCTTTTTGGCGAGTGCCCCCCACAGAGAGCCGATTTGCATGAGGGCACTCGTGCGGGCGCGCACCCATTGACACAGACAGCAGGATTTGGCCCCACCCCTGACTCCTGTGTCACTGGATTTGATTGACAGCAGTGGGACCCAATGGCTCCTGCTGCTATCAATCTATCCAATGAGGACCCGAGACAGCAGCTGGGTTCAGGTAAGAAAAAGAGGGCCTCTGGGGGGCTGCTGCAGCAGACTTTACAACTCCTTTAAGAAGATAGAGAAAAAACTTTTCAATGAATATCTCTATATTCTGTATTTCCCTCTCTCTATATACTGTATCTCTCTTTCTCTATATACTGTATTTCCCTCTCTCTCTATATACTGTATCTCCCTCTCCCTGTATTCTGTTTTTCCCTCTCTATACTGTATCTTCCTCTCTCTATATACTGTATCTCCCTCTCTCTATATACGGTATGTCTCTTTCTCTATATACTGTATCTACCTCTCTCTATATACTGTATTTCTCTTTCTCTATATACTGTATCTCCCTCTCTCTTTATACTGTATCTCTCTTTCTCTATATACTGTATCTCCCTATCTCTATATACTGTATTTCTCTTTCTCTATATTCTGTATCTCCCTCTCTCTTTATACTGTATCTCTCTTTCTCTATATACTGTATCTCCCTCTCTCTCTATATACTGCATCTCCCTCTCCCTGTATTCTGTTTTTCCCTCTCTATACTGTATCTTCCTCTCTCTATATACTGTATCTCCCTCTCTCTATATACGGTATGTCTCTTTCTCTATATACTGTATCTCCCTCTCTCTATATACTGTATTTCTCTTTCTCTATATACTGTATCTCCCTCTCTCTATATACTGTATCTCTCTTTCTCTATATACTGTATCTCCCTATCTCTATATACTGTATTTCTCTTTCTCTATATTCTGTATCTCCCTCTCTCTTTATACTGTATCTCTCTTTCTCTATATACTGTATCTCCCTATCTCTGTATACTGTATCTCCCTATCTCTATATACTGTATCTCCCCCTCTCTGTACCTCAACAATGTGGTTCTGGCTCTTCACCGGTCACGTGTAGTCTCTCTGCAGGCTGCAGCCAATGATCAGTCATGGTGTTGCCCCTGACTGCTCCTCCCCGAGTGTCAATTTGGGCCCCACCCTTTCCTGCTCCTTCCTTCCTTTCAGCAGAGTGGCCAGCAAAGCTGTGTGTGTGCACTCACCTGTGCGCCGCTCGGGGGGGGGGGGGATCGGGGATGGATTGGCACTGCAGTTAGAGAAAAGCAGTGACCGCGGACCAGAGTTGGACCCGGCGGCCCCCAGCCCAGAGTTGGACCCGGCGGCCCCCGGCCCACAGGGGAAATGCCTGCAATCCAGGGGCAAAACCAGAGACAGTCTTGGACCAGGGGCAGTGCCCTCACTCTGGGGACTGTCCCTGGAAACTGGGGATGTCTAGTCACTGTACCTTAAATGTGTATGTAAAATGATAGATTCTGTTTTAAAAACTGTATGAAGAAATTGTGTACAGATGACAGTTCTGAATAAGTACTGAGAGCAATACCTTTAACACTTATTTAACCACAGAAGAAACCTCTATTTCATAACAAAAAAAAAATCACACTTAACTTACTGTACTTGTCCCAGTAATGAGTTTTAACACTGGGGCAAAATTTGGAATTCATAAGGGTGTTTAGCAAGTTGCTAATAAAGCTCAACTTCAACCCATTAAAAAATAATCAGCTCGGAGCTTTGTAAAATAAAAAAAGTGGCTCTTGCTGGGATATTTCCATATATGACGCTATCTTTGGCAGACTCACTGATGTGTGACCCAGCTTGAGTCCTCTTTTAGGTGGCGTGCCACTCAGCATCATGCAATTCATTTGCTATGAGCACCTAGGAGAATTATGTAGAGATTGGCACCACATGATGGCGAAGCAATGGTCTCTGCAGCTTTCAGAACCCACACACCTCCAGAGTTGAGCCGCTTGGCCTTACATAGAAACTGAAGTGCAGAAAAAAGGCAGGAGATGCTCTGGACTGATGAATAAAAATGTGAAATATTTGACTGTGGGAGAAGGCAGTTTGTTCGCCAAAGGGCTTGAGAGTGGTATAATAATAAGTGTCTGCAGGCAACAGTGAAGCATGGTGGAGGTTCTTTGCATTTTTGGGGCTGCATTTTTACAAATGGAGTTGGAGATTTGCTCAGGATCAATGGTGTCCTCAATCCTAAGAAACACATGCAGATACTAATCCATAATGCCATACCATCAGGGAGGTGTGTGATTGGCCCCAAAATTATTCTGCAGCAGGACAACAACCCCAAACATACAACCAATGTCATTAAGAACTATCTTCAGCACAAAGAAGAACAAAGAAATCACTCCCGTCCTTCTTTCACCCTCCACGGGCTCAGAGAGCGCCAGGGTGCAGTCCCTCCGTGCATGGACCATCCCTAATCTCACTGCTGAGCTCAGACGCAAGGGCATCCCCTATCTTGCCACGGCCAGGAAGGCAGAGCTCTTCAGGCTTCTCTTCCCACCGACAGCCACTGCAGGGCCCAGCGCCCGTCAGGCTTCCCTACAGTCCATCTCTGGGGCTATCTCCCAGCTACATTCCATGATCTCCTCTCTATCTGCAGCAGTTTCTGATGTGCAGACCAGAGTGACAGCTCTGGAGGTACGCCCTCCCACGGCCCCCCCTGACCCAGTCACGGTCGCGGTGCTGGCATCGCCTTCTGCAGGTACTCCAGAGGCCACATCTACCGTCCTCCCTGCCCACCTTATGCCTGCCAGCCTCAGGAAGGACATCTTGGAGGGCAAGGACTTCAATCTAGTGTCTCTGCTGATTTCAGTACATGACTTGGCTGATAATCGATCATACGACTGGGGGGAGTCTCAGTGGTCATCAAGTCAAAAGACCCCAGGCTCAACCGTAAACTAATGGTCACAAGTTTGTCTTGGCATTTGGAATGTCTAGAGATGTCATCTGCTCAGCCACCCCCAGCAGGAAGCAAGAGCTGGACCTTTATCTCCACTCTGTCAGGAAATTAGGATACAGGTATGGAGGGCACGCCTTCTACGACTATCACCGGTCATTTTTGGCTAAGGCAGCAGCCAGGCTCAGCCAGTTCCAGGTCAAAACTGACTGGTGTGTTTCTGACAGGATGCTTTTCTGCCACCACTTCGCAGGCCTCCACTCCCCGCTTTGTCCAAAAGCAGCCCGTGGTTATTCGACGTCTTTGCTCAGGCCCTCTCATGGATTCTGTCACACCAGGCCCACTGTCAGACGGTCAACCACTATCTCGATGACTTCCTCCTCACCGAACAACCAGACACACCCCTGGCAGATCTAGACAGGTTGAGAGTAGTGTTTAACAACCTGAATATACCCATAGCCGAGTACAAAGTGGAAGGCCCGGCACACTCTATCACCTTTCTAGGTGTCACTCTGGATACGCATGCCATGCAGGCTAGTCTGCCTCCTACCAAACTAGCTCGTTTTAGGACAGTTATCCACGACTTTACCCTGTCACAAGGGTGTACCAGAAGGCAGTTGCAATCCTTATTAGGGATGCTCAATTTTGCCATGAGGATCATTCCTCAAGGGCGGTCCTTTATATCACGGCTTTTATTGTCTCTCACACCAGTGCAAGATCCAGATCGAGTTCTCAGACTATATCCAGCACCAATAGCAGACCTATCTATGTGGGACGAGTTCCTCACTAACTGAAATGGCATTTCTATGTTTATCCTGGCAGCTTCAGCTCAGTCTCCACAGGTGGTTACCGATGCTGTAGCCTCCACGGGCTTTGCGGCTATCTTTATCAGCCACTGGTTCACCGGACCTTGGCCCCCTAAAATCCTCTTAATTCCTGGTTTCACACAATCCTCATCTCTGTTCGAGCTGTATCCCATCGTGGCAGCTGCCCAGGCCTGGGGCCACACCTGGACAGGACAAACAGTGTTCTCCACCACAGATAACCAGGCCACAGCCAACATTATCAATAAAGGCAGATCCAAGGCACTTCCCATCATCTCCTTCCTGTGCAGGCTTGTGTAGCTGTCACTCCATCACCAGTTTAATATTCACTGCAAGCATGTTCCAGGCAAATGCAATACTGCAGCAGCTGCGCTGTCCCGTTTCAACTTCACTTTGTTTTTTCAGCAGGAGCCTGGAGCTGACCCTACGACTACTCCTGTCCCACTCTGGTCGTTGCTAACGATGGACAGAAGTCGCATCTCACCAACGCAACCCAGCTCTTCAACCACTCCTTAGCACACAACACACTGAAGGCCTATCGCGTAGTTTGGAACTCTTACCGCAAGTTTTTGGCCTCCTGCCCCGGAGAAGCAATAGGCAATGTTAGACACATCTTAGACTTCATTTCATATTGTCTCACGCAGCTGGCCCTTTCTTACAATACCATCAGGCTATACCTAGTCGGTGTCCAGCACTTTCTGTCCTTACAGGACCCTAGTAAACCATCAGTGTTTGCGGCCCATGCCATCAGGTCCCTCCTGCGGGGCATCCAGAAACACCAGCCAGTAGTCATCGGCAAACTCCTACCTGTCATGAGTGCCATCTTCAGAGGCACGTCTAAAATCCTTACCCGTTGTCTGTTTGGGCTTTTGCCCAGCATGGTCATCCAAGCGGCCATAGTTGGCCTTCTATGGTTTTCTGCGACCTAGTGAATTTACCGTTAACAGTACCGGCAGTCAAACACTGCTCAGACGTCACCTAACTCGCCTTCAGGACCACTACTCCAAAAAACCCAACAAACTGGTCTGACGGGTTGACATCAACCTGTTTCAAACCAACAATACTTGGTGCCCAGTTGCGGTACTCGACCAACTACTGTCCAAGATACCCAGCCAATCTGGGAGTAGCCCGCTGCTACTCTTTCCGAACGCCCCCCCTGAGTGGCAGCCAGTTCATCAAACATGTCAGGATCCTTCTAGTCAACTTCTAGTCAACTTCCGGATTGGAGTAGTTTCTGCGGCATCCCAGCATGGGGTACCTGACCACATGATCAAGAAGTTAGGCAGATGGAAGTCCACTTGCTTCACTACCTACATTCCAAACCCTCGGCTGGAAATGGCACAGGCCTTCACCAAGCTAGCTCAATAAACCACTGAACCAATAAATAATTATTACCCTGAGTCTTTTCCCAATTTTCTTGGCATACCAACCAGACCACCAAGGTACACCTCAGGTCTATTTATGTTGTATGTCTTGTCGCGTGTTTATGTGATCTATATCGGTCTCAGTCTTAGGGCCACGACCATAAGTAAGAAGGTCAGTATTATGGCCTGAATTTATGGGAGGGGCCCAGGGGTATTTAAGCAGCCCACTCGCCCATGCTCTTTGTCGGTTCCAGTTCATGATACCCTCTGTCCCTTCCCTTCTTAAGGGCTCTTCTCAAACACATCTTTCTCCATAATTACCCATTACTTACCTTGGGTATACCCCCTTTTCTTGGCATACCGACCGGACCACCAAGGCACACCTCAGGTCTATTTATGTTACATGTCTTGTCGCGTGTGTAGAAAAAAAATGATGCACTAAACAAAAATCTCATATTGGGTTATTAAATCCAACTGTAGAAAACACCAATCCGGGATAAATAGTTGAGTCCAAAAAAACCTCCACCTCGTGCGTGCACCATCACCACAGGCAATACAGACTCTTACCAGAAAGCCTGGACCCTTTATTATGAAGGGTCAAACAGGCTTGATATAAGTGGGAAAGGGTTAGGACCCCCGAGCATCTCCAGAAACTCTGCAGTTTAGGAATTTCCAGAAACAATTAATTGTACCAGATAGAGGTAAATCTCATGTAGCCAACAACACCTAGCAGTTTTTTGAACATGTCTCAGATTTTACAAATCAACAGGTGTAGCTTGAGAAGGGCGTACTATAGAGCAAATGTGGGTTTCCAGGGCTTGCAGCGGGTGTCTGCCTTGAAATAAAATGGAAAGCAGCCAGAAGGAGGAGTACAGAAATAGAGGAAGTAAACCTGTGGCATGTGGGCCACAAAAAAAAAATCACTGTGAGACATCCTCTCAGGCGCTGTCTCCAACACATTCACTGCTCTATAAAACAGCACTGGTCATCTTCATGATTTAATGACACTCAGTGTCAGCCCACTTCCCATGAGTCCAGGGAATCAAGAACCTACCCTATAGGGGAGTGTCATCAGACCACCCTAGACTCAAAGGGCAATATTGCAAAGGGTTGCAAAATTCAGGGCTTGCCTACCACAGAAGAACAAGAGGAGGAAGAGGCCATGTAGCGCCATATGACCAGACCAAAGACACGTGAAAAAAAGGTATGTGTACAAAGTAAAAAAAAAAATAGATGTAAAGTGTCAGAAACCATGAATCAGACTGAGATAGAAGTATAGTTAAATCACACTTGTTTAATAATAATAAAAAAAAGTAAACAGAGTAAACGTAGTCAAAACATAGCCAGAGTTCAGGAACCGGAACGGATAGTCAGACAAGCCAAAACATCAGGGAGCCAGAGAACAGCGTAGTAGAACAGCAAGAAGGATCTGGAGCTATAAGGAATGTCAGCCAAGCAAGTCTTTACCAGGAACACAGGAGAGGGTCTCTAGAGGTGTGACCAAGGCGAGGGCAGAGATCATCTAGACTGGACAGCTTAAGTAGGCAGGACTGACGAGCAGGATATCATCAACAGGTGAGTCACTGTGGAGAGATTGGAGCCGGCAATCAGCCAACAGCTGAATGGCCAGCTCAGAGAATGAAGGGCTGAGCCCTGTCTGTACCCCCTCCTCAATGACCCCCCCTTTGGAGGACCACCAGGCTTGAGGGAAAAATGTCTATGGAAATCACGGAGGAGGACAGGAGCATGTACGTCCGAGGATGAGACCCAAGAGCGTTCCTCCGGACCATACCCTTTCCAATGCACCAGGTACTGTATGCGCCCACGGAACCTACGGGAGTCAACAATGGACTGTACTTCATACTCCTCCTATACAGGGTGAGGATGAGGCACAGAGGTGGTAAAGCGGTTGCAGACCAAAGGTTTTAATAAGGAGACATGAAATACATTTGAGATACGCATATTAGAAGGAAGGTCTAATGCGTAAGCCACTGAGTTAAGCCTGCAAAGTATATGGAAAGGGTAGGGTGGGATGAGACTTTAAAAAGTGATCTGCCTGGCCACAATAAAGGCACAATCTCTCCCTCCTTCTAAGGATTCTCTCATCCGCAGAGAGACGCATAAATCCCAAGTGCATGGGTTCATCTTCACTGACTGACTCGGTAACAGGAGGCATGGGAAGTGAGGGAGGCAAGCGTGGGACTGCAAATCTCTGAGATAAATGTACAGGAGGCTTCCGCAAGCACTGCTTAAAAGAGAGTCTTTCTCTGAGTCTGGAGTCAATGAGGATTTCAAACGTGTCAATTTCTCAGTGGGTATATCTCGGGCTGCAATCTCATCCTTGATGGTATCCGAGAGACCATGAGAAAAAGCAGCCATGAGGGCCTCATTGTTCCACGCAACCTCTGCTGCCAGAGTACGGAATCCAATGGTGTAATCGGCAACAGTTCTCCTACTCTGTTTAGTGGACATGAGGCACTTGGCAGCAGAAGCGGAGCGTGCGGGAACGTCAAATACCCTTTTAAAAGAAGCCACAAACTTAGGGTAACTCAAGACAACAGGTTTTTGCGTCTCCCATAGAGGGTTTGCCCAGGCCAAGGCTCTCTCAGAAAGCAAAGATATCACAAAACCTACTTTGCTTCTCTCTGTGGGAAACACCTGGGGCAGCATCTCAAAGTATATCTCAACCTGGTTGAGAAACCCTCTGCATTGGACTGGATCGCCCCCAAAGCGCTGGGGAAGCAGAGCGGAACCAGACATACCTCTTATAGAGATAATACTCGAAGTGGATGCCTGCACAGAGACTGAAGCAGCAGCAGGGACTGCCTGCAACATAGGTTGTACTGGAGCAGACACAGTGGGAGATTCCAGGTGAGCTGTGCAACTCAGGAGCATTTGTAACGCTATGGCAAACTGATCCATGTGGTGATCCTGCTCATCCAATCGGGATAAAATATTACCAACAAGTGGATTGACTGCATCTTCTAAATTCATGGCCTGCGCCTACTGTCAGAAACCATGAATCTGACTGAGACAGTTAAATGAGCTGGCAACTAGCCGACAGCTGAGCGGCCAGCTCTGAGAAGGAAGGGCTGAGCCCAGCCCTGACACAAAGGTATTCCAAAATATGGATCGGAAAGGGCTTCAGCATACGGGGCAAGGGGAAAGCTAGAATTGGGCATTCGTTTAATATTCCCTAGTCCTTTAGTAAATCAACCCCAATAGAAATAACCAACACGTAGCTTAGTATAACAAACAATTTCAAGTTGTGTCTGACCATTCCATGGTATGTGTCTGGTTTCTGATCCAGTATGTTTTGGACAACCAAATAAGCAGAGCAGATAATTTGAATGGCAAAGCAACAAATAAATTCAACTAATCAGCTGTAGCATGTTTTACTCATTGCATTTACACTTTTGACCTTTTTATCAATTAAAGGCATAAGAATGTGTGTGACATAGTCTTGACATCGATTTACCACGTGTTCCAAGCAAAACTTTTAGATTTGCCATTCAGTCCCTAAATATGATCGACAAGTGTTTACCATGAAACAAAACACAGCAAATGATATCTGGGCCTGAAATGTATTCCGGTGACATAGGAAAATACACAGTTTTGAGAAATCATGGTTCATGACTGATTAAAATACACACCCGTGTTTTTGAGTGTATCCAATCACAACTTTGTTTAAAAATCTTGCAATTTGCAAACATTTGCAGTTGTTATTAAACTTACTGCCCTTACTTGGCTTGTATATATTTCATAGGAAAGGCATCTGTCATGCCTGAGGACCACCCAGATATAATTTCTCATATGAAAAGCAATATTAATTTGCTACATTTTTGAAAGAACATTATGAAAATGATCTTGGCCATATAAATAAAACAATTTTGCTTGCCGTTACTTAATTAAAGGAAAAAATACAGAAATAACACATGGGCTCAAGTTATATTCTTTATATTTATATTAGGGCCACATGTGCTGAAATGCCACAGTTCTCATTATTTCTTCTTACCATCCCTTTATCTTCATTTTACAGACATTCTGGCTGATTCACTAAACCAAAAGTGAAAAAATGTTCAACTACATGTGTGCATTCGCACCTAATTCAAGAAGGTTTTTGTGTACACTAAAAACATAATGCCACATGCATTCATCTGCCAATGTTGTTTTGAAGTGACCATTTTCCCATTCAAAGTGGACAATGTGTGCACACTTTTGCATGCTTACAGAGAAACTTTATGAACAGCACAGTGGCTAAGTGGTTAGCACTTTCGTCTAACAGCACTGGGGTTATCGGTTTGAATCCCAACCACAGCACTACCTGCCTGGAGTTTACATGTTCTCCCTGTGCCTGCGTGGGTTTCTTCTAGTTTCCTCCCACACTCTAAATGCTGTTGTTATTTGGCTCCCGTCTAAATTGGCCCTACTATGTAGATGTATGAATGTGTGTTAGGAACTTTAGATTACAATCTCCTTGAAGGCAGGCACTGATGTAAATGTACAATATTTATGTAAAGAGCTGAGTAAATTGACAATGCTATATAAGTACCTGAAATAAATAAAGAAACTTTGGTCCCTATAATGCTGGCCCCATTCCCCAAACCAGGCATGTATACATATGGAGCCAAAGGGCTCTGCCTGGCCTTTGAGTTTCCCCACTGATGCACAGAAAAATTAAGATCTGGGACATCTTTAATTGCAGCATATTTGTGCATGCCCAGGAAAACCTCCATGGGTGTGCAGAAAGGCCAAACGTTTTCTGCCAGGTTCCAGAGGCCAGGCACACGTGGAATGCGATGCTCTCCAATAATGTACTGCACTATCAACCTTTAAATTGAGCAACTGTAAGTGCCGCAACTTCACAAACAATTGTACAATCACAAAAAAAGGTTAGAAAGTGCTGCACAATATAGTGATATAAAGTGACTTATATCTAAATTACAATGATGCAAAAATGTATATCCAACCAAATAATAATATGACATGCGATCATATCCAAATAGGAATATCCACACTTAAAGAGGTTGTAAACCTCCAAAAAAAAAAATCCCCCCCAAAAAAAAACCTGCAAGAAAAAGGGATAATGAGCTAGTATGCATTGCATACTAGCTCATCATGAAATGCTTACCTTAGAACAATGCCCTGCAGTGGCGCTGACACAGCCTACATCTTTCCCAGAGTTACTTCTGGGTTCACGGCCTCTGGTGCTGTGATTGGCCGGAGCCGCGATGATGTCACTCCCACGCATGCGCGCGGGTCTTGCCAGTCACGGCACAGGCCCTGAAGAAACGGCACCCGAAGGCCATTCCTTCAGTGCTCATGCGCTGATGACGTCGGCAGCAGCGTATATAGTAACTATAGTTTTACCTGTAAGTACAATTAAAGAGGAAGAATTTACTTCCTCTTTAACTTATCGCTGTATAGCAGATCACCAGTCTGATTCCACAACAAGCAAGGTAAACTTTTCAGAAGGTCAATCATCATAAAAGCAAAGAAATCTCCACATAGCATAAAACCATTTAAAATAATATTTATTAAAAGAATATTGCACTTACATCCAGCGGGAAATAAACAGGCATATCGTCATACAATCCAATAACTCTGTAGTAGAACGCAGCGGTTAGATGAGCATCAATCCAACATGTTTCGTCTGAAAAAACATCATCTGGGGTCTGGGAATCCAGCAGCACACATGCGCTGCGAGCCACAAAGAGTATAATATTTTTCTCACATTACGCTCAAAACACTTAAAAATGTGTATTTAATTGTGGGGCTTGGAAGAGGCTGGAGCCAGGTGCAAATAACTCAAATTTTGTCAGAAAATCCACTTTAAATGCTAGAAACTCTGCACAGTAAAGTGATAACAGGAAGAAAGGTGTTTCTGGAAGGTGATTGCTTGCCTTTGATGGAACTAAAGTTGTCAGGAGACATGATAAGAAGTGGTATCCTGGTTTACCTAAAAGATTAACCACTTCAATACCAGGCACTTAGACACTTCCTGCCCAAGCCAATTTTTCATTTGATCACCTCTGTGGTTTCTATTTTTTGCGCAACAAATAAAAAAAGACCAAAAATTTTGAAAAAAAACAAGTTTTTCTTTGTTTCTGTTAAAAATTTTTGTAAATAAGTACGTTTTCTTCTACAATGATGGGCACTGATATGGCTGCACTGACGGGCACTGATAAGGCGGCACTGATGGGCACCAATGAGGTGGCACCAATGGAGTGGCACTGACAGGCACCTATGATGGGCACTGATAGGTGGCACTGATGGACACTGATAGGTGGCACTGATAGGTGGCACTGATATGCAGCACTGATGGGCACTCGTAGGCGGCACTGATGAACACTCATAGGCGGCACTGATGGGCACTCATGGGTGGCACAGATGGGTACTGATAGGTGGGCACTGATGGGTGGCACTGTTGACACTGATGACATTGATGGCGGCATTGCTGGGCATCACTGCTTTATAATGGTGCCAGTCAGAGCCCATTTGTGGGCACTGATTGGCACAGATTGGGCACAGACTGGGCACATGTGGATGGCCATGGGGTACATACCTGGCTATCCACATGTTGCCCGCTTCCCTGGTGGTCCTGGCGGCTTCCCTGGTGATCTAGTGCATGCATCCGAGGGGGGGGGGCTGCACTGATAAACAATCAGCGAAGACCCTCCCTGTCAGGAGACCCACCGATCGGCTCTCCTCTACTCGCTTCTGTGAGACGCGAGTGAGGAAAAGCCGATCAACGGCTTTTCCTATTGACATCGTGATTGGACATGGCTGATCAAGTGGTAAAGAGCCTCCGCCGGAGGCTCTTTACCAAGATCGGTGGAGCGGTGTGTCAGACTGACACACTGCTCCACCAATCACCGTGATGCATGCCCCCACGGGCGCGTGGCGGAATGTTATCCTGAAGGACATCATATGACGCCCAGTCAGGATAACTGAACCACCGCCCGGCCGTCAATCTGCTATAGGCCATGCGGGAAGTGGTTAAGCACAATAATAAAAAAAGACTACAATTTGGAACAATTATGATAATAGAAAACATGGAGTTTCAAACAACTTTTACCCAAGATTCAAACACTTTCCCAACTGAACCCAGTTAGAAAAACTGTGGGCATTGAAACTCTTCCTAAACTATATGCCAGCAGCTATATATTACCTCTTTCAGCATGCAAAATTTGATCTGTCTCAATGTTGCATTTAAAACCAACTAAAACCAACGAATGAATTAGCAAAAAAAAATGCTCTTAGCATGTAAGCACTTAGCACAAGCTTATTCGCAAGTGTGAACAATTGTGCAGCTATTTTGTAAGAAGACACTATCAACATTTTGGTGAATACTGTTTATTGGAGCAAAAAGCATATTAAAAAACATGCCAAAAAAGACGTACAATGCATTTCTTACTCTCGTAAATTGGGACAATTTACTTGTTAAAATCTACTCCAATCCCAAAAGAACATTTTATAGCAAAAGTAGACTCTTTCAATTAACATTAATTATTTTTATTCTGTATACTGCTGTCATTAGTAAATAGATAGGAAGGTATATTATATTTACTTGTTTTAAACTTTTTTTTTTCACATTTCTTTAGTTGTTTCCTGGTTTATGGTCTTGGCCAAAGTGATATCATACATCCCAGGGGTCTTTTTTTTTCTTTTATATGGAGGAGGCGCTTGTCTTGATCAACTAAGCACATTCCCTTGCCTGCATGCCTGAGCTAAGGGCAGATGGATCCCAGGAAGTAAATGCTACATAAATTATCTGCCCTTACTCAAGATGGCCATGGCTGGAAATGCTGTTTTTTTTTTTTTTTTTTCAAAGTGATTTCTTAACAAAATGTACATAGAGATATGGATGGATGGGTTAGTTTGCTTTGAATATTAATTGATTCCTCCTGTATTGAATTGTATTGTAAGGCCTCATGCACACGAGACGCTGTTAAACTCACGTTCAGAGGCAGTTGGACACTTTTTTCAACTGCCCCTGAACCCATTCAATGTTGTCCTATGTGTCCATGTACACAGTCTCGTTTTTTGGCGTTTTTAGGCAGTTGCGTTTAACCTCGTTTTTCCAGAAGCAAAAAAATGGGTTCAGACGCAAACGTTTTCCATGTTTCAGACGCCAAATGCGGCTAAACGCGGCTAAACGCTGGTACCGCGTTTAGCCACGCTTGCGTTTATAAGTGTTTTTTACAACCCGACTAGGAAATTTGGTCTGCTAACACAGTTGGACTAGCACTATAACATATCCAAATTTGGGGTTCCTAGCAGCAATTGGCCCTGAGATATGGGGCCCCAAAGTCGGGTCACAAAATGTCATTCTCTGCTGCAGAAGTGACATTTTGTGACCCGACTTTGGGGCCCCGTATCTCGGGGCCACTTAGTGCTAGGAACCCCAAATTTGGATATGTTGTAGTGCTAGTTCCACTATTTTAGCACACCAAATTTGGGGTTTCTAGCAACCCGAGATATGGGGCCCCAAAGTTGGGTCGCAAAGTGTCATTTTCTGCTCTGCAGAAGCTTCTAGACGCAAACGCGGCTAAACGCGGGTAAACACGGCTAAACGCGCCATGCAAACGCGGCAAAACGGGCGTTTCCAAACGCCAGTTCCAGCTTTTAAAAACATGTGTTCAACAGAGTTTGCACTGGCGTCTCCGTGCATGAGGCCTAACCGTACTGTCTGTCCTCCTGCTGTAAAGAGCTGCTCAAACTGTTGGCGCTATATAAACCCTGTATAATAATAATATTAAAAATGAATCAAATAGTGTTTTTAATTTCTGGTGCTCGGATACAATTGAGTTCTGCTCTAATCAGAATATAGACAGAGAGCTTGATGGTATTACGATCTCATCATCTCTTCATCCCCTGTTTAGAAACACTATGGGGACAAATTCAAAAAAGAGAGCAGATACCACTCTCAGCTGGACTTTGCAGTTGTACATCAGGCCTGTTTCACGTCCTGTTAAAAAAAAAAAAACAGGCACCCTGTGGTGTCTGTGCTGTAGAGTTACCTCTGCTTACCGTTGTAGAGAGAACTATGTGACTGGAAGAGAGGCTGGTCACATGACTACGAAAGGTCAAGTAACTGGGCTCTTCTTCTGACTTCTAATGCCGCGTACACACGGTCGGACTTTTCGTCTACAAAAGTCCAACGGACGCCGACGGACTAAAGCTGGCTGGTAATCCGATCGTGTGTGGGCTTCTCCGGACTTTCAGCAGACTTTTTCAGCCTCAAATCCGACGGACTTTAGATTTGAAACATGCTTCAAATCTTTACGTCGTAACTACGACGGACCCCGAAATCCGCTCGTCTGTGTGCTAGTCCGACGGACAAAAACCCATGCTAGGGCAGCTATTGGCTACTGGCTATGAACTTCCTTATTTTAGTCCGGTGTACGTCATCACGTACGAATCCGTCGGACTTTTGTGTGGTCGTGTGTAGGCAAGTCCGTTCGTTAGAAAGTCTGCTGCAAGTCCGCCGAAAGTCCGCCGGAAGTCTGTCGGACAGGCTGTCGGACTTTTGTAGACGAAAAGTCCGACCGTGTGTACGCGGCATAACTTCCACCTATCTCTTTGAATGGCACTCTGCTCATGAGAGTGCAGTGTAGATTTGTAAAGCACATTGTTGTTCCTTTTTTTTTTTTAATTGAAATCATGGGTATGGCAACAGTGACTTTAAAAAAATGCTATCTTGATGACTCGTCCTCTTCTAACTTTTCAGCAATGATGGTAAATGCATCATCTACCATATAGATATTTATTAGGAGAACTTACAAGCTTGTATTTTATGCTTACGTGATAATAAACATATAAAGCTATTAGAAAGAAAAATGTGGCAATCACAGAAACAAAATAACTAGCAGGCAAGCTAGTTTACATTTTCTTTTTGGAATAATGAAGGTAAATTCTCTGTATAAATTCCTACACATCCTATGCATTCTGCTCTCTCTCTGTTCTGCTCTCCCTCCCACTATCCTTCTAGAAGCCTCTAGAAGACAGGGGGAAGTAGCAGAACAACAACCTGTGAAACACTGAGCAGCCCTAAGCAATCAACACCTGCTCCATTGTTTACAGAGGAGTCAAACGAAATATTACTAGTAGCCTACTCTAAACTAGGAGGGTGCTACATTTCTTTAATAAATCAATCCCAGGATCTACTCGGGGTATATTCAGGAGGACATGCAGGAAAATGACAAACATGTCGTTTTGGAGAATGATCTGCTGTTTTAGGTGGTGTTATCTCCAGGGCATTTTTTCAGCGGGAACGAGGGGGAACGCAGTTCCGGCACCTCCAGCAGTGAATATATGTACTAGAAAGGGGTGTAGGGTGTGCTGGAGGGCTAGTGATGCTGGCTGCTGGGAGATCTATTGTCCCTGGTGGGGATCTGTTTTTGTGTGAGGGTCTATTGTTGCTGGTGGAAGATCTATTGTTGCTGGGGGGTCTTATGTTGCTGGTAGGAATGTACTGTCTATTGTTGCTGGCTGCTGGAGGGTCTATTGATGCTGGCTGCTGGGAGATCTGTTGTTGTTGCTGGGGAGGATCTTTTGTTGCTGTTTGGGGGGTCTATTGTTGTGTGGGGGATCTATTGTTGCTATGGTGGGGTCTATTGTTGCTGGGGTGGAGTCCATTGTTGCTGGGGGAGTCTATTGTTATGTGGGGGCACTATTGTTGCTAGCTGCAGTGAATCTACTTGACTGTTATCAATAACATATTCCATACAAATTATTTAGCACCACAAAATTATACTTGGTTCTGTATTCTCTAAAAGGGGCGGTACTGGGAGGTGGGCAGAGGGTGGAACCAAGATACGAAGCTCAGAGGTGGGTAGGGGGCGGAGACAAGGGGAGTTCCTGCACCTATTCTCTGAGAAAAAAAGCCCTGGTTAACTCAATACAACACATGATTTTGCCTATAAAAAAACTTTTAACTTATAGTAACTGGTGTATGAAGTGGCTAACATAGCAAAAATCTAGAACTACCTATTTTTTCCGGGATCATTACATATCCCAATCTACTCCAAGTTTGGCTTCCATTTTGGATGATTTTTTTTTCTAATTCTGTTCTTGAAATTGATTGCATGTGCCAAAGAATTGGTCAAGCATACATCATTAAAGCTTCAATTTAAGCCATCCACTACTCGATTCATTCACTTGTGAAATCCTGCATAGCTTCTAATGATTGATGGATCTAGAAATCAAGAAGAAACATAAATCATTGGGAGATCAATATTGTAGCATTGTACATGTGACCTGAAATATTAGGAATTTATGAAATTCCTAGTGTGCAGTTTGAGTCTCAGGGATGTGTGGAGTGATTTGGGCAAAATAGATTCTTTGAAGTTACTGATTTAGATGTCGACAAAACTTAACTGAAACAGACATTCTATTTCACTTTATTTTATTTTTTTGTTTTAGAGGGTGCTAGTTTATTTATGGCAATATAGTTTATTTAATTTAGTGTTCTGTATTTCTGTGTTTTCCTTTTTTTGTGTATTTGATTGATAAGCATGGTGATTCTCACTGACGTCATAGTTGTGTGGACACCTGATTGCACCATTTATATCTGTTCCCAGTTTGATCTGCCAATAGTATAATACCTGTGATCTGTGCTGCTTGGATATTCTTTCATTCCCTAGGGCTTTACAGAAAACTCCTTCTTAAGTGTTTTTAGTATACCAATATGGACGTTGGAGGGTGCTTATTGGGTTCATTTTGGAATAGATGAGGAAGGGGGAATTGGGACTTTATATGAAACAAGACACTTGGGTAGATTAAATCAATCAATATAATAAAAATAATTTATTGGCAACATGGAAGGGGGTAGTAGAGTGAATAACATTAATAGTAGATCAATATGTAATTAGCAGAATTAAAAGGCATGATAAGATCATAACACAATAAAATTCATAATACAAAAGCATTGTTACATATAATTGATAATGAACCAGTAGTACACTCCAACGTATCTATATATTATTAACCAATATAATTTAATTGATGATTTAAACAAATCAAACCCATAGTAGAATCATGATTATTGTGGCATAGCATCCAATAGTCAAAAGCTCAACGTGTTTCGTGGATCGTTTCCACTCATCAGGAGCAGCTATACATTGGGGGTACCTATGATAGACAATGAGTTAATAATCAATGGTAATTGATTATAGTGGGAAGAGAGGGAACATAAGCCAGTAGTCCTAACAACTCTTACCTATAGTATGCATGAAGATAAATAGTGGTATTGGAGGTATATATCGGAGGCATTCGGAGGTGAAAATTCATTCCCCCGGGAGCTGAGGTAACATACAAGACCGGTATGCAGGCCAGGTGGAAAAATGGATAGCACATATTGGAAGGGGGTCACCTTACCAGAACTAAGGTAATGGGGGTGAGCCCGAAACACTGGTGAAAAACAAATATTGAGGTGGTGTTAATGGAGTGTAACATAGGAAAAAGCTAAGTGGTGGGGGTATAGGGAGAAGGAAAATAGGGTGTGAGAGAAACTGAGATAAGACCAAGGTGGAAACCCCAATGTGAGAGTAGAAAGAAATTCCAAAATGTGACACGGATAAAAACAGATATCAAACCACCATAAGATCAGGGAGAGAACCCGTAGAAGAGAAATTACCTGAAACTACACAGTGGAATGTGTAGTGAAGAAATGACATGTGTAGTGAACAAGGGTGGAGTTGAGGCAGAAAACATACTCCGGAGGGGGGAGTAGTGGTGAGGGCAGCCCGCAGCACTGCCAGGTATGTAAACCAATGTCACGCTGAGAGATGCCCAGCTCAGGGGAAGAGAACAACCACGTCCGAGCGACTGGCGCTCATAAGTAGGCGCTCGGCATCCCTCGTGCTGTACACTGTTGGAAAAAACAAGCACGTCAGCGTGCAGCGTCACTAATGACGCCGGACGTCAGGTGTGTGGGCGTGGTGACGACGCACAGCGATAGCGAGCTGGCAACCCCATGAGCAACCGGTCAGGGTATTGGAGGATAGCCGCGGTGTGCGTCACAGATCCCGGAAGTGGATGGGATCACCCCCCCTCAAAGGTAGTGGCCTTACTAAAAAGTAAATCCACACAGGAATAATACCAATATAGCATATACCTATACTGGCTGCATTGGATGATATGGCAACAAATAACCAAGTGGTATAACAAGATAGACAAGTGTGTTGTTTCCATCCCTAATGAACTTAAGAAGAGAATAAAATAGGTGGGACTTTATGTGAGCCGTGACCAACCAGTGCACAGGTCTCCATCCTTGATTATTAGATGAGCAAGGGGGAATTGGGACCTTATATGAAACAAGACACTTGGGTAGATTAAATTAATCAATATAATAAAAATAATTTATTGGCAACATGGAAGGGGGTAGTAGAGTGGATAACATTAATAGTAGATCAATATGTAATTAGCAGAATTAAAAGGCATGATAAGATCATAACACAATAAAATTCATAATACAATAGCATTGTTACATATAATTGATAATGAACCAGCAGTACACTCCAACGTATCTATATATTATTAACCAATATAATTTAATTGGTGATTTAAACAAATCAAACCCATAGTAGAATCATGATTATTGTGGCATAGGATCCAATAGTCAAAAGCTTGGCGCGTTTCGTGGATCGTTTCCACTCATCAGGAGCAGCTATACATTGGGGGTACCTATGATAGACAATGAGTTAATAATCAATAGTAAATGATTATAGTAGGAAGAGAGGGAACATAAGCCAGTAGTCCTAACAACTCTTACCTATAGTATGCATGAAGATAAATAGTGGTATTGGACTTGGCAGTGCTGCGGGCTGCCCTCACCACTACTCCCCCCTCCGGAGTATATTTTCTGCCTCAGCTCCACCCTTATTCACTACACATGTCATTTTTTCACTACACATTCCACTGTGTAGTTTCAGGTAATTTCTCTTCTATGGGTTCTCTCCCTGATCTTATGGTGGTTTGATATCTCTGTTTTTATCCGTGTCTCATTTCGGAATCTCTTTCTACTCTCACATTGGGGTTTCCACCTTGGTCTTATCTCAGTTTCTCTCACACCCTAATTTCCTTCTCCCTATACCCCCACCACTTAGATTTTTCCTATGTTACACCCCATTAACTGTTACCTCAGCTCCCGGGGGAATTAATTTTCACCTCCGAATGCCTCTGATATATACCTCCAATACCACTATTTATCTTCATGCATACTATAGGTAAGAGTTGTTAGGACTACTGGCTTATATTCCCTCTCTTCCTACTATAATCAATTGCCATTGATTATTAACTCATTGTCTATCATAGGTACCCCCAATGTATAGATGCTCCTGATGAGTGGAAACGATCCACGAAACGCGTCAAGTTTTTGACTATTGGATGCTATGCCACAATAATCATGATTCTACTATGGGTTTGATTTGTTTAAATCATCAATTAAATTATATTGGTTAATAATATATAGATACGTTGGAGTGTACTGCTGGTTCATTATCAATTATATGTAACAATGCTATTGTATTATGAATTTTATTGTGTTATGATCTTATCATGCCTATTAATTCTGCTAATTACATATTGATCTACTATTAATGTTATCCACTCTACTACCCCCTTTCATGTTGCCAATAAATTATTTTTATTATATTGATTGATTTAATCTACCCAAGTGTCTTGTTTCATATAAAGTCCCAATTCCCCCTTCCTCATCTAATAATCAGGGATGGAGACCTGTGCACTGGTTGGTCACGGCTCACATAAAGTCCCACCTATTTTATTATCTTCTTAAGTTGATTAGGGATGGAAACAACACACTTGTCTATCTTGTTATACCACTTGGTTATTTGTTGCTATATCATGCAGTGCAGCCAGTATAGGTATATGCTATATTGGTATTATTCCTGTGTTGATTTACTTTTTAGTAAGGCCACTACCTTTAAGGGGGGGTGATCCCATCCACTTCCAGGAGCTGCAATGCACACTGCGGCTATCCTCCAATCCCCTGACTGGTTGGTCATGGGGTTGCCGGCTCGCTATCGCTGTGCGTCGACGCCACGCCCACACGCCTGACATCCGGCGTCATTAGTGACGCCGCACGCTGACGTGCTTGTTTTTTCCAACGGCGTACAGCACGAGGGATGCCGGGCGCCTACTTATGAGTGCCAGTTGCTCAGACATGGTTGCTCTCTTCCCCTGAGCTGCGCATCTCTCAGCATGACGTTGGTTTACATACTTGGCAGTGCTGCGGGCTGCCCTCACCACTACTCCCCCCTCCGGAGTATGTTTTCTGCCTCAACTCCACCCTTGTTCACTACACATGTCATTTCTTCACTAAACATTCCACTGTGTAGTTTCAGGTAATTTCTCTTCTACGGGTTCTCTCCCTGATCTTATGGTGGTTTGATATCTCTGTTTTTATCCGTGTCACATTTTGGAATCTCTTTCTACTCTCACATTGGGGTTTCCACCTTGGTCTTATCTCAGTTTCTCTCACACCCTAATTTCCTTCTCCCTATACCCCCACCACTTAGCTTTTTCCTATGTTACACCCCATTAACACCACCTCAATATTTGTTTTTCACCAGTTTTTCGGGCTCACCCCCATTACCTTAGTTCTGGTAAGGTGACCCCCTTCCAATATGTGCTATCCATTTTTCTGGACCTGGCCTGCATACCAGTCTTGTATATTACCTCAGCTCCCGGGGGGATGAATTTTCACCTCCGAATGCCTCCGATATATACCTCCAATACCACTATTCATCTTCATGCATACTATAGGTAAGAGTTGTTAGGACTACTGGCTTATGTTCCCTCTCTTCCTACTATAATCAATTACCATTGATTATTAACTCATTGTCTATCATAGGTACCCCCAATGTATAGTTGCTCCTGATGAGTGGAAACGATCCACGAAATGCGTCAAGCTTTTGACTATTGGATGCTATGCCACAATAATCATGATTCTACTATGGGTTTGATTTGTTTAAATCATCAATTAAATTATATTGGTTAATAATATATAGATACGTTGGAGTGTACTGCTGGTTCATTATCAATTATATGTAACAATGCTATTGTATTATGAATTTTATTGTGTTATGATCTTATCATGCCTTTTAATTCTGCTAATTGCATATTGATCTACTATTAATGTTATCCACTCTACTACCCCCTTTCATGTTGCCAATAAATTATTTTTATTATATTGATTGATTTAATCTACCCAAGTGTCTTGTTTCATATAAAGTCCCAATTCCCCCTTCCTCATCTAATAATCAGGGATGGGAACCTGTGCACTGGATGGTCACGGCTCACATAAAGTCCCACCTATTTTATTCTCTTCTTTCATTTTGGAATAGATTGGTATCTGTACTCCTGAATTAGGTTTTGGTGCACCTGTGTTGACAAAGAGAGAAGATTCTTGCTCCTCTCCAGCCTCCGTTGCCATTGCTGAGACCATCCTTGACATCACTTCCAGTCTGCCGCTTGGTGCCAACATCTTGTCTGGTCCCCTCTGTGTGCACAGGGCGGCCATCAAGTTGGTTGGATTCCAGTCGCTGCTACATCACTTACCTTGGATTGGTGCTTCCTTTTCTTACTGGAACATATATTCAGCTTCCTGTCCATCCCACTGCTGCATGGGTGGATATATTTATTTACCAATCCCAGCCTTTTTATCGCACCAGGAGCTGTAATACACATTGTGATGTGAAGCCTTGGTGAAACCAGGAACTATCATGTATGCGTCCAAGTGCTTGTCATTTATTTTCTTGATTGCACTGAGTTGCTGTTACTATCACTGATTTTACTAAATAAAACAATTTTAATCTCTTTGTATTTAAGTTGGATCATCCCTGTATGCACAATTAACTATACAACTCCAAAAAGTTTCCTGGTCCTGGTTGGGTCTGTCACATTTCTCCCCCATGTAAAGAAGACTAACCAGGTCCCAGACCTCCACCTGGTCTGGACATGGATTCGTCGGCCAGAGTGAACCCACATAGTCCGATCATCTCTTTTTCCTGGTCCTTGACCTGCTGCTGTGAAGGGTGAATGGCTTTCTCCCCTCCCTGCATCTCTGCCTGCCGCTGAGGAGTGAGGACAGTTTCCTCTCTGTACCTCAGACTACCACTGTGGTGGGAGGACGACCACCTTCTCTCCTGGTCTTTGAACTGCTGCTGGGGAGATGAGCCCATTGCTCCATATCCTGGACTCCCACTGTGGAGCGAGGATGACTTCCTTCACTCCTGAGTCCCTACACTACTGTTGGGGAGGGAGGATGACCACCTCCTCTCCTGGCCTGTGGATCTGCCACTGGGGAGAGAGGATGACCACCTCCTCTCCCAGACTGTGGATCTGCTGCTGGGGAGGGAGGATGAACACCTCCTCTCCCTGGTACTGGGTCTGCCAGGGAAGAAGAACCACCACCTTCTCACCCTGGGCCTCTGGAACTGCTGCGGGTGTGGGGCAGAAGTTTGCAGCACTCTGTCTTGATGCCAGCTCCTCTGCTGGAGGCTCACTGGGTTATTCCTTCTCAGCAGAAAAGTCTATTAAATCCCCAGTCTTTGGAATTGCTGAAAATCCAGGGCATGGGATGGCAGTTCCAGCGCTTCGGCGGGTGACTCTTAATCCATAACATCCATGGGTGCCAGGGCATACTGTTAAGCTTTGACGAACTGTTCTTTATATGCTTGTTCCAGTTCACACTCTTGCTGTATTAAAATATATTCAAAGTATCTAAAGATAGTAGATAGTACAGCGATCAGTAAACATTTATATATATATACATATATATATATATATATATATATATATATATATATATATATATATATATATATATATATATATATATATATATATATATACACCGATCAGCCGTAACATTAAAGGAGAAGTACAGTCAAAGCTCATTGTACTTATCCTGTGGATCACAGGAGTATAGTTTGTTTTGCACTCCTGTCACCCTTTTTCAGAAAACAGCGGGCTGAAGCCCTCTGTTGGCTTATGTCACAGAGCTGGTCTGGGCTCGGGAAGGATTGCAACCAAATGGTTGGAATCTGCCCACATGCCTGGACTGGCACCCGGCTTTGCCTCTCAGTGAGGCGCTGAGAGGCTGAGCCGGCCACTCCCGCCCCTCTCCACAGCCCAGCGCTCCAGTGAGCATGGGGAGGGGGGACAGAGCAGAGAGTCTGTGAATGACAGTCATCAGCTCTCTGTTCATGGAGCTCTGAGAACCGAATGATTGGCTGTGTTTGATCGCTCGGTTCTCAGTGTTAGAGCCAGCAGGGGACAGATGCATCATTGGACCGATGCTGCATTCTGCTAGGTTAATATGATTCCCAAAAAAAGTGAATCCCATACTTCTCTTTAAGATTACTGACAGGTAAAGTGATTAACATTGATTATCTCGTTACAATAGCACCAGAAAGTCAGTAGAATATATTAGGTAGCAAGTAAACATGTTGTCCATGGAGTTGATCAGTTCAAAGCAGAAAAATTGGGCATCATAGTTTGTTGTGTGGCCGCAGACTGGTCATGGTGCCCATGCTGATTCCACAGCTAAAAACACCTACAATGAGCATATGAGCATCAGAGCTGAACCACTGAGCAATGGAAGAAAGTGGCCTGGCTTGATAAATCACATTTTCTTTTATTTCATGGGGAAGGCCAGAAGGCAGAGGCAGTGGCCTCTTTCAGGTGGATAATTTCCCCTAGACAAAGGAAGGAAAAACAGAAAAAAACCTGCGCTAATGAGCAAAGAAAAAAACATAGGGCTGCAGCTGCAACAAATTACCTCAAATATCGGTGAAGTGTAAATAACATATATATCAAAAAAGTGTGCGCTTGCATAAATATACCATATACATTAATTAGGTTTTAAGTTTAGATAGCAGATAAACTTCTCTAAAAAACACTATAAACCACAGTATATAAAATTGTGATAACAACAGTGCAGCGTGATTATACAACTAATTGCATGTACAATATATCTCCGTGAAGGAAAGTGCAAATAAAGAGTGTAGAATAGTTCAATCAAAAATTGCAGATAAGATATGAGTTTCCAGTTGAAATCCAAATCGCATGAAAAGTGCATTCATCAGTTCGTGGAAATCAAAATTGCAAAAGGAAATCGCAAAAAAAATTGAACAGTTCTTTTGGTGCATCACATAAAGTGAAAAGAGAAAAGTGGGAGGATTAGAGGACACTTCCAAACCACCAGTAGTTCCGAAAAAGTTGTTAAAGATGTACTCTTACCAGACGCGTTGGACCTCCTATATAGCAAGGTCATACAGGCCTGCAGATATAGCCCTCTGCGGGGACAGATGGATACACGGTGCTTGGGTCCACTCATAAGCGCCGCAAACAGTGGGAGATGTTTCCAATGCTTCAGCGTCAGGAGGGAGACTCACTCCTCACAGGATTCATAAATGGAAGGAAAAAGAGGGAAGAAAAAACTCCAATAGTGTAGTATTTATAAGGAGTTTATTGCCTCAATCGACCAATGGTCATATACAAAATTCAAAAGTAAAAAACTTTTTAAAAACCGGCATGAATAAAAAGCTAAACGCTCGTGGGGGTACGTGATGGCAAGCACTGTGTAGCCACGCCCTACATGTTTCGTCATACGTGACGTCTTCAACGGGGCACGGGAGACGCAATGAACCATCACCTTTTATAAAAAACAATCGCAACCAAGCCTCGTTTTCGCAATGACCAATCTCACAACTGGGCATGCGCAGAGGGATACCAAGCCTCGATATGGCAATCGTTGTGAACCGCATACGGAGGCGGATCGTAAATGTAAACAGGAAATACTCAGATGTGTAACCACGGAAGTTAAATTAAAAATAAGAACATTAGAGCTCAAAGAAAATTAATAATATATAATATCAACATATAACCCTTTTACATAAGATGGAACTCATACTGGATTTTAACTTAGTTTTTACTGCGCGTCCCCATGCTGATAAGGAGGCTGCAGCATATAGCGTATACAGTATATAAAGGGATTCGACTCCGTAATATTATGCTGTACTGCTACAGCAGGTGAAATAGTCGTAATATAAAAACTCTTGAAATATTGACATTAGTGAGTACTTACAAGGGCAAACAGATAATGAATTCAGAGGGCACATTAAGATGTAATATATTTGTATCTAAGGATAGACAACCATATCCACCCCAGATATCCCCCTTTACAATCATTGCCCAGAAAAATGAAGAAAATATATATATACCAAACACAAAGCCTACAGAACAATCATCATTTTTAAAGGTATAATTTTATCTTTTAATGTCCCTACTTTTTATTTATTTTATTGCTATTCATTTTATTTTGTTCCTTATAAATTTTATTAGACGCTCTTTCTTAGAGGAAGTTGTTCCACCTCCTCTAGACCAGTGTTTCTCAACTCCAGTCCTCAAGGCACCCCAACAGGTCATGTTTTCAGCCTTACCATTATTTTGCACAGGTGATTTGATCAGTTTCACTGCCTTAGTAATTACCACAGCTGTTCCATCTGAGGGAAATCCTGAAAACATGACCTGTTGGTGCGCCTTGAGGACTGGAGTTGAGAAACACTGCTCTAGACGTTCTCTAAGAAAGAACGTCTAGAGGAGGTGGAACAACTTGACAGAGAATCCTTACTTACAGATCAAACCATGATAGGGACAACCACGAATAGGGACTTTACTTGCCCCTTCATAACTCGTTATTCTTGTCAACATTCTTCGATCAGAAAATTGATACACAAACATTGGCATATTGTAAAAAACGACAGTATATTAGGCCCTTTACTCCCTGAAAAACCTCAGATAGTTTTTAAAGGGGTGCCGTCAATTCGAACATTTGTGGCTCCTAGTGTTTGCGACCCTCCGATAAAAAAACCTAAAAAAATAAAATGTTTTTCCAGAACCTGGTAGGGTATTATCGGTGCAGAAAATGTGTGGTTTGCACTACTAATGCTATCAAGGATCGTAAGGTGGTCTGTTTTAACTCCACCGGTACCTCACAAACTTTTCCAATCAAGTAATTTATTACTTGCTTTACTACTCATGTAGTGAATCTTTTAACCTGTCCGTGTGGGTTCCAATACGTGGGACACACAGTGCGCCCCCTTCAGGTCAGGTTAAACGAGCACATTGGAAATATTCGGAGAGGCTTTATAGGCCATCCAGTATCTAAGCATTACGTAGATGTACACGGGCGAGACCCTACGGGCACTAAATTTATTGGTATTGATAGACTTAAGCTACCATGGAGGGGTGGACCCAAAAGACGAGCCATATCCAAGCTAGAAATGGAATGGATATATAAAATCAGATGCCTTAAACCTCAAGGGCTCAATGTTGATATCGAAATCAATGCGTTTATTGATAATGCATGATCACAATTTAAAGTAAAAAGTTTCTAAATAAAATTTATAAGGAACAAAATAAAATGAATAGCAATAAAATAAATAAAAAGTAGGGTCATTAAAAGATAAAATTATACCTTTAAAAATGATGATTGTTCTGTAGGCTTTGTGTTTGGTATATATATATATATATTTTCTTCATTTTTCTGGGCAATGATTGTAAAGGGGGATATCTGGGCTGGATATGGTTGTCTATCCTTAGATACAAATATATTACATCTTAATGTGCCCTCTGAATTCATTATCTGTTTGCCCTTGTAAGTACTCACTATTGTCAATATTTCAAGAGTTTTTATATTACGACTATTTCACCTGCTGTAGCAGTACAGCATAGTATTACGGAGTCGAATCGCTTTATATACTGTATACGCTATATGCTGCAGCCTCCTTATCAGCATGGGGACGCGCAGTAAAAACCCAGTATGAGTTTCATCTTATATAAAAGGGTTATATATTGATATTATATATTATTAATTTTCATTGAGCTCTAATGTTCTTATTTTTAATTTAACATCCGTGGTTACACATCTGAGTATTTCCTGGTTACATTTACGATCCGCCTCCGTATGCGGTTCACAACGATTGCCATATCGAGGCTTGGTATCCCTCTGCGCATGCCCAGTTGTGAGATTGGTCATTGCGAAAACGAGGCTTGGTTGCGATTGTTTTTTATAAAAGGTGTTGGTTCATTGCGTCGCCCGTGACCCGTTGAAGACGTCACGTATGACGAAACATGTAGGGCGTGGCTACGCAGTGCTTGCCATCACATACCCCATGTAATTTGCACGGGCGTTTAGCTTTTTATTCATGCCGGCTTTTAAAACGTTTTTTACTTTTGAATTTTGTATATGACCATTGGTCGATTGAGGCAATAAACTCCTTATAAATACTACACTATTGGAGTTTTTTCTTCCCTCTTTTTCCTTCCATTTACGGATCCTGTGAGGAGTGAGTCTCCCTCCTGACACTGAAGCATTGGAAACATCTCCCACTGTGCGCGGCGCTTATGAGTGGACCCAAGCACCGGTATCTATCTGTCCCCGCAGAGGGCTATATCTGCAGGCTTGTATGACCTTGCTATATAGGAGGTCCAACGCGTCCGGTAAGAGTACATCTTTCACAACTTTTTCGGAACTACTGGTGGTTTGGAAGTGTCCTCTAATCCTCCCACTTTTCTCTTTCCACTTTTTGTGATGCACCAAAAGAACTGTTCAATTTTTTTTTGCGATTTTGATTTCCACGAACTGATGAATGCACTTTTCATGCGGTTTGGATTTCAACTGGAAACTCATATCTTATCTGCAATTTTTGATTGAACTATTCTACACTCTTTATTTGCACTTTCCTTCACGGAGATATATTGTACATGCAATTAGTTGTATAATTACGCTGCACTGTTGTTATCACAATTTTATATACTGTGGTTTATAGTGTTTTTTAGAGAAGTTTATCCGCTATCTAAACTTAAAACCTAATTTATATATATGGTATATTTATGCAAGCGCACTTTTTTTTTGATATATAGGATAATTTCCCCTGTCACACTGTAAAAATTGTTCAAGAATAGTTTGAGGAACAAAACAACAAGTTTGAGGTGCTGGCTTGGCCTTCAAATTCTCCAGATCTCAGTCCAATAAAGCATTTGTGGGTTGTGCTGGAAAAATAGGTCCAATCCATGGAGGCCCCACCTCACAACTTAGAAGACTTAAAGAATCTGCTACTGACGGATTTGTGCCAGATACCACAGCATACCTTCAGAAGTGTAGTGGCATTCATGCCGCGATGGGTCAGGGCTGTTTTGGTGACAAAAATCAATATTAGGTGAGTCATCATAATGTTTTTGCTGATCAGTGTGTATTTGATAAAATACTGGAAGCAGAGTTCCTTTGCAGTCCTGCAAATGATTACTGTACTCATCCTTGTGATTGATAACTAAAGCTTTAAGAGGGGGGGAAGATCAGGTCTGTGTGTTAGGAAGTCTATTGGTGCTGAGGAAAATGTTATGTTGTGCAAAGTATCTTAAAGTCAGGGGAGGACTAAGTCGACCCCATGGGCCAAAACTAATAAAATATACTGGGCTGGTGGCCCTAAATAGAGGTGCTTCATCATTTATACATAATTTAGAGCAGGAGTAGTCAGTGACACATGGTGGACATTATATAGATAACTGCTCCCCATTCAGACCTGCAATCCCATCTTCTGACAGAAGGAAATTTTATAGCGAATTCCTTCGAAGACATTCTGACATGTCCTATGACTGAATGCCACTCTTGGCAAAGGAAGCCAATGCTGGAAGATGCAAAAAATGTGTCACAATAAACCATGTTCTTTAGGAACACCCACATTCCCCTTGCCCACGGATCTATTATAAGGTACCATGGCACCCTTTGAATGGTGCATCTTCTTATGCTCACAAAAATATCATGAACTGTCTAGTGCGTTGTGATTCCCCATCTTTCTCTGAAGACACTGTTTGCCCTCACAATTCCACCTATTATACATCTTGGAAGCAGTCTGGCCACATTAAATCAGATAACATGCTTCTCGGCAGTTCATTAGGATAGTGAAATATCTGGGAAAACATTCTGAGTATTGTTTTCTCAATACGAATAATATCGGCCTGCTGTTGCTTTCTTTCCTGTTGCCATTTCCTGCTTTGAGACCTGGATCCAGTTTCCCACATGCTTTACTGGCTCTCGAGGGGAACTAGGACATATCCTGCCTCCTAAAATATTTCCATTCTTATTTCCTCTCTGACCTTATAACTAACCGCAAAGCAATAGTTCCTGCGTACATTGCACCTGCACACCTCCATGGCTATTCATTAGTTTGCAGTCCTGAAATTTGGAAGTAATGTCATCCATTTCATGTGGATGTGCATAAAATGGACTGCATTGGATCTGATTCATGTCTGATGTCATTATGCCAATTATAACACTTTGAAAATGATGTAGTGTTTTTCCTGTAGGAATAGTCCCTGGGAGATAGCTCAGACATGCATATGGATAAAATGGAATCTGCTTTCTCTCCCAGGCATGTGGTTTTTCAGTTTCTTCCATAGACTATTTCCACACCTGCATCCTTTTTTGCCTCAGGAAATTCAACAAACATTTGATACCCTAAAGCATTAAATATGTATACTTTATTTAACAATCCCCTATGAGAATCCATATTGCTGTAATTATTTAAAGTCATCACTAGGGCCTCTTGAAATCTGGAACTCAGAAATAGTTATATATGGACTCATATCCATCTGGTTGAAAAGGTGAAATGGAACTGGCAGTAATAACTTTTTTGTTTTATCCTATGCTGCTGCTAAAAGGACATCACATGCTCCCAGTGATACCATCTTGCTTTGCTTGAGGTGGTTGGGTGTCAAAATGTAAATGACTGTATCTACTGAGCTGTCCACCTCACTAGTACTGAACAATGGTATGCTCTGTTTGGTCAAACTACTCAGCTGATCCACAGAACCAGGTCAAGTTTTGAATGTAATGAGAAAATCCAGCTGTGGGTTTCAATAAAATTTACTAGTCAAGCTGCAGATAAGGGACATTACAGTAAGGTCTTGTAAGAGACTGGACCAGGGGCTAGTAATCTCTTACATTTCAGTGATAGGTTCACTTTGTACACCTCATCCAACTCCTCCAAATTTCAAGTGGAGAGTTTGTATGCAATCTATGTAATGTGTAGGTTCAGACTCCACTTGACATCCTTAAATCTGTTTGGGGCCTCCAGTTGCCAAAGAGACAATGCCTTGTAATTTGTAGATATTTTGGATTCCTGAAAAAACTGACACTTGTAATTCCAGTGCAATGGCACAGGAAATGCTTGGGTTCCCTACTAAAAATAGATTGCTCGCCACTGGAGTAAATTAGCCCACATTTTTAGTATTAAAAGATTTTCCAAGAGAATATATGCTCCTCCTAATAATATGATCTGTGTTTTCATTTGTAATAGCAAAGATATGGAGGCAATTACAAGTCACTGAAGCTTATATTTTTTCCACTGGCCAGCCTGGCCTAATAGGTGTCTGCATGCAGTTATTATGTAACTTTCCTTTGTCTTTCCGTCACCTGTTATAGTCTCGAGACTTACTAGAAGTATATAACGACATGTTCCAGAGGCATAACTAGAACCTTCATGGCCCCGGTGCAAGAAACCATAAAGGACCCCCCCCCGACTGCAAGTGCAACCTTTGTGACCCTGGTAGTTTGGCCACTGGTGTCAGTGTTTTTTTTATTTTTGTTATTTCGTTATTAATTTATTTTTTACCAGTTTTTTTTTAAACTTTTCATTTCATTTTTTGTTATATTTTACCATTTTTTCTGAGGCCCATTTGGGGGCTTTGGTGAAATATCAGGGGTCTAAAGAAACTTCTGATGTTTCACCTTTGAGACAGAGAAAGGAGATTGAGCACATAGCCCTCAATCTCCATCTCTGCAGCCTCAGCAGCACAGAATGAATGGAACAGGAATAGCTCTGTACGGAGCTTCCTGTTCATTCACAAACTGAAACATAGTAAACACAGTTTACTATGCCTCAGTTACAAATGAACAGAGCCAGTGATTGGTATGGATCACTTACTCTGATTCATTAGGACAAGGAAGGGGCTGGTAAATGACACATTTACCGACCCCTTCCCTGCTCTCCATCCTGAAAGTATCCCCCGCAGCAGAAGAGGGGAGGAGAGAACCCGGCAGCGATGCAGGGGATGCTTTCAGGATGGAGAGCTGGGAAGGGGCCTTTCTTGTCCTAAAGAATAGATCTGCGGGATGAGGGGGGCAGGAGAGAGCACAGTAGCCTGATCACAGCAGGAGATGGATAGGAGGGGTGGCGGGGCAGTATGTAGAGGAATTAATGCCCTCCATTTTGGAAAATGGAGGGGGTAGGTTCTTCTACTGTATACGCCACCCCTCCTATCCAGGTGTATGTAAGCATGGAGCTGGGTTAAAATTGCGACCCCTGTGACACCTGTACATATGCCCTGTCATATTCGATTAAAGAAAATTTGCCATCTTTTTCTGAAAAAACAATTGCAACAATTAGCTTTATGAGTTGATAATTCAGGTTGAAAATCAATAATTGCCACCTCATGCCTCAAGCAATGTTTGTTGTCATTTAGCCCCAAACCTCATGTACTAACCTCTCTTATTACAGCTATGGGGACAGCTGGAAAAGTAATGAAATGTCTTTAACGTTACAAATCTAGTTGAATGTGACCAACTACTACTAAGTAAGGAGACTAAGCAAGACTCAGTTCTTTCTTCTTGCTGAGGTAGACCACCACAAGTTTACTTATAAAAGAAGGTCATCCCTTTAAAAGGAGCCCATCTATACTTAGCTTTCCAGGGGCCCATGTCTTTACATGCCTCCACTTCACTGCTCCCTGACCACTGCAGGTATTTATCACTTCCTGGTATGTGAATACCTGCTCCTACCACTGCAAGCAGTACTTCTTGCGTGCTTGTACATCACTACAGGATGTATATGCCTGTGGGAGGAACCACTGCAGTTGAGAAGAGCAGCAACTATTTGATCCAACCAAAAGGGTCAAATGCCTGCAGGGACCAGCAAGCAGTAAAGTAACTGCCATCACTAAGGTAGCTTCTTTTAGCATACTAATGGGCTGCCTATCTGATAGACTTTTCAAAAGTCAACTGTAGAAATGTACATGGCAGGTTGACAGTGCTGCTGCTAATTGTGAGGCAGTGGAGGGAAGGGACATTACTAGCAGGACCTCCTGATGGGAACTTTGCATTGATTGATTTAAAAACTATTTGCTTTAGAAAACTGTACACAGTGAAGCATGATGGCAAGCAAATTGAAAAATAGATTTTGCATTCTCTTTATTGGCTTGAGAAAGGGTGTAAATCTGAAAATGTTGCTCACAACATTTCTACTTGGTTTGGACTTTGAATAAAGGTTTCATGTTGGTGCTTCAAAACTCTTGTTCCTATTTTGTGATATACAGTAAATATACAGTATCTCACAAAAGTGAGTACACCCCTCAAATTTGTGTAAATATTTTATTATATCTTTTCATGTGACAACACTGAAGAAATGACACTTTGCTACAATGTAATGTAGTGAGTGTACAGCTTGTATAACAGTGTAAATTTGCTGTCCCCTCAAAATAAGTCAACACACAGCCATTAATGTCTAAACCGCTGACAACAAGAGTGAGTACACCCCTAAGTGAAAATGTCCAAATTGGGCCCAATTAGTCATTTTCCCTCCCCGGTGTCATGTGACTCAATAGTGTTACAAGGTCTCAGATGTGAATGGTGAGCAGGTGTGTTAAATTTGGTGTTATTGTTCTCACTCTCTCATACTGGTCACTGGAAGTTCAACATGGCACCTCATGGTAAAGATTTCTCTGAGGATCTTAAAAAAAGAATTGTTGCTCTACATAAAGATGGCCTAGGCTATAAGAAGACTGCCAAGACCCTGAAACTGAGCTGCAGCACGGTGGCCAAGACCATACAGCGATTTAACAGGACAGGTTCCACTCAGAACAGGCCTCGCCATGGTCGACCAAAAAAGTTGTGTGCACATGCTCAGCATCATATCCAGAGGTTGTCTTTGGGAAATAGAGGTATGAGTGCTGCCAGCATTGCTGCAGAGGTTGAAGGGGTGGGGGGTCAGCCTGTCAGTGCTCAGACCATAAGCCGCACACTGCATCAAATTGGTCTGCGTGGCTGTCATTCCAGAAGGAAGCCTCTTCTAAAGATGATGCACAAGAAGGCCCACAAACAGTTTGCTGATGACAAGCAGACTAAGGACATGGATTACTGGAACCATGTCCTGTGGTCTGATGAGACCAAGATAAACTTATTTGGTTCAGATCGTGTCAAGTGTGTGTGGCAGCAACCTGGTGAGGAGTACAAAGGCAAGCGTGTCTTGCCTACAGTCAAACATGGTGCTGGGAGTGTCATGGTCTGGGGCTGCATGAGTGCTGCCGGCACTGGGGAGATACAGTTTATTGAGGGAACCATCAATGCCAACATGTACTGTGACACACTGAAGCAGAGCATGACCCCCTTTCTTCGGAGACTGGGCCGCAGGGCAGTATTCCAACATGATAACGACCCCAAACACACCTCCAAGACGACCACTGACTTGCTAAAGAAGCTGAGGGTAAAGGTGATGGACTGGCCAAGCATGTCTTCAGACCTAAACCTTATTGAGCATCTGTGGGTCATCCTCAAACGGAAGGTAGAGGAGCGCAGGGTCTCTAACATCCACCAGCTCCGTCATGGAGGAGGGGAAGAGGACTCCGGTGGCAACCAAATTTGGACATTTTCACTTAGGGTGTACTCACTTTTGTTGCCAGCAGTTTAAGCATTAATGGCTGTGTGTTGAGTAGGGATGAGCCAAACACCCCCCCCGGTTCGGTTCGCACCAGAACCTGCGAACGGACCGAAAATTTGCACGAACGTTAGAACCCCATTGACGTCTATGGGACTCGAACGTTCGAAATCAAAAGTGCTCATTTTAAAGGCTAATTTGCATGGTATTGTCCTAAAAAGGGTTTGGGGACCTGGGTCCTGCCCCAGGGGACATGTATCAATGCAAAAAAAACTTTTAAAAACGTCCCTTTTTTCGGGAGCAGTGATTTTAATGATGCTTAAAGTAAAAAAAAAAAAAGTAAAATATTTCTTTAAATATCGTACCTGGGGGGTGTCTATAGTATGCCTGTAAAGTGGCACGTGTTTCCCGTGCTTAGAACAGTCCCTGCACAAAATGTCATTTTTAAAGGAAAAAAAATCATTTAAAACTGCTTGCGGCTTTAATGTAATGTCGGGTCCTGGCAATATGGATGAAAATCAGTGAGACAAACGGCATGGGTACCCCCCCGGTCCATTACCAGGCCCTTTGGGTCTTGTATGGATATTAAGGGGAACCCCGCACCCAAATTAAAAAAGGAAAGGTGTGGGGCCCCCAGGCCCTATATACTCTAAACAGCAGTATACAGGCGGTGAAAACAAGACAGGGACTGTAGGTTTGTTGTTAAGTAGAATCTGTTTGTAATTGTGAATGGTACATTTTTAACGTGTTTGGCTCCAGCCAAAAAATCTATTTTAAGCTTTTTGGAAAACATAGGGAAGGGTTATCACCCCTGTGACATTTGTTTTGCTGTCTGTGCTCCTCTTCAGAAGATTTCACCTCACTTTTTGTCCCAATGACAAATGTTTTTTGAAAATTTGGGTTTTTTTGTGAAACAAGGTTTGGTGATAAAGCATCAGTGGAAAGGAGAAAAGTTTTTCCCATATTAACTCTGACTTTTCGACCGGACTGGTCCGACGAACGCCGACGGACCAAATCCGGCGGACAATCCGATCATGTGTGGGCTCCACCGGACCTTTAGCGGACTTTTCCAGTCGCAAATCTGACGGACTTTAGATTTGGAACTTGCTTCAAATCTTTACGTCGTAACTCCGCTGGACCCAGAAATCCACTCATCTGTATGCTAGTCCGACGGACAAAAACCGACGCTAGGGCAGCTATTGGCTACTGGCTATCAACTTCCTTATTTTAGTCCGGTGTACGTCATCACGTACGAATCCGTCAGACTTTTGTGTGATCATATGTAGTTAAGTCCATTCATTAGAAAGTCCGCCGCAAGTCTGCCAAAAGTCCGTCGAAGGTCTGTCGAAAGTCTGTCGGACGGGCTGTCGAACTTTTGTAGCCGAAAAGTCCGACCGTATGTACGCGGCATTACAGGAGAGAATTTCCCTTCCTAGGGGTAGATTTCATCTCACTTCCTGTTGTCTCCTTCCGTTTGCAAATAGAAGTCATTTGTAAGTTGGATGTTTGAAAGTAGGGGCCTGCCCTATATACTCATTACGGTACATGCCCCTGTTGAACAGTGGCAGAAAAATTGGGCCTTTGGTGGTGGTGGTGCCACAACACTTTAAGTCCTCACAGATACTCTTGGTGGGCGCAGAAATGGGCCCTCCTGTGAAATATTAGATCAAGAATTCTAATTACATGTCCCTGTTGAACAGGGGCTGAAAAATTGGGCCTTAGGCACTGGTGCTGGTGCCACAACACTGGAACCCCTCACAGATACTCTAGTTGGAGCGCAGGAACTAGCCCTGCTGCAAAGAATTGCATCAAAAATTGTAATTACACGCCCCTGTTAAACAGGGGCTGAAAAATTGGGCCTTAGGCACTGGTGCTGGTGCCACAACACTGCAACCCCTCACATATACTCTAGTTGGAGCGCAGGAACTAGCCCTGCTGCAAATAATTGCATCAAAAATTGTAATTACACGTCCCTGTTAAACAGGGGCTGAAAAATTGGGCCTTAGGCACTGGTGCTGGTGCCACAACACTGCAACCCCTCACAGATACTCTAGTTGGAGTGCAGGAACTAACCCTGCTGCAAAGAATTGCATCAAAAATTATAATTACATGCCCCTGTTAAACAGGGGCTGAAAAATTGGGCCTTAGACACTAGGGCTGGTTCCACAACACTGCAACCCCTCACAGATACTCTAGTTGGAGCGCAGGAACTAGCCCTGCTGCAAAGAAATGCATGAAAAATTGTAATTACATGCCCCTGTTAAACAGGGGCTGAAAAATTGGGCCTTAGGCACTGGTGCTGGTGCCACAACACTGCAACCCCTCACAGATATGCTAGTTGGAGCGCAGGAACTAGCCCTGCTGCAAATAATTGCATCAAAAATTGTAATTACATGTCCCTGTTAAACAGGGGCTGAAAAATTGGGCCTTAGGCACTGGTGGCGGGACTGGCGGCGCCCAGAACCAAAAATGTTCTTACAAGCTATCATCATGATCATTGAGGAGGAAGAGTATAAATACTCAGTATAACAGGATAGTCACTCAGCATCAGCATAGGCAGTCTTTGAAGGGATCTAACATTTAAAAAAAAATTTATTCGGTTACATCAGAATCAGGTGCTTGGTAGCTGGTGGGGATCCAAGACTGATTCATTTTTATGAAGGTCAGTCGATCGACCGAGTCGGTGGACAGACGCACCCTGTGATCAGTTACAAAGCCTCCAGCAGCACTGAATGTGCGTTCCGAAAGAATGCTGGATGCAGGACAGGCCAGTAGCTCAATTGCATACTGTGCAAGCTCTGGCCAGTGATCCATCCTCAAGACCCAGTAACCCAGAGGATTTTCGGTGGGAAAGGTGTCCAAGTCAGATCTTGCCTCTAGGTATTCCTGCACCATGTAAAACAGACGCTGGGTGGTTGCTGGAACTGATCATACCTTGGGGCTGCGGACTAAAAAATTGTCTGAACGCATCGGTCAGACGGCCACCTTCTCCACCGCTCCTTCTTTTGCCCCGTACACACGGTCGGACTTTGTTCGGACATTCCGACAACAAAATCCTAGGATTTTTTCAGACGGATGTTGGCTCAAACTTGTTTTGCCTACACACGGTCACACAAAGTTGTCGGAATTTCCGATCGCCAAGAACGCGGTGACGTACACCACGTACGACGAGACTAGAAAAGGCCGGTTCAGAACCAAGCGCGGCACCCTTTGGGCTCCTTTTGCTAATCTCGTGTTAGTAAAAGTTTGGTGAGAGACGATTCGCGCTTTTTCGTGGCTTTCAGATCGTTTTCTGACGTTCAGTTTGTGCTTGTGGGTTTGTATCTGCTCTTCAGTGCGTGCAGTCAGTTCGTATCGGAGTTTTCTGTGTGATCTTGCTTGCTCGTTGCTGTTTTTCAGGTCGCTCTTCACAGGCCTTGCTGTTCTTCAGTGCGTTCTGTTACTTCGTTCTGAGCAGCCAACTGTTTTCTAGCCATGTTTCGTATGCGTACTCCTCGTAGAGTTCGTGCTGTGCGGGGGCTTGGTGTTGGGGTCCTGACCTTGACACAAGTCCAGTCCATGAACAGGGTGGGGAGGAGTTCATGGACCAAGAATTGGTTGCTTCAGCGTGACCAGTTCTGTCACATGCCTTTGCTCCGTGAGATCCGTGAGAATAATCCTGATGATTTCAGGAACTTTCTCAGGATGACGGACCCCGTGTTTCACCGTTTGTTGGCTTCGCTGACCCCCTATATTAGCAGGCAGGATACCTGCATGAGGCAAGCCATCACTCCGGAGCAGAGGTTGGTCGCTACCTTGCGGTATTTGGCCACAGGGAGAAGTCTGCAGGACTTGAAGTTCTCGACAGGCATCTCCCCCCAGGCTCTGGGGATCATTATCCCAGAGACCTGTTCTGCCATCGTACAGGTCCTGCAGAAGGAGTATATGAAGGTAAGATTTTTATCCTTTTATATCACATTTTATTGTATTGAATGTTTGATAATATATTGTATTTCTTTCCTCATTCCCTAATTACCATGATTGTAATATGCTGTGAATGTCCCCTTTGTTCTCATGCATGCTGAATTTTTATATAATTATTATTTTAGGTCCTTCATACATATTTGCCCTTCAATAACCTCCCCAGCATGGTGTCTCCTGGCCTATATTCACCTCATGTAGTCACTTAACAATGTATTTTATCTGCTCCATAGTAGTGCTTTACCCCAAACACCCCCTAAAATGTTTGGAAATGTTATTTTTTATTTAAATTCAGGCAGAGGGCCAGAGGCTTTTTTTTTGTGGTGTCCCCAAATTTTTGGTAACCCTCCCTCCCCCAACTGCTAAGTCAGCTGATCCCAATTCTCTATCCTCAATCATCTATCTGCTGACTTTGCCAAACCCATACACACTATACCCACCTCTTTAGTGCTCAGATTTATGGATGAATTCCCCAAAGCATGTAGTGCAAGGGCCTGCCTGTATACTTTCCAATGGTACTGTTTAAAGTTTTTGTATCCTATTATGATCTTGATAGGTAATAGCAGAATGTCCAAATGTGCTCAAATGTGTACAGTGTGTATTTATATCTTTGTATTATGACACTTCGTACCTGTCCAGTGGGCTGCCAATAGTGTAACTAAGGAGGGGCTGTTACAAGTAATACCCTGTATTTAGGCATTCATCTCTCAATGACGTGAAGAGGGTTACCTGTCCAAGAGTTCCCCCCCCTATAATTTTAGAAATGGCCCATGAGAGGGGGGGAGGGGGAATATGATAGGTGTACCTTATACTTTGTTGTTGTAAAATTCCCCTTAATAAATGCTATCTGGAGGTTGACCCATAATGTTTGTGTCTAATCTGCTTGCCATGTTTCTGTGAAAAAATAGTAATGTTTATTGTTTTTTCCTCAACAGTTTCCTTCCACGCCACAGGAATGGCAGACTGTGGCCTCCCACTTTGCCCAGCGGTGGGACTTTCCTAACTGCGGAGGGGCAATTGATGGGAAACATGTCCACATCGTCCCACCACCCAACTCGGGGTCGTACTATTATAATTACAAGGGGTTTAATAGTATAGTGATGTTGGCGGTGGTGTCGGCTAATTACGACTTCTTGTATGTGGACGTGGGGAAGAATGGCCGGATGTCCGATGGTGGAGTGATCGCCCAGACGGAGTTCTACAGGCGTCTCCAGAATGGCAGCTTGGACTTGCCACCTCCCGTAGACAATGCGGAAGGACTTCCATTCGTCTTCGTTGCGGATGAATCGTTTGCGCTGGGGGACCACCTGATGCGGCCATTCCCGATGAGGACCCTCGCCCCGGAACAGAGGGTTTTTAATTACCGGATGGCCAGAGCCCGAAGAGTGGTGGAGAACACATTTGGAATCCTGGCCAGCCGGTTCCGACTATTTCTGACACCCATCCATATGGCGGAGTATAAACTGAACCATATTATACTGGCGTGCTGTGTTCTCCATAATTTTTTAAGAAAACATTCAGCCAACTATGCTGGCTCAGTTGGGCCTGAGGCCGGAATACCAAATACATCAACAATGACGGCGCTTGAAAGCGGCCGTCCTGGCTTGCCCTCCCTGACTGCCCGTGATGTCCGGTTACGATACCTGGAGTTCTTTGCGGGTAGGGGGGCTATCAATATGCCAGACAATCTGTGACACCTTTTTCAAATAAAAAACAACCAAAAGCTATTCTTGGTGGACATTTACTGCTTGTGTTTGTTTGAGCTGACCCTGACAGAAATGTGTTGAGTGCAGAAAATGTCGTGATTGGGTAACCTTATAAAGAATAGTGTTGGCTGGTACTTCCTAAATGCAAAAACACATTTCACTACAAGTGCACTTGCAACTGCACTGAACCTGCACTTGTAGTGCAAAGTGTATTTGCCCTTAGGAAATAACCCCCATTTTTGCATAAAACAGCTATTACATCACCCCAAAAGTGTTGTAGTTTTGAGACAACACATTCTTGAGTAAGGCACTTTTTTATACCTGCACAATCACATGTGCATTTACCAAAGGTTTTTAAAACAAAACAACATGTTTGTTGTATAACAATTTTTGGGGGGGGCATTATCAAAAATCGAAATATCCATTTCAGATAAAACAGGCCTGTGTAAAACCAACAAGAAAGCCAAAAAACTTGAAATTACAAAGTTCACATTAGGTCAAACCTGAAGGCTATATCAGACATCAGTATTTAGGAACTGGGTTTGATATAGCATTCAGATGGGGGGAAATCACCCCTGGAAAAGCCAAATTTGGAAGATGCACACCAATTTACAAATGTCAACATGTGCTATCTGCCATCAGGGGGGATCAAGGGACGTGTTTTGGGGGAGCAAGCCCTTCCTCAACGCTACTTTATAATTGAGTAGGGGGTTGCACCCCCAAAACGCGTCCATTGATCTCCCGTGATGGCAGATAGCACATGTTGGCACACTGTGTGCATCCTCCAAATTTGGCTTTTCTAAACATTGTAAAAATTTTAGTAAGATAAAACAGGTGATTTTGTGGGGTTTAAATTTGCCCCAAAACATCAATGATGTTATTATTTTTTTTAAAACCATCACTGATTTGTTGCTGGATGTTTTGCAATTGGAGATTACACCCCATGATCTCCCCGATGAGTATCTGGGCACTTTCAGATGTAAAGCGTTCTGGATCCCGATCACCTAAAAAGAGATAAAGAACAAAAAAAACAGGTCTCAAAAATCTGCCAACATCCATCTCTTTTACCTGAGCCTGTGGTTGCAGACACTCACCTGTTGTGGTGCCAATCTCCACCACATCTTCTTCTTCCTCCTGCTCAGCTTCTTGGGTTGGTATTTCCCCTTCTTCCAGAGGGGGGGGGTCTCTGGTCTCCTGGGATGAGGGGTGTCCTCCGAGTCTTTTCTCCCCTATGTAAAACAAAAATGGTATAATTAGCACACAGATATTTGATGACAGAACTAGAAATAGGAAACATTGCTTGGAAGTGGGGTACAATTGTCTATTTTAGCCGAGTTCCAAGATGTATATTTTTTATTGCCCTTTGTCAAGCTGCAATACTTTACCTGTTTGGTACAAGCTTCACAGATGTAGCCCCCCCATAGTATACACTGGAGCACCTGTGTGCCCCCCCTAATAAAAATGGTGTTCTTGTGTCCCACACTAGTGCTCCAGTGTCCAGATGTGAAAACAGCTGCTCAGTGTCCTCTCCTTACACACAATCTAGTTGGCATTTCATTCTAGTAACAAACCCATCTACACAAACAAATATTTGGCATCCAAGTAGGCCCAAAAAAAATGTGGGAAAATGCATATGGCCTAAACAATGGTGTTCTAGAGGCCGAAAGAAAAATGTTTGATACGAACAAATAATGGGCCCATGAACATTAAAGTTGACCTTTTTAAACGTTACAATTACTAAAAGCATATGGAGCAGAACGAACGGAATAAAGACAGAAAGAATATGAACACAGCACAACTACTTACTTTTTTGCAGCACTCTCCGGATCTTTCGGTACTGCTCTGGCTCTCTCAACTTCAGGTCTGACCACCACTTCCTGAGCTGATCTTTAGATCTTCGTACCCCGAAATTTCTCTCCAGACTCCGGACCACTTTACCAATGATTTTGGCCTTTCTGATGTTGGGGTTGGGGTAAGGTCCATATTTTCCGTCATAGTCGGACTACTTCATGATGTCTACCATCTCCAACATCTCCCCAAACGACATATTTGTGGCATTAAAACGTCTCCTTCTGGATCGGGACGTGCCTGGATCCGGGCTTTCCTCCTCCTCCTCCTCGTTGTTAGAATTATCACGCACCTGTTGTAACTCCGCCATGTGCTCTTCACCCACTGCGCCGAACGAAAAGGGGCGGGGAATAGACTAGAAAGAACGTCAGGGGCGGGCGGAGTTACACGCATGCGCAGTGTGTATAAAGTGTAACACACGTGCGTATTACGTACGATCTGTGAGCGGAGGAAGGAGCATTGGACGCACCGATCGTAAGAACTAAGGTAAGAGACAAACTTGGGCCTATACTGCTTCTAGATTGAGGCCTATATTGTAACAAGATTAGGAGAGTTTGGTCTGACATTAGGCTTTGTCTTGTGTTGTGTCTTGCAGTGAACATGGATATCTTAATGAGAGATACTGACTTCATGTCACTATTCATTGATATGCTAAGGGAGCTGCCCAGTCTGTGGGAGATTACCCACCCCCATTTCAAGAACCAAGCAAAGAGGAAGGCAGCACTGGAGCAATTGTGTGAAATTGTGAAGCAGGTGATTCCCACGGCAGACATCACTTATTTAAAGATTTTCATTGGTGGCCTGAGGAGCACATACCTAAGGGAGCGCAAGAAAGTCCTGGATTCACAGAGATCCGGAGCAGCAGATGACATCTATGTCCCCAGGATGTTGTACTACGACAGGCTACACTTTCTGGCAGGCCAGAATGAACCCAGGCCATCCCTCTCCAGTCTTCCTTCCACGCTTCCTTCCCCCCCGGCTGAGGCTTCTGACGCCCAACCTGGGCCTTCTAGGTCATATGTGGAGGAGCCCAGATTGAGCCAGGTATAGCATTCCTCTAAATATTTCTGCTTGTCCAATCAATGATGTTACCTAGATGTTAGTTGGGAGTACTAATTTAGGATTGTGATTGATGATGCAAAAACTAAAACTATGTCCCTTTTTCATACACAGGGAAGTCTCAGCCAGGAGGTGGCCGGGCCGAGCCGGCTGGCTGATATCAAGGTCCCTCCACCCCCCCTGAAAACAGAAAGTGGCAGTAGGACGAGTGCCCTAGAGGAGGCGGCTATCAGATTCTTTTGGAGGGCTACAGAGGTCCTGGGAGCACCCCACACCAGGCAGGAGAACATTGCTGCATTTATTGCCTATAAAATGCAGAGGATGGAGGAGGGCCAAAAAGCCATGTGTCAGAAAAAAAAAAACATAAAAAATATAAAACTGTCAGATGTGACAACTAATAACAATATATTCAGGGAATCCCACTAAAAAAACACAAATAAAACTTTGTGAGAAGTGTGTGTGAATATGAGCAGCAAAACTACTTCATTCTTGTCACATTATAAAGAAGAAGAGAGTGCGCTGTATTAAACCATTTTTTACATTGCAGCGTGACGAAAGTGCTGTATCCATTGCGAACGCTAAGTTTACCAGAACGAGCTGTCCCGTGTCGGAATTTCTTCTGAGCATGCGTGGCACTTTGTGCGTCGGATCAGGCCACACACGGTCGGAATTGACGCAAACGGATTTTGTTGTCGGAAAATGTTATCTCCTGCTGTCCAACTTTGCGTGTCGGAAAATCCGATGGAAAATGTCCGATGGCGCCCACACACGGTCGTAATTTCCGACAACACGCTCCGATCGGACATTGTCCATCGGAAAATCCGACCGTGTGTACGGGGCATTAGACTGACCGAAGCCTCAGCAACACGTTGTCCAGAAACAGGAGTTTGTAACCACCCAGTCTCTGGGAACGCATTGCACAGACCTTTCTGCAAGGCCTTCCAAAGATGTTTCATCCTCTGCTCCCTCTGTGATGGCAAGATAAGGTCCGCGACCTTACCCTTGTAACGTGGATCAAGGAGGGTTGCCAGCCAGTATTGTACCTTCTAGTTGATACCACGAATATGAGGATCCTTCTGCAGGCTTTGCAGGATCAGGGAGGCCATGCAGCGTAGGTTTGCTGAGGCATTCGGGGTCACTAAGGGCGACATGATCCGCAGCCACCTCCTCCCAGCCACGAACAATTCCATGTGTTTCTTGGGACTGTAAATGATCCCTTAATGACTGCTACTGATGCTGAGTGCCAGGCTCCACCTCCATACTGACACAATCCTCCTCCTCCTCGTCCTCTTCCTGTGTGATCGGCAGGCACGCAGGAACACTGTCTGGATAAAGGGGGCCTTGAGAGCTAAGGAAGACCTCCTCTTCCTGCCTCTGTTCTGCCTCGAGTGCTCTGTCCATTATTTCACGCAGCGTGTGCTCCAACAGGTGGACAAGGGGGACAGTGTCACTGATGCATGCACTGTCACTGCTCATCATCCTCGTGGCCTCCTCAAATGGTGACAGGACAGTGCATGCATGGGGAAAAAAAAACAAGCTCCCCTGACCCTGTCCTGGTGCCATAGTCGCACAGGTACTCATTGATGGCCCTCTGCTGCGTGTGCAGCCGCTGCAGCATGGCCAACGTTGAGTTCCACCTGGTGGGCATGTCACAGATTAGGCGGTTCTTTGGCAGGTTAAATTCCTTTTGGAGGTCTGCCAGCCGAGCACTGGCATTATATGACCGGCGGAAATGCACACAGACTTTCCTGGCCTTCCTCAGGACATATCTGCCCAAGAACCGCTGCACCACCAAGTTAAGGCCGTGAGCCAAACAGGGCACATGGGTCATTTGTCCCTGTCGGAGGGCGGAGAGGAGGTTGGTGCCATTGTCGCAAACCACTATTCCTGCCTTAAGTTGGCGTTGCATCAACCACCTCTGAACCTGCCCCTGCAGAGCTGACAGAACCTCTGCCCCAGTGTGGCTCCTGTCCCCCAAGCACACCAGCTCAAGCACCGCATGGCATCTTTTGGCCTGCATATTTGCGTAGCCTCTTGAACGCCTACGGAGCACCGCTGGTTCCGAGGACAAAACACAGGAAGAGGCCATGGAGGAAGAAGAAGAGGAGGGGGTGGAGGAGAGAGGTGTGTCAGAATCATTAGTAGTGGCATTTTGGAGGCATGGTGGCGGAACAACCTCCAACACTACTGCACCTTGCCCTGCATCCTTCTCAGCTGCCAGCAGTCACCCAATGCACCGTGAAATTTAGGTAACGTCCCTATCCATGCCTGCTGGACCATGAGTCAGCAGTAATATGCACCTTACCACTGACCGCCCTGTCCAGCGAGGCATGGACATTGCCTTCCACATGCTGGTAGAGAGCCGGAATTGCCTTCTGTGAGAAAAAGTGGCGTTTGGGTACCTGCCACTGAGGAACTGCACATTCCACAAACTCACGGAAGGGGGCAGAGTCTACCAACTGAAAAGGTAGCAGTTGAAGTGCTAGCAATTTTGCCAAGCTAGCATTCAACCGCTGGGCATGTGGATGGCTGGGAGCGAACTTCTTTCGGCAGTGCAGCAGCTGGGGCAGGGAAATTTGCCTGGTACAATCTGACGTCGGTGTACCGAAAGCAGATTGCCCACAAGTACTTGGCTGTGACACACCTAATTCTACACCTTCATTCCTCTCAGTGCAGGTCTCAGAGAGGACTGAAGGTATAGTGGGGTTGGAGATCTCAGCTGATGAGGAGCAAGGAGAGGTCCTCTTTGTTCTTTGGTGTGGGTCTTTTAGATACGATTGCCAACGAACTGCATGGCAGGTCAACATATGTCTGGTCAAGCATGTGGTGGCCACGCGAGATACGCTTGAGACATATGTTGCAAATAGCAGCGGTGCAATCTCACTCATCTCAAAAAAGGCCCACACCAAAGAACTTTTGGAATAACGCGCAGAGACAGCAACGCCATGCACATGCGGAGCTTTGCGGTGTGATGCAGTCAGTGTGCTGCCCTTAGGCTCGCCCCTGGAGGGCATCCTGCCTCATTGGTGATTTGTGCCTCCTCCTCCTCCTCCTCTCTCCTATCAGGCACCCACGTTGAGTCAGTGACCTCATCATCCCCTCCCTCCTCCCTCAAACCTGGCAGTATGCTGCAGCAAGGGGAGCATGACTGCCAGATTGCTGTCCTTCTTGGGCACCCCCTCTGTCCATGCTCACGTTACTGCCTTCATCTAGCTCAGTATCATCATCAGAGCCTTCTAAACGCTGGGCATCTTCCTGGAGCATGTATCCAACACTGTGGTCAAACAGTTCGTGGGACTCCTCAGGAGGACATGGTGGGGCTAGGGAAGGAGTCACTGATGCCATTGAGCTGAGGGGAGAGGCCGCGCTGGCAGCTGCTTTGCCAGACAAAGTACCCTGAGCATGGGTGAGAGAGGATGAGGAGGATGAGGACGGCTTGGTCACCCACTTGACCAAGTCTTCCGCATGTTGCGGCTCAACACGGCCAGCTGCCAAAAAAAAGGCCAGGCATGTCCCACGGCCACGTGCTGATGAGGATGCACCGTCTCCACGACCAGCACTGTTGCCTCTAGATACAGAGCCTGCTTGCCCTCTTTTATTGGCTTGTGACTGTCTGCCTCTCCTTGTTGGCCTTCCAGACATACTAATGGCCTGCAGTGAGATGTAGCTGCACTAAGCTGGGATATATACACACACATATATATATATATATATATATATATATATATATATATATATATATATATATATATATATATATATATATAGATAGATAGATCTATATGTATATATATATATATATAGATATATCTATATATATATATATATATATAGATATATCTATATATATATATATATATATAGATATATCTATATATATATATATATATATATATAGATATACAGTATATATCTATATATATATATCTATATATATATATATAGATATACATATATAGATATATCTATATATCTATATATATTTATATATATATAGCTATATATATAGATATATAGATATCTATATATATACTGATACTGCAGCTAGCAAAATCAACTGCCTGCCTGTAGTATGAGAACACCACCAACCTTCTACAGGTAGCTTTAGCTGAACACTGTGCAGAGGTCGCACTACACTAACGTGTAAATAATGTAGCTGCCTGCACTGGTGATAGGATCAGGAAAACACCACCAACCTTATACAGATAGCTTTAGCTGAACACTGTGCAGAGGACACACTACACTAACGTTAAAATAATGTAGCTACCTGCGGTAGTGATAGGATCAGAAAAACACCACCAACCTTCTACAGATAGCTTTAGCTGAACACTGTGCAGAGGACACACTACATTAACGTTAAAATAATGTAGCTGCCTGCGGTAGTGATAGGATCAGGAAAACACCACCAACCTTCTACAGGTAGCTTTAGCTGAACACTGTGCAGAGGTCGCACTACACTAACTTGTAGCTTTAGCTGAACACTGTGCAGAGGTTGCACTACACTAACTTGTAGCTTTAGCTGAACACTGTTCAGAGGACGCACTACACTAACTTGTAGCTTTAGCTGAACACTGTGCAGAGGTCGCACTACACTAACTTGTAGCTTTAGCTGAACACTGTGAGGAGGATGCACTACACTAACTTGTAGCTTTAGCTGAACACTGTGAGGAGGACGCACTACACTAACTTGTAGCTTTAGCTGAACACTGTGCACTACACTAACTTGTAGCTTTAGCTGAACACTGTTCAGAGGACACACTACACTAACTTGTAGCTTTAGCTGAACACTGTGAATAGGACGCACTACACTAACTCCTAGCTTTAGCTGAACACTGTGCACTGCACTAACTTGTAGCTTTAGCTGAACACTGTTCAGAGGATGCACTACACTAACTTGTAGCTTTAGCTGAACACTGTGAGGAGGACGCACTACACTATCTTGTAGCTTTAGCTGAACACTGTTCAGAGGGCGCACTACACTAACTTGTAGCTTTAGATGAACACTGTGAGGAGGTCGCACTACACTAACTTGTAGCTTTAGCTGAACACTGTGCAGAGGTTGCACTACACTAACTTGTAGCTTTAGCTGAACACTGTTCAGAGGACGCACTACACTAACTTGTAGCTTTAGCTGAACACTGTGCAGAGGTCGCACTACACTAACTTGTAGCTTTAGCTGAACACTGTGAGGAGGACGCACTACACTAACTTGTAGCTTTAGCTGAACACTGTGAGGAGGACGCACTACACTAACTTGTAGCTTTAGCTGAACACTGTTCAGAGGACACACTACACTAATTTGTAGCTTTAGCTGAACACTGTGAATAGGACGCACTACACTAACTCCTAGCTTTAGCTGAACACTGTGCACTGCACTAACTTGTAGCTTTAGCTGAACACTGTTCAGAGGATGCACTACACTAACTTGTAGCTTTAGCTGAACACTGTGAGGAGGACGCACTACACTATCTTGTAGCTTTAGCTGAACACTGTTCAGAGGGCGCACTACACTAACTTGTAGCTTTAGCTGAACACTGTGAGGAGGACGCACTACACTAACTTGTAGCTTTAGCTGAACACTGTGCACTACACTAACTTGTAGCTTTAGCTGAACACTGTTCAGAGGATGCACTACACTAACTTGTAGCTTTAGCTGAACACTGTGCAGAGGTCGCACTACACTAACTTGTAGCTTTAGCTGAACACTGTGAGGAGGATGCACAACACTAACTTGTAGCTTTAGCTGAACACTGTTAAGAGGACGCACTACACTAACTTGTAGCTTTAGCTGAATACTGTGCAGAGGTCGCACTACACTAACTTGTAGCTTTAGCTGAACACTGTGCAGAGGACGCACTACACTAACGTTAAAATAATGTAGCTGTCTGTGGTAGTGATAGGGATCAGGAAAACACCACCAACCTTCTACAGATAGCTTTAGCTGAACACTGTGAAGAGGACGCACTACACTAACATTAAAATAATGTAGCTGCCTGCGGTAGTTATGGGAGCAGGAAAACACCACCAACCTTCTACAGATAGCTTTAGCTGAACACTGTGCAGAGGTCGCACTACACTAACGTGTAAATAATGTAGCTGCCTGCGGTAGTGATAGGATCAGGAAAATACCACTAACCTTCTACAGGTAGCTTTAGCTGAACACTGTGCAGAGGTCGCACTACACTAACGTGTAAATAATGTTGCTGCCTGCGGTAGTGATAGGATCAGGAAAGCACCACCAACCTTCTACAGATAGCTTTAGCTGAGTCCCGCCCACATATGAAAACGGTGTTCAAACCATACATGTGAGGTATCGCCATGAACGTTGGAGCGAGAGCAATAATTTTGGCCCTAGACCTCCTCTGTAACTCAAAACATGTAACCAGTAAAAAAAATTTCAAGCGTCGCCTATGGGGATTTTTAAGTACCGAACATTGGCGCCATTCCACGAGCGTGTGCAATTTTTAAGCGTGACATGTTAGGTATCTATTTACTCGGCGTAACTTCATCTTTCACAAAATGCAAAAACATTGGGCTAACTTTACTGTTTTTTTTTTTTTAAACACAAAACAGTTTTTTCCCCCAAAAAACGCGTTCGAAAAATTCCTGCGCAAATACTGTGTGAGATAAAAAGTTGCAACAATCGCCATTGTATTCTCTAGGGTCTTTGCTAAAAAAACATATATAATGTTTGGGGGTTCTATGTAATTTTCTAGCAAAAAAATGATGATTTTTACATGTAGGAGCAAAGTATCAGAATTGGCCCGGTATTGAAGTGGTTAAAATAGTGTAGCTGCCTGCGGTAGTTATAGGATCAGGAAAACACCACCAACTTTCTACAGGTAGCTTTAGCTGAACACTGTGCAGAAGACGCACTACACTATCTTGTAAATAATGTAGCTGCCTGCGGTAGTGATAGGATCAGGAAAACACCACCAAACTTCTACAGGTAGCTTTAGCTGAACACTGTGCAGAGGTCGCACTACACTAACTTGTAGCTTTAGCTGAACACTGTTCAGAGGACGCACTACACTAACTTGTAGCTTTAGCTGAACACTGTGCAGAGGTCGCACTACACTAACTTGTAGCTTTAGCTGAACACTGTGCAAAGGTCGCACTACACTAACTTGTAGCTTTAGCTGAACACTGTTCAGAGGATGCACTACACTAACTTGTAGATTTAGCTGAACACTGTGCAGAGGTCGCACTACACTAACTTGTAGCTTTAGCTGAACACTGTGAGGAGGACGCACTACACTAACTTGTAGCTTTAGCTGAACACTGTGAGGAGGACGCACTACACTAACTTGTAGCTTTAGCTGAACACTGTGAGGAGGACGCACTACACTAACTCGTAGCTTTAGCTGAACACTGTGCACTACACTAACTTGTAGCTTTAGCTGAACACTGTTCAGAGGACGCACTACACTAACTTTTAGCTTTAGCTGAACACTGTGCAAAGGTCGCACTACACTAACTTGTAGCTTTAGCTGAACACTGTTCAGAGGACGCACTACACTAACTTGTAGATTTAGCTGAACACTGTGCAGAGGTTGCACTACACGAACTTGTAGCTTTAGCTGAACACTGTGAGGAGGACGCATTACTCTAACTTGTAGCTTTAGCTGAACACTGTGAGGAGGACACACTACACTAACTTGTAGCTTTAGCTGAACACTATGAGGAGGACGCACTACAATAACTTGTAGCTTTAGCTGAACACTGTGCACTACACTAACCTGTAGCTTTAGCTGAACACTGTTCAGAGGATGCACTATACTAACTTGTAGCTTTAGCTGAACACTGTGCAGAGGTCGCACTACACTAACTTGTAGCTTTAGCTGAACACTGTGAGGAGGACGCACTACACTAACTTGTAGCTTTAGCTGAACACTGTGAGGAGGACGCACTACACTAACTTGTAGCTTTAGCTGAACACTGTTCAGAGGTCGCACTACACTAACTTGTAGCTTTAGCTGAACACTGTGCACTACACTAACTTGTAGCTTTAGCTGAACACTGTGCAGAGGTCGCACTACACTCACTTGTAGCTTTAGCTGAACACTGTGCAGAGGTCATACTAAACTAACTTGTAGCTTTAGCTGAACACTGTTCAGAGGACGCACTATACTAACTTGTAGCTTTAGCTGAACACTGTTCAGAGGACGCACTACACTAACTTTTAGCTTTAGCTGAACACTGTGCAGAGGTCGCACTACACTAACTTGTAGCTTTAGCTGAACACTGTGACGAGGACGCACTACACTAACTTGTAGCTTTAGCTGAACACTGTGAGGAGGACGCACTACACTAACTTGTAGCTTTAGCTGAACACTGTGCACTACACTAACTTGTAGCTTTAGCTGAACACTGTGCAGAGGTCGCACTACACTCACTTGTAGCTTTAGCTGAACACTGTGCAGAGGTCATACTAAACTAACTTGTAGCTTTAGCTGAACACTGTGAGGAGGACGCACTACACTAACTGTAAATAGTCTAGCTGCCTGACTGTGGTACTAATAGGATCAGAAGAACACCAGCAATTTTCTTCAGGTAGCTGTAAATACTGTAACAACACAAGCCTGCCTGTCAGTATGAAGATAATAACAGGAACGGATCTAGCTAAACTGAATACAGTGTATATATATATATATATATATATATATATATATATATATATATATACATACAACACCTGGGATGCATATATATACACAATACACTGTAAGTGCAGCTAACTCACTGACTGTCCTGCCTAATCTATCTAACTTAAATCAAATGACACTGTATCTCTGTCTATCTATCTATCTCTCTCTCAACGCCGGAACACACACTACACAGGGCCGCCGTGCAGGTGGCCTTATATAGTGTGGGGCGTGTACTAAATCCCCTGAGCCATAATTGGCCAAAGCCTCCTTGGCTTTGGCCAATTACGGCTCTCTGTTCAGACCAGGGGCAGATCCAGGGGGGGGGCAACGTGGCAATTGCCCCCTCCGAGAAATTTGTGACAGCTGAGACCAGTCAGCGGATGAGTGAGCGGGCGGGAGGCCAAGTGTGCCGGTTAACGAGGAGCAGCAGGTGGGCCAGATGAGAGAGAGCCTGAGCGGGCTGCGGGCAGGTCGGCGGACGAGTGAGGGGGGGGTCGCCAGCCGTGTGCGCATGTAAACGAGCGGGCAGGTCGGCGCCGGCGGACGAGTGAGGGGGGGTCGCCAGCTGAGTATCCGGGCATGCAGGGCAGACAGTGAGTGAGGGGGCGGGCCGGTCCACAGGTGAGCGGAGAGACTGGCCAGTCAGTGAGCCGGCGGGCGGAGATCAGAGAGATGACATCATCTCTCACCGCCCGCCCTGCATCACTGCAGTTCCGCCCTCACTGTACAGCCGTGGGCAGCAGAGAGATTACATCATCTCTCTGCTGCCTGCCTTCACTCTGACAATCTGCACCTTAGCAGGCCAACCACAATGAGAAACATGTGGCAGGTGATGTGGCAAGTGTAATCTGCAATGTGTGGCAGGTGACGTGGCAAGTAACAACCAGCAACATGTGGCAGGTGACGTGGCAAGTAACAACCAGCAACATGTGGCAGGTGACGTGGCAAGTGTAATCCGCAATGTGTGGCAGGTGACGTGGCAAGTAACAATCAGCAACATGTGGCAGGTGACGTGGCAAGTGTAATCTGCAATGTGTGGCAGGTGACGTGGCAAGTAACAGCCAGCAACATGTGGCAGGTGACGTGGCAAGTAACAACCAGCAACATGTGGCAGGTGACGTGGCAAGTGTAATCCGCAATGTGTGGCAGGTGACGTGGCAAGTAACAATCAGCAACATGTGGCAGGTGACGTGGCAAGTATAATCTGCAATGTGTGGCAGGTGACGTGGCAAGTAACAACCAGCAACATGTGGCAGGTGACGTGGCAAGTAACAACCAGCAACATGTGGCAGGTGACGTGGCAAGTGTAATCCGCAATGTGTGGCAGGTGACGTGGCAAGTAACAATCAGCAACATGTGGCAGGTGACGTGGCAAGTGTAATCTGCAATGTGTGGCAGGTGACGTGGCAAGTAACAATCAGCAACATGTGGCAGGTGACGTGGCAAGTAACAATCAGCAACATGTGGCAGGTGACATGGCAAGTGTAATCCGCAATGTGTGGCAGGTGACGTGGCAAGTGACAATCAGCAGCATGTGGCAGGGGACCTGGCAAGTGACAATCAGCAGCATGTGGCAGGTGACGTGGCAAGTGACAATCAGTATCAGGGACGTGGCAAGTGACAAGCTGCATCTGAAGGCAGGTCGACGTGAAAAGTGACACACTCGGGGCTCCCACTGATTCTGCATTATGGTGAGTTGAACCATTTCATTTTATATTAAAATGTAATAATATAAATAAAGCTCTTCAATCATCCTGACACCATAACAACCATGGTGCAATGATGATGAAAGCGCTAACACCAGCCACTGCCTCGATAAATTGCCTGCAAAAAAACATATTTTCTGGCAGTGCCCCTCCCGAGACTAGACTCTGGATCCGCCCCTGGTTCAGACGGCGCTGTGATTGGCCAAGCATGCGGGTCATAGTGCATGCTTGGCCAATTATCAGCCAGCAATGCACTGACGCGCCACACAATTCGGCGAACGGGCGAACAGACGATGTTCGAGTCGAACATGGGTTCAACTCGAACACGAAGCTCATCCCTAGTGTTGAGTTATTTTGAGGGGACAGCAAATTTACACTGTTATACAAGCTGTACACTCACTACTTTACATTGTAGCAAAGTGTCATTTCGTCAGTGTTGTCACATTAAAAGATATATATATATATATATATATATATATATATATATATATATTATACAAAATATATATTTACAAAAATGTGAGAGGTGTGCTCACTTTTGTGAGATACTGTGTGTATATATACATACATATATACATATATATAATACACACATGACAGTTGTGAATAAATACACAAGAAATGGCATGCCATATCATCTCATCTACTTCTTTACAGTCATTCTTTGATCACATCCCCCTCCTTTACTTTTTCTTTCTGCTCTTTGTCTTTCAATATTCATGTTTCTCTTTGTGACTCAGGCATTCTGTCAGCTCCTGTTTCCTTTCAATCTTCCTCTCTGCCTCTTTCAATGGCCCTTTGCTCTCACTGTCATTTATTCTTCCAATCTTGGAATCTCAAAAAAGATTACAACAGAGGAAAAAAGTAAAACTGAAAGAACTGTGGCAAAATGATAGTACCTAAGAATTCAAATGATATCTGCTTTATCAGAAAGCTGCTATGGTTGGTGATCTTATTTGGGTTTCTAGAAACTTTTGGTCTGGGGAGAGGAAAACTCTAATGACCAAAGTCAGTACAGATGAGGTTACCAACTCAACCCTTTAATTGCTGACACAAATGAATTCCACAAATTCTGAGGCTGATTAAATGCAGGAAAAGCGCTGACTGAACCTAATTAACAATGGAACCTATATAACTTTTCAGTGATGAAAAGGAAGAGTTGGAAGACTGGGGTAAGCTAAGAATCTCTATGGCTTGATTTATAAAGATTCATTTGGATTAATTAACAAAATCATTTACATACAAAATATGTTACAACAATGGATTGTCCGCCAATAGAATAAAATATAATTTGTCCAAACAAATTGGCAAATTAGGATGATGTCATTATATTTGGGCAGACTTACTACAACAGGCAACTCTTTTTGTTCTGCATGTTCAACTTCAAGGTGGAATCAATGTTACAAAGATTTTTGTAGCTGCTATCTAGGGATTATTAGAGAGCTATGACATGAGAGAGGGTGAAATAAAGAGCTTACATCAGTATCTATGCCTAGGTACTGTGGTATAGGACTGAAATAAGGGACGCTTTTGCATTACCAAATCACATTATTATTTTGATATAAAAGTACCTTTCTTGCCATGACTGAAAAAAAAATTCTTCAAATATATTAATAGTAAAAAGGCATATAGGCCCTTTACTAGGTAATTTTAAGTTGGTTACTGGAGACATAGAGAAGGCAAATTTATTAAATACTTTCTTCAGCTCTGTGAATACAAAGGAAATGTCTCAAGTCTTTAATGGGCATAATATTGACATAGTCCCAAATGATCCACAATAACTCAAAATTGACATGGTCCAAAAATATTTAGACAAAATAAAAGTGAACAAAACACCTGGACCAGATGGCTTACATCCAAGGGTCCTCAAAGAGCTGAGTTCTGTTATATCTAAGCCATTGTTTCTAATTTTTAGAGGCTTTTTAACCACTTACGGACCGCCCGTATACGTTGGCACTTGGAAGAGGAATATCGTTCTTATGGTAGCAGCTAGCTGCCATAACCCCAGTATCCTGTTCTTCAGCGGGCTGTCCACTTTCAGATAAAAGTGGTCTCTCTGGTGAATTTTCCGCAAGATCACTTTTATTGGTGGCAGGAGAGGGGCCCCCTCCCGCCACACTCTGGTGCTCTCCGCCGCTTACCGGCGGAGATCGCATCCTCTCCCCTCTGTGGTATGGAGCAGAGTGAGGGGAAGATGGCCCCCACCCAGCTTCATACCATTGCAGGGCGGAAGCGACATCAAAACGCCACTTCCGCCCGTAGCTCTTAAACTGAAATTCAAAATTTTTATTTTTTTCAAATCACCTTTTTTTTTTTTTATTGCATTTTAGTGTAAATATGAGATCTGAGGTCTTTTTGACCCCAGATCTCATATTTAAGAGGCCCTGTCATGCTTTTTTTCTATTACAAGGGATGTTTACATTCCTTGTAATAGGAATAAAAGTGACACCATTTTTTTTAAAACAACAGTGTAAAATAAATAATAAAAGGTAAAATAAATAAGATTTTTTTTTTTAAACATGCCCCATCCTGCCGAGCTTGTGTGCAGAAGCGAACACATATGAAAATGGTGTTCAAACAACACATGTGAGTTATCACCACGATCGTTACAGTGAGAGCAATAATTCTAGCCCTAGAGCTCCTCTGCAACTCAAAACATGCAACCTGTAGAATTTTTTAAACGTCGCATATGAAGATTTTTAAGGGTAAAAGTTTGTCGTCATTCCACGAGCAGGCGCAACTTTGAAGCATGACATGTCATCAATTTACTCGGCATAACATCATCTTTCACAATGTAAAAAAAAAATTGGGCTAACTTTACTGTTATCTTATTTTTTAATTCAAAAAAGTGTATTTTTTCCAAAAAAAGTGCACTTGTAAGACCGCTGCACAAATACAGTGTGACTAAAAGTATTGCAACGAATGCCATTTTGTTCTCTAGGGTGCTAAGTAATTTTCTAGCAAAAAAAAAATTATTTTAACTTGTAAACAACAAGTTTAAAAAATAGGCCCAGTCCTTAAGTGGTAATGACTATGATGGCACCACTGGATTGGCATAGACCAATGTGATGCCTCAATTTAAAAAGGGATCAATGTCTTTACCAAGTAACTACAGACTGATTAGTTAAAGCAGAGTTCCAGGCTTTTTTTTGTTTATTAAAAGTCAGCAGCTGCAAAAAGTTTAGCTGCTGACTTTTAATAAACAGACACTCACCTGTCCCACGATCCAGCAATGCGGCCGCATGAAGCCTCGCTCCTCTCCCCCTCCTCTCCGCGCACGCCTCTATTGAAACTGTGGGCACCCGGCCATGACAGCTTGCGGCTTCACGGCCAGGCGCACACTGCGCATGCTCGAGTCGCTCTGTGCTCTCCTAGTGGACAGGCAACCGAGAGGGAGGGAAGAGGAGGAGTCGCCTAGGTAGCCCATAGTCAGAAGCAGGAAGTGGGACAGGTTGTCCCACTCAAAACTAAGCACCCACTCCCCCCCAAAAAAATTACATGCCGAATGTGGCATGTAAGGGGGCGAGGAGTGCTTAAGGCGGAAGTTCCACTTTTGGGTGGAACTCCGCTTTAAACTTCTATAGTCAAGAAGATACTGGAGAGTTTAAAGCTGAACTTCGAAATGTTCTTGAATACCTACAATGGTGCTTTCATACCATACACAAATGTGGTACTGTGTGCATTAATAGGCATGTTGAACATGTTGAACATGAGATATCCATTGTTATGCTTCAGCTTTGCAGGTCTGATTCACCTGTACATCCGCTTTGTAAGACCTATGGCTGCCGTACCTTTTATACTCACAGCCACCGGTCTGGTAACTTCCCCACTGTAGTTTTGCTGCAGCGAATGTTGACGTAAATGTCCCTGCTCGCTGTATTAGGCATACTCCGTAGTCTCAGATGCCTGGTCTGAGCTGCCCACTGCACCTGCATCATCAACCCCCCAGCTCCACCCTCAACTCAGCCCCAGCCCATTCTTTGTCTCAGCTCCAGCCCTGCACTCGTCTCAGCCTAAGGTTTGTCCTCTTCTCAATCCAAGCTCCACCCACATCCAGCCGTCACTTCCTGCATTTCCCATTGCACTATGGGAAATATAGTGCTGTTTCCCCTCGTGGAAGTGACATGTGAGAAGTCCTCCACCAGGGGCATAGAAGAGCACATTTTTCAGAGGGGAGAGATAATGTCACTGGGAACTGAAAATTGAGAACTATTAGTAAAGTAAGGCATTTTTATTTAAAATTTGATAGCATTTTAATAGAGCCCAAGGAGAAGATCTGGAAATACAAATTTAGCAGGAGCTGGGCTTTAATAAAAGAACACAGAGAAGTTTTTACTAGAAAAAAAATATTTTAAACAATAGTCAGCATAGATTCATGAAAGACAGGAGTCGTCAAACAAATCTGATTTCTTTTTATGAGGAGATAAGCAAAACCTTAGACAAAGGAGTGGCTGTGGACATAGTTTATGTGGATTTTGCCAAAGTGTTTCACACAGTTCCCCACACTCGGTTAATATGTAAATTAAAGTCTATGGAGTTAGAAAATTCATTTTGTATATGGATAGACAACTGGCTAAAAGACTGAATTCAGAGAGTAGTGATTAATGATTCATATTCTGAATGGTTTAAGGTTATTAATAGTGTACCTCAAGGTTTAGTGTTGGGACCCTTACTTGTTAACATATTTATAAATGATATAAGGTCTGGGATTAAACGTACCATTTCAGTGTGTGCAGATGACACCAAGCTATGCAATAGAATTATGTCCTTAGAGGATGTCTCTAATTTACAAGCTGACCTTCATGCACTATTTAATTGGGCCACTGTGTGGCAAATTAAGTTTAATGTTGATAAATGTGAAGTTTTGCACTTGGGGCTTAAAACATGTATGCATCATAAACACTAGAAGGAACAGATGGGGAAGTCAATGGTAGAAAAGGATCTGGGTGTAGATCATAGACTTAATATTATCATGCAATGCCAAGTTGCAGTTTCTAAAGCTAGCAAAATATTTTCTTGTATTGATAGAATAGACAAGACAGAGAGAGAGAGAGAGATAGAGAGAGAGAGAGAGAGAGACATAATTTTGCCCCTGTACAAATCTGTCAGACTTCCACGTACCTGACCGATGAGCCCAATATAGCAGGCCTCCCTTACGTATCTGGTTCCTGGCCCCTAGTAGTATGGACAGGAGGCACGGGAGCACAGAATGGTATGAGAGCCTGGCGGGTCAGCAGCAGGAGGATCCAGGTGAAGGTGGTTTGGAGATCACCAGACAACTGAAGCACAGGCAGCAGGTGCAGAGCAGGAGTGGAGCAGGCAGGTCGGGTCACAGGCAGGGTTGGCAACAGGCGGGCAGCGTGGTACAGAGGAGCAGGCAGATTCGTAGTCAGGACAAGCCGGGGTCAGATGCATGCAGAAGACAAGGGATAATCCAAAGGGCAAGCCGGTTAATCAGGAGATCAAACGTTCAGACAGGTAAGCAGGTGCAAGGATACAGGGAGCTGCAGATCGGACAGCACCAAGCCAAATGTGCTGTCAGCTTAAGTAGGCAGATTGGCGCCAAGCACCGTGCGCACGCGCGCACCGACACACACAGGCGCGCGCCCACGCACACATGCACGCGCCCGCACACCGGCACCCGCAACGGCGCACACGGGCACGCGCACGCGCCAACGCGCCCCAGTGCACACCGACGCACACCAGCACAGCGTCTGTTCTGGGGAACTCTCTAACTGTGCCCCCCCTCAAGGGCAGCCTCCGGATGTCCAACTGAGCCAATCTGGTGGCGTGGGCACTCCTGAAAGCCCTCAAGAGCTCTTCGGCATGTAGATTGCTTTCCGGCTCCCAGGAATTATCTTCCGGTCCATACCCCCTCCACTTGATTAGGTATTGCATCTGATTGTGCCTTTTCCTGCAGTCCAGAATAGCCTTTACTTCAAACTCTTCCTCGTTATTAATGATTTTGGGCTCTGGTGGATCAGTATTTCGGCCAGTAAAGGTATTGGGTATAACAGGCTTCAACAGCGATATATGAAAGACCGGATGGATCTTTAGGGTACCGGGTAAGTTGAGTTCATAAGTTACGTCGTTAATTTTCTTTTTAACTGAGAACGGACCCATAAACTTAGGGTCCAGCTTCCTTGAGGGGCAAGCCATTCTTAGATTGGTTGTGGACAACCAAACTTGGTTGCCGGGTTCCAGGATAAGCTCTCCCCGCTTCTTCTTGTCAAACATCTTCTTATTATACTCTTGGGTCTTAGCCATGGTTTCCTGCAAGAGTTTGTTGTTGGTAAGGAAGAAGTCCATGTTTCCGAGACCGCAGGGATAGCACACTCGGGTAAAGACCTGGGAAGGAAAGACGGGTGGAAGCCGTAATTGGCAAAGAATGGCGTTTGCCTAATGGCAGAATGCAAAGAGTTATTGTAGGAAAACTCAGCAATAGGCAGAAGAGAGACCCAGTTGTCCTGTGAGAATGTAGAAAAACAACGGAGATACTGCTCCAAAGTCTGATTCGTTCTCTCCGTCTGCCCATTAGTCTGGGGATGGTAAGCAGAAGAGAACGCCAACTCAATTTCCAGAGAACCACAGAGAGCCTTCCAAAACCTGGAGGTGAACTGAACACCACGGTCGGATACGATACTTGACGGGACACCGTGCAGCCTCACCACTTCCCTGATGAAAACCCTTGCTGTCTCCATAGCCGAGGGCGTGCCTTTCATAGGCAGAAAGTGAGCCATTTTGGATAGACTGTCTACGACGACAAAGATGGTGGAAAAGCCTTCTGCCTAGGGAGGCTCCACGATGAAATCCATTGAAATCATCTTCCAAGGTCTTTCTGGGATGGGTAAAGATCTTAGCAATCCCCAGGCTCTTGTCTGGCTATTCTTGCTCCGTGCACAGGTAGTACAGGATTCTACATAGCTTTTACAGTCATTTGCCAACTGAGGCCACCAGAATGTGCGCTGTATCAACTCTGCTGTTTTTAGCACACCGAAATGTCCGGCCATTTTATGGTCATGGCAGAGCTCTAACACTGCCACCCTCAGATCCCCAGGGACCACAATTTTTCCCTTGTGCCAGAATAAGCCATCTTGGGCCCTCACCTCATCTCCGGAAAGCGGGTCCAATTCAAGGAGGCTTGTTTTATTCGGGATAGAAGATCCCCTTGGAGTAGTAGAAAATTTCCAGGAGGGAGAATAATGTCCGGATGCAAAGATTTGCCAGAATCAAGGAACATACGGGATAGTGCATCCGGTTTGGTATTCTTGGAACCTGGTCTGTACGTGATATGGAACTGAAATCTTGAGAAAAATAGAGTCCACCTTGCCTGCCGTGGTTTCAACCTCTTGACCGTTCTAAGGTACTCCAGGTTCTTGTGGTCCATGTAGACCAGAATGGGATGTGCTGCACCCTCCAGTAAGTAACGCCACTCCTCCAAAGCGACCTTGATGGCCAGAAACTCCAGATCTCCAACATCATAGTTTCTCTCCGCTGTGGAGAGCTTGCGAGAGAAAAAAGCCACTGGGTAGAGAAGGGCCTTGGCGCCTTGCCATTGGGACAGCACAGCTCCTACTGCAATCTCTGAGGAATCTACTTCGAGAATGAATGGTAAAGCAGGATCCTGGTGTTTCAATATAGAAGCAGAGGTGAATAGCTCTTTGAGTTTTTCAAAGGCGGATTGCACCTTAGGGGACCAATGGAAACGGTTCCCTTGCTTGGTTAATTCGGTGATGGGGGCAATTATTGCAGAGAAGCCCCTGATGAACTTCCTATAAAAGTTGGAGAAGCCAATGAAGCGTTGAACTCCTTTCTTATCGGAGGGAGTGGGCCATTCCTGAATGGCAGATACCTTTTGGGGGTCCATTTTAATACCCTCGACTGAAATGATTAGGGCTAGAAACTGGATGCATTGAAGTTCAAATTTACATTTTTCCGGTTTACCGTAAAGTCCATGCTGCCTGAGTCGAGCTAGGACATTTCGGACGTGCCTGCGATGATCAGTAACTGAGGAGGAGAAGATCAGGATAACGTCTAAATAAACAATAACGTATAAGTCCAGGAAGTCACGGAAAATGTCATTAACAAAATGTTGAAACGTTGCTGGTGCATTGCACAGGCCGAAGGGCATAACACGGTATTCAAAGTGCCCGAATCGGGTACGGAAGGCCGTTTTCCACTCATCTCCTTCCTGAATACGAATTAAATTATAGGCACCACGGAGATCTAATTTGGTGAAAATTACTGCGGATCCCAGCCTTTGGAAGAGTTTGGGCACTAGAGGTAGCGGATAACGGTTTTTGATAGTTATCTTGTTTAGTTCCCGGTAATCAATACAAGGACGTAAGGAATGATCCTTCTTCTCTACAAAAAATATGCCAGCACCAGCTGGAGAGGTGGAAGGGCGGATGAAACCTTTCTTCAGGTTCTCATCGATGTAGGTTTTTAAAGTATCCAACTCCTGCTCTGTCAATGGAAAAATCCTCCCAAAGGGAACTTCCATTCCAGGTAAAAGCTCTATTGGGCAATCGTAGGGCCTGTGAGGAGGAACAGTCTCTGCTCCCTTCTTACTGAATACATCAAGGAAATCCTGATAGGGCACAGGGATCACCTGCTGTAACTCAGAGTCAGTGTCCAGGCAGAGAAGTTGGGTAGGTTTAACAGGAATAGTGTGAAGACAGTGCTGCTGGCAATATTTGGAGAGGAACTTGATTTCCCCACTGGTCCAGTTAATGCTAGGGTTATGGGCCTGCAACCACGGCATCCCTATGATGATGGGAAAGAGAGGAGAAGAGATGGCATCCAGACGCAGGAGTTCTTGATGGTTGGAGCCCATGGTGGCCAGCAAAGGGACGGTCTCCTGCGTGACAGGACCGGAACAAAGGGAGGAACCATCAGCGAGATGTACAGCGAGTCCCCGAGTTTTAGGCAGAAGAGAAATGTGATGGTTGGCAGCGAAGGTCAGGTCAATAAAACAGCTGCAAGCTCCTGAGTCAATAATGACCGAGACTCGAATATTCCTTCCTGGTAGCTGTAAGATGATGGAGAGAGCAAGGTGAGTAGCAGGATTAGGCAAGGCAGATGCACACATTGAAGAAATTGGAAGAGACTTACGTGTCTTGTTAGGGCAAGACCTCACGTAGTGTCTGGACTCCCCGCAATATATGCAGAGATTGTTGACTCGTCGGCGCTGGCGTTCTTCTGGAGTGAGAGAAAGACGGAGAAGACCAAGCTGTATTGGTTCGGGGGTATCAAGAACCGGGGTGGCTGGTGCAGGAAAAGACTGTCCGAGAGAACTGGAAGAACTTGGAACCTTGGGAAGCATCCAGGTAGGGCGGAATTGACTGGTGGATCTCTCAGAGCGACGCTCCCTGAGGCGTCGGTCGATCTGGACAGACAGATTGATGAGCTCATCCAAAGTTTGGGGTATTCCGATCCGTGCCAGCTCATCCTTCAATGGATCAGATAATCCCATGCGGAATTGGTAAGCAATGCAGCATCATTCCAACCTGTGTCGGAGCTCACCTGCCTAAATTCCACCACATAGTCCTCTGCTGCTCTATGCCCCTGTTGAAGAGCGTGCAAAGCGGCCACAGCAGTTGCTGTTACTTGAGGGTCCTCATACAACTGGGACATAGTGACAAAAAAGGCATTGAGGTTATCAAGAAATCCAGACTTTTGCTCCAGGAGGTGGTGAGCCAGGTCTGTGGTTCACCGGACAGAAGAGAAATTACAAAGCCCACCTTGGTTGCCTCCAGAGAAAAGGTGCGTGGCTGTAGGGCGAAGTACAGTTCGCAGGCATTGCGAAAAGCCCAGTATTTACTGCAGTCCCCAGAAACTCTTTCAGGTATAGGTACCCTGGGCTCAGGAGGTAGCATTACTACTGAGGGTGCAGATGACGCTCCGGCAGAAGAAGCAACTTGAGGGTTGGTAGGAGCAGACAGGACTTGGGCTCATTCTTCCAACCTTGTGTAGCCTTCCTGAAGGCTCTTCACGGCTTGTGTGAGACCCGCCAGGTGTCTAAACAGTTCTTCCATGGGGGAGGTTCCCTGCTCGGGCTCGGACATGGCTGTCCGATACTGTCAGACTTCCACGTACCTGACCGATGAGCCCGATATAGCAGGGGAAGGCCTCCCTTACGTATCTGGTTCCTGGCCCCTGGTAGTATGGACAGGAGGCACGGGAGCACAGAATGGTATGAGAGCCTGGCGGGTCAGCAGCAGGAGGATCCAGGTGAAGGTGGTTTGGAGATCACCAGACAACTGAAGCACAGGCAGCAGGTGCAGAGCAGGAGTGGAGCAGGCAGGTCGGGTCACAGGCAGGGTTGGCAACAGGCGGGCAGCGTGGTACAGAGGAGCAGGCAGATTCGTAGTCAGGACAAGGGATGATCCAAAGGGCAAGCCGGGTAATCAGGAGATCAAACGTTCAGACAGGTAAGCAGGTGCAAGGATACAGGGAGCTGCAGATCGGACAGCACCGAGCCAAATGTGCTGACAGCTTAAGTAGGCAGATTGGCGCCAAGTGCCACACGCACAGGCGCGCGCCCATGCACACACGCACGCGCCCGCACACCGGCACCCGCAACGGCATGCATGGGCACGCGCGCGTGCCAACGCGCCCCAGCGCACCCCGACGCACACCAGCACAGCGTCTGCTCTGGGGAACTCTCTCACAAAATCATTAGTAAGACCTCATCTGGATATGCAGTTCAGTTTTGGGCACGAGTTCACAAAAAGGATATCAGTGAACTGGAGAAAGTGCAGAGAATGGCAACCAAACTGATAAAGGGCATGGAGGAGCTCAGCTATAAGGAACGATGAGCTGAACTGAATTTATTCTCTCTTGAGAAGAGAAGATTGGGGGGATATGATCAACATGTATTAATATATAAGTGGTCTATATAGTGATGTTGTTGTAGAGTTATTCACTTTCAGGTCATTACAGAGGAAAAGGGGGTGCTCCATATATCTGCAGGAAAACTTACAGAAAGGCTTCTTTACAGTAAAAGCTGGAAAAATGTGGAATAGACTCCCTCAAGATCTAGTTCTGGCCAGCTCAGTAAATTGTTTTACTGAGCTGGATGCATTCCTAAATGCACAAAACATGTGGATACTAATTTTTAGAGGTAACAACGTCAGGTGTAGTTGAAGAGGCAGCGTGAATTGGTGATGCTGGAAGGCCATCAGCAGTGGCAGGAGATGGTTATGGTGTCAGGCCAACAGTGGTGGAAAACGCTAATAATAATAGCAGGAGATGGTAATGGTGGCATGCAAGCAATGTTGGCAGAAGCTGGCAATGGTATCAGATGAGCGGTAGCAAAAGGAGCTAGTAATGGCAGCAGCAGGAGGTAATGGCGACAGCCAAGCATGGTGGCAGGGGCTGGTAATGGTTGCAGGCCAGAAACGGTGGAAGGAGATGCAATGGTTGCAAGCCAGCAGCATTGGCAGGAGCTAGTAATAGTGTCAGGCCAGCAGTGATGGAAGAAGCTGGTAATGCTGCCAGGCCAGCAACAGTGGGAGGAGCTGGTAATGCTGCCAGGCCAGCAACAGTGGGAGGAGCTGGTAATGGTGGCAGGCCAGCACTGGTGGAAGGAGCCGGTAATGTTGGCAGGCCAGCAGCATTGGAATGGTGGCAGAAGATGGTAATAGGGGAAGGCAAGCAGATGTAACAGGAGATGGTACTGTAAGTAAGCTGATCAATTGTCAACAGCTCCATCATGTACTGTGCAAGCTCCTACCAGTGGTCCAGACTGGACACCCAAAAGTTCCATAAGTCCTTTGTTCAAAGGCTGTCTGCATCAACCCTTGACTCCAGGGAAGTTATTATGGTTTAGGCACTGCCACTGCTGCTCCTCCTTCGAGGATCGGAGGCATGCTGGCCAAAAAGGGGAACCTGCTACTCTCTGGAATGGTGGTCGCTTCTTCCAAGTGGCACTTTTTTTGCTCCCTCTAGGATGGAAGCATTAAATCTGACATTTTTGCTCTGTATTGGGGATCCAAAAGGATGGCCAACTAGCAATGATTCCTCTCCTTCATTGCCCTGTACAACTTCCAGGGTTTGGGTGGGGTGAAACATACCCCTGAAAGCCTACCTTAGGTCTTCATTCTCACCACTGGCCCCCAAACTCTCATCCTCCCCTCCTCCTCATCTTGTACTCGCATAATAGTTGTTGATGGTCCACTGTGGCATATGTAGCCGCTGCAGCATGGCCACTGTTGAGTTCCAATGCGAGGCTGAGGCAGCCTGTATAGCTGTTGCATTTCAGTCAGGTAACAACTCACTAAGTATGACTGCTTAAAGTAGGCACACCCTTTTCTAACCTGCCACAGGACATCTTGCAAGCCAGGTCACCTAATTGGGAAATGCTGCACTAACCAGTTCAGAATGTGTGCCAGGCAAAGCACATACAGTATATAGACCTTCCCTAACAAAGGGTGAACAGTAAGTTGCTGCTGTTGTCACACAAGACTTTCCTGCCATGAAATGACATGGAATCAACCACTCTCAGCCTGTCCCTTAAGAACAAAATTTCTGGCCTGGTGTGGTTTCTGTCCCCCAGGTGGTTTCTTCAGGGGGAATAGTGGTCCTGAGGAGTCATCAGGCGAGGCCATTGAAGATGAGGGTATATAGGTGGTTGATCTCTCACCATCACCAAGGTGCAGAACATGGGATGGCACCCCTAGCTTCACTGGTGTGCTCTATCCTGCATCCTTCCGAGTCGCCAGCAAATTTACCCAGTGTATTGTAAAGGTTATATAAAGTCCATGCCCATACTTGGTAAACCATGTTTATGTGGTCATTTGTACCTTGCTGCTGACTGCGTGGTCCAATGACCCAGAGACATTACCTTGATATGTACTTCTGAGTGAAAAAATGGCAGCTGGGTAACTGCTACTGTGGTGAAACACACTCCATAAAGTCATGTAAGGGTGCAGACTCCACTAGTTGGAACAGGTGCAGCTGCAAAGCCAGCAATTTTGGCAAGCTGACATTGAGATGCTGAGCATAGGGGTGACTGGGTGAATACTTTTTCTTATGCGACAGCAGCTGAGAAAGATACACCAGCCTGGTTTAAGATGTAGTTGGAAATGTTTTGGTGGGGTTAGGAGATTTATAGCTAGGTTCAAGTCTATGCTTGGCCCTACTCTGTGTGGCCCCATGCTAACCCTCTTCCCCACTTGATGTGCCTCTCAACCCCTTTGTCTTGATTTCTGGAATAGAGACAGGGATCTGCTTTGCTTTTTGAGAATCCCTCTTTTGTGAGTACTTCATTTACTTTCTCTTTCCACATCCTTGCAGATTGCTTTAGGTTTTACTAAACCCAGGAAACTGCCTTCACTATATCTGGTCTCCCACAGTACACAGAACATGGAAATTCAATTACCGTATTTATCAGCGTATAACATGCACAGGCGTATAACATGCACCTTCATTTTAAGAGGGAAGTTTCAGGAAAAAAAGTATTTTTTAAATAAACAACTTTGCAGCAAATTAAGGGTCAGTGCCCATGAATGCAGCCTGATCAATGCCCATCTGCAGCCTGATCAATGCCCATCTGCAACCTGATCAATGCCCATCTGCAACCTGATCAATGCCCATCTGCAACCTGATCAATGCCCATCTGCAACCTGATCAATGCCCATCTGTAGCCTCAATGCAGCCTGATCAATGTCCATCTGCAGCCCATCTCCCATTAATGCAGATGGATTAATGTCGTTTTTCAGTCTCAATGCCCATCTGCAGCCCCACCATCTCTCATCAAAGCAGCCTGAACCGTGCAGCAAATCACCGAGCCGTCATCTCCTGTTTACTCTCTCACTCGGCTCTCATGTCACACTCACAGTCCTGCCTCCGCCATCGGCATTGGACCAGCTGCTGTGATAGACAGAACACTGGTCCAATAGTGGTGGCGGAGGCGGGACTGTGAGTGTGACGTGAGAGCCAAGTGAGAGAGTAAACAGGAGATGGCGGCTCAGTGAATTCCGGCAGCGCTCGTCCCCCTCCTTCTCCTCCAAGGTACACTATTGGCGTATAACACGCACCCATGATTTGCCCCCTATTTTCAGGGGAAAAAATATATATATTATACGCCAGTAAATACGGTATTTTAGTAATTATAAACAGCTAAATACCGTTTCTTATCAGCAGTATATAGCAGTTTTGTGATTTCTATCAGTTCCTGGTGAAGCTTTTAGGAGGAGTTTTCATACTGAACTGAGCTGTCCTATGAGGCTGCAGGGCTCTTGTGGACATGTCTGGACTGTGCTGATTGGCCCTGTGCTCAGGGAGGCCTTAGGTGGGGGGGGGGGGGGCAAGTCCTGTAAAGTGGCCCATTGAACCACTGTACTAATGACGCTGACTGTAAAGGGGTTAACATTTAGGGGCAATCAAGGGGTTAAATGTGTACCTAATAATGTGTAAAGCAATGGTTCATGGCTGTCCTCCAGGACTGGTACTGTAGGTGGGTCTTGCTGTCTGGTTCCCAATCCACCATCCCCGAGCATCAGTGTAACAGGAGCCAGCGCTAGAGGAAGCATTAGGCTGCAGTAGAGAGCAGAGCCGATGTTTCCTGTATAGCTCTGGCTCCTGTCACAGGTGGAGTACATTTAATATCACTCCATCTGTGACAAGAGCCAATGCTGAACAGGAAGCATCAGCTCTGCTACCTCTAGTGCTGCCTCCATTCTTCACACTGATGGTCGGGGATGGTGGGTTGGGAACTGGTGATCTGGGCTTGCCGATCTGGGCTTGCCGACCCACCATCCTTTTACTAAGCAATCTTGTTGTTTTCTCCTTGCTTTGCAGGAAATAAAATAACCAAGATCGCTTGTTAGTGTACCAAGCTCTGTGTTGTCAAGGTGGTGGTGGTTGGCGGGGGTGTGAGTAGAGCTGGTGGTGGCAAAGTGATGGATCAGGGAAAACAGTCTAATGTTTTCCATTATCACAAGGGTGGGGGGAGGACAATGTGGCCCTCAGGGGCCCCTGGGGGACTTGTACCACCATGTCCTCCAGGAACTAAAGTGCAAACAGCGCAGACAAGTCCCTGTATGAATCCCTCAGAGCTGAGGACCTGACCAACCCCGAAACCAGTGAAGGACTACAATTCCAAGCATTAAAACCTGAGATCTAAGGATGTGACCCCCTTAGATATCATGGGTTCATGCTGTGACCTGTAGTTCTTCACCAGATGGGGGGGCCACAGGGGGTGTGACACATCCTGAGCACTGAGGGGTTAATGCTGGGACCTGTAGTGCTTCACTTTTGGGGGGTCACATCCTAAAAAATGAAGGACTACAAGTCCCAGCATTAACCCTTGAGATTTAAGGATGTGACCCCCTTAGATCTCCCAGGTTCATGCTGTGACCTTTAGTGCTTCACTAGTTGGGGGGCAGAGCATGTGACACATCCTCAGCTGAGGGGTTCATGCTGGGACCTTTAGTTCTTCAGTGGTTGGGGGTGTGTGATGCAGCCTCAGCTGAGGGGTTCATGCTGGGACCTGTAGTCCTTCACTGGTTGGGGGGTGTGTGATGCAGCCTCAGCTGAGGGGATCATGCTGGGACCTGTAGTCCTTCACTTTGGAGGGGGGTGTCACATCCCCAAAAGTGAAGGACTACAATTCCCAGCATGAACCCCTTAGAGCTGAGGATGTGACCTCTTCCTCTTCCATCCCTTCAAGAGTGTCATCTGCTCCCTGCTCTGCTCCCAGCTCATTTGCCGTCCTCCTCTCTGTATGGGTCTCTGGCTCCCTCATGACACACATGGTTCAATCCCCGATGCCCGGCCTCACCTCTCATGTGAGAGTCTCACAGAGACTCTCAAATCCAGTTCCATTCTTCCCTCTGAGCATGCCGCTGCACAAGCTGGACGAGGTGAGTGGAGCTAAGCACTAGGCGTGGGGGAGAAAGTTAAATCCTCCTCCGCTCTGAATGCTGGGGTCTCAGCCACGCTGTGCAATGGTGGACATGACTTCACTGGTTGCTAGTAGCGAGGCAGTCTTAGCAACCAATGGCCAGTGGTGGAACAAATGAAAATGGTTCTCGGCCGGTGTTAAGACAAACGTCCGGACCACTACTATCTGTGAGTGAAGTGGCGGCGGTGCTGTGGCAGCCTTTTTTTGGGGGTATCACAGCGGCCCGGGGGACATCTGCCCCTGCCTGTGCTGATCACATGCACTCTCCCAAGAATCTTCCTAGCAATGCACACCAAACTGAACATGTGCAGCCTGACTCCAAAGGCTCTGTCTTATCTGGACTTGTCCAGGAGGACAGTGCAGGGAGGGGAGGATCTGTGCATACAAGGTCAAGCAGCCTTTTTACACAATGCAGAGGATTAACCCCTTAGGTTCCACAGTGAGTATAACAAGCAAGCTTTACTGCATATACAGACTGATTTTACTCTTGAGGGTTTAGTAACACTTTAGGGCCGTAGATGCTCCTTTGAAGTATACACACAAGGTTTGTCCTTGCTCAGACAGTGGTGGTGGTTGCTCCATACAGAGATCTTCCTTAATGTCTCTGTGTAGGAAAGTGGTTTTGACATCTAGGTGCTTCACTTGAATGCCCTTTCTGGCTGCAATTCTAAGATGCATTCTGATGGTGGAGTGTTTTACGTGGAGCAATTTGATGGGCACTGATGAGGCTGCATTTGATGGGCACTGGTAGGTGGTGTTGCCAACCGCCAGTATTTTTACTGGCAGCCAGTAAAAAATTGGCACTTTCCTACTGCCAGTAAAAGAAAAAGGTTGCCAGTAAAAAATATGGCTGTGGCGCTTGGCCGAGACCATCCGAGTGCCTTCTACAGTGTGTTCAAACTGTGCTGGCAGTGTGTCATGTGAAGTCATGGTGCAAGATAACGGGGCAGCCGGAGCCTCATGTGCAGGTCTGCAGAACGGGGGAGTGGACAGAAGGGACCACCTGGCATGGAGAGAAAGGGTCACTGTGACTCAGGAGGGGACATGTCATATTGGTGAATTGTCCTCAACATCTGTGCTGCTGCACACTGCTCTCAGTGTCACTGTGAGAGTCAATTTCATGTGTGTGTGCCTGTCCATTCTAATTTATTGTCCTCCTGAGTCCTGTCCCTGAGCTACTTATTTACTATATCGAAAATAAAATAAGAAATATGTTTTTGCCTTAATATCTACCTTAAATCACTTTGCTAATTGCATATTGTACTTGTTTGTAGCCTAAATACTGAAATTTGCACTTAAAACTGTAATTTTGTAACTTTTGGATATGCCAGTAAAAACGTGACTGTGCCAGTAAATTTTGGGTGTTGTGTCAGTAAATTTCAATCTGGTAGGTTGGCAACACTACTGGTAGGCTGCATTTGATAGGCACTGATGAGGCTGCATTTGAAGGGCACTGGTGAGGCTGCATTGATGCAATAATCTCTTTTATCATGTTCGCAGTCTCTGTCCATCTCTTGTATCATGTCTGCAGTCTCTGACTATCTCTTGTATCATGTCCTCAGTCTCTAATCATTTCCTGTATCATGTCTGCAGTCTCTGACCATCTCCTGTAGTATGTACGCAGTCTCTGACCATCTCTTGTATCATGTCTGCAGTCTCTGACCATCTCTTGTATCATGTCCGCAGTCTCTGACTATCTCCTGTATTATGGCTGCAGTCTCTGACCATCTCCTGTAGTATGGCTGCAGTCTCGGACCATCTCTTGTATCATGTCTGCAGTCTCTAGCCATATCCTGTATCATGTCCGCAGCCTCTAACATCTTCTGTACCTTGTCCGCAGTCTCTGACATCTCCTGTACTATGTCCGCAGCCACTGACATCTCCTATACCATGTCCGCAGCCTCTAACCACCTCTTGTATCATGTCTGCAACCTCTGAACATCTCTTGTCTTTTATCAATTCTGCAGTCTCTGAGGGGGAGTCTGGAGAGGAGTCAAGAGTGGGAGTGCCGCCGGGATTGGGGTCATGGAAGAAGTTAGACGTGTGTGGACTGCGGAGAGGAGATTATAGGATAAAACCAGAGCCACCAGAGGAGGTCAGTGACAGCGCCGCCAGGCTAGTCTGAGGGCGGGGGGTCAGTGATGTAAGGAGGGAGTGAATACAATAGTGTAAGGGGGCACTAATATAAAGGTTTCTCCCTTATATCAGTAACCCCCCCTTACCTTATCCAGAGTTCCTGGGGTCCCCCTTGCTGATTGCTCCGCTTTTACCACTTTTAACGAGAATTTGCGCATATATATATATATATATATATATATATATATATATATAGAGCAATAACTCTCGGTGGAGCTGCTGGTTTGAAGCGGGCCTGTCCTCTTGTCTCTTTACCCCTCTTAAATTGTTCAATCCCCTTGACACAACTGTAGTGCAGTGTTGTAATGATAGGAGTATTGACTTTAACCCACAAAGTTAAACTTATGTTTATATTTACCTCTACCTGGGTGTCTGTAGCTCCACCTGCTGGAGAAATAACAACACTGCACACAAACTTCAGTAATAACCAAAAATAACTTCTTTCTTTGAGTAAATAGTATATTTATATAAAAGGTTATTACAATAACTACACTATCACACCAACGTAGTACCACAGTATAGTAAACAGTTATAACAGTCTGAGTAACATACACAAATATACTTAAGTATATGTATACATCTATATTTATACCAGGGAGCTCCCCCTGCTCTAGACTGTAAAGTCACTATCCTCTGTAACTAAGTGCAGGGCCCTGCAGTAAAGAGATAGACTTGACGTCTTCAGTCTTTGCTAGCTTATGAATTTGTAATTGTAATCCACAAAAAGGGGTTCCTCTTGGGTGTTGTGCAGTGTAAGGTAATACACTAAAGCAGTTATAATCCAAAAGACTGGTTAAGTGTTCTTATACGAAGGAGATAAACATCTAATGTCAACTCTTGAATACTGAACTCTATGCAGACGTAATGTTCTCCAACTTAACTTGTTCCGTGGGACTAGCAGTCCCAGCGACACTCTGTAACAGTTCTAAGTGTGTGTTGTATTTAAACACACTTCTAGGTGTTAACCCTCTCACCACACAGGATCCAGGCAGATGGATGCCTCTGTTTCAACAGTTCTCAGTCCGTACGGAACCACCGCCACACCGTCACACTGCTCCGTTCAGTAACGACCAGGAGTCCTCGGTTACCTCCTCCACGGGTCTCCGGAACAATCACTTCTGCTCCTCCAGCACACTGTGATATGATGACAGATCCCTGCTGCTGCTCCGCTCCCTCACAAAGTAGGCCGCAACCCTGTGGGACACACACACCCACAGAGCTCTGCAGGCAGCCCACGCGTCCCAGGAACAAGAGACCTAAGATGGCTGCTCCCAGCTCTTTTATATCCTCCCACAATGCAGTTCAGTTCTTCTCTTGTCCAGGAGCATTGTGAGTAGGTCATAGTTAATGTTCAGAAGTAAACAATCAATCACTTCCATGTCACATCTCTTAAGCATGAAACATAAAAGTGTTGTACCTTTTCAATTGTCCACAAGATGCAACTATGACAACTTATGTCCTGTATAACACACATATGGCTAAAAACAAAAGTTATCAGCACTACATATATATATATATATATATATATATATATATATATATATATATATATACACACCGTATTTTCACTCCAAAGACGCACCTAGGTTTTAGAGGAGGAAAACAAAAAAAAAAATATTCTGAGGAGGTTACTATACATTACCATTCACCATTTAGTTGCTAGAGGTTATTACACATTACTGCTCACTGATTGGTTGCTAGAGGTTTACAACACATTGTCACTTACCATTCAGTTGCTAGAGGTTACTGCACACTAATTGCCTGCAACTCAGTGTCCCCCTCTGCAAGCTGCTCAGTCCTGCCGCTGCTTTATTAATCCCCACCCCCGCTGCTGACAGAAGAAGGGTGAGGAAATAGAATGCACACACAGCCCACTCTGTGTGTCTTTGATCTCCTGCTCGGCTCATGCTGCTGCCCGGAGAAGGGGGGGGACACAGAGAGCCCGCTCTGCCCGGTGAAGGAAGGGGGAACAGAGAGTCTGCTCTGCCCGGAGAAGGAGGGAGAACAGAGAGTCCACTCTGCCCAGAGAAGGAGGGGGAACAGAGAGTCCACTCTGTCCTGAGAAGGAGGGGGAACAGAGAGCCGCTCTGCCCGGAGAAGGAGGGGGAACACGCTCCCTGTCACAGACTCGCAGACAGGGAGAAGCAGGCAACCCACAGCTGAGGAGCTGAGTGGCCGGGCCGATATTCGGTGGCGGCGCACGCACAGGGGGGTGCTATATTCGTTCCATGAGACGCACAGGCATATATATATAGATATATATCTATATATATATATATAGATATATATCTATATATATATATATAGATATATATCTAGATATATATATATATACATATCTAGATATATATATATCTATATACATATAGATATAGATATATATGTATATACATATATATCTATATCTATATATATAGATATATATATATATATATATATATATATAAAGCCCTATGTGCTTTTATATCTGTCTTATCTATATATATATTACACTCTCCAAATGTGCATTGAAATGCATGGTTTTCCCCTTTATGAACAAGAAAATAATGACGTTATGTTCTTGGTCTGGTATAATAATGCTATGGGGTGGGTTAGTATGAAATTATTTCCAGGGCTGGTTTTTATTCCCAGTTTTGGCTGGCTTCACCTTTCAGTGCATGGCTGAGATCTACAGCCATCTGCACTCACTCCCTACCCAACATTGCACTTCAGTGAGCCCTGGAGAAGCAGAGTTGGGTACAATGATTGATAGGCACTGTCCTCTGTGAGCAGCCCAATAGCTGATGGATCAGTGGTCATGTAATCTCTCAGCTCTTGGTCTTAGAGCTGGTATGAGATGTGTTTGCTGCAGCATGGAGTTGAGTAAATATGCTTGTTTTTTGTGTAATTCATAATTCTTCTTTAAGGTTATCTTTGGTCCAAACAACAATGTGTTAATAGAGGTAAACTAGTCTGATGTTATATGCTTGACTATGCTATGAAAAGACCTTTTGATTAACTTTAATTCTAAACTCTGGATGCAGTCCAACAGCATATTTATTTTCATATTTCTATCACAGTTACAGTGGTATTGTTGGGAATTCAAGCATCCTTTCAAAAAACAAAAGCTCTGGCCTGACAGCAAAGTTGATGCTTACTGATAAGGTAATTGCAGTTTCAACCTCACATTTGACCATCTGTCAACGGCTTTACTAATCCTTTATGTAAAATGAAGCTTGCAAGAGAATAACAAGCTTGTGGGCACAAAAAGAGGAAATAAATGAAAATGTTGCAAAAACGCAACATGAACTTGAAGTTAAGATTACTTCCACTCTGCACAAACAAAATCATCTTACAGTTCATAATATGTGAACCCTCATACTTAGCAAATGATAAAACCTCCACTACAGTGGCATGTGGTGGTACCACCACCCCCCCGCTCGGTTGGGTCACCCGCACCTCCAGGAATCTCACGGTTGGTCATCCAGCACTTACCCCATCTAGGTTCCGGGCGGGCAGCACTGCAACGGGCATCTCCTCCTCCGCTACATCACGGTGGCTTCCCCCATGCGTCTCCTCCCTCCTCCTCCTAGGCATTCAACAGGATCACCTGTCCTTTCAACCAATAGGGTGATGGGTCTCATGACCCACTTCCTGATTCCCAGAGGAGGATCAGTGTGAGAATAATGAATATTCATTCGCTATTCTCACACAACTGCGTGGGCTCGGAGGACACTGCTCTGCACCCCGAGCCCACCCTTTTTTTAAGCCTATTAAAGCCTCTGGATCTAATCATGTTCTTCAAACCCCCCCCCCACCCGAATGTAGATTAGGGGGCCAAACACATGGATAGGGGGGAGCGGCACCCGTGTGCCCCTAATGGATGGGCTGCCACTGCTCCATTAGTAGTTATAACTTCTGACAAGTGCTTCTAAAATTTGCAACTTCGATTTGTAACATGGTTAAAGGGAATTTTGGTAATTATTCTTAGTTGTTTCATTGAACTGGCATTCTTAGGATGTAAACAGCTCCATTCAGGCATTTACAGCATTTCATTTGGGCTGTGGTCTGGACTCTGTTTTGACTATATGCTATGTTATGTTATGTAAAGGGTTAGGCTTCTTAGCAGTGTGTGAAAGTAGGAACAGATGTAGAAAGCAGTAGAAATAGAAATGTATTATCTGAGGGGTACTTATGAAAGAAGACACATAGCTGTTTTTGAGTCTTCTAAAAAGCCCCAGACACCTACTGCACCCTACAGTAGTCCTGGCAAGTGGTTAAGAAAGGTATGGCAATATAAAAATACCTATTGCAAAGAGAATATTTAGGATTGGAGAGTCTCTGGAAAACTCCTGGAAGCGAGCATTGGAGGAGGTGACGAGGGAGCTTGAGAGCAGGAGGTCTTGAGAGGAACGAAGAGAACAAGTAGGTTGGTATTTAGAGACTAGGCTGGTGATGTAGCTGGGGCTAAGTTGTGGATGGCTTTGTAAGTAGTTGTTAGTATTTTGAATTTAATTTGTTGGGTGAGCCGAAGCCAGTGGAGGGATTGACAGAGAGGAGTAGCAATATAAACGTAGCTTAATGAATGAGGTACAGTTGTGTAAATTTCAGTCATCCAATCTTGTGGAAGCAAAAATACTCTATTTCCCTGTACATGATTGGCATTTTGTTAAATTTTACTTTGTTTCACCCATTCACTAAGATAAGTTTCACCGCTTTGGGAAATTAGCCCCAATTTTTGTGCCATCATGTTGCTGAGTTGCTTTTGTGTTGGGATCAGATTTGAGTTTGGGTTGATGTAGAGTTGGACGCAAACTTTGCCTGTTCTCTGCTGTCCTAAAATTGAATCCCCCATAATGCATTGGTCAGATGGCATATTGTGGCCAATAATGGAGGTTTGCTCCCTCTAAAAGCCAGCTTCCCTCTCAATATAAACATATATGGAAGCAGCGCTCGCAAATGAATAGGTGCAACAAAAACCCTGTTACAGCTGATGGATACAAGTGCTATAACTTGACATAGATATACAGAAAAAAACAGCGCTGGCAACTGGCACAATATAAATATAAATGTAGCTTCAAGTGGATTACTATATATATGTGACTAGACAAATTACATTTGGTGCAAAAAATATGACAAATAATATATAGTGAAAAAATGATATAGTGTTTCTGTTTGGAAACAGAGACCATGAGCAATCAAAAATATATATACCTCAACATATGACAATATGAATAAGCATATTATAGGAAAACAATGTGAATAAATATTAAAATAAGTTCAGGATGGATATAAACATTCCTTCGGACAAAAACCCAATAAGCAATGATGGCAGACTTCCAGCTCCTGAATGAATGAATTAATGAATGAATGAAAAATTTATAAAGTGCTGCAAATGTGAACTGAATCGCCTCAAGGCGCTAATGCGTTTGGTGTTGTCAGCTTCTAGAAGAGGAAGGTCTTGAGTTTTTTCCTGAAAGCCAGATGGTTTTCCTCCATGCGGATGTGGGGCGGAAGTGCGTTCCATAGCCGAGGTCCTTGGACTGCGAATCTTCGTTCTCCCTTTGCTTTGTAGCGGTATTTGGGAATGAGAAGGAGGTTTTGGTTAGATGATCGAAGCTTGCGATTGGGTGTGTAGTGTTTTATTTTCTCTCGAAGGTATTGAGGCACGTTTCCTTGTATGCATTTGTGGGTGAGGCAGAGGGTCTTGAATGTGATCCGATTCTTTACGGTTAGCCAATGTAGGCTCCTCAGGGATGGGGAGATTGACTCCCAGGGTTTTTTCCTGTTAACAGTCTTGCTGCCGCATTTTGGATGAGTTGTAAGCGTGCAAGCTGATATTGAGGTAATCCTATGTAGAGCGAGTTAGTGTAATCGTGTCGGGAATTGATGATTGTTCCAACTACTGCTGCTTTGTCCTCTTCTGCTATGAAGGGGATAAGTTTACGTAACAGGCGGAGGAGATGGTGGGATCCGCTAACTACCGATCCTATTTGTGCATCCATTGTCATTTCTGAGTCAAAGATAACTCCGAGACTCTTGACTTTGGTGCTCGGAGAGATGGTCTGTCCTAAGATGGTGGGAAGTGTCCACGGAGTGTTGTTTTTGGCATTTTGGTTAGCGTGTAGGAGAAGAAGTTCTGTTTTTGAACCGTTGAGTTTGAGGGAGCTAATGGTCATCCGGTCATCTATCAGAGTGAGGCATTTCTCTAATTGTTGATGGTGGTCTTTTTGTCCGGTGATGCAAGTATAGTTGGGTGTCATCAGCGTATAAGTGGAAGCAGAGGTCCGATTTTCTGATGATTTTGAGGAGTGGGCGGATGTAGATGTTGAATAGGACTGGTGATAAGGGTGAACCCTGCGGGATTTCACAGGAGATTGTGCGGGTTTCCGAGGTGAATGTTCCCAGTCTCACTGTCTGAGAGCGATTCTCTAAGAAGGATGCAAACCATTTTAGACCAGACTCTGTGTCTCCTGCTACTTCTGTGAGGCGGGCGAGTAGAGTATTGTGGTCCACTGTATCAAATGCTGCACTGAGGTCTAATAGTACCAGGAGACATGATTCTCCGTCATCTGCTGCTTCCAGGGCATTGTTCCATATTTTGAGAAGTGCTGTTTCTGTGCCATGCCCTGGGCGAAAGCCTGATTGCAGAGGATCCAGGAGTTGGTGTGTGTCCAGGTGGCACTGTAGCTGTTGTACTACCGCTTTCTCCATAATCTTTGAGATGGTGTTGAGGCTTGTTATTGGTCTGCGGTAGTTAGGGTCCTTAGGGTCGAGATTGGGTTTCTTTAGTAGGGGTTTGATGATACCTTGCTTGAGGGTGGTTGGCACAATCCCCTCTTTGAATGACTGATTTATGAGGTGTATTATAGTAGGGGCCAGAATGTCGGAACACTCTTTCAGGAGTTTTGTGGGAATTATGTCATTTGGAGATGTGCTGTCTCGAAGACTTCTCATAATGTTTCTAGTCGTATCAGTGGAGATTGGTGTTAAAGAGAAGTCTGGTGGGTTTGTGATGTTCGTGTCGTTATCCTCTTCTTGCTTTGGGTGAGTTGTTTTTTTCTGATGAATTGATTTCCGGATATTGTCGATTTTGTCTATGAAGAAATTTGATAGCTCATTGCAGAATTCTTGAGTATCATTTGCTGGGGGCTCTAAGCAGGTAGGGTTCATTGATTGGGCGACTATTTTGAAAAGTTCCAGCGGTCGGTTTAAAGCAGTTGAGATGGTGTTCGAAAAATGTTCTTTTTTGGCTTTGAAGATTGCTTTGTGGTATTTCACAGTGAGTACTTTGTATTTTGTATGGTTTTCCTTAGTAGGATTTCTTCTCCATGCCCTTTCAGCTCTTCTACATTCTTGTTTGAGTAGTGTGAGGGTGCCATTAAACCATCTGGAGTTTTTTGTGCGGATGAGTGTTCTGCGTTTTGGCGCCACTAAGTCTGCTGTTTGTAGTAGTGCATTGTTTAGGAAGTTGAGTGTTTGTTCCGTTGAGAGGTTTGAGTTTAACAATGGTATTTTGTTTGATAATGTGGTTTTGAAGAGTTCAGAGTGTAGTTTCTTCTGAGGTCTGTTCCAATGTGTTGTTGTTATATGTTTCTGTTTTTGGAGGGTGGTGTTGGTGGTGACTATAAACTTGATAGCATGGTGGTCTGTCCATGGAAGAGGTGTGTTGTCGAATATGTTGATGTCCATATTCTGTTCGAAGATGAGGTCTAGAGTGTGTCCTGAACCATGCGTGGGAGCATTTATCAGCTGTTGAAGACCTAGTTCTTCCAGTTGGTTAATGCAGGCGGTCGCGATAGGGTCTTGGGTAGAGTTTGCTCAGAGGTTAAAGTCCCCAAGTATCAGAAAATTTTTGTTTTTCAGGGTGTGCATTGAAATTAATTCAGTGAGTGGTGTAAGGAGATTGGTCTTTGGTCCTGGTGGTCTGTAGCATAGTAGTATGTGAATGGTGTCTTGGGGTGTTGTTTGAAGCCGCAGGGAGAGTGTTTCCATAAAAGGCACTGAGTTCTGTGAAGTTGGTTTGGTGAACACAAGGTGCGATTTGAACATCACTGCTAGGCCTCCTCCTTTTTTTCCTATTCTATGCTCAGTTAGGATGCTGTAATTCTCAGGCACCAGTTCCGTTAGGATGGTGTTGTAGTCGGATGTTAGCCAGCTTTCTGTAATGAAGAGGCAATCTATGTTGTTTTCGGTGATGAAGTCGTGGATTTCCAGTCTGTGCTTGACTGCAGATCTGGTGTTGATCAGGGCGCATGCTAGTTGTTGTGGTTGGATTGGTGTCTCCCTGTATTTGATGGTTGATTGTAGTTTGGTCCGTAATAATTTTTCTTTTTTTAGTCTTTTTTGAGTGGCGGTTGGTAAAGTTAAGGCGGTGTTTCTTAGCCTGTGGAGGGCGTCCGCAGTGTACTTAAAATTGCACATGATGGTAAAGACTGTTGCTGAAGGAGAATGCTGAGTTGCTGGGGGATGGGGGGGATTGGATGGCTGCTTCTGCTGCTGGAGATATAGTTGCCGGCTGAATGATGGTGTGGAGTACTGGGGGTGATGGGGGGGCTACCTACCTCCCTCCTGTTGATCCAGAGGAAGGCGAAAAACCCCTAGCTGAGCTAGCCAATCACTACAGCAGAGGAAAAAATTCCTTCCTGACCCCCCGAAGGGCGATCGACTCGAGGAGCCTGGATCAACTGCTAGGGTACCCGGTGGGCTTACCTGAGCAGGAAGATCCAGAGGAGAGGGGAGGGGGCAATTGGTAGGGGGGGTGCCGGCTTACTGATTAGCCTGGTGGTGCCTGTGTCTTGGAGGATCTATGGAGGACGCTAGTCAGGCCAGAGCCGTGGAATCCTGGTCCCCAGTGTTAACCTGTGTCCCTGCTGGGGGTGTTCCAGGTGAAATAGGGCACCGAGCCCCCTGGACGGGTGTGGGAGAAGTATGAGGTGCTGGCTTGCCAGAGCTATGCCGCAGCCATGGTCTGTCCCCTGAGTCTAGTGACTTAGAGCAGAGGGGGTGATTGGACGGCGGCTGCGGTGGTGCCCTGGGGGGGACGGGGACCGGGCAGAGGGGGTCAGAGGGATGGTGGGTCCTACCTGGAGGTAGGTCGGTGCAGACCTGGGAGGGTCAGGAGGGAGCGGGTCCTGATACTGACCTGCTGGGTGGCGATCTGGCTGAGCTCCGGAGAAAGGTGGAGATTGCGGCCTCCTGGGTGGACCAAGATGGCCGACGGGCTAGGCATGAGCCGCGGGCTGTCCTGATGCTCGGCTCCCAGGTGGTTGTGGTCCCGTCTGCTGATTGGGCCCGGTAGGATGGAGTGCTCGGCTTCTGACGGAGGCTGGGGGGTGAGCGGTGGGCCGCGTTAGCGGAGCTGGCCGGAGCTGCGGTGTGGGACTGCTCCGGAGGCTGACAGCTGAGATCAGCGGATAGCGTTCTTGCCGTGAACGGCGTGGTGAGCGGTGAGAGTGGGGCTGGCGGAGCGACGGGAGGGTCCGGGGATCCCGTTCCGTTCCATTCCCGGTCATGTAGCTGGGTGGGAGGGGTCCCGGTGACTATACAGCTGGGAGTCCAGGATAGTTCTGGGTGAAGGAAGGCTAAAAGGTGGCCGGATGGCCGGAGCTACTGGAAGCCGGAGCTTTCACACGCACATCTGCTCTCTCTCTGACGTCTCTCTCTCTGGCTTGCAGAGACCTGCAGCTCCTCATCCAAAAGATTGCATACGGTCACCTGAAATGCTGAAATGCTGCAGTAGATACAAGAGGATGGGGTGAAGCTTGGGCTGCTTTCACTAGGCTATAACCTTGGGAGCCGCGGGCATCATATTCCACCCAAAAAACAAAATAAGATATGGTATAATACTGTGGGGTAAAGGATCAAATGCGCATATAATAGCGCTACTCACAAAATGAAGATTGCAAACAGGCATTCAGAGTTGGTCCGTGACAGCCGCTATGTTAGCATGCGCTCCACAGAAGACAGGAAAACAGTGTCACTGGTTGCAGACGTGAGCCGGATATTGCGTTGACGCGTTTCGCCCCTCCTCCAGGGCGTCATCAAAGACATTCTTTTTTTTCTGTACAGCTTCTCTGTAAGCCTTTTTTCAATGTGTGTTGGAGTTGGAGTGAATAGGGGCAGCTGACAGGAAGAGAGAGTACTGCTGCTATACACTACAGTGCTACCTACTGAGCTACACAGTGTTGTTGTATAGTGCCACTACTACATTACAGTGAATTGCAGTGTAGTTGGTTACAAAGAGTGCAGTAAACGATGCTCTGCTAATCTGCCGACAAAAAACACAGTGACCTGCACTCATTGATCCTGCTCCACATATATTCTCATCACAACTGGTCCCGGGCTGGCTGCTCAATGTAAAGAAACCAATCAGTGATGCTGCCTTATGGTATTTACCAAATATGGCCAGGGGAATAGTTTGTCAATGAAGTCACCCAGGATACCTGCTATCTTGGTTAGTATGGGAAAAAAGTCAGCAGGTGGGCTGGGATGTTATTAGTTTAGTGGTGGTAGTAATACCGCCACAAAATGAATGACTTCAGATTACATAGCAGCCAGAAATTCAGTGTGGGGGGAGAACAGGCCACATTTGGCCATTAAGTTTAGTAAACTTTGAACTGCAGAGTTGGGGGTTGAAACTTCTGTTGAACCTGAAACTCATCTCTAGTGAGGATGATGAGGCAGCTGACTGTACCTGGTTGTCTGAGATTGTAGAGGCGAAATGTGAGGGAGTGATACAACATCAATAAGGCAGGGGCAGCTTGGTGAGGAATGGAGAATGCAGGCCCCTGGTTTCACCAGGTCCACTATGCAGAGCTCTGCAATCTGGGATTTTTTTCATACATTCTACAGACAGCACCATAGTGGTATGCAGCCTCTGTTTGCAGCCTACCAGTTATTTGGATACCACATACTTGAAGAGACACATGATGGTTCTAAATTAAGCCCAGTGGAAGCAACACACTTTTATCACTGGTTGACAGCAAAAAGCCTTAAGTCCCACTCCTTAGTCCTTCTTTGCACCTCTTCTGACACTCTACAAGAATCTCCATCTGCGTCCTTGGCAGCATCATCCAAAAGTGATAGAGATTGAAATTTTATAAGCCTATCCAATGGCACTTTAAGCAGGGAAGATGGTCAGCATAGGGTCATCGAGTGAAACCAAGTGAAGGCTTCAACCTTACTGTAATTCTCCTAAACCCACTCCACCACCCACCTCCAGCTACTTCCTTGACCAGGCTAGTGTCTCTCCCCCAGCTGCTGGAGCATAAAAAAATATATTTACCCAGTTACCCTTAAGAACAATATCTCAATGGCAGCTGAGCAAAATTTCTGGCTTTTAAAGTTGATCCCATTCCAGCTAGTAAAGCCTTCTCCCTCAGCAACTTGGGGCCTGTGCTGTGCCACAGTGGTAGGTACCTAGCTACTATTTGTTCACCCAGAAGGCCATCCCTGCCCTCCACCAGCATGTGAAGGTTGATGGAGTTGTTAGGCCATACTGTCAGTGGCAGGGTCCATATGAATACAGACATGTAGTCTAGCAAGCATGGGGAGGAATGTTACATGTCTTTAACAGCTCACTGGGTACATTTTCTGGCAAATATTTCTTATTTGCCCTATTGTAGTGCTCCATCAATCAATAATTTAAATGGCCACTGTCTTATTGAAAATATTTAGTCTAACTGTGATTTTTTTCATTAAAACCTTCCAGGTCTCTTAACTAGGGATGAGCTTCGTGTTCGAGTCGAACCCATGTTCGACTCGAACATCGGCTGTTCGATCGTTCGCCGAATTGCGAACGATATGGGCCGTTCGCGCCAAATTCGTGTGGCGCGTCACGGCCCATAATTCACTGCGGCATCGCAGTGCATTGCTTGCTGATGATTGGCCAAGCATGCACTATGACCCGCATGCTTGGTCAATCACAGCACCGCCTTAACAGAGAGCCATAATTGGCCAAAGCCAAGGAGGCTTTGGCCAATTATGGCTCAGGGGATTTAGTACACGCCCCACACTATATAAGGCCGCCTGCACGGCGGCCCTGTGCAGTGTGTTCCGGTGTGCTTAGAGAGAGAGAGAGACAGTGTCATTTCATTTGAGTTAGCTAGATTAGGCAGGACAGTCAGTCAGTTAGCTGCACTTAAAGTGTATTGTGTATATATATGCATCCCAGGTGTTGCATATATATATATATACACTGTATTCAGTTTAGCTAGATCCGTTCCTGTTATCTTCTAGACTATTTACATTTAGTGCAGTGCGTCCTGCTCACAGTGTTCAGCTAGATCCGTTCCTGTTATATTCCTACTGACAGGCAGGCTTGTCTTGTTACAGTATTTTGAAGAAAATTACTGGTGTTCTTTTGATCCTATTAGTACCACAGTCAGGCAGCTAGACTATTTACAGTTAGTGCAGTGCGTCCTGCCCACAGTGTTCTGCTAAACCTACAAGTAAGTGGGGTGCGTCCTGCTCACAGTGTTCAGCTAAACCTACAAGTTAGTGGGGTGCGTCCACCTCACAGTGTTCAGCTAAACCTACAAGCTAGTGGGGTGCGTCCTGCTCACAGTGTTCAGCTAAATCCGTTTCTGTTATCTTCTTACTAACAGACAGGCTTGTCTTGTTATAGTAAATACAGCTACCTGAAGAAAATTGCTGGTGTTCTTTTGATCCTATTAGTACCACAGTCAGGCAGCTAGACTATTTACAGTTAGTGCAGTGCGTCCTGCTCACAGTGTTCTGCTAAACCTACAAGTTAGTGGGGTGCGTCCTGCTCACAGTGTTCAGCTAAACCTACAAGTTAGTGGGGTGCGTCCACCTCACAGTGTTCAGCTAAACCTACAAGCTAGTGGGGTGCGTCCTGCTCACAGTGTTCAGCTAGATCCGTTTCTGTTATCTTCTTACTGACAGGCAGGCTTGTCTTGTTACAGTAAATACAGCTACCTGAAGAAAATTGCTGGTGTTCTTTTGATCCTATTAGTACCACAGTCAGGCAGCTAGACTATTTACAGTTAGTGCAGTGCGTCCTGCTCACAGTGTTCTGCTAAACCTACAAGTTAGTGGGGTGCGTCCACCTCACAGTGTTCAGCTAAAGCTACCTGTAGAAGGTTGGTGGTGTTCTCATACTACAGGCAGGCAGTTGATTTTGCTATCTGCAGTATCAGTACATATATATATATATATATATATCCCAGCTTAGTGCAGCTACAGGCCATTAGTATGTCTGGAAGGCCAAGAAGGAGAGGCAGACAGTCACAAGCCAATAAGAGAGGGCAAGCAGGCTCTGTGTCTAGTGCTGGTCGTGGAGACGGTGCATCCTCATCAGCACGTGGCCATGGGACACGCTTGGCCTTTTTTTCGGCAGCTGGCCATGTTGAGCTGCAACATGCGGAAGACTTGGTCGAGTGGATGACCAAGCCGTCCTCATCCTCCTCATCCTCTCTCACCCATGCCCAGGGTACTTTGTCTGGCAAAGCAGCGGCCTCCTCCCTCGGCTCAATGTCATCAGTGACTCCTTCCCTAGCCCCACCATGTCCTCCTGAGGAGTCCCTCGAACTGTTTGACCACAGTGTTGGGTACATGCTCCAGGAGGATGCCCAGCATTTGGAAGGCTCTGATGATGATACTGAGCTTGATGAAGGCAGTAACACGAGCACGGACAGAGGGGGTGCCCAGGAAGGACAGCAATCTGGCAGTCATGCTCCCCCTGCTGCAGCATACTGCCAGGTTTGCTCCAGTGATGAGGAGGGAGGGGATGATGAGGTCACTGACTCAACGTGGGTGCCTGATAGGAGAGAGGAGGAGGAGGAGGAGGCGGCACATCACCAACGAGGCAGGATGCCCTCCAGGGGCCAGCCTAAGGGCAGCACATTGACTGCATCACACCCCAAAGCTCCACATGTGCAGGGCGCTGCAGTCTCTGCGCGTTATTCAAAAAGTTCTTTGGTGTGGGCCTTTTTTGAGACGAGTGCATCAGATCGCACCGCTGCTATTTGCAACATATGTCTCAAGCGTATCTCGCGTGGCCAAAACATCTCCCGCTTGGGTACCACATGCTTGACCAGACATATGTTGACCTGCCATGCAGTTCGTTGGCAAGCGTATCTAAAAGACCCACACCAAAGAACAAAGAGGACCTCTGCTTGCTCCTCATCAGCTGAGATTTCCAACCCCACTAGACCTTCAGTCCTCTCTGAGACCTGCACTGAGAGGAATGAAGGTGTAGAATTAGGTGTGTCACAGCCACGTACTTGTGGGCAATCTGATTTTGGTACACCGACGTCAGATTGTACCAGGCAAATTTCCCTGCCCCAGCTGCTGCACCGCCGAAAGAAGTTTGCTCCCAGCCATCCACATGCCCAACGGTTGAATGCTAGCTTGGCAAAATTGCTAGCACTTCAACTGCTGCCTTTTCAGTTGGTAGACTCTGCCCCCTTCCGTGAGTTTGTGGAATGTGCGGTTCCTCAGTGGCAGGTACCCAAACGCCACTTTTTCTCACGGAAGGCGATTCCGGCTCTCTACCAGCATGTGGAAGGCAATGTCCATGCCTCGCTGGACAGGGCGGTAAGCGGTAAGGTGCATATTACCGCTGACTCATGGTCCAGCAGGCATGGACAGGGACGTTACCTAAGTTTCACGGCGCATTGGGTGACTCTGCTGGCAGCTGGGAAGGATGCAGGACAAGGTGCAGTAGTGTTGGAGGTTGTTCCGCCACCACGCCTCCAAAATGCTAATGATTGTGACACACCTCTCTCCTCCACCCCCTCCTCTTCTTCTTCCTCCATGGCCTCTTCCTCGGAACCAGCGGTGCTCCGTAGTCGTTCAAGGGGCTACGCAAGTACGCAGGCCAAAAGATGCCATGCGGTGCTTGAGCTGGTGTGCTTGGGGGACAGGAGCCACACTGGGGCAGAGGTTCTGTCAGCTCTGCAGGGGCAGGTTCAGAGGTGGTTGACGCCACGCCAACTTAAGGCAGGAATGGTGGTTTGCGACAATAGCACCAACCTCCTCTCTGCCCTCCGACAGGGACAAATGACCCATGTGCCCTGTTTGGCTCACGTCCTTAACTTGGTGGTGCAGCGGTTCTTGGGCAGGTACCCGGGCTTACAGGATGTCCTGAGGCAGGCCAGGAAAGTCTGTGTGCATTTCCGCCCGTCATATAATGCCAGTGCTCGGCTGACGGACCTCCAAAAGGAGTTTAACCTGCCCAAGAACCGCCTAATCTGTGACATGCCCACCAGGTGGAACTCAACGTTGGCCATGCTGCAGCGGCTGCACACGCAGCAGAGGGCCATCAATGAGTACCTGTGCAACTATGGCACCAGGACAGGGTTAGGGGAGCTTGTTTTTTTTTCCCCACGCCAGTGGGCCATGATCAGGGATGCATGCACTGTCCTGTCACCATTTGAGGAGGCCACGAGGATGGTGAGCAGTGACAGTGCATGCATCAGTGACACTGTCCCCCTTGTCCACCTGTTGGAGCACACGCTGCGTGGAATAATGAACAGGGCACTTGAGGCAGAACAGAGGCAGGAAGAGGAGGACTTCCTTAGCTCTCAAGGCCCCCTTTATCCAGACAGTGTTCCTGCGTGCCCGCCGATCACACAGGAAGAGGACGAGGAGGAAGAGGAGGAGGAGGAGGAGGAAGATTGTGTCAGTATGGAGGTGGAGCCTGGCACTCAGCATCAGCAGCAGTCTTTAAGGGATCAGTCCCAAGAAACACATGGACTTGTACGTGGCTGGGAGGAGGTGGCTGCGGACCATGTCGTCCTTAGTGACCCAGAGGACTCCGGACCGAATGCCTCAGCAAACCTACGCTGCATGGCCTCCCTGATCCTGCAAAGCCTGCGTAAGGATCCTCGTATTCGTGGTATCAAGGAGAAGGACCAATACTGGCTGGCAACCCTCCTTGATCCACGTTACAAGGGTAAGGTTGCGGACCTTATCTTGCCATCGCAGAGGGAGCAGAGGATGAAACATCTTCGGGAGGCCTTGCAGAAAGGTCTGTGCAACGCGTTCCCAGAGACTGGGAGGTTACAAACTCCTGTTTCTGGACAACGTGTTGCTGAGGCTTCGGTCAGTCAAAGAAGGAGCGGTGGAGAAGGTGGCCGTCTGACCGATGCGTTCAGACAATTTTTTGGTCCGCAGCCCCAAGGTATTATCGGTTCCAGCAACCATCGCCAGCGTCTGTTTTACATGGTGCAGGAATACCTAGGGGCAAGATCAGACTTGGACACCTTTCCCACCGAAAATCCTCTGGGTTACTGGGTCTTGAGGATGGATCACTGGCCAGAGCTTGCACAGTATGCAATTGAGCTACTGGCCTGTCCTGCATCCAGCGTTCTTTCGGAACACACATTCAGTGCTGCTGGAGGCGTGGTAACCGATCACAGGGTGCGTCTGTCCACTGACTCGGTCGATCGACTGACCTTCATAAAAATGAATGAGTCTTGGATCACCACCAGCTACCAAGCACCTGATGCTGGTGTAACCGAATAATTTTTTTTGAAATCTCAGATCCCTTCAAAGACTGCCTATGCTGATGCTGAGTGACTATCCCTGAGTAATTATCCTCTTCCTCCTCAATCATCACGCTGATAGCTTGTAAGAACATTTTTGGTTCTGGGTGCCACCACCAGTGCCTAAGGCACAATTTTTCAGCCCCTGTTTAACAGGGGTGTGTAATTACGATTTTTGATGTAATACTTTGCAGCAGGGCTCGTTCCTGCTTTCCAACTAGAGTGTCTGTGAGGGGTTGCAGTGTTGTGGCACCAGCACCAGTGCCTAAGGCCCAATTTTTCAGCCCTTGTTTAACAGGGGCGTGTAATTACAATTTTTGATGCAATACTTTGCAGCAGGGCTCGTTCCTGCATTCCAACTAGAGTGTCTGTGAGGGGTTGCAGTGTTGTGGCACCAGCACCAGTGCCTAAGGCCTAATTTTTCAGCTCCTGTTCAACAGGGGCATGTAATTACAATTCTTGATCTAATATTTCACAGCAGAGCCCTGTGAGGGCTTACAGTGTTGTGGCCACAGCAACACCTAAGGCCCAAATTTCTGCTGAGTATATAGGGCAGGACCCTACTTTCAAACAACTAACTTACAAACAACTCCTACTTGCAAACGGAAGGAGACAACAGGAAGTGAGAATAAATCTACCCCTAGGAAGGGAAATTCTCTCCTGTAAGAGTTAATATGGGAAAAACATTTCTCCTTTCCACTGATGCTTTCCAATCCATTGGGACAAAAAGTGAGGTGAAATCTTCTGAAGAGGAGGAAAGACAGCAAAACAAATGTCACGGGGGTGATAACCCTTCCCTATGTTTTCCAAAAAGCTTAAAAAAGATTTTTTGGCTGGAGCTAAACACGTTAAAAATGTACCCGTTCAAAATTACAAAGAGATTCTACTTAACAACAAACCTACAGCCTGTATACTGCTGTTCAGAGTATATAGGGCCTGGTGGCCCCACACCTTTCCTTATTTTAATTTGGGTGCGGGGTTCCCCTTAATATCCATACAAGACCCAAAGGGCCTGGTAATGGACTGGGGGGTACCCATGCCGTTTGTCTCACTGATTTTCATCCATATTGCCAGGACCCGACATTACATTAAACCCGCAAGCAGTTTTAAATTAGATTTTTTCCTTTAAAAATGACATTTGGTGCAGGGACTGTTCTAAACACGGGAAACACGCGTCACTTTACAGGCATACTATAGACACCCCTCAGGTACGATATTTAAAGGAATATTTCACTTTTTTTTTTTTTTACTTTAAGCATCATTAAAATCACTGCTCCCGAAAAAACGGCCGTTTTTAAAAGTTTTTTTTGCATTGATACATGTCCCCTGGGGTAGGACCCGGGTCCCCAAACCCTTTTTAGGACAATACCATGCAAATTAGCCTTTAAAATGAGCACTTTTGATTTCGAACGTTCGAGTCCCATAGACGTCAATGGGGTTCTAACGTTCGTGCAAACTTTTGGTCCGTTCGCAGGTTCTGGTGCGAACCGAACCGGGGGGTGTTCGGCTCATCCCTACTCTTAACAATAAACTGTAGCCTAGTAAAAGTGCTTACATTCTGTGCATGAATCCTATAAAATATTTTACTGACTTGTTTTTTCATTTGCGAAATGACGCACTTACATGTTTATGTTTTGAATAAAACCTGCCTGGTGTCGCTTCTGTTCTAAATGCAACCAATGCGACATTGGGAATGTAGTTTAGCTAATGAGATCTGAAATAAATTGTTGAATATCTGTGTACGTTGTGGGTGGCATATCACCTTTAATGGAATTTGAACATTTTAGATTTTTTATTTTTTTCCCTTATAAATGAAAGAGAAATGTAGTTTAGCCAGTGTCGTCTACAATAAATTACAGAAATACTAAATATGATGTGTGTGGCATATTACTTTAGCTGGACTTGTATCCCTCCTATTTAAAAGGCAGCCTACCAAAAGTGCCTAAATCCTGTCTATGCAGGTATTGAAATATTTCTTCCTTTTCCATTTGAAATATATGTAATTAAATGTGGAATGTTGTGGTGAAAAACTGCACGTGGTGCAAAAAATGAGGGAAATGTTTTATCAAATTGTCTTCACAGAAATGTGACAATCAAGCAGTGTATACCATATTCCTTCCATTTTATTTTTAAAAAGATACACTTTACTTTTTTTGGACACTGAAGCTGAATGGGAATGTGCTTTAGTAATGATGTCTGAAAGAAATTGTAGAATATCTGTATATGCTGTGGGTGGCATATGACTTTTAGTGGAATTTGAACATTTTTGATTTTTTTTTAATTTCTTTATAAATGAAAGAGAAATGTGGTGTAGCCCGTGTGGTCTACGATAAATTGCAGAAATACTATGTATGGTGTGTGCAGGAGCGGATCCCGGGGGGGGGGGGGGGGGGGGGGCAATGGGACAATTGCCCCCCCCCCCGAGAAATTAGTGATGGGCAGGCAGGTAAACGGGCAGGCCAGTCAGCAGGTGAATGAGCGGGCGGGTGGGCCAGTCAGCATGTGAGTGAGCAGGTGGGCCAGTCAGCGGATCAGTAAGCGGGCGGGTCAGTGAGCGAACGGGCAGGTCAATCAGCGGTTGAGTGAGCAGGTGATGGTCGGCAGGTGAGTGAGCGGGTGGGCCAGTCAGCAGCTGAGCGGACAGGCTGGCCAGTCAGCGAGCCGGTGGGTGGGGGAGCAGAGAGATTACATCATCTCCCACTGCCCGCCCTGCATCACTGCAGTTCCACCCTCACTGTGCAGCCGCAGGCAGCAGAGGGATTACATCATCTCTCTGCAGCCTGTCTTCACTCTGACAAGTTACAATCTGCACCTTAGCAGGCAAATGACAATCAGCAACGTGTGGCAGTTGACATTGCAAGTGACAATCAGCAATGTGTGGTAGGTGACATGGTAAGTGACATTCAACAACGTGTGGCAAGTGACAATCCGCAACGTGTGGCAGGTGACGTGGCAAGTGACAATACACAATGTGTGGCAAGTGACAATCTGCATCTGGTAGCAGGTGACGTGGCAAGTGACAATCCACAACTTGTGGCAAGTGACAATCCACAACGTGCGGCAGGTGACATGGCAAGTAACAATCAGCAACGTGTGGCAGGAGACGTGGCAAGCGACAATTAGCAACATGTGACAGCTGATGTGGCAAGTGACAATCAGCAACATGTGGCAAGTGACAGTCAGCATCTTGTGGCAGGTGACGTGGCAAGTGACAATCCGCAACTTGTGGCAAGTGACAATCTGCAACTTGTGGCAGGTGATGTGGCAAGTGACAATCCGCATCTGAAGGCAGGTGACATGGCAAGTGACACACTCGGGGCTCCCACTGATTCTGCATTATGGTGAGTTAAACTATTTAATTTTATATAACAATGTAATAATAGAAATAATGCACTTCAGTCATCCTGACACCATAACAACCATGGTGCCGTGATGATGGAAGCGCTAACACCAGCCATTGCCCCAATAATTTGCCCACAAAAAAACATATTTTGGCAGTGCTGGAATGTGTGTGGCATGTTACTTCAGCTGGACTCTAAGAAATATATATTTTATGTTATTTTGGGTCCTTCTAAGGTAAATTTGAATGTAGCTTAACCCATGAGGTTTAATATAAATGGCAGCAATATTACTTACAGGTATATTGTGTGCAGCATAATACTTCCATCAGAAATCTTAAAAAAATACAATTTAAATTGATTGTATTACTAAAACACTAAATGAGGTTGTAGCTTTGACAAAAAGGTCCATCAGAAATTGTAGAAATAATACCTCTGCAGCGTGCACAATATCCCTTCCTTTTAATAGTGTTAAAATGACCCTTTATATTTTTTCTAAAAGGCTGCATGCCTTATATGAAGTTAAAAGCCTAAGTATACTTTAAAAAATAAAGGATAAGCACAAGGGACATTACTACCTTCAGTGAGATGTTTCCCCTGTGTTGCTGTATTCTCCTTTAGTAGAAATCTTATTCCTCAAATGCATCCCCCCACCCCTGCTATAATCTTCCGGTGCTGTGGGTGTTACTAGAACTAAGGGAGCTGTCACAGGTGCTAATTAAGAGTGCCTGACTATACCTGCCCTTTCCTGCAGCTCCTCCATTCATAGAAGCTGCCCTACAGTTTCTATGAAAGAAATATGATCTATGAATAGAGGGGGCAGACTTTTCAACTATCTGTCGGTCCTCCATTTATAGATCACGCTTCATTCATAGAAGCTGTTGTTGTAGACAGAAAGGGTTGACATAATCAGGCAATCTCAATGAGTGCCTGTGACAGCTCCCAGACAGCTTAGTTGTATTAAACCCTGCTGCACCAGAAGATTACAGCGGCGGGGGGAGGGAGGACGCTTCTGCAATTTTCTTGCTCTAGTTTATGACATACTAAACTCTAATTTTTATTTCACACTAAAACCTGCCTTGTCTCTGCCTTTTCAAATATGATCCAATAAAACTATTTACATGATTTCTATATTTGCTATATTTCTGGCTCTTGTTGCTTACATAACACACTGTAATTTTTACTTCACAAGTTTTACTTCACAATAAAACCTGCCTTGTTTCTCCATCTTACATAGTGGCCTAGTATAAAAGCTTACTTGATGTGCAGAGTGTTTGTGCCATGTGCTGGTTATTGTCTCTGACATAACAGACTATAATATGTATTTCTTTATTAAACTGCCTTGTCTTTTTAATTGTGGCCTAGTAAAACAGCTTACATGTTGTCCAGCCATGCCTATGCTATATTTTTGGCTGTTGTTTCTGACATAATTCACCATAATTTCTATTTCTTGATAAAAAGTGCATTCATTTTATTTCACAATGAAGCCTGCTTTATCTGACCCTCTTACATTGTTGCCCAATCAAGCTGCATACATACTCTCCAGCCATTATGCAATTTACCTGGCTATTGTCTCTGAAATATGGCTCTGTAATTTTATTTTATAACAACTATCTCATCTCTGGAATGTTGGGTTGTGGTTTTACATTTCTCTGTGCAATCTGTATTGACATTTAGTTAAATTATATACTATGTATATAAATATTGTAGACAATGCAGTGTGGTAGGGCACTAAAAAAAGACCACAAGCTTAGCTATGGAACGTGTTTTGTACAGCATTATTTTTTTTTAAGTGTAAACCTTGTAATACATTTTAGACCTGCTCTGTTTACTACAGCTCAATCCTGGCCTATTTCAGCTAAATTTAAATTCATGTATCACAACTAAAATTACCTAAGAAAACCTTTGTAACTTGAAGAATAGGTGTTTTTCCCATATCCCCCTTGAAGTTGCATTAAATGAACTGCCCCTTTCCTACGGAATAGTATATCTTGATTTGTTTTTTCTGCTTTGGTACATGTCACCCCTGCCAGTGCTGAACTCTCTGTGCCCTATGTTTGACAATCCCTTGCCTATTGGCCTTCAATGGGATTCAAATTAATGTTTGCAATTTGTGGATTTTATGATGAATTTGAAGAAATGAACCCAAACACATTCCCTCATCACTACTCCTTTGTTTCAGGTTATTGAGAGCATGCTACCAGGAGTCAACCCTCTTTTCAAAGGTGCAGCTACAAATCAGAAGCCAAACATTACAAAAGACCCCCAGTGTGTTTCTGCACCAAATTCATCAAAGCAGCAACGGCAACAGGAAAAGGTGCACAAGGGGAGGCCAATATACAGAGCAATACAAAAAAAGTCCCAACATGCTTTTCATCCAGTCAGTACAAAATATCTCACTAAATATTTTTTTCTTCAACAATAGCACAGAGAGGAATACATACCAAAAAGATCCTTAAACACTTAACCACTCTGTTCTAAAGTATTGTACCAAAGACAAACTCTGTCCTTTGTATTGCACAATTATTTTCCTGATCAAACTTACATGTTCTAGAGCTGATTAGAAACATATGGCAGTTTGTCGTTTCTTCCTCCCTTTAATTTCAGGTGATTTTCAAGCCTAGTTTAACCTTCATTTTAAATCAGCTAAATGCTCTCCAAGTTCAATATCTTACAATTAATATACTTTCTAAGGTAGCCACAGACTGAGTGAAAAAGTCCCTTTCAGCAGCTGCAGAGTGGGGTGCTTGCACCCTGTGGGGAAGTAGTGGTCTCACTGCAAATGTCCAACAAGCCTTTTACTGAGTGAGAGCTCTGTGGTCAGCAAAGTTCATGCTCCCTCTCTTAATGAGGACCTCTGGCTCTGATTTCACAGTTATGCCTTGTATACACGGTCAGATTTTCTGACGGAAAATGTGCGATCGGAGCTTGTTGTCGGAAATTCCGACCATGTGTGGGCTCCATCGGACTTTTTCCATCGGATTTTCCGACACACAAAGTTTGAGAGCAGGCTATAAAATTTTCCGACAACAAAATCCGATTGCGTCAATTCCGACCGTGTTTGGCCAATTCCGACACACAAAGTGCCACGCATGCTCAGAATAAATTCCGAGATGGAACTGCTCAGTCTGGTAAAATTAGCGTTCGCAATGGATATAGCACTTTCGTCAGGCTGCAATGTTTTAAATTGTTTAATGCAGCGCACTCTGTTCTTCTTTATAATGCTAGAAGAATGAAGTAGTTTGCTGCTCATATTCACACAAACTTATTTCTTTATTATTTATCGTGATTTCATCAATATATTTTGATTTGTCACATCTGACTAAAAAAATTTTCATTTTTTGATTTTTTTTTGTTTGTATTTTTTTCAAGCCTGATCTTTTTTTTTTTTGTTTTGTTTTGTTTTTTTGGTAACTACAGAATAGTTTTGGGTGTGTTTTGTGTGTCAAGTTACCACAACACCATTATTATCTTGTATTATCTCAAGGAGGTTGCTTGGTGTTGGTGTTTCTTGTTAATTTCACATTGTAGTTTGGAAATGTACCTGCCTCCTCACAAACAAACTGTCCTTTTTGAAGGAAAACACATATAGGCGAGTATAATTGAAACAAAAATTCCTTTATTAAGGGCTCATAACCAAACAAAGAGGGAGGCAACGCTGGAGAAACAGCAGAAATTGGCGAAGCCTTTGGCCCCCAGGGCAGACATCAATTATTTTACTGCAAAATTGGTGGCCTGAGGAGTCCATATCTAAGGGTGTACAGTCTGGTCCAGAAGTCCAAGAGATCATGAACATCAGCAGATGACATCTATGTTCCCAGGCTGTGGTCATACAAGAGCCTGCATCTTTTGCCAGACCAGACTGAACCCAGGCCATCACTCTCTGGTCTTGCTTACATGCTTTCTTCCCGGCTGTGGCTCTGGTGTTGGAGGTGTGGCAGGAGGAGGAGTAGGACCTGGAGGAGGAGGAGGACCTGGAGGAGGAAGACCATGGGTGAGCTCACAAATGTGGCTTTCGCATGTGAGATGGCCCCTCAACCCCTTATGTAGAGCTTCTAAAATGACAAACTCACATAAGAGGCATTGGCCCTCCTCTATTTGCAGCATTTTGCAGGCTGTTAGGTCAGCAAAGTCCTCTTCCACACTGTGGGGTGTTCTGAGGGCCTCAGTAGCCTTCCAAAATAGACCAATTGCAGCCTCCTCCAGGTTACTCCTCTTCCTGCCACTTTTTCTTTGAAGGCAGAGGGGAGGAACCTGGGTATCGGGCAGCCTGCTTGGCCCGGCCACCTCCTGGCTGAGACTTCCCTGTGTATGAAAAAGGGACATCGTTTTAGTTTTTGGTTCATCAATCACAATCATAAATTAGTACTCCAAACTAACATCTATTTAACATCATTAACTGGACAACCAGAAATATTTTGAAGAATGCTATACCTGGCTCAAGCTGGGCTCCTCCACATGTTGCTGCCTGGAAGGCCCAGGTTGGGCGTCTGAAGCCTCAGCTGGGGGGGAAGGAAGCGTGGAAGTAAGAGTGGAGAGTGCTGGCCTAGGTTCAGTCTGACCTGCCAGAAAATGCAGCCTGTCATAGTACCACAGCCTGGGGACATAAATGTCATCTCTGCTTCTGATCTCTGGGAATCCTGGACCTTCTTGCGCTCCCTTAGATAAGTGCTCCTCATGCCACCAATTAGGGTCTTCAAATAGGGGATGTCTGCCGTGGGGATCACTGGCTTCACAAATTGCAGCAAATTATCCAGCGCTGCCTTCCTCTTTGTTTGGTTCTTATAATCAGGGTGGTTTACCTGCCACAGACAGGGCAGCTCCCTGAACATATCTATGAATATGCTGATAAACTCCTGATCCTTCAAGATATCCATTTTCTCTGCAAGACACAACGCAAGACAAACCCTAATGTCAGGCTAAAGTCTCCTAATCTTGTCACAATACAGGCCTCAATCTAGAAGCAGTATAGGCCCAATTTTAAATCTTACCTTCGTTATCACGATCGGCGCTTCCGATACTCCTTCCTCCGCTCACCGATCGTACGTACTACGCACACGTGTTACGCTTTATATACACTGTGCATGCGTGAAACTCCGCCCGCCCCTGACGTTCTTTCTAGTCTATTCCCCACCCCTTCTCATTCGGCGCAATGGGGAAGAGCACATGGCGGAGACACAACAGGTGCGTGCTAATTACAGCAACGAGGAGGAAGAGGAGGAGGAAAGCCCGGAGCCAGAAACGTCCCGGTCCCGGAGGAGAAGATTTAAGACCTCAAATATGTCCTTTGGGGAGATGTTGGAGATGGTTGACATCCTGAAAAGGGCCGACTATGACGGGAAGTATGGACCTTACCAAAACCCAAATGTCAGAAAGGCCAAGATCATGGCGAAAGTTGTCAAGAGTCTGCAGAAGAATTTTGGTGTACGGCGATCCAAGGATCAACTCAGGAAACGGTGGTCGGACCTCAAATTAAGGGAGCACGATCATTATAGAAGGATCAGGAGAGTGCTGCAAAAAAGTAAGTAGTTGTCCTGTGTTCCTATTCTTTATTTTTCTAACGTTCGTGCTGCTCCATGTGCTTTTCTTAACTGTTGTACAGTTTAAAATGTCAACTTTCATGTTCATGGGCACATTATTCGTTCGTATGAAACATTGTTTGTTCGGCATAGAAAACACCATGTTTTTGCCATATGCATTTCAATACATTTTTGCTAGCCTACTTCTCTTAAAATAATTTTGGTGTCTAGATGGGTTGGTAACTAGAATGAAATGCAAACTAGATTCTGTGTAAGGAGAGGACACTCAGCAGCTGTTTACACATCTGGACGCAGGAGCACTAGTGTGGGACAAAAAAACACCCTATTTATTAGGGGGCCCCACACAGGTGCTCCAGTGTATACTATAGGGGTGTCTCCATCTGTGAAGCTTGTCCAAAACAGGTAAGTATTCAAGCTTGACAAAGGAAAAAAATATTTCTTCATCTTGCAACTCTGCCAAAACAGACAATTGTACCCCAATTCCAAGCAATGTTTCATATTCCTATTTCTGCCATCAAATATCTGTGTGCTAAGTATACCTATTTTTGTTCACATAGGGGAGAAAAGACTCAGAGGACACCACTCATCCGAGGAGACCACAGACCCACCACCTCAGGAAGAAGTGGAAATCCCTCAAAGCCAAGCAGGGCAGGAGGAGGAAGGACACCTGGTGGAAATTGTCACCACAACAGGTGAGTGTCTGCGACCACAGGCTCAGGTACGAGATGGATGCCGGCAGATTTATAATACATGGTGTGTTTTTTTTAATATATTTTTAGGTGATCGTGATGTTGTGGATGAAGGTCATTTCACCAGTGAAAGTGCCCAGATCCTGATCGGGGAGATCATGGGGTGTAATAGGGACTTGGAAAACATAAAGCAAAACATCAATGATGTTCAAAACAAAATGAAGAACATCATTGATGTTTTAGGGAGAGTTTAAAACCCCTCGAAATCCCTAATGTAGTTGGCGTTTTTTCCACAAAAAATTGTTGCACCTTTTTTTACATATTGTCGAAAAGCCAAATTTTGAAGATGCACACAGTGTGTCAACATGTGCTATCTGCTGCTGGTTTAAGCGGGCCTGTCCTCTTTGCTCTACACCCTTCTTAAATTGTTCACTCCCCTTGACACAACTGTCTCCCTGGGTACTGGTAACTCCAACTGTAGGAGAAATGACAACACTGCACACAAACTTCAATAATGACCAAAAATAACTTCTTTCTTTGAATAAGTAATATATTTATATAAAGAGTTACAGTATTTCAATAAATATACTATCACACCAACGTAGTGCGATAGTATAAGGAATGATATGACAATCAATGACAATCACAGAAATATATATATTGGTATGAATCTATACCTGGGAGCTCCCCTTAATCTAGACCTTAAAGTCACTATACTAAACTGCAGGGCCCTGCAATGAAAAAGGCAGTCCAAACGTCTTCAGTCTTCGCTAGCTTTTATAATTGTAATCCGTATAGGGGGTTCCTCCTGTGTGCTATGTAGTGTAGTATAACACACTAAAACAATTGTAATCCAAATGAGTGACTAGGTGTCTTTATATGAAGAAACAAAACATCAACAACGTCCGCTCTTGAATGCTGAAGTCTATCTGGATGTAATGCTCTCAGACTTAACTTGTTCCGTGGGACAATCAGTCCCAGCAACACTCTAACAGTTCTAAAGTTGTGTGTGTAATACTCAATTAAACTTCTGGGTAACAACCCTCTCACCACATGGGATCCAGGCAGGTGGATGTCTCTGGTTCAGCAGTTCTCAGTTCCGTAAAGAGGCACCACCACGCCGTCACACTGTTCCGTCACAAATGACCGGGAGTCCTCGGTTACCTCCCCACGGATCTTCCGAAACAATACCGTCTCTTGTCCAGATCACTACGATGCGATGGCAGGATACTATAGCTGCTCTGCTCCTTCGCCAAGTAGGCCGCAACTCTGTGGGACACACACACCCACAGAGTACCGCTGGCAGGCCACGCGTCCCAGGCACAAGAGACTTAAAATGGCCACTGCTTACCCTTTTATATCCTCCCACAATGCAGTTCAGTTCTGACTTTGTCCAGGAGCATTGTGGGTGGGTCAGAGCTACAGTTCCGAAGTAAACAATGAATCACTTCCATGTCACTTAATCCTGAGACGTAAACTTACTATACTTTATCAATTGTCCACAAGATGGCACTAACACAACTATTGTACTGAATAATACACATAGAGCTAGAAACAACAGTTGCCAGCGCTACATGTGCATCTTCAAAATTTGGCTTTTCCTGGGGTGACATCACCCCATCTGCTGAATGCAATATCAAACACAGTTTGAAAATACTCATGTCTGATATTGCCTTCAATTTCTTCCAAAGTTGAACTTTGTAAGTTCCAGATTTGTGTATTTATTGTTGGTTTGAAACATGCCTGTTTTACCTTAAAGCACATTTCTACTTTTATTGATGTCACCTATAAATATTGTATACAACAAACATGTTGTTTGGTTTTAAAAAGTTATTATAAATGCACATGTGATTGCGCTTGGATTAAAAATATTGAGAATCAACAATGTGTGGCTTCTTCTTTCAAAGCTCCTAAACTTTTTTGGTGTGAAAATTGTTTTTTTCTGTGACAATGGGGGTTATTTCCTATAGGCAAATCCACTTTGCACTACAAGTACAGTTTCAGTCTCAAGTGCACTTGTAGTGCAAAGTGTCTTTGCCTTTAGTAAATAACACCCAACAGTGCTTTATAATTTTACAGAATCACGCCATTTTCAGGACTGCCCAAATTTATGCCATGGTCATCTAAAAGAAAAACAAGCAGTAAATGTAAGCAAATATTTTGTAAGTTAAATTTTTTTTTTATTTTCAAAAAGGCTCAGACATTGTCTGGCATATTGATGGCCCCCCTACCCGCAAAGTATTCCATGTATCTTAGATGGACCTCGCGGGCACTCAGGGGGGGGCAAGCCAGGATGGCCAGCTTCAAGCGCCGTCAGGGTTGGTTCATTTACATTAATTCCGGATTCAGGCCCAACTGAGCCAGCATAGTTCACAAAATGTCTCCATAAAAAGTTGTGGAGAACACAGCAAGCCAGGATGATATGATTGAGTTTATACTCCGCCATGTGTATGGGTGTAAGAAATATGCGGAACCGGCTGGCCAGGATTCCAAACGTGTTCTCCACCACTCTTCTGGCTCTGGCCAGCCAGTATTTAAAAACCCTCTGGTCTGGGGTGAGGGTCCTCATAGGGAATGGCCACATAAGATGGTCCCCCAGCGCAAACGCTTCATCCGTAACGAAGACGAATGGGAGTCCTTCCGCATTGTCTTCGGGAGGTGGCAAGTCCAAGCTGCCATTCTGGAGATGCCTGTAGAACTCTGTCGGGGCGATGACTCCACCATCTGACATCCGGCCATTCTTCCCCAGGTCCACATACAGGAACTCGTAAGTAGCCGACACCACCGCCAACATCACAATACTATTGAACCCCTTGTAGTTGTAATAGTATGACCCCGGGTTGGGTGATGGGAGTGGGAGGCCACAGTCTGCCATTCCTGTAGGTTGGAAGGAAACTGTGGAGTCAAACAAGAATAAAAAATTATTCATTTTGCATATAAACATGGAAAGCAGATTAGACACAAACATTCTTGGACAACATCAGTCTAACTTTTTTTTTAGGGACTATTTAAAGACAAAGGTATAAGGTCCACCTATCAGATTCCCCCCCCCCCCCCCTCTCATGTGCCATTTTGGGAATTTATGGGGGGGGTGTTTTGGACAGGTAACCCTCTACACTTCATTGAGAGATGAATGCCTAATGTGGATTACATTGGCCAGCCCCTCCTTACTTTACACTATTGGCAGCCCACTGGACAGGTAAGAAGTGTCATAATACAAAGAGAAAAATACACACTGTACAAATTTTAGCACATCTTTACATTCTGCTATTACCTATCAAGATAATAATAGGATACAAAACCTTTAAACAGTACCATTTGAAAGTATTCAGGCAGGCCCTTGCACTACATGCTTTGGGGAATTCATCCATAAATATGACCACAAAAGAGGTGGGTATAGTGTGTATGGGTATGGCAAAGTCAGCAGATAGAGGATTGGTATCAGCTGAGTTAGCAGTTGGGGGCAGGGAGGGTTCCAAATGATTTTGTGACCCCCAAAAAAGAATTTCAAGCACAAATCACAATTTTCAACATTTTAGGGGGTATTTAGGTTAAAGCACTACTATCAAACATTCTATACAATGAAATGTGATATTAAAGGATAAAAACCTTACTTTCATATACTCCTTCTGCAGGACCTGGATGATGGCAGAACAGGTCTCTGGGATAATGATCCCCAGAGCCTGGGGGGAGATGCCTGTCGAGAACTTGAGGTCCTGCAGGCTTCTCCCCATCGCCAAGTACCGCAGGGTGGCGACTAGCCTCTGCTTCGGAGTGATGGCTTGCCTCATGCAGGTATCCTGCCTGCTGATATCTTGGGTTAGCAAAGCCAACAAACAGTGAAATACGGGGTCCGTCATCCGGAGAAAGTTCCTGAAATCGTCAGGATTATTCTCATGGATCTCACGGAGCAAAGGCATGTGACAGAATTGGTCACGCTGGAGCAACCAATTCTTGGTCCATGAAGTCCTCCTCGCCCTGTTCATGGAATGGGCTTGTGTCAAAGTAAGAACCCCAACACCAAGCCCCCGCACAGCATGAACTCTACGATGAGTACGTACACGCAACATGACTAGAAAATGGTCGGCTGCTCAGAACGAAGTAACAGAACACACTGAAGAACAGCAAGGCCTGTGAAGAGCGACCTGAAAATCAGTAAAGAACGAACAAGAACACAATGACAGAGTCAAGGGTAACTCGCTGCACGCACGAAGACCAGATACAAACCCACAAGCACAAACTGAACAGCAGAAAACGATCTGAAAACCATGAGTCTGAAAAAGCGCAAATCGTCTCTCACCAAACTTTTACTAACTGGAGATTAGCAAAAGGAGCCCAAAGGGTGCCGCGCTTGGTTCTGAATTGCCCTTTTATAGTCTTGTCGTACGTGGTGTACGTGACCGCGTTCTTGGTGATCGGAAATTCCAACAACTTTGTGAGACCGTGTGTAGACAAAACAAGTTTGAGCCAACATCTGTCGGAAAAAATCCATGGATTTTGTTGTCGGAATGTCCGATCAATGTCCGATCGTGTGTACGGGGCATTAGTGTGTTGAACCTACTCATCATTTCTCTCCCCACAGAGAGAAATGGTCCCACCCTGCAGCATGCTGGTAAGGGATGGGCTTTTCTACTCAAGTTGTAGCTAATTGTTAAAGAGAACAAACTTTAATACTTTGCACACCTTTTATAATGATTCCCTGAAATTCACACTTTATTGAAGTCAATGGGAGCAGAATGTTAAAAACCAGTAATAGCCATTTCTAGGCTAATAGGCAAGATATTATTAAACATATGTTTTAAAAATAGAGTTGCACTCTAAAATCTAAAATTAGGAAATAAATTCCCTAATAGCACATAGAACCCATCTTGAATACGGCAAATATAACATAATAACTTATAATATGATATCAGTGCATACTTTAAGATAACCAACATTCTTGATGGATAACAGATGACAGCATATCCACCATGAAAAAATAGAGAGCAAAATATTCAATGAAGAAAATTATGAATATAGAAATCCTCCTCATGACGTATCAAATCACACTGGCACACCAAGTGAGTATCCACCACCACATAGATCATCACAGCTCATCACCTGCCCAGTACCACCCCATGAAGCATGGTAGTGGCAACATCATGCTGTGGAGGTGTTTTTCAGCAGCAGGGACTGGGACACTGGTCGAGGTTGAGGGAAAGCTGAATGAAGCAAAGTACAGAGATATCCACAGCACTCAGGACCTCATATTGAGTGGAAGGTTCACCTTCCAATATGACAATGATCCTAAGCACACAGCCAAGGCAACACAGCAGTGGCTTAGGGACAACTCTGTGAATGTCCTAGAATGGCCCTGGCAGAACCCTTACTTAAACCCTATCGAACATCTCTGGAGAGACCTGGAAATGCCCATCCAACCTGACCTGAGTTTGAGAGGATTTGCAAAGAAAAATGGAAGAAAATTCCCCAATCCAAGTGTACAAAGCTTGTTGCCTGATACCCAAAATGACTTAAGGCTGTAATTGCTGCCAAAGTACTAAATAAAGGGTCTGAATACCTAAAGGACTTGTAAAGGCAGAAGGTTTTTTTTTATCTTAATGCATTCTATGCATTAAAATAAAAAGCCCTCTGTGTATGTAGCAGCCCCCCCAGCATCCCCTAATACTTACCTGAGACCCATCTCTGTCCAGTGATGTCCACGAGTCCCTCGGCTGTCCAGGACATTCCCCCCTGATTGGCTAAGACACCGCAGCGGCGTCATTGGCTCCTGTGGCTGTCATTTAAAGTCAGTGAGCCAATCAGGGGCGAAAGGGGCGGGGCCGAACGGCAGCTCTGTGTCTGAATGGACATCCGAAGCTGCAGCTCAGCTCTGGTGCACCCATAGCAAGCTGCTTGAGGTGGGGGCACTCGGCAGGAGAGAGGGGCCAGGAGCAGCGAAGCGGGACCCAAGAAGAGGAGGATCCAGGCTGCCCTGTGCAAATCCACTGCAACAGGGCAGGTAAGTATAACATATTTTTTATTTAAAAAAACATTATTTATTTTTAGAAAAACAAGCCTTTGCAATCACTTTAAGTACAGGTGATATTTCATTTTTTTTTTAATTTTTCAATAAAAAAAACAGACATTTTTTAAATTCTTTCACTTTGTCATTATGGGTTGTAGACTAATGAGAATTGAAAATGAATTTAAACAACTGTACTATCAGGCTGCAACATAACAAAATGTAAAAAGTAAAGGGGGTCTGAATTGAACTGTTGCTTTCTTTTTTTTTTTTTTTTTGATCACTGTTATTGCTGTCACAAGTAATGTAAACATTCTTGTGACAGCAATGGGCCGGTGACAGGTACTCTTTTTGGAGGTTTCTGGGCTCTAAAAGAGCCCAAATGCCTCCTTTACACTTGAAAGCATTCAAAAACGGCAAGATCTGCATTTTTGAATATTTCAAAAAATGGCGCAGTTAAGATGCCGGTAAACCAGAAGTAATGTCATGTCACCACAGGATTACCATAGCAGAGACCTGATTAAAGTCGATCCCAGCTTTCTTCAGGTCTCCCACTATCTGGCGGACGTGCTGGCTAGCAGCGTTGGTTCCCAGCAACCCGTGGTAGGCGGCAGGTGGGGGGGACATACATCCCCTCCCTCTGCTTGTAATAACAACCAAGTGATTGGTTAGCCGCTATGCTTGTTGTTACAAGAGAGCCGACCACCGGTTTTAAAAAACGGTACCGGGTTGACACACCGGTACAAACATTTGAAGTCAAATGACGTACCAGGTACGTGATTTGGCGGCAAGTGGTTACCCCTTCACCTATCACCTGTACATTTATTGTATCTAGTGCACCTTTACCAAGCTCCATGTAAACCCTCTGAATACCAGCATTTTTCCTAATTTCCCAAAAATTGTAGAAACAAAATTCACCTTGGGGTGTCTACTTTCCAACAAGGGGTCATTTTGGGGGGTTTTGCATCATCCAGGCATTTTTATTTGCTATCCTTTATAACAAAAAACAAAACAAAAACACAAACAAAAATAAAAAAAAAATAAAACCTAGCTGTTACCAATAAAAGAAAGCTTTACTTGTTTTAAAAAAAGATCTAAAATTCATTTTGGTACAATATTGCATTACAAAGTAATTTCAGTCAAACTATCACAGCATAAAAAAAACAAAACAAAAATAGCCTGGTAATGAAGTGAAGTGGTTAAGGGATGGCTAGTCTTCATATTTAAGGCAATATTCTTTTATTTGGGGTATGATACATTTTTAAATTGGCCAAAGAAATAAACTTTATAGAAAAAGGGCAACATTTGGTCTATACTTTGAAAGTTTGTTTATAGAAAGAGCAATATTCTTAAGGGGATGAATCAATGGAAACAATGGAAACAGAACAAATGGAGAAAAAATTAAATGCACACTCTTCTTTCTGTATGAGGTTTAAGTGCATGCTTCAAAACACACTTTGTGAATGCTACTTGCTTTTCACCATTTATTATATTTTTAACATTTGATTGGACCTTTGGCAAGGTATCAACAATGAGGCTTTTCACTGAACAAATGAATGTCAAGGTTGCCGAGTCCACGCTTTAGAGGTGATGAAAGGCATCCTGGATGTGTCTTTTCACTGAAACAATTATTGCCGAAGATGAAGCCAAGAAGAGAACATATGATCAGCCAGAGATAACACTGTCGGGCATGAAATTGTATTCAAAGACTTTGCATTATTATGAAAATGTAACCCACATAGGAGTTAAGGTGCATTGTTCTTCCAAAATTTGACTTTGAGCTAGGAATGAAGAAAGAACAACTAGCAATTGATAAAGTGGCTAAGCAGTTAAGTCAATGAACTACTAATCTAATGCAATATGCATTCTTGTGTTTTATGAATCTGACTGCTTTTTTGTCTACTTCTACAAAAGGTTGACCGATCCTCTGCTAAAAAGGAATAAAAATCCAGAAAATAGAGATGCCAACAGTAACAAATAAAAGCACAGCAAAGTCTTTCCAATGGTTTGATCAAACAAACAGAACATAGCCACCATCTGGCAAAAAAGCAGACAACTGAGTGTTTTTTGATACATTCTTCCCTAAAAAAGAACTGCTAAATGTCAAATTCAAACAGATTTCAATCGGTAACCTTGCAAATGTCAGCAAGAATAAAGGGTAGTGGCCATGCAGATGATAGTTGGCCCGCCAACCTGATCACAGTCTGAGTGGGATCTGCAGTGCATGACAACTAATCCCAATAACTAAAGGTGCATAAATATATGAGAAAATATACAATAACATAAATGTGAAAAAAATATTAATATAAGTCCTTGCTCCACATAGAATGTGTTACACACAATAATTTAAAAAGGAAGTCCAGTGACCAGTGTTATTTCATTCAAACAGTCCAGTTACCAAGCAAACACTCTACCGGATGCCCCCCGCAAGGCAGTCACAAAAAAAATAAATTTAAGCATGGCCCTTTAAAAAAGAAAGAATAAAAAGTCCTTAAGTGCACTGTGTTCAGCCACCGGACACAGTGCACTATAGGAAGTGCCACGTCGATGCAACCACGAGATTGCAGATGCTGCGCTTCATTGGCAGGGTTTGGAGCTGCTTTGCGGCGCAATCCATCGCGCCAAGGCCGACCGGGTGCTTTGTTCTCAGTGTGAGAACAAAGTCACTTCCGGCGGGCTACAAAAAGATGGCCGCCATGAGGACTAATCCCCTTGTGTTCAGTGAAGAGGGGAGACCCCTCCCTTCTCCACTGAACACACGGAGAAAGCCAGGAACTAGTTGGGGAGAGTCACAGACGCGGCTTGAAGGAGGGCAGCATCTGCTGCCGGGGACACAGATGTGAGGAGGACCCTGCTGCTCCACTGGGGACACAGATGTAAGGAGGGGCTCTGCTGGGGACACAGATGTATGGAGGGGCTTTTCTGGGTATGCCTGATGTATGGAGGGACTTTGCTGGGGATACAGATGTAAGGGGGGCTCCACTGGGAACACAGATGTATGGAGGGGCTCTGCTGGGGACACAGATGTAAGGAGGGGCTCCGCTGGGGACACAGATGTAGGGAGGGACTCCGCTGGGGACACAGATGTAAGAAGAGGCTCCTCTGGGGACCCAGATGTATGGAGGGGCTCCGCTGGGGACACAGATGTAAGGAGGGGCTCTGCTGGGGACACAGATGTATGGAGGGGCTCCGCTGGGGACACAGATGTAAGGAGGGGCTCCGCTGGGGACACAGATGTAAGGAGGGACTCCGCTGGGGACACAGATGTATGGAGGGGCTCCGCTGGGGACACAGATGTATGGAGGGTCTCCGTTGGGGACACAGATGTATGGAGGGGCTCCACTGGGGACACAGATGTAAGGAGGGGCTCCACTGGGGACAATGATGTAAGGAGGGGCTCGCTTTTGCGAATCGGCACTCCGTCGCTTTAGCTGACAATTGCGCGGTCGTGCGACACTGTACCCAAACAAAATGTAATTTCTTTTTTTCCCACAAATAGAGCTTTCTTTTGGTGGTATTTGAGCACCTCTGGGGTTTTTATTTTTTGTGCTATAAACAAAAAAAAGAGCGTCAATTTTGAAAAAAAAAGCAATATTTTTTACTTTTTGCTATAATAAATATTCCCCAAAAATATATAAAAAACAAATTCTTTCCTCAGTTTAGGCTGATATGTATTCTTCTACATATTTTTGGTAAAAAAAAAATCGCAATAAACTTATATTGATTGGTTTGCGCAAAAGTTATAGCATCTACAAAATAGGGGATAGTTTTATGGTGTGTCCTAGGGAGTGATTCTAAGTGTGGGGGTGGACTTCCACTCACATGACAGCGATCACTGCTCCCGATGACAGGGAGTAGTAATCTCTGTAATGTCACAAAGTAGAATGGGGAAATGCCTTGTTTACATAGGTATCTCCCTGTTCTACCTCTCCACGCCGCAATCGCGGGCTGCCAGTGAACATCGAGTTCATAGGACCCACAGGCACGCTCAGCCGGCATGCGGCGGTGCGCGCACACAACAGGCAGCAAATTTAAAGGGATGTGCAGGTACGCCCATTTGCCTGTCTGTGACATTCTGCCAACGTACATCTGTGTGCATCAGTTGGCAAGCGGTTAAACAACATATGGTTTTACATCAAAACATTAGATCAAAGAAGCTGTATACTGAAATGTGTCTCTCCCAGAGCAGAGGTGCAGCATGAAGCCACCATGTCTGAGGTCTCTTTATATCCCCCCCACCTCCTCCGGCTTCCAGTGGCACAGAGAGAGATGTGGATTCCCAAAAAATGCTGCCATGCATGTGCGGTCCCCATGGAATATGACATCACCTGCATGTGCAGTTGGTCAGTCGGCGCCATGGTGAAAAACATCATTACAGAAAAACACCTGACATGGACTTTCACTGTATTGTTCATTTAGGCACAAGAAACTAAATTTTGTTCTCACTGTTGAAATGTGTTCTGTAACTTTCACCTAACACACAGACACATCTTAGTTACATAGTTACATAGTAGGTGAGGTTGAAAAAAGACACAAGTCCATCAAGTCCAACCTATGTGTGTGATTATGTGTCAGTATTACATTGTATATCCCTGTATGTTGCGGTCATTCAGGTGATTATCTAATAGTTTCTTGAAGCTATCAATGCTCCCCGCTGAGACCACCGCCTGTGGAAGGGAATTCCACATCCTTGCCACTCTTACAGTAAAGAACCCTCTACGTAGTTTAAGGTTAAACCTCTTTTCTTCTAATTGTAATGAGTGGCCACGAGTCTTATTAAACTCTCTTCTGCGAAAAAGTTTTATCCCTATTGTGGGGTCACCAGTACAGTATTTGTAAATTGAAATCATATCCCCTCTCAAGCGTCTCCTCTCCAGAGAGAATAAGTTCAGTGCTTGCAACCTTTCCTCATAACTAAGATCCTCCAGACCCTTTATTAGCTTTGTTGCCCTTCTTTGTACTCGCTCCATTTCCAGTACATCCTTCTGCTAGAAGCTCTCTCTGTCTCTACTCCCCCTTCCCCTCTCAAGGTTTTAGTTTTGCAATTGTTGTATTTGCTAGCTTTTAATAATATATTTCTATTTGTTAGTTTTTAATAACATCTCACATCACCCCTTTCTTATCTATGTATAAAATAACATGTAATAATAAATTTTGTCATGAACAGACATTTTAAACACAGTGATAATATCCTGTGAATCTGTTCCTGCAATTGCAGTATTAACTTTTGTTTTTAGAGTCACAATCAGAAATATTCCCATAACAGTTGGCGAGCCAGCCAGGAGTTTGGCAGAGTCTCCAGAAGGAATCGCGCTTTGATCGGGATCATTGGGATGCCAGCTAGGTAAGCTGTTCTTAAGCTTGCTATATTTTCTGCCTTTCCTATGTATCCTATCTGTCGGTTCTCAAGGAAACCAGACCACTCTCTGACCTTTCTGGTTGGGTAACGTGTGTGTGAATGTGTTTGTGTGCCCCTTCACAGGTTGGACTGTGTGTGGATAGGCAGAATCCTCTGCATTTCCCTGCGTTGACTCCTTGTGGGCGACCTGGGTCAGAGGCGCATGGTAGGGTCAGATAAAACCCACCGGGAAGAGAAAAGATGAGGAAAATCTATTGTCTATTGTCATAATCCTCTTCTATCCACGTAGATTAGTGGAGACTATTCTTGTAAATCTGAAGATTTGCTGTATTATTTGTTTTAGAGGCAAGAAGGTATAGGCACAAGTAGAGAAGAGAAAAGACTGGCCATTCAGAAAATGCCCAGTGCAAGATGAGCGCTAGAGAATATATTAGCCCCTGTCACAGAGCAATCTGTTGTAGTTTATCCTGTCAGAACCCTTTTGAAGGTAATGCTGTTGACAGTAAGTCTCAAATTAAATGGCATGTACCTTTTAGTCCCCAAGAAATGAGAGCCATATTAGAGGGACTGGGAGATCCTAGAAAGAAACCAATTGGGTTTGCAAACAAACTTAGTGCTTGTTGGGGTGTAGGCTGCTTTAGGGGCAAGTGAACTCTCTTATAATATTCTGCCTAGGGTGTTCCTTCAAACCCACAGGCCTGGAGACCACTCTGATAGGAAGTTATGACACGCACTCAAAACATGCAGTTCTCAGAGTGATCTGATTTATTTCCGGACTTCAGCTTATATAAGCAAAATGACATCACAACAAAGGTCCAATCCTTCTTACATTAATATATGGTAAAGATACAGACATACAGGATGTTCTAAAACAAGCAAAAATAGAACATGACTGACTACATGCAGAAAACAATATGACGCCCTAATAACTCATATAGAAACTAATAACAGGAAAAGGCTATCAGGAAAAGGCTAGCACATCATTTTGGGGAAATCAAATGTTTTACAGAAACATGAAACTTAACTTCTCATAAACATCACGTATACATATTTATTCTAAAATTGATACACAGTTTTACAAGGGTGTATAGCTAAAATGGTGGACAGCAAGCTAAAATATCCCTTCAACCCCCTTTTAGATCATATTTGTATGATCTCACTTCCTTATCATGGTGGTATTCTCAGCCTGCTTCTGATGATACATACTGAGATAAGTTTTATTGGGAGATAAGGGATCTGAAATGTGAGTGGCTCTATTAATAAGGCACATAATAAGCTTATATACAAGTTAAAGGAAAAGGAAAAAAAGCACAATCATGATTAAAATTATGGCAATATCCCTTATCCAAGAGAATATCCCTCCAAATCCAAACTCAACATTTCCACAAGGACTCCAGGTCTGGGCTATGTTGCGAGCCTCTTGTTGCAGCTTGGCCATCTCTTTACTATGCTGAGCTATCACATCATAATAGTCTGGTACCTCTATACTAGTATTGTGTACCCAAGTACAACATTCATAACCCTCAGTCATGTCACATAATCCTGTAAGGGCTGAACTCATGCTTTCAATGGCTAAATCATGCAATTTTAGTTGTTTTCTAATAGCCCTAGTTTCAACATTAATTTTAGAAATGTCATCACAGTTCTATTTTCTTTTCCATCATCTCATCAATAATTCCTGAGTAATTATTTAACCTTTTCATCAAATCTTTTCCCCATCCTGTCCAAGAAGGAAACCATGCCCCGGCCATATCCTTTTCAAAGAATAATTCTCTCTTATTACGATGTTTCAATGGATACCTTGGGTGTAAGCTAGCTTCAAGTAAATGACTCCCATCACTATCGCCTACCACCCCCATTATGGGCACCAGTGAGGCCAGGTAACACCAGCCTTGGGCCTCTTGTGGAATCCATGGAAAACAAGTCTTTTCACAACAAACATAAATATTATTACCAAACGAGAGGGGCATATTCACAACAGTTTCTTGATCTACTGCCGTAACTATTGCCAGAACCTGAAACAACTGCTGTACAGGTTTACTACTATCATTTTTAGAGGCAAGGGCTTTATTTAAGTCTGTTTTTACTCCAGTCTTACTTGGATGAGCCTGATATAAGGAACAGGACTCACCACTAGGGGCATAGCAGTCAGAGATGTTCAAAACTGATTGACTACAGATGAGCATTTCTAGTAGAATTCCCTAAATTAAAACACCAGGTAGGATTATGGCTTCTATTGATGATGTGAAAGGAAATGGTGTCATTAGTTCTTCTGCTGACATTCAAAGGGTCAAGGGGAATCTTTCTTCTCAAAAGGGGGTAATATTTAAAGGTATAGCCATTAGGGGTATCCTAATGGTGCTAGGGTGCAGTTAGCTACAGATCCAGCATTTCTGAAATCCTGATTTCTGAGCATAAGCATATTTAAATTTTAGCAAAACAGCAAAATTATCTTCAAAGTCTCTCCTATTTCTAACTTGTATCACTGTAACGTTCTCCTGTGTATGTGTGTTCCCACAAATACTTTTAATGGCACCCAAATCTTCAGGGTGGTAAATACAGTTAGAGATGATCCAAGTGGGCAGGAACACTATCAGGTTGATCAGGAACAGGAGGCAAAATGCCTTGCCAGAAGTCTGTGGTGAAATAAGCAAGGTCATCTTTTCTGGCCGGACCTGCTTTTCCAGGAACTCCTCCTTCGTCTGCTTGGACTTCTGCTTGAGGTCCTGTGTCCAAGATCTCCTTCTTGCTTCCGGGTCTCTGGACAACCTTTTTCACTCGGCTGGCATGGATCCAGGACTGGCAATTTTCCACCAGAACAGCCATTCTGGTCACTGCAACCACCGTAGTAGGAGGTCCAAAAGGATATTCCCGCTTCTTGCTTCTATTCAACTGCTGGACCACCACCGTGTCTCCTACTTTAAAAGGATGGGTAGGTTTCTGTGAAGAAAAAGGAGAGGTGCGAGCAACAAGGGTTCAGTTATAGTGGAAATTCCGGGATACTACCTTCCGTACAGCTTCATTGTGACTGCTGTTGTTTCCAAGTAATGGGGTACTTAACGCCATGTTGCTGCTGTACTGGAGTTGGTGCCTGAGGGGGAGTGGGGGCAGCGGGTGGCCCTGAATTTGTACACTCCTGGTCATACCAGGGGCATTGGGCTTTCCAGTGTCCGGGGTCTCTGCAGTTAAAAGACCCTTTCTTAGGTTGCCTCTGCTGGAAATCCCCTCTTTGTGGCCGTCCTCTTCCCCTATATCCCCCTCTATAACCCCCTCTATTCTGTCCTCTTTTCTTGTAAAAGTTTCCCCTTTGATTTCCTGAGAAGTCTGAGAAATCATTTTGGTAATGTGTTGGTACTGGTGTTTGTTTGGGGATGTCAAAACATCCCGCTGCATCTTTTTCAGTCAATGTTTTTTGAAAGTCAGTCATACTCTTTGTAGCCCAGTCTGATATCTGCTGTCTCACAGTGAGTGCATATTTAGGGGTCAGGTTGCTAAGATAAGTCTGTATTAGAAGACTGTGCATTTCATCTTGAGTGTTAAGTCCGGCATCTTGTGTCCAGACTTTCTGAAATCTTTTCCAAAATTCTAACACTGATGCCGCATACACACGAGCGGACTTTTCGACCGGACTGGTCCAACGGTCTATCCGACGGATTTTCAGCGGACTTCCATTGACTTTCCCAACGAATGGACTTGCCTACACATGATCACACCAAAGTCCGAGGGATTCGTACGTGATGACTAAAATAAGGAAGTTGATAGCCAGTAGCTGCCCTATCGTCGGTTTTCATCTGTCAGACTAACATACAGACGAGCGGACTTTTCGACTGGACTCGAGTCCATCGTAAAGATTTTAAACAGGTTCCAAATCTAAAGTCCGTCAGATTTTCGATCGAAAAATTCCGCTACAGGACTGATGAAGCCCACACACGGTTGAATTGTGCGCCAGACCAGTCCGGTCGAAAAGTCTGCTCTTGTGTACGCGGCATGACTCTGATGATTTTTTTTTGCAGGCTACTGCAGTAGGGAGTGATGACTTGTTAATGAAAACTCTTTTCATTTCCTTCTCTAGCTCTTCCCACATAAGGTTCCTTCCTTCAACAGTGTTTAGTGAATAAGCCTCTGCCTTGGTTGTGGGTGCCTCTAGGACATTTATGGTGGGCACTTTGATCCAATCCCAAGGGCAGGTAGTTCCCACCAAACTGTCTATAATGAGCCTTATGTCTTCTTGCGTATAATTTCTACCCTTACAAGCTTTCTTTAAATAAGCTATCGCCCCCAAAGCTGATGTGGTGGGTTTGGGGCAATGTTTGATAATACGATTAATATCCTCAATATCAATAGACATCATTACCAAAACGTCACCCACAGTCATGAAAGGAAAATTCTGCATAACTAACTGCAAAGTTACTTCCTCTTCTTCTTCCGGCTTCTCTCTGTCAGCTGCCTGTTTTAAAACTGCGTGTTTTATACTCTGACCCTCTGCAGTGTGTACAGCCCCTGCAGCCTGTTTTAACTTCTGCGTTGCACTCCTAGTTTGGGCAGAATCTTCTCTATGGGGTCCTGCATAACGGGGCATCTTTTGTTTTTGTTCCTCCGCAGGTATTTTTTCAGCTTTGGGTAATTCCTCATCTACAGTGGAGGAGGTGTCACCAGTCGGCTGTTGTATTTGTGAAGCTATAGGCAGTGGCTGATCTATTACGGCAGCAACCTGTGGTTCTTGTAGGACCACAGGCAGTGCCTGATCCACCACTGCAGCCTGCTGTTGAATGGGGGCAGGAAGGGCAGGTGCCTCTGCAGGTGGCACTCTATTCTCAAGTGGGCGGGCTGCTGCAACTGCAGCCAAAAACTCCATATCCTCTTTTGAGAATGAGGGGTATATTTGTTTAGGTGATCCCCTGTTTGGCTGTGGTACATAAGGTGGGGGTGGCGGGGCACAGGGAGCTAAGGATGGGAAACCTGATTTAAGTCTTTTCTCACAAGCGTGTGACTCCGGGGCTTCCTTGTCCCTTGGATTTGGACTTTTCTTTCTTATTTTCTTATCCGTCCTCTCATACCAATAGGGGGCATACAATAACCAGTTTTCTCCGCCTTTCCTCATATAGTCCTTGTCCCAGTGAGGGTCTCCCGTGTAATATGGGAAGGCTTCCCTATTTCCCAAACAAAGACCCTTGATCATATCCATATGGAATGTATCGTTATCACCCTGTCGGGGAAACGGATTACTACTCCTCATGGTTTCTGTCCACCCCGCTAAATTATCTACCCAAGGGTTAATATATACATAATCAGTTCCACATATTCGGGCTACATAACATTTACATGTCTCTCCTACATCTGGAGGGGGAATCTTCCCCGAAAGCTGACCCATAATAACACCGTGGAGGATGCTACCTCACCTTACGCCGTCCACACAATACACGTACAGATTATCTTATTTACTTCTACGCGACAGGAAAGACAAGCCAAGAGGTTGGGCTTTTCTGGCACACTCTATCAGATATCTTTATCAAACTTCCTACAGTACTGTACTATATTACTTTGGGCTTCTCAGAGTTGGGAACTATTTCAGAGTTCCTTACACTGCCGTCACCCGAACGGACGAGGAAGAGGCAAAGGAAATTTCAGAAATCATGGCAATCGGGGACCAATTATATGCTACACTTGTAATGGGGAAGGACACATAGTGAAATCCTGTCATCTTCCTGACTGTAGACTGGAAAGGAGCTTAGAGGCAACTCATGCTGATGCCAGCTCTCTGCCAAAAGCAGTGGATCAGGCCTAGAAAAATGGCATGCCAGTATCAATCATGTTATTGGGGAGACAATGGTCCCAAGGCCAGAGTAAAAGTATTTTTTCAAGAACTCCCCTTTTCTGGAGGAGAAACAGAATTAACCTGTTTAATCCATACTGGCACAAGCCGAAGCTTTTTAATATAGAGGACTTATCTCCAGGATTATTATCTGAAAATGTTATCTTTGGTGTTGGCCTAACTGGGACCTCTACTGATTTGGTTGAGTTCAAGTAACTTAAACTCAGGCTAGGACAGCAAACAGAAGTTGTCACTAAAGTGTTAGTTTCAGACACAGTTTCTACCAATCTTTAGGGAGCTGACATTTTGAACTAAATTTTAGCAAACATAGACTCCACAGCAGGAGTCTAAGTGGTCAGTAGTCTGTCAGCAAAAGTCTTAAATTCTGCCTGTGGAGTATTTTTAATCCAAGACTCCACTCCACCATTTCCACCAGAATCGGAAGTGATTCCCGCTTTATGGGCCACCAGCAAATATGATGTAGTTCTGCTGGACTGCACCCCAGTTATGAGAAAAATTAAACCAGGAGCCCATCTCCCACAAATTAAACAATACCCACTGAGTATTTCTCACACTGAGGGGATAAATAATCTGATCACTCATATGAAAGCAGCAGGGGTTGTTGTACCAATTAAGTCCCAAGCCAATACACCCCTGTTCCCAATTGCAAAGAAGCCAGACAAGAAGGGTGGGCAAGTAACATACTGCATGGTGCATGATTTGAGAGCCATTAACAATACAATTGAGACAGATACCCCAATTGTGCCCAACCTCTGCACTTTACTACACCCAGATTGCTGGCACCTTTTTTCATTTACCCATGGTGCCCAAAAGTTAGCATGGACAAGATCGCCCCAAGGCTGTGTGAGTAGCCCCTCTGAACATAATACTGCGTTAAAGCAAGTATTGGACCACTGGTCCCCATAACACCCAAACACAGTTTTGCTTCAGTACATAGATAATTTGCTTATTTGTTCTGATACAAAGGACATCTGTAGCAGAGAAACAGTAATGCCGCGTACGCACAAGCGGAATGTCCAACAGAAAAAGTCCGACTGAAGCTTTTCATCGTATATTCTGATCGTGTGTATGCCTCATTGGACTTTTTTTTTTTTTAATTCTGATGGACCTAGAAATAGAACATGTTCTAAATATTTCCTATGGAACCAATTCCTATCGGGAAAAATGCTCGTCTGTATGCTGTTCCGACGGACCAAAAACGACGCATGCTCTTAAGCAAGTACACAAGACAGTTTCAGCGGAATTCCGTCGGAACTCCATCGGAAAAACCTTTAGAGTTTATTCCGACGGGAAAATCGGTCATGTGTATGCGGCATTAGCCTTCTCATGTTTCTCTATAACAGTAACAACAAAGTTAGCAAAGATAAGCTACAATACTGCCAAGAGAAAGTGATCTTAATGGGTCACTGCATTTCACATGGAATCCATCTGTGACAGACTCACCCGGGACAGAGGCTGTTGGAGGGGACTGAACGCTAGCCTCTTGCCCACCGATTATGGGCCCTAGCATTTGGGAGAATGGTGCACTCTGTGAGCTGTATGCCTGGGGACCCTGGGGTTGGTGTTACTTTGGATTCAGCTCCATGTCCCCCCAAAACACACAGACTCTGGGAACCCTTTATATGCCATATTAGAATGATAAGACTGAATTATACTGTTGGGACACATCCTGTGAGGAGATCCTGGTGTCATCAACTCCAACTACCTGTGTTTATGTTAATTGAGTGAGCTGATCACATTAGCCACCAGC